>NC_042626.1:16508172-17219172 GCF_901001135.1 Rhinatrema bivittatum | reverse complement strand
CATAGGAAATTGCCATTCTGGGTCAGACCAAGGGTCCATCAAGCCCAGCATCCTGTTTCCAACAGAGGCCAAACCAGGCCACAAGAACCTGGCAATTACCCAAACACTAAGAAGATCCCATGCTACTGATGCAATTAATAGCAGTGGCTATTCCCTAAGTATAATTGATTAATAGCAGGTAATGGACTTCTCCTCTAGGAACTTATCCAAACCTTTTTTGAACCCAGGTACACTAACTGCACTAACCACATCCTCTGGCAACAAATTCCAGAGCTTTATTGTGCGTTGTTTTCTCTGATTAGTCTTAAATGTGCCCCATGCTAACTTCATGGAATGCCCCCTAGTCCTTCTATTATTCGAAAGTGTAAATAACCGAGTCACATCTATTCGTTCAAGACCTCTCATGATCTTAAAGACCTCTATCATATCCCCCCTCAGCCGTCTCTTCTCCAAGCTGAACAGCCCTAACCTCTTCAGCCTTTCCTCATGGGGGAGCTGTTCCATCCCCTTTATCATTTTGGTTGCTGAGAGATTGGTGAAATATACATTTTATAAATACATAAATAGGACACTGCCCCATGGACTTTCCCTTTAAAAACCGGGGCTGGTGGGGTAATGCAGCCCTTTGCTTTGAAGGAAGTACAAAATTAGCGTAAAATGAAATCCTTATGCAACCTTTTCCTTCCCTCCCCCACTCCTGTTCTTATTTTCCCCTGGGGGGGGGCATTTTTCAAACTGCCCTCTAATTGACACCTGCTGCAGTAAAAATGTCCACTCTATCCCACCCCCGGCTGCCCCCAAGTTCATGGTTGGAGGAACAAACCAGCACCCCTCTCCGCCCCTTACCTGCGTCACAGGTACAGGAGAAACTGTCCCAATCATCATTACAGTAACTGTTTGCTGGGCATGGATTGGAATCACATGGGTCAGGGACACTGCAACCACGTTCTATGTTCAACCTCTCCGCCTGGTCCACGTTCAGGGCTACAGCACTGGCTGCGGTCTCACCAATACGCACTCCCTGCAATCACACACCATCACAGTCAGCTAGGGATCCAGAGCCTGTCGCTTCTAGAACTGGAGGGCACAGGGATCCAGAGCCTGTCGCTTCTAGAACTGGAGGGCACAGGGATCCAGAGCCTGTCGCTTCTAGAACTGGAGGGCACAGGGATCCAGAGCCTGTCGCTTCTAGAACTGGAGGGCACAGGGATACAGAGCCTATTGCTTCTAGAACTGGAGGGCACAGGGATACAGAATCTGTCGCTTCTAGAGGGCACAGGGGACGGGCACAAGGATACAGAACCTGTCGCTTCTAGAACTGGAGGGTACTGGGATCCAGAGCCTGTCGCTTCTAGAACTGGAGGGCACAGGGATCCAGAGCCTGTCGCTTCTAGAACTGGAGGGCACAGGGATACAGAGCCTATTGCTTCTAGAACTGGAGGGCACAGGGATACAGAATCTGTCGCTTCTAGAGGGCACAGGGGACAGGCACAAGGATACAGAACCTGTCGCTTCTAGAACTGGAGGGCACAGAGATACAGAGCCTGTCGCTTCTAGAACTGGAAGACACAGGAGACGGACACAGGGATACAGAGCCTGTCGCTTCTAGAACTGGAGGGTACTGGGATACAGAACCTGTCGCTTCTAGAACTGGAGGGCACAGGGATACAGAACCTGTCGCTTCTAGAACTGGAGGGCACAGAGATACAGAGCCTGTCGCTTCTAGAACTGGAAGACACAGGAGACGGACACAGGGATACAGAGCCTGTCACTTCTAGAACTGGAGGGTACTGGGATACAGAACCTGTCGCTTCTAGAACTGGAGGGCACAGGGATACAGAGCCTATTGCTTCTAGAACTGGGGGGCTCAGGGGAAGGTCATAAGGTTACAGGGTCTGTCACTCCTAGAACTGGAAACCTATAGACTACCAGTTTGAATCCAGTACAGACTGATGGTGACCAAACCTTGTTACTATCTAATAACTGGCTTGTGACTTGTGAAGTAAGTCTGTGGTCTCAGCTCAGCTCCCAGCAGACAGATGCTCATACTGAAACCTACCACTGACCCTGCTGAATATATCTGTCCCTAGCGGGCAATGTCAGCTGTTCTTGCACTTGGTGCTATAAAAGTAGCTCTAATATCCAAGCCCAAAGCTGTCAACAAGAAAGAGCTTTGGATTCAGTATGTAATATTCTTAGTCTTTTTGGGGCAATCGATTATTATGTGGGTCAGTGGTTTGATCTGTATGACCACAGTCACAAGCTGAGCTGCCTTTCAGCTTCCATTTATGAAGATTTGGGCCATGCAAGTTTGTTTGAGTTTGCACCACTGGAAGAAAACTGGAAATATGTCCTTTACTGGGTCATTAATTAGGCATTTGTCGAGAAAGTGCTTACTGGCCCTTTCCTGATCCCTTAAAGCAAAGTCTGTAACAATAAGCTCTTGCTCTGTTGAATAAAATGGTTTATGAGATTAGACAGATTTTGAGGCCTAAATTCCATTGAATTCGCTTGTATTTATCAATACAGCACTGAAAAAGATGAATATGGAGGGGGAGCCAAGACAATAACAGAGACAACAGATTGCCAGTTACAATACACATCGCATTAGGATGCATCTAAGTGCTTTGTACGGTCGCTGTTATTCCACACTGATACTCAATATCCCACACTAGAGTACACTAAGGAAACTGTTGTAGTTCGAAGGGATCTGGCACCCCCGCCTCCCATGTGCTGCCTGCCAGCTTGCAGTTGATGTTACTCGTGATTTTGGTTTTTCCCCAGTCTTTTGTAGATGTTCATAATAAGTCAGACTATGGTCCAAGTCGACACCTAAAAATCTGGGGAACTTTTCATTCCCTACTTGACTGCTACATTCGCAAGTCTATTATTAAGAGGGTGACCTTCTTGTGGTCCACCTGTTGCGTGCCATGGCTATTGCACAGACTCACGACATCAATGTTGACCAAAAGCAACCTAACTGGTGCCAAAAGGCCCCTGGAAACCAAAAGGAATTGGTCCTTCTGTGCAACATTTTCAGCTGAACGTCAAAGGCGACCATCACACCTTGCTCTGAAGCAAGATGTGATGATCTTTCCAGAAGATTAATCAAAGAGGAAATTGATGTGGTAGCCCTTCTGGATAGTCCATCATGCAGCAAGCTCTAACAACATAGGATATAACCCTACACAGGGTATGCTCCTGGCATAGCGACTGAAATCTAAACAATGTCTCTATGCTTAAAGAGGATATTATCAATGGAATCTCTGAGAACCAGACACATGAATGTATACAAGCCACCAAATATAGATTAGCCTTGACCAGCCGTGGCATCAACACAAGTTCCTGCTATAAATGCTGGGGCTTCAGACACATCATCATACCAACCAGGGCTATTCAATAAATGGGGAGAGACTGGCAGCTTGGATTCTACAGAATACAAACATCCTGCTTTTTGACCCAAAACAGCCCGGAAGTTCTAGATCAGGCAGCTGGTGAATTCCATACAACCTTGTCCTTTACCTTTTTTTCTGTAGATATAAATGGATAGTCCTGCAAGGCATCCTGCATGTCAACAATGAGAAGTCTTTCTGAAAAGCGTTCTTTGTATGAGACACAAATTGAGCTGTGTAATTTCCAGCCATGTAATGAATCTTTGCTTTCACGAATCCTCCCTCCCTCCTAGCTGTCTTCTGTTTACCGCATGCTATTCAAAGCTTGAAGACTGCCCAGGAGGCCCTGGGTTGGTGGAAATCATTGCCCATCTTCCTCAGCGAATTGGTGCTAACATGGAAAATCAAGAATTTTCAAGCACGTCCCTGCTGTGACATCCACACAGATCCTGAAGACGGAACCCGAGGATGCGCTGCGGACAAGCCCTACACGTGCCACGTGCGCCAGGCTCAACGAGACCTACCTGCATGCAGCCGCGGAAGCCCTGCTGCACTCCAGCTCCATCCCCGCTCACGCCCCCCAGGCTCAGATTCTGCAGCTGCACTCCATGGAGCTCGGCACTGATGCCCTTCATGACCTGCAGGGCAAGAGCAAAGTCCAAAGACGATAAGAAGCCTGAGGTCGGAGGCCCAGGCGCACCCGAGATGTGTCCTGGAGATGCACGGCTGCAGCACAAAGCTGCCGCGGAGCTCATGGGGGCCCGTGGGCTGGGCTAGCAAGAGAGGCTGCTGCAATTGGTCTGTGACTGCCTAAGGGGCCAGGGGCAGGTAATTCTGCAATTTTCTATTTTTGATGCCTTGCAGTTTTCTTTGGGCTTTGGGCTCAGTAGGAACTGTTGGGTTACAGAGTCGTGAGACTTCACTGGCAAATGACCTGTGGACTCCCTCACCCGCCTCCCTCTATAAATCCAGCCACCACAGTGACAGTGTTCGGAAGGGGGGCCACAGATCGTGGCTCTCAGTGGAACTCGATTCCCACTTGCAAGTGTGGCTTTGGTGCCAGGCCAGGGGCTGTGTGAGTGCTGCCTCTACAGCCAGTCTGAATTAAACCTGGTCCCAGTATGCATCATGGACACTGAGGCACTGGACAGGGACCTTAATTATGTTTTCAAAGTGCTATTTCCTGTTCCTGCAGCTTGCAGACAATGCGGCCTTGAGCCGTGACTGTCCTGGTTGGTTTAAGGTGGGCTCTGCAGCAGTGAGGGTGGCATCCGGGAGGGGTGGGGGAGGCTCACCTCAGTGGCAGTGAGTGGGAGACCCATGAAGCTCTAGTACTGGGGGGGGGGGGGGGGGGTGACTCTGCTCTGAATGTGGGACCCAGGAGGAAGGGGAGCTCAGCTTGGTGGCAGTGAGTGTGGAAGCCATGAAACTTCAGTACTGGGGAGGGCTCAGCCTGGCATCACTGTTAAACTTGGTTTGTAATCAATGCCCACCTCCCCTTTTCACCCTGTACTCTCTTCCTCCCATGTTCTTTGTTCCCTCCACTCCTGGCATCAAGTTGACCCTGTACCTGATGGAGTCCGTAGTCAAATGACATGACAGCCAGCCCTTGCTCCTCCTGGCCCTCCCTGCTGCTCTGCAGCTCCAGCTGGACATGGTGCCAGTCGCCATCATTCACTTTCACCTGGTGCAGCAACAACGTGGCAACAGGGCTGCCGGCATGGTGGATTGTCGCCATCATGCTGCCTTCGCTCAGCTAGTGAGAGAGAGTGAGAGCATGCATGAGTTCACAGTCACACTCCCCTGTCACAGATCAGCTAGTGAGAGAGAGTGAGAGCATGCATGAGTTCACAGTCACACTCCCCTGTCACAGATCAGCTAGTGAGAGAGAGTGAGAGCATGCATGAGTTCACAGTCACACTCCCCTGTCACAGATCAGCTAGTGAGAGAGAGTGAGAGCATGCATGAGTTCACAGTCACACTCCCCTGTCACAGATCAGCTAGTGAGAGAGAGTGAGAGCATGCATGAGTTCACAGTCACACTCCCCTGTCACAGATCAGCTAGTGAGAGAGAGTGAGAGCGTGCATGAGTTCACAGTCACACTCCCCTGTCACAGATCAGCTAGTGAGAGAGAGTGAGAGCGTGCATGAGTTCACAGTCACACTCCCCTGTCACAGATCAGCTAGTGAGAGAGAGTGAGAGCATGCATGAGTTCACAGTCACACTCACCCATCACAGATCGGCTAGTGAGAGAGAGAGAGCATGCATGAGTTCACAGTCACACTCACCCATCACAGATCGGCTACTGAGAGAGAGAGAGCATGCATGAGTTCACAGTCACACTCCCCTGTCACAGATCAGCTAGTGAGAGAGAGTGAGAGCATGCATGAGTTCACAGTCACACTCCCCTGTCACAGATCAGCTAGTGAGAGAGAAAGAGAGCATGCATGAGTTCACAGTCACACTCACCCATCACAGATCGGCTAGTGAGAGAGAGAGAGCATGCATGAGTTCACAGTCACACTCACCCATCACAGATCGGCTAGTGAGAGAGAGAGAGAGAGAGCATGCATGAGTTCACAGTCACACTCCCCTGTCACAGATCAGCTAGTGAGAGAGAGTGAGAGCGTGCATGAGTTCACAGTCACACTCATCTGTCACAGATCAGCTAGTGAGAGAGAGTGAGAGCGTGCATGAGTTCACAGTCACACTCATCTGTCACAGATCGGCTAGTGAGAGAGAGAGAGCATGCATGAGTTCACAGTCACACTCACCCATCACAGATCGGCTAGTGAGAGAGAGAGAGCATGCATGAGTTCACAGTCACACTCCCCTGTCACAGATCAGCTAGTGAGAGAGAGTGAGAGCGTGCATGAGTTCACAGTCACACTCACCCATCACAGATCGGCTAGTGAGAGAGAGAGAGCATGCATGAGTTCACAGTCACACTCATCTGTCACAGATCAGCTAGTGAGAGAGAGTGAGAGCGTGCATGAGTTCACAGTCACACTCACCCATCACAGATCGGCTAGTGAGAGAGAGAGAGCATGCATGAGTTCACAGTCACACTCACCCATCACAGATCGGCTACTGAGAGAGAAAGAGCATGCATGAGTTCACAGTCACACTCACCCATCACAGATCGGCTAGTGAGAGAGAGCGTGAGAGCATGCATGAGTTCACAGTCACATTCACCCGTCACAGATCAACTAGTGAGAGAGAGAGAGAGCATGCATGAGTTCACAGTCACACTCACCCATCACAGATCGGCTAGTGAGAGAGAGAGAGCATGCATGAGTTCACAGTCACACTCACCCATCACAGATCGGCTAGTGAGAGAGAGAGAGCATGCATGAGTTCACAGTCACATTCACCCGTCACAGATCAACTAGTGAGAGAGAGAGAGCTTGCATGAGTTCACAGTCACACTCACCCATCACAGATCAGCTAGTGAGAGAGAGAGAGCATGCATGAGTTCACAGTCACACTCACCCATCACAGATCAGCTAGTGAAGAGAGAGAGAGAGAGCATGCATGAGTTCACAGTCACACTCCCCCGTCACCGATCGGCTAGTGAGAGAGAGAGAGCATGCATGAGTTCACAGTCACATTCACCCGTCACAGATCAGCTAGTGAGAGAGAGAGAGCATGCATGAGTTCACAGTCACATTCACCCATCACAGATCAGCTAGTGAGAGAGAGAGAGCGTGCATGAGTTCACAGTCACATTCACCCATCACAGATCAGCTAGTGAGAGAGAGAGAGCATGCATGAGTTCACAGTCACACTCACCCATCACAGATCAGCTAATGAGAGAGAGAGAGCATGCATGAGTTCACAGCCACACTCACCCATCACAGATCAGCTAGTGAGAGAGAGAGAGCATGCATGAGTTCACAGTCACACTCACCCATCACAGATCATCTAGTGAGAGAGAGAGAGCATGCATGAGTTCACAGTCACATTCACCCATCACAGATCAGCTAGTGAGAGAGAGAGAGCATGCATGAGTTCACAGTCACACTCACCCATCACAGATCAGCCAGTGAGAGAGAGAGAGAGAGAGCATGCATGAGTTCACAGTCACACTCACCCATCACAGATCAGCTAGTGAGAGAGAGAGCATGCATGAGTTCCCAGTCACACTCACCCATCACAGATCAACTAGTGAGAGAGAGCATGCATGAGTTCACAGTCACATTCATCTGTCACAGATCAGCTAGTGAGAGAGAAAGAGCATGCATGTGTTCACAGTCACACTCACCCATCACAAATCAGCTAGTGAGAGAGAGAGAGCATGCATGAGTTCACAGTCACACTCCCCCATCACCGATCGGCTAGTGAGAGAGAGAGAGCATGCATGAGTTCACAGTCACACTCACCCATCACAGATCAGCTAGTGAGAGAGAGAGCATGCATGAGTTCACATTCACACTCACCCATCACAGATCAGCTAGTGAGAGAGAGAGAGAGCATGCATGAGTTCCCAGTCACACTCACCCGTCACAGATCAGCTAGTGAGAGAGAGAGAGAGCGTGCATGAGTTCACAGTCACATTCACCCATCACAGATCAGCTAGTGAGAGAGAGAGAGAGCATGCATGAGTTCACAGTCACATTCACCCCATCACAGATCGGGGAGATCTGAAAGCTCCATTGCCCAAGAGAGCCAATAATGTACACAAGGTCTATTTATTAATTCCTCTAAGTGTCCCAAGTGCCTCCTCCTCTGTTAACTCGGGGGCAGGTGTAACTTTCCGCACACGAGTATATGCACACCAGGGACACCCGCAAATTTCCAAAGTGGACTTATGCGCATAAATCTACCTTGCAAATTCAGGATAAAGTCAGAGTGTAGCCCTAATGGGTTACAGAAAATTACCCTCTAAAAAGGTGTTTTTGGGAGGGGAGGGGGTTTCAAGTGCTGATGATTTGCTGTCTCTCACTGATGGATTTGCTTGCATGTTTCCCACCCTCCCTCCTCTCACGCCTCATAAAGCTGACACCCTGGGGCTTCTGCTGGGATAACAAGCCAAATCTGCCTCTCACAGGAGCCTCTCACAAATAGTACCGGGTCCCTCTGAAAGCATTTCCCAGGCTTCCTCTTCCCCTTGCCTGGTAAGGGAAGAAAGGGCAGATGCTTCGCCAGTATTTGGCTAGCAGTCATGAGACCCATCATGGCCACCTGAGCTATGATTTGCCACCCTATCCAATCAGAACTGGAGGAGAAAGCTGTAGTACTCCTCTTGACCAGAAGATGGCGACAAAGGACCACTGCTGCCCTAACTTCACAGATGTATAAAACTTGAAGTTCAGCTGGAATGACTTTAAAGTTAATACAAGTTTAAAGATGTACTTTTTTAGGACTATATAGAAACATAGAAATGACGGAGAAGAAGACCAAACGGCCCATCCAGTCTGCCCAGCAAGCTTTCATACTTTTTTTTTTCTCATACTTATCTGTTACTCTTGGCCCCCATCAGCAACCCCATGGTGATTACAAAGCTCTTTTTCTCAAGCAACGATGCTGCTTAAGAAAGGGACCCTAATAGCTCTGAATGCCTGCATCTTAAAGATACCCATTAGCTGTACAGCCTTATTCCTGATTTCGTTTTAATGTCACCCTGAAAAGGGAAATCCTAGGAGGCTCCTGAGCAGGTTCCTGCTTCGTAAATGTCCTTCATTTATGGCAGAGAAAGTGTGCAGCAAAGGTCAGGGATCGCCCCTGCTCTTCTCTACCCCACCCCCACCCAGTGGGACAATTTTACTGAATATGCCCAGAACTGGCATGGGTTTTTATGGCAGGCCCGGGCATACGTTGGCGCAAGCACTGTGGGGCATGAGGCCAAAGGCTGCGTATACAATCCCCTGAGAAGTATCAACATCCCGAGACATTACATGCCCCATTGCAATTTACATGATTTAAAAAAATAATCTAACTTGGACGGTTATAAGGGGATAACAGGACCATGATCCTTTCCAAACCAATGAATTAAGCTGTTGTAACATGGGCTTCCTTTAGAAGGCACTCTTAGGGAAATAAGATGCTTGTCAAGTGGATGGAGGCATCAGATTGGCTGTTGTATAACAAATAAAGTATTATCCAAGGCCTTAGAGAAGTGATGGATGGGAAGACAATCTCCCCCCCCCCCCCCCCCCCCCACACACCCCAACTCTGGCTCTCTAGCACGGTACCCACCTGGAGAGCAATGGTGAAGAGGTGGTCGGTGTCGGCCCGCAGAAGAAGGCCGTTCCCCTGCCGCGTGCGGAACATGAGCCCCACGTGCCAGGGCAGCGTGACGGTGATGGGCAGACCGCTCCAGGAGACCAGGCTGGAGCCCAGGAAGCGCTGAGGGCTTGCCATCTCTGTCAGTCAAGGAAAGAAGGAGAAAGGAGAGCTCAGAAGACGCGTGGGCACTCGCCAGGCCACAGTCATGGCCTCCCCCTCTTGAAGAACACTGTCTCTACCCTTAACTTTAATTTGTCGAAGAAGATGGCTAGAACATGGACCAGCAAGTCAGCCGCAGTCCTGGAGCAGGAGAGCAATGACTTTGCGTGACCCTGTGAGAGTCATTTCATTTTCTTGCACCTTGGCAATAATCCCCCGGCTCGGCCACCGACACTCTGCCTGACCCTGAGCAATGTCACTTTAGTTTAGTTGCCCAAATGTACCTGGCTACCAATATTATTCCTTCTCAGCTTTGGGACCTTGCATATGGTCAGTGACAAAAGCATGCAGTCACCAAGACACACAGCTTCGCATCTGAAGAAGGGACCTACGCAGCCTCAAAGCTCATGTACCATGGCCCTGGATAACTTTTACAATTGTGTAAAATAAAGTATCACACAGCCTGCAAAGAATCTTGTTGTCTTTAAGATTAACATGGCTGCTAGAATTCTGTACTACATTTTTGTTTTTTCTTGCTAAAGTATTATCTGGCCAAGCCATCTACTCAACCCAACGGAACGGCAGGCTTGGTGCAGCCTTACCGCAAAGCCGCACCACAGCCATGAAGGATACCCCCAGACCAAGTTCCCAAGCACATTTTTCCAAAGCAACTGGAGAGCGGACAAGCTGCATCCTTACACGCTGGTGACACAGCGACATTTGGGCAAGTTATCACATTTAGTCAGTTGCCCAACGAGTCAAGAAGTTCCTATGTCCCCATCAACATGAGGAAAGACGCACAGAGAGTCAAGGAGAGCACGGTACCCCCAAGGAGAAGTACAGAAGGCATTAGGGTGCTAAGAAAGAGCCTGCAGGGGGATTCTGTCATCTCAGGTGGGAACAAGGCAGTAGAGCTACTCCTGACTGCACAGCAATGCAATCTACAGCTTTATACCTTGGCTCCCAGCCTCTGCACTTAATTAGATTTGGTTGGTAAATCCCCAAAGGATTAAGGGGATCAAGCACTTTTTTTTCTTCTCCAAAGCACATGCAAAAAAGCTTTGTGTGTTCCCCCTGCAGCAAAACAATTAGTCAGATTAATTAACAACAACTGATATTACACCTCTCCTGCAAGGCAGCAGGGCCAACCCAGAAATCTCAATAAATACCAAGCAAGCATTTAATACTTCTGATCCTGGTTTATGCTTCATTCCTGAGGAGAAGCAAGTACTTCCAGGCTTTTGTTAATTTTATTCCAAGTTCCTCTCCCCAGTACTTGCCTTCGTATGCAGGGGCGATGCTGCACTGTTCACCATCAGGCAAGGTCTATCAACATGTAAAGCGAGGCTGCAGCCACAGGGAGGCAGCACATTTTAAATGCCGCTGTTTGCTTCGTTGTTGCTGATTAGCAGGTTAGGGGAGCGGGGGCACCAGTAGCAGCGTGCAAACTTTCTCACTCGCACACCAACACTCACACTCACTTGTTCACTCTCATACACTCTTTCATGCAGTTCCACGCGCATTCTCACACACACTCATTCTCCTCTCATTTAGCCACACTCCCTTCTCTGCCTCTCATACCCATGCTCGCTCATTCTCTCTCCTCCCCACAAACCCACCAGGGATTTCAGCTTCCTCTTTCTCCAGGCCTGCAGGGACAAAGGCTCTCCTCTTCCTCCTGCTGGGAGGACACGGCGCTGTTCCTCTTTCTTCTTCCCCCACGGGACCAACGCTTCCTCCTTCCAGCGGCGCAGGCCTGATGCTCCTCCTCCTCCAGCGGCGCAGGCCTGACGCTGGCCCTCCCTTCCTCTTCCGCCGCAGGCCCGAGGCTCCTCCTCTTCTTCCATCGATGGTGCGGGTCCGACACCGCACCTCTTTCGTCTTCTCTGATGTGGGCCCAACGCTCCTCTTTCTTCCTGCCCACGCGGCTCCGGCAGTTTTTTCTTCCAGGGGTCCTGCTTCTTTCTGCAGGAACACCCGGAGCTTTTGGGTGTTGGCTTGGAGACCCAGCAGTTCCTTCAGAATTCCAGGGTCTCCCAGCCAGATCGGGACACTTCCCTGGTAAGGTCATAGGATCATGTCTGGAAGGAAAAAGGTATTGGTAGGTCTGATGATGCAGTTAGGAAAAGTGTCAAGCCAGGTGTTTTATAGTTTAATTTCAATTTTTAGCCTGCCTTGCCAAAGGATGCTCAAAGACATCTTAGAGCATTATAAGATTTCACAAGCTCCAAAAGAGCTTATGATCTAAGTGGGTATCTGGAGCACATCGATGGAGGGGCGTGGGATTCGAACACTGGTTTCCATGGCTCTCAGACCACTGCTCTAACCACTAGGCCAGGCACCAGATACAAGGTGTTTCTTTTTCACACCTTTCCCTGGATTACCTTGCACAGAGAGCGGTCAGGCAGGCACAAGGAGGTTGGTATTGATGGCCCCAGCTCTTCTTCCAACCTAAACCAATTCTGTAACTTTGTTCTACGGCTATGTCATTTGAAGACGGAAGATATTTTTGGAGCCTGCTAAAGCTGAATCGCCTCGTTAAACATGCACCTTGTTCTCAGTTACTGCATAATGGAAACAGACTAGAAAGCTCAGGCTGCAATCCGGACATTTAGCTGATACTGACTGCTAGACTGAAAAAAATCTTCATTGAACTGAACAACGATTTCACACTCAGGCGGTGGCTTCTGACGGCTTCTTGTGATATCACCGGTGCTGAGGCAGACAGGGCCGGATTTTAAAAATGTGGTGTCCATAGACAGTTCCCCGGCGGCCCTCCTTCGTGGCTCCTGTTTGATCTGACTGTTTGACGCATTCAAAATGTGTCGCCCTGCGCAGCTGCCTCTGCTGCCTGTGCCTAAATCTGGCCCTGGCGGTAGCTGCTCTGCTGCCATTGGTTGACATTGCAGCCAGGCGTGTAAACGAGCCCTTACGGCTGCTCCCGCTGGTGATGCCAAACCTTCCCAAAAGTGTAGAGCATCACAGGTGGAAGGGCAAATATACCCAGCAGGTGACAGCAGGAACCTGAAAGAGCTGGAGAGCTTCCAGGAACCTCTGAGATAGGCGCGGCCATGCATGACGACAACAGTTTCTCCCACAGACGTTTAAGTGGATTTTGCAGCCTCCGCAAGGCAAACATTACAAATCGGGGCACGTCTGGGACATCAGTAAGGCCTTCCAAAGAGCTGTGCCTGGTACAGGGATTACCGCTCTAGTCTCCTCGGGCACTGTGCACACCCAAACCAAACCTTCCCAGCAGGCAAGCTAAGCGCTTTGCAGAATTCTGCAGTCGGGACGTTCAATGGGGGAAGGATCCGGGGCACAGCCCTGAACAGCAGTGTGAAAGCTCGCACTAGCAAACTCCTCCCTAAAGTGATAGAGCCGGCCACACAAGCATTCATGTAGAAATCAACCCCAAACGGCTGTGTAAAGATGAAAAGTGTGCTGAGGACTGACCTGGAGAGGGCACTCTTTGTAGCGCTAGATTTGATTTGATTTACCTTCCGCCTTTCGGGCACTTCAAAGTGGATTGCATATGGGCACTGCGGGCGTTTCCCAGAGAGAACGAGCTTCTCTGGCTGATATGATCAGGGAATTGGGCACCCGAAGCAGAACGTGGCGCTGAAATCACAACTTGGGAGCAGCATCCTGAATTCTGCCTGTCCTCCCAGGAATTCTCCTCCATTGCAAAGCCGGGTTTATCAGTGGAGAGTCTATAGCATTTGTTCCCGCCTCTCAAGGGTACAATCGTGAGTTAGGGTTGCAATCCAATAAATCCCTGGATTAAAGGGAGCAGGGGGGATATTAATTATCTTAGATTTTGTCCCCCCCATGTCTGCTACACGTTTACCCTTGGGAAAAGGCCCAAGATGTTTTCTGCACTAACTTCCTCCCCCAGTCCCCCAGGTGGAAACGAATGCACTTGGGTGAGATTCAGCTCCATTTCTGAACCCCTGGATGGGGTCTCTCCCTCGTCATCTCCCAGAGCTGCTGTGCCACCGGACTGCAGAAAGGACATCTGAATGCTTCTGATTACCTTACTGGGTCAGACCAAGGGTCCATCAAACCCAGCATCCTATTTCCAGCAGTGGCCAATCCAAATCGCAAGTATCTGGCAAGTACCCAAACATTAAACAGATCCTATGCTACTAATGCCGGCAACAAGCAGTGGCTATTCCCTGTTGATTAATAGCAGTTTATGACTTCTCCTTCAGGAACTTATCAAATCTTTTTTAAACACAACTCACTAATTCCCTAACCACATCCTCTGCCAATGAATTCCAGAGCTTAATTGTGCGTTGAGTGAAAAAGAATTTTCTCTGATTTGTTTTAAATGTGCTACTTACTAACTTCATGGAGTGCCACCTAGTCCTTGTATTATCCGAAAGAGTAAATAGCCATGTCACATTTACCCATTCAAGTCCTTTCATGATTTTGTAGACTTCTATCATATCCCTCCTCAGCTGTCTCTTCTTCAAGCTAAACAGCCTTTCCTCATAGGGGAGCCATTCCATGCCCTTTATCATTTTGGTCAGCCTTCTCTGTACTTTCTCCAGTGCAACTATATTTTTGAGATGCAGCAACCAGAATTGCACACAGTATTCAAAATGCAGTCTCACCATGGAGTGATACAAGGGCATTATGACATTCTCCATTTTATTTGCCATTCCCTTCCTAATAATTCCTAACATTCTGTTTGCTTTTTTGAGCACCGCAGCACACTGAGCCAACAATTTCAATGTATTATCCATTATGACGCCTAGATCTCTTTCTTGGATGGTAGCACCCTAAATGCATCACCTTGCACTTGTCCACATTCAGTTTCATCTGCCATTTGGATGCCCAATCTTCCAGTCTCACAAGGTCCTCCTGCAATTCATCATGATCCACTTGAGATGTAGCTACTCTGCATAATTCTGTGTCATCCGCAAATCTGATCACCTCACTCATCGTATTCCTTTCCAGATCATTTATAAATATATTGTGTATCCACAAGACATGTCAGGTGGTACTGCTTAGATTGTTCCTGGCCTCACAGGGTTTTAGTCACCTAGATTCTCATGAATCTAACTGTGAAAACTTCCGCCCTTCATTTCAAATTGATCGCTTGAGGCAGAGATGGCCATTCCCCATCTACCCCACCCCTAGAAACTAATCCTCATCTCCTTCCACCCTCCCATTCCAAGATATATCAAACTGCTCTCCAGGCCAGAAAGAGATTTTCCCCTGTGTGTGAAAGCAGCACACACATTAATCCACAAAGCGGCAGCCTCAAGTGGTAAGACAACATTGAGAGCCGGCGAGAAAATGAAAAGCAGAAGTGTTCGGCGCATTTGTCATCTTAACACCTCCCTTATACAAGCAAGCAGCTACCCAGCCCATAATCCCTGGTAAAATTCATCAGCTGTCTCACTGGGCTGTTTGCCGTCAGTAGACATGATGGCTGGCACTTTCTCAGTGTGAATTTGGGGAAAATTCCTGGAAGCATTAAAAAAAAAAAAGTCACAGCTCCTGGAAAGTCAGAGAACAATCATGAGAAGTTATCTATGTGCATTTTACGGTCTATACACAGAGAACCCGTGTTCAGACATTTTAAAAACAAGCTGGAGATTTGTCTACGTCCAACAAAACAGAAAAAAAGTTCAATTCCCAGTCCTCCTGTGGTTTACCCTCCGGATCCTCACCATTCCTGCCAGTTCAGGGACAGCCTCGCTCTCCTGAAACGGTTATCATCAGGGACTATCCCCTTGGATGGATTTGGCTGACATTTGACACAGCAAGAGACTCTTTTGCCAAATTCATCCACGGCGAGGACCCTTAATACTTGTGTATAGATGGACAGACAGATAGTCAGACACAGCAGCAGCAACAGACAATCTGAACTGATGAACCACGCCCAAGAAAAAGCAGTTCAGGCTTTGCCCCGTTGGGACGGCAACCAAGCAAGGAACAGCCCTGCAGAAACAAGTGTCTGCATTCTTTGTTTTAATCTTCCGAACCCTTTTTCTTAAATGATCTTCCCCGAGCATGTCTTGTCTTTCAAACCTGGGTTGTTTTGTGTGTGCTAGAAATTACACATCTAACACTGCAGTCTGGGGCACTACTGCCCCTCAGTGACACAGAAATTTCCGCTGCTTCACTCACAGGCCAATGTACTAAGTAGCACCAGAGTTCACAAAAGGTGGTCGTCACGCGCTAAAATCGCTGCACGCTCATGTTTAACGGGATAACAAATGCTTTTAGACAGCATACTTTTTTTTACTTTCCAAGTTTTCAGACAAATTCAATATTTCGCTGAAAAATTATGCAAAGTAGCTCCTTAGCTCTGAAAGCAAAGTTAAATTACAGCTTCAATAAAGCCATATCGTAAAAAGAAAAAAAAAATGTAACCACACGTGAGATGTACAACCAGGGCTAAATAATTCTTCCACTTTCTGCACTCGGGTTAGCTGATAACATTTCACTCCAGGAGAGTAAATCTGAACACAGAACAGCCACGCAGTACCTTGCTGACAGTTCCGACCTCCGTACCCCAGGGGGCACTCACAGCTGAAGCTGTCCCATTGGTTCACACAGGTGCCCCCGTTGCTGCAGGCATTGCTGTCACAGAAATTCCTCTTGGCGGAGCATCCTTGGATGGTGGGGGAGGAAAGACAAAAAAAATCATATTTCTTTTAGATGAGGGAGTAGGGGATAGCAGACTCCACCCTGGAATGTCCCCACCCTGCACCCTGAGTTATCTAGCTAACATGGGACTGGTCAGCGTGGCAGGCTTTTCAAATTCTGCCATTTCTCCGGCTAAGTCCAAACTTAGCTGGACAAATGGCACCGACTATCAACCTCATGTTAATTTAGCACAGCACATTTAACTAATTATTGAAATAATAGTGTTCATTAATAATGTCTTCGAATACTGTGTTTACTGAAAGGGATCTGTCGTGCATGGTTCTGGTATCTCTTGGTGTGGCCAAAGGCTTACTTTGATCAAATAAAAGGCCACTGAGGTCAAAAGGCCTTTTATTGAGCTAACAAACATAATCCAAAAATGATGTGCATGAGCTTTCCAGACGACCAGGTCCCTTCCTCAGGTACCTGCAGGGGTGACATCTGAAGATGGGACCTGCGTGGTCTGAAAGGCTAACGTATATCATGGATAATTCTGGCTGGGAGTGTCTAGAAAGGACTTCAGGTTCTCCCTTCTCGCCCCAGAAAGTAAGGGGGCAATATGGGGGCAGGGGATATACCTGGAACAGTCCCATTATTGGCTATGAAATCCGCCATGTCCACTGGCTGATTATCAATCAGTAGGTTCTTCATGCAGCCCACAAACTGGCGGTTCCGGATGGGGAAATTCTCTGGCAAGTTTGGAACACCTCCCAGAAGCAACGGGCCCGTCAAATCCAAGGATCTAGAGAAAGCACAGCACAGTGGGGAATCTCAGGCTGTTTTCTGAAGAAATGTGACGGCATATGCCAATCATACAGCCTCCCTCATCTGTCCATATCCTCTGCCCACTGCAACATCACAGACCCTACTCAATCTCTGGTTTCACCTTCACACACACACACACACCCCAACCAGTAAGGATACTCTGCGCTTATCCCACATGCTCTTGAACTTTGACATACCGTCTCCACTGGGAGGCTGGGCCATGCATGGCCTCATGAGTTTAGCTCCCTTTCAGCCCTAGACAGTGACCCTTGTTGCTAAATAAGAACCTCAGTTTCTTCTCCGTGACCTAGCTCCGTGCTGTACAAGTTTGTCATTCTCAATTAATTGCATCCCACACTAATCTGAGGGAGGGCGGAGGCATGCAGGCGAGCTGATGATGACTCAGCTCAGCACCCCTGCATATTTACAAGGCATCGCTGTGCTAGCTGCAGGAAGGAACAAAAAAGGAATTAAAAGAAACTTTACAAAAAAGAAAGCAGAAGAAAAGGAAGGACATGACAGGAAGCATGAAAGAGGCTCTTGAAGTTGCCATGCAGTTCTAGACTTGTTGGGTATTACCCACTGCCATTTTTTCACTATTTAAAGAGTGTTTGGCCTTTCTTTGCATTTGGCGTGAGAAAAACACCCTCCTGGGAAGGAAACATTGGCTGCCACACGTAATCTTGTTTACCCCCTGTCTCTGTTCAGTGCCGGCCTGAGTTAGCTGCTAGGCAAGGGCGGCAGGGGTCACACTGCAACTTTCGATTAGGCAGGTGGGGACGGAAAGATGGAGGGCAGGAAAGGAGAGGACCCGAGGGATGCAGAGCCTTGCACAAAGCCACGGCACAGAAACATTTTGAAAGAGCAGACCAATCCCCCTTTGCCAGGGCCTTACTTCTTGCTGCCTGACTGGGTTCCCTGCGCCGAGCAGGAATAGCTCTCCAGCTTGCCCCCGAACCGCAGGGCAACCGCCGCGTCGCAGTCGTCCACCGTTACCACGGCAACCTTCTGGTCCGAGGGACCCTGGGGGACTCCGGATTTCCCAATTATCGGCTGTGAGAAGAAGAAGGAGGAAGAGAAAAAAAAGAGCAAATTTAAAAAATAAATTTAAAAATAAGTGTGTACTGTGGTTCACGAAGAAACGGAAAGAACTGAAGGAGATGTGCAGGAGTTTCAGCCATGGGGTGCGCAGGAAGTCCTGCGGCTGGGTAGGGTGTTCAGGTGACTCCAGGTTGCCTCCACCCCACCCACGCAGTCCTGGCTGGGCTCCCTGGAGCAGGTGGACCATGCAGCTGAAACCAGGACGGCCTTGGCCTTCCCCGGAGGAATACGGAGTTATCCGGTAACGCTACGTGGCACTGGCACCAGCACCTGAAGCAAACTCTACCCAAGGCACGAAGGAATAACTTAATATTCCATACATTGCCAAAAGGAACTTTTCACTAGCAGCCGGCGGGGCCGTTCCACCAGTGCCTACCTTGTTCCAGTTACATATTTCACCTTTAAGCTTCTCGTCTTTTTATTTTTTAATTCTTGCTGAAATGTCCTGCCCCCACTCGGGAGCAGCCATGTCGGCCAACGAGCCCCAGGCTGCGTTTAGATCACCGGTGCGCAATTGGTCCTGCAGCATGTGATGTCACTGTCAGTACAGGTCTTTGTGTGACATCATTTGCGGGACACTTTCCAAGGGAGGAGCTTGGTTCAGGCTGCGTGCTCAGAGCAGGCTTTTTCAGCGCCGCTGAAAAGGAAAACGGGGTCCCGAGAGCTCCCTCCTTCACTGATGCTCCTGTCTAAATGTAAACAGTACACTCATCTCATGGTCCCGGTGGCCATTCTGGCATGCAGTAACGCTCTTATTCAGTAAGATGTCCTAACATACAGTACCATGGTCTTTGCACCAAGTTACGAAGAGGAAACAGGCTGGTGCTTTCCTGTTCCCGTGGATTTCTGCATCTGCTCTCTGCCAGGTCCATGCAGAAAAGTTCGTTCAGCCCAATGCACAACTTTACCCTCATTTAAACGCACATTATGTGAGGGTAAACCTTACTGCCGATGCAGCAAGGAGTTTTATGCTCACAAAATGTGCGTTCCAAAATCCGAGTCCTGCTTAGTGCCCTGACATAGAAATCCCATGCAAATGAGGGCATTAAGCAGTGCTCCCCACTACAGAGAGGTGTGGTGGCCCTAACCCAGGTTTTGTTAACGCTGGAAACTTTACGCCTAGTCAGAGGAGGAGTAAAGTTTCCAGCATTGCTGTGCTGGCACTTAAAACCAGAAGGGCAGGTAAAAGGCCTTCAAATCCTGTCTTATCCAGCTAAGTGGCAGCGACTAACAGTAGCCAGATAAGTATGGACTATCTGGTAGTGGGCATGTAAACTACCTCTGCTGCCGTCAGAGCCTGCTCCCTCTCCCCACTTCCAGTCAGTGTGCTTTTTGTAAACTCCCGGTGCATTAGCATAGCATTAGCTTACCGCATCGGGAGTTCGAATACATTTTAATCTGTGCATTAAAACCGTGCACTGAAATCCAGCGCACGGTTCCTTAATGCTCAGATTATTGCATTGGCCATTGTGTGGGCAGATTTTCTAGAAAACACAAATCTACATGCATCCAGCAAAAGCCTTCACTAAACAAGGCTGAACGGAGGCGCAAGGGAGGGCAGTCTGTGGACAGGCCACTTTACCCGTGCAAATGGCTTGGAAAGTTTTCCTCATTGTTTTCATTTGGAACTGCAGACAATCCCTGGAGCTGACTGCCGCCGAGCTGGGGCTTCACTGCGTCCCCCAAAGCTGTGCCATGGCAGGCCTCAGAGTCTCTCTCTCTCTCCCCGCACCACCTCATTTGATCTGTAGCCCCCTTACCAAGGATCATATGCCCCACTTTCTTCCTCCACTTTCCAGTCTCTCTTGCTCTCCCTCCCACCCCCAACCACAATGGGTGCCACCGTTGGTTATCTCTTCTTTCCTTCCCCCCATGGCTGCTCCTTAGGTTTCTCTCGCTCCCAGTGACCCCTGCTCTTGGATATGTCTCTGAACTCATAGCTCTATCTCTCTCTTTCTCTCCTCGCAGCCCCATAGGTCTCCCACCAGGATTCCATTCCCTGGGTCCTTCTCTCTTGCATTACTTCTATTTTAAGATCTCCAATCCCTCTATGGCCTTCTGTTCTAGCCTTTTCCTCTTACTGTTATTTAAAATAAAAAGACTTTCAAATTTTACAAAACAATAAAACTCTTCTCAAATGCAATTAATTATAACCGTAACAGGCTCTTGGGCTTCCCGTGGTGCGCTGGCACCTCTCACTCTTCCGTGTGAGGGTTTGCATAATGTCACCAGATCCCCTGGATGCCAATTACTGCCTTATTGTGCACAGCTGGGGATCATTTATTCTGCACATAATATGGGCATTCTCCGATAACACTACTAGGTAACACCAGATACAGACAAAGATGGATTCGAGCCCTCCTCCCCAACCAATAGGAGATAAAGGAATTCCTCTCCAATGAGGTCACCGACACACAGACCCACCCCCAGAGCCAGAGCAGCCAATCCAAACCCCCCCTTAAAAAAGCCAAGAGAAATACAGTGGTACCCAGCCCAGTAGGATAGAGGAGAGAGATGGGGGAGTCAATGAATTGTAAAGCAATTTTCTGTATTCGACTAAGCCATTTTGTACAAATAAAATATGAAGTATTTGAGTGCCAAATAATAATAATAATAGCATGCGTATCTGTGTGTGCGTGAGAAAGAACAGAAGAATATATTCTCTCCAAACTGGGTCAGACCAAAAGTCCATTTAGCTCAGCATCCTGACTGAAAGTGGCCAGTCCAGGTTATTAAGAAGTTCCCGGCACATCCCAAAGAGTAAATCCAATGTCTTTTTATTCATTCCTAGGGATAAGAGGTGCATTTTGCCAAGTTCACCTGGCTAATAACTGTTTATGGACTTTTCCTCCAGGAATTAGCCCAAATCCCCTTTTAAACCCAGCTATGCTAGAGGCCTTGAGCATGTCTGCATGAGCGTGCATGTGTGTTGTGCAAGCTGAAGCACCACACACACACACAACACACACATACATAGGCATGACACTGTTCTCCCAACACGTTCAGCTAGGAGTGCTCTCTGTGAATGGATCTGAATGAAGTTTGGTGGATCTAGAACCTCAGTAAGAGATGCTCCTACCCAAATTCCGATAAATCTATTAACGGATAGGTCCCCCAATGCATGCAGAGAGAAGGACAGGCAGAGCAGAAGCTTCCAAGCGATGAAAGATACCTAAAGAGGAAGTACCAGTGGAATAATTTGTGAATGACGTTTTCTGGTTCAAGGCAGACAATCTTCAGTAGCTATTCGGACGTGCAGCTTGAAATGGGGTATAAATGCTCTATTAAACAAACTGCATGAAGAGACCAGAGCAGAAAACCCCAGAAGAAATTTCTGAAATAAAAAATGTGGCATAGTCTCTCCCACTTCAGAGCACTCGGCCCAAACTATTTTTTTCCACTCCCAACGATGTCCAGCGTCCTATTGGGCAGTATCTTACAGAGAAGGCAAGCCATGGGGAAAGAAGCGTTCTCTCCAAAAATTAAAAAAAAAAAACATGGTCTGTGGCGCCACGTGACAGTTATTGCACTATACGCTCTTGACGGAGCTGAGACAGAAATGCTTTGCTTATTGAATTAAATTCTGATGTACAAACGAAGGGCTTAGTTTACGGTTTGGACAACAGCAGGGCACGTCCCGTTTGCTCAGCTAATTCAAATTTCAGAAGGACTAAACACCAACCCCTGGTTCTGGAGGTGACCTTGGCACTTTGGTTGCAGTTACCAGCTCGGTCAGGTGCGGCCTGTTCTGCTCGCTCTCTGCAGGGCACAACATCAAGACGCGTGAGGCAGATGGACCGACATTTCTAAAGTACTGAGCCCTGGAACAGGCCAGGGCCCCTTCAGAATGAAAGATGCTTTAGAAGCGCAGGCATCCAAAAGCTTGGGGGTCTGATTAAAATCAGTTCAAAGGGTATAAAAGCCCCCGAGTCAGCTGACTCATGCAATTCTGCATCTTTTGCCCCCAAGTATTTCATTTCCTGCAGCTTCAGAGAGGGGTAAACATTTCACAGAAAAACTCATGAAAACTAAATCTTACAGCAGAATCGCTGCGGGACTGTAGTCTGACCTTTAAATTCAGCCCATGGGAGGTAAAAGTCTAGGGTTTGTTGATGAATTTGTTTACAAATATTGTTTTTATAATTATGCACGTTAGGTTTTGTAAGCCATCCTGAATGAAGGCTGGAGTGACATAGAAATATTTTGGATAAATAATAACTGAATTTGGGAGGAAGATAAGATTAGAGCCCGTGCTTACCATGGCAGACGCAAGATTGGCAAAGGCAACATTTACCTCCCGCAGAAACTTGCGTGGTATGCAATGTACCTGTCGTGTTCTTCCATCTTTGACCTCTCCCCAAATCATTTTTAAAATGGTGTCAGGAGTTCACGGTAGGTGCATGTTTGCACGTGTGTGTGCTTGCAGGTATCTGGTAGTGGATGTTTCTATGTGGGAGGGGGGTGTTTGTGGGAGAGTTTTATTTTGGGGTGTGTGTGTGTATGGAAAGGTTTGTGGGTGTAATGAATGGGGTTTTGTTTTTTTTTTTTAGGAATTGTGTGTGTGTGTGTGTAGGAATGTATATGTTTTGGAGGTGCTGTGGGGTGTATGTGTGTGTGTAGGGGGATGTATCTGTGTGCCAGGGAAGGTGGATGTGTTGAGGTCTTTTGGGGTGTGTGGGGAGAGTGTGTGTGTCATGAATTGTGTGTGCACATGTGGAGGAGTGTGTGTGTTTTGGTGGTGGGGTGTGGGGGGATATATGTGGGTAAGTGGGGTATGCGGAGGAGGAGCTTGAGGGACAGGAATAGGTGAGGAAGGAACGTGTGTTTGGGGCCGAGGTGGGTGCATGTGGATGGGTGGGTAGTGTTTTGGAGGAACTGTGTGTCTGTTGGGGAGGTGTGTGTGTGTGTGTGTGTGTGTGTGTGTATGGGGCATGCGCGTGTTCTCCACCTGCCTGTCCTCCTGCTGGGCTCCATGTAATCTTTGATCTGCACACGTGTGGACACTTACAGACTGCACTTGTATGTTACCCGCTTCATTTTCCAAGGCCAGTGTCTGCATGTACAGAAGAAATATCACACAGATGGACACGTTGTCAGGCACACAGGGCGCTCGGGCAGCACGAGGCCTAACAGGGAAGCAGAGGGGATACAAAGCAAGAGACTGCGAGACAAAGAGGAAGCAAAGAAAACGAGATGGGGGGAGAGGAGAGTGCAGCACATGAAGACTGGGAGAGGAGAGAGCGAGAAGGTTTACAGAAGAGGTGCAAGGTCCCCTGGCGCCGGGTGCTGTCAGGTGATTGGCCAGCGGTCACTTGCGGTGGATTAAGCCCATGAAGCAGCAGGAGAAAGGGTGTGGGGGGAGGCTAATTTAAAGTGACTCGGTCGGCAAACATGGAAAGGGGTCTAATAAAAGCCTGAATGCTGGCAGCCACGGCGAGGACACAGGAGCAGAAAGGAGAAGAAGGGTTGGAGGTCCGAGGCCTATTGTTATTCACCAGAGGCGTGGCCATGGCAACGGGTCCCAGCAGCACCCCCTCCCCCTCCCCGGGCACTGCCTAAGCTCCATCCTCTTCAATAGGTTCCCATAGTTTTCATCCCTTTCACTCTCTTGGCTGGAAAAGAATAAGCGAGTCTCGCCCCGTCGCTTTTCTCTCCACACCCCCCCACCCCCACCCCTAGCCCCCTCAAGAGCAATGGGGGCCCCTAGACAAGGGGCTGGAGAGGTCTTTGAAATTCTCTGCACAGACCCTCGACTCAGAAGCAAGGTTTACAGCGGATCAGTGATTAACAACCAGAGAGGACATCCAGCTCCCTGCCATTTCATGTCCCCTCCCTTCTTCCATTCACCCTTTCCTCTTCCATTCACTTTCTATCCTTGTTCTCCCTCCTCCTCCTTTCACCTTTTCGCCCTCTCCCTTTCCACCACTTCCTACCTCTCTTTCACCGCTGACACGTTGCCAGCGGGCACCAGCAGCCATCGCCGGGGCCCCGAATGGCGGAATAACCTAGAAGAGAGCTTCAGAGGGACGGGGAGGGACTCCGTGCCCGAAGCAAAGAGGATGCAGCCTCTGCGATACCTGCACCGGCGGCTTCTGGTCAGTCAGCGGATGCAGTTCGGGTTTTCATATCCCAATATTACCCGCTCTAAATCCCGCTGCCGTGGGCAAGCCACGTCACCCTCCATTGCCTGAGCACAGGGAGATGCCGCCTACCGTCCCCGAATGCAATCCACTTGGAAGAGGCTGAAAAATGGAATATAAATTAAATAATGGCCCTGTCTATCTGAAGACGCTGCTCATGATTTTGTCCAGTGGAACCTGGCCCCCCCCCCTCAGGTGATGACCTTCAGTGACCCTTTCCTAAATTATAGAAAGCACTAGTGTCAAAGGTGACGGGGAAGGAAAGCATTAATGTGTGTGGAGTCGGCCCCTGACCGTCCGGAGAGTCTGCGCGTATTTTTAATAATGAGGTGCCCGCATACGCTCGGTTTTCCCGCGTGTGCTAGAAAGTCAGCGCGGCACGCGCGTGGCCCACCGAAACAGATGAGACAAATGCACAGCCTTAGGTTTACTTTTTTTATATCCCCAATGAGAACATCATTGCATTTCGTCTTCAATTACAGTTTGCAAAGGACGACTCTGGGTGGGAAACCAACAGTAGACCCCGAGGTCGAATTTTATAAGTGTTGCTTGCACTAAAAAGGCCCACGTGCGCAAGTATGCGAGCCGCATGCGAGCAAAGCGGAATTTGATAGCCGCTAATTGCGCACATGTGTGAATGCGAGCTAAAAAAAAGGGGGGAGTGGAAAAGGGGCGGGGAATGGGGGGGCGAGCATTCTGGGGGGGGCAAGCATTCTGGGGGGGGGCAAACAGTTACATGCGCAAATCCGTATTTTAAAACCGGGGGCAGCAGCGCGCGGCAGCTTGTTAGCCACGTGTATTTACTGCTGTTCCTGATGAGGAGCAAATCTGCAGATCTCACGACAGGGTGAGGGGTCCGGGTCAACCGGGGGGGGGGGGGGGTGTGAGTACAGGCCGAAGAGCCAGAAGGGTCCTGATGACCTCGAGATGGACTGGGCCAACTGGTGGACTACTTGGTAAAACTGGCAACGTTCTTCACGCGAGCAGGTTTTAAAATCCGTGCGCCTACGCGCGTTAAAGCCGACAAAGTCCTGTGGGAGATACGCGAAGTACGTTTGCTTGAGCAAAGGCTTAAAATTAGGAGCACGCTCACGCGCGGTAGGCGCACTTTAAATCATGCGCACGTAAATGCACGCATGATTTAAAATTCCAGCGCATGTCTGTCTGAGCGCCGATACGTGCCTGCCTGCGCGCTCGTTTTAAAATCAGCCTATAGTGTAAGGAAACAAAACTGGTCAGTAAATGCCTTGAAAAGTCAGGACAAACACGGATTTTGGAGCGTGACTGACAGCGAGACCCACACAAATGTAGCAAATTATAGAGGGAGAAGGATAAGCAAATGAAAGGGGACTCAATTCACCCAAAGTATATGTGGCCCCCGGAGAGGGAAAATCTCCGGAAAAGCAGATATTTGGGAGAGAATGGCAGAGACTGGAGGGCACTATCCATTTTTACCCACACGTGCTGTCTGTGTCCGCAGAAGCAGAGGTGCAGGTCTGGGCTCCTGGATAAACCAGTGCTAGTCGCAGAGCTGCCTGTCACAGGCAGCATGGACCAAGAGTTAAACTGCTTGGCATGCCGATCGTACAAGCCACCGGAGCGGACTAACCCTGGGGGCTCCCGTAGACTTGAACGCTGTTCCTTCTGCAAAAAGCCCTGTTCTGGAAGTGCAAAACTTTATACAGCTGATGAAGGAAAGATAGCTCGCAAAGGGCAGCGGCAGACGTACGAAGTCCTTCCAGTAAAAAGGTTTCACTTACAACTAGTTTGTTGACTCTTAATGCCACGCATCCAAGTGGACTGAAATAGCAACCACGATTCTGTGGCTGAGCACAAAGCTACAGAGCGTCCTGCGAATCTGAATCCAAAGGCTGCACAAGATGTTGCCCGGTTTCTGCTGGGTTCTGGGTCCAGCCCTGCCTGGGGCAGAGCCTGTACTGACATCATTTTACTGAAAGGGAGCACTCGGGGTTCTCCCTGGGGGAGAGGGTTTTCCTCCAGGGGAATACCAAGATCCGTGGGAGCAGTTCCTAACCAGCTTCAGCCAGGGGCACCGATCTTGGCCTTTTAGATTTAGAGGCCTCATGGGCGACACAGACCTGAGCTGAGCAGCAATTAAAGCCAATAAGCACAAAGTCCCATGTGCAGCCGTGCCAGTGAGGACACGGGTGGGGGAAGGAGGTACGCTGTGACGCGTGGCAGACGACTGGAACTACCACATCTCCTCCTCCACTTACTCTTTCTAAACACAGTCGCCAAGCAACACAATGCGGGCCAGAAGAATTAAAGATTTCCGAGCGGAAGCGAGACCCGGCAGTGACTATTCTCTTACACCTCATGGAACCACAGTCTGGCATTTATTTACCTGCTCACCGAGTCCTGCCGATAACCAGGTTCAAGGGTCGCTGCTGGATTTTGGTAAATCTCTGCTCTGATTGGTCAGTGTGAGAAAAGGAATCAGAAGGAATGTGGAAGACAAATAACAGAAGGTAACAACAGCAGATAGAGAGAGGAGGACGGAAAAAGGAGCAAGCACCGAACCAAGTATCAATGAAAACTGATGAAACTAAAGGGGAGGAGATGGGATGGGAGGTGGGGGGGGGGGGTGAATATTGCATTTTGAAGTAGGTGAGTATTTTCTCTGAGCATTACCATCAGGTCGGTGGCAGACCAGGGGGCAGCCCAGTGCAGGAGCTGGGCCCGGAGCACCTGCACGGGGCTGTTAGAGTAAATTCATGAGCACGCGGCGGGGTTGGGGTTAATATGTACAGTGGGAACTTGAGGGATGAAGACAGAGATCTTCAAATACGCAAAAAGCAGGAGGGAGAGGGGTGGTTAAGGCTCCATCCTCACTGGGGACAGGGCAAGAAGTAACAAGCTTATAATTGGAAGGAGGACTTCCTAACCGGGGAGGGTCACCAGGCCGGGTGGAGGTCAGACACAGCTCTGTCTGGGATGGGTTAGGAGCCACGAATCCTGCCTGCAAGCAAAGAATGTGGTGGCTGAGCTGAGCTCCCTTCCACCCCTATTGCTCCTGCCTGGGACCGTTATATCCTCAGTCTGGGTGTGTGGGGGGGAGAATGAAAATCCTTAGGGAGGTCAGCAGGAGCCAAGAAGTCAGAAGCTCCAGACAATCAAATGCTTATTACATCTCAGGGATTTAATAAAAACTGGAAGGAAAAGCAGGCAAGTTGTCAGTTCTCAAGATAAAGCAGAAACGAATAACATGAAATGAAAGGCTAGGAGACTAAATGTAATCCCATCACGGGCTGGGTCCTCACATCCCCGAGCCCTCCCCACACCTTGCTAGGGCTTCTGCTCCCAGTCAGCTCCCTCTGGGTAATTACCAGCCTCTGATAAACCGGACCTGCTGCTTCCGTAATCGCTTAATGAGAGGAATTAAGGAATTAACACAAGATCTGCTCTCATTAAACAGAAGCCACTGACACCGCCACTTGCAAAACCACCAGGGAAGTCATTCCAAGGACACGGGGAAAAAGGTGGCTCCTCTGCAGGCTGTGCTGGGGGAGGGAAGGCCCAGGCACCCTGCCCAGAGAATCAGAAGCACCCAGACGGCTGGGAAGTCCAACAAGTATCATCAGAGAGCAGAAGCCTGCAGGAACCTGCAGCTGAAGTACCAGGTTAGGACGACGTCCGCCTTCATTGCTTAAGCATATTTACAAGAAGATATGATAGCCTTTATTTTTCCTTCTTCTGCAGTTCTACCTTCAAAGAATTTGTCATCTCCCTCTCAGCCCCTCACAGCTCTGCCAATGCACCTTATTCCTGCCCTGCAGTACCCCCCAGGACTGAAACCTCTGCCAATGCACCTCGGTGCTTACAGGTAGCATCGCGCAATGCAATAATACTCTCTAGCCCTCCTCCCTCACCTTATTGTAGTACTGGAGGTGGACACTGTGCCACTGACCATCACTGACTCCTCCGGGAATGAAGGGTGAGACGGTGGTGGTCGATTCCCCTGAGGAGACAAAAGCAAAAGGAATAGTCAGCAGTGATGTCCCCGTGGCTTACCACAGGAACCTCCCCCTGGCCCACGCTGCGTCCCAATATGGGCCATGCAGTGCCCTTATGTCTAGGACCCCCCCCTCTCCTACAATGATCAGGACAATTAGCAAAGTGCTTCACCTGGGTGAATCGGCTTTCTGAACCCCTCCCCCCTCCCCCACCTCAATAAAGCTAAAAGCCCGCATTCCCTGGGGGGTGCGTTTAGGTCAGGGAGGAAGGTAATGTGCATAGATTGCACTTTCAGCTCTATTTGTGTCATTTCCCATGAGAAAAGTCCCCGCAGCAAACACAGGCTGCCAATGCCCACCGATACCTTTTACGTGCTGCAAATTACTAAGGGACGGGACGCGTGTGGGCTTCCTTTCAGAACTGGTGCAAAGCTGGAGGGTGGATTGCATGCATGGCCTTTGTCCCACATAGGGGACTGTGGAAGCGCCCGGCTAGCTAATCTATGGTGGGAGATGCCGGAAAGGCTCCACATGGTGGACTGATGGGCCGATATCTTCAACGTGATTTATAGAGGATAATTTTGAATGGGGCGTCTGCGAATACAGGAGTGTTTTGCCTGCAGATGTGACCCTTTAGAAACCTGTGCGTGTAAAATTATGCCCAGAGGGACCTTCCAGGGGCTGGAGACTTCCACACGTCACTTTATGGTTTTAGAAAAGTTAGCAGGTAAATTCTAGCGGCAAAAACTACCTACCCCAAACAGCAGGAGGGACTGCACGCAGTTCTGCCGGGATAATTTTCAAAGCGCGCTGTGAAAACTGATGTAACATAGGCACTGAACAGCCTGCAAATTTATGAGGCCTGTTGCAAAATGACCCCCATAATGTCTGTCTGCTTCAGTCCCACAAGAGCTCTCTGTGCAGCCTCGGGAAGCCACGGTAAGTACCACACAGCCTTGGGAAACCACGATACATTCAACGTGGACTCAATTTACCCAATTAACCAATATCAACAACCATTCCATTCCCCATCTGAAACCTTGAAGGTTAAGACTGTACATAGATGAAAAGCATGAGTGTCAGAAGCAGTCTTACATTTCATGGCAATCTGAGGCATCCTGCGGACACATCACTTCCTATTATTACCGCTCAACTGCAGTTGTTGCTCATTTCAACTCTTTCAGAGGGACGGAAGGCTACGTTGGCTATGCCTAACATTGAAACTTGGACTCTCACAGGGTCGGCTTAACCATGAGGCAAGCAAGGCAGTCACCTAGTGTGGCAGCTTCTGGGGGCCTCGTAGAGCAGCGGCAGTCACTGCAAAGCCACAGCGCCGTTCTGGTATGGCAGCTTCCGAGTTTCTTTTTTTGCAAGGCTCTGGTAATTGAGGGAGTCGGTATCACTGTTACTATGGTGACCCCAGAATTTGATGTAAGGGGAAGCACCCTGGTTCAGCCCAGGCAGCCGTTTCAGAGATTAACTTTAGCAATGTGGACTCCCGGGTTTCACAGATACGCAGGCAAGGCAGGCTGGGATCTTGCTGCGGTGTATATGAACCCAGTGGGTGTCAGTCCCCCGAAATGTCCACAAATCACCCCCCAAAATGCAATTATAGCTAAACTAGACTAAAACAACCCCCAACCCACGCTGGGGCAGATGTTCGGCAGCCCCCATTAACTTTCCCTATGGAAAACGAGGGAGAGTTTCCAGCACAAGTGCCCGGTTCCAGGCCAGTGCCTTTCAGGGGGAGGTTTATACTTAACCAGAAAATAAAAACTCTCGCCTTAATAACTTGCAAGTGAGACCCTCTTCCAGGACCCAGGAGGGCCTGACACACAAGATGAGGAAGGCCTAGGCTTAACCCCAGTGACACTTGATGGGTTGTAGAAGAGACGCTGGAACGATTGGGCCTTTCGTTCTCCCTCTCTGCCGTGGCGCACACAGCCACTGACCTGCGGAGAACGTGAGCTGGATCTGCTCCTCGATCACCTCCAAGGCCACGAAATCGTGCTTCTCGTTAAAGCGCCCATTGTACAACAGGAGCCCGTTCCTCTCCTCCGTGGCAAACCTGTCAGAGAGACCGGAGGGTGGGGACGGCAAGACGGGAAAGGGAATCGACGACAAAAAAAAAAGAGAAAAGGATCAATATTCAGACCCAGACCTCAGTTCAGTGCCACAGACAAAGGAAAGGGAGGCGTGAGAAGAGAGAATTGATGGTTACAACAGAAAAATACATACAGAGGGGTAAATGTTGTATCTGGCTAACTTCAGAGCTGCCCTAGGCGCGTCTAGAATTAGCTGCTTAAGTTAACCGGCTAACTCCGGATATCGCAGTTAACTTAATCGGCTAACTCTGCTCCTCCCCAGACCGCCCTCGACTTTGACTTATCTGCCTAGAATTTAGCCAGATAAGCCTTTTAAATATGCAGCTAAGCCATTTAGATGGATAACTTTCCCATTATCTGTCTAAATGACTTCTGAATATGGACCTCAGAACTGTGCAAGGGAGACAAAAAAAACCCTCAAAACAGTTATCAGTGTAAATACAAAATCAGCCAGGGCCCTCTATCCGGACAAATCACTGGGTAGGCACAGACGCATCTCAGAAGAGCAGGAGGTACAGGATGTGGTTTGTGTGGCGAGTTCACAGGGTTCGGGTTCTTAATGTGCTGTCATCCTGGAGCCAAGGATCAACCTTCCTGACCTCATCGTTCCATGCCCGCTCCTCCCTCCACCTTCCACCTTCCCAACACCTCCCTTCCCTTAGGCCCTTCTACAGAGCTCATCTGTCACTAGGATGTGCACCGAGGTTTCCTGAAACTGGGCGGTGAGAAATGAAGTAATCGCCCCTCTCTTTCTATGATATTTAGAAACTGCCCTCACCCCACTCCGTAGTCACTTTAACCCCCAAAACAGCCACAGAATCAGATGCTCCTCACACCCTCCTGACCTACACCAATCTGCATCCCAAGAGATGCACGAGCCAGCCAAGTCCGGCACTGGCGGCTCCCGGACGGCGCGCGCTCACTAATTCCACGTGAGATTTCCCACTCGGATCACAGGAGGAGGTGGCGCTTGGCCTCTAGACCCGGGGGTGGGTGGCCTTCGGCATCGTGAATCACAGAGATGATGGAGCGCAGCACTTTGACCTCGGATTCTGAAAGGGTCCTCGCGACGGGGGGGGGGGGGGGGTCACCTTCAGCATGACAAACTGCTCCGCAGCCTGATGACCACAGATCAGCCCACCCCCCCTACCCTGCCAGCACCTGCTAAAGCCGAATCAATGGGCCGCATTCTCGACCTTCAGCCCGCATTACCATCCCGGGAAAGCGGCTACCAATCAAGCAGTCAGGCTGCTCTCGGTGGCCCTCCGATGACCTTTCCATCTCCGGACTGATTGATGGCAATCCTGTCAGGGCTTCCTGGCCTCCAGTGGAGGGACTGTGTGAAGGTGCAAGCGTGAAAATAAATCAATATTTCTCATTTCAGCTCTACCAGTAACTTTTTCGCTTCCAGGGGAAAATAAAATATTGAGCAGCTTAGAGGCTACATTTTTGCCGCTCTGAAAGCCACCTCTCCCCCTCTCTTATAGGCTTAAGGGTCAATGAACAAGCTGTAAGCGAGACCTTTTCATTGCGCCAACTCAATACATCTGTGACGAGCCTTTGAGCCTGATCAGCGAAGAAGCTTTACGGCAATAAAAAGGTCTCGCCGCTTGCGGGTCCATATTTCTACCTATTGGGGTGGGCTAACACGGCAGCAACAATATCTTGCTCCTCTCCTTGTAAACCACATCCGAGGCGAGGAGCAGGCAAAAGTTTTAAAAAGATGAATCCTTGCCCTCCCGCCCGGGGAAAAACTGTTCTCCGCCGAGCTGGTAAATTTACCTGCAGCAAAATGGCTAACGCGGGGAGAGCAAATATTTTCAAAGTCTAACCCCAAATTTTCCCAACGCGTAGCCGGCCTGCAGATCCTGCGGCTGCACCCGCAGAACTTACAGTTAATTGCAAAAGGTCTTAATTATACATTGAGGGTCTCAGGGTACCTGTGCCTCCCCCTCGGAGGCTTCTCTTCGACTATCCGTGCTGTATTCACACGCTGGGGGCACCTGATGGTGGTAACAGCAACCCAGGTTTCTTCTGCTATTCAGAAAGGAGGAATGACGACGTACAATATGGGGGCAATTTCTAAAAAGGTTTATGCCTGTAAGATCGGCTTTATCCAATCACGCGGGGGTGTAACTCCACGGCGCCCAGGCTCTTCCCTGCGCTCGCGGTGGGCAGAGTCAGGGTGGGGATATTCGAACGTGCGGGCGTAAACGTGCACGCGGAAAGTTACGCCTGCCCTGTCCACACTGCACAGTGGCGCAGCCTGGGAATTTACCAAGCGGGGCATCTGCACATAAAATCCAGTTTGAAAATAGAGGCTAAAGTCTGCGGCTGCTTTGCACCCGCAGAAGGTAGCCTTATGTGGGCCGCCGAAAATTAACCTCCCAGCATCAAGAAACATTCAAAAGCGCTGCACTACCATGTGGAGGGACCTGGGTTCTACTCCCGGCTCTGGTCTTCCTCTCCTCGGGTCGACCAGGCCTGAGGATGCTGTGAAGGTATGAGGTGGGGGGGGGGGGGAGGCGGGATTCACAATCATTGTGCAATGGCGACATCTAGTGGCCAGATTTAGGACCCATGACTGCAGGGCACCGTAGAGCGAGCTGGTGCATGCCCCCCCCGCCCCCGGACTATTACTGCAGTAGCTGGGCTAAGCGAGTTGGGAGGGGGATAAAGCATAGGTGAAGAATCCCCAGGTGGTTGTGATTGAGTTGGCAGCACTAAGGAGCAAGAGAAAACCACAGGGGCCATAGAATTGTTCAAAATGTAATCGCACAATATCTTTGCGGGCAACAAATCGGACTTTAGCAGGACGCGGGTTCCTGCGCCTGCTTTGAGGATGCTGAAAGCGGAGCAATCTGCGAGTCTCAATGGCTAGAGCTGGCCATCACCGGACGGTCCCTGGTTCGGCCTTCTCGGCAGCATTTTGAGCTCTCATGAAATGACTTTCCGGTTCCTTAAGAAGGAAACGCTAAGGGAAGAGGCGGGTGCACAGGGACACCAGCTTCACTTGTGACTCACTGGCTTACCCGGGAGGATGGAGCTCAGTAAGGGTTATGGAAGGATTAAATGTATTTCTAACCTGCTATGCATAGCCCTAGGCGGCTTGCAAGAAAACAAACACATTATTGTCACTGACAGAAGATATGCATAACAATAAAATACTCTAACAAAGATTAAAACACAGTCGAACTATGAAACCCTAAACTTAAGGCAGCATTATTGTCATACAAACTAAGACGGGAATGTGGATAAAATCATCTTCAGACAGTCCTGCAAAAATAAAACATTGCTATCAAACCGCTGGCGCCCACCACCACTCCAAATATTTTTTCTGAGGAATAAACTAAAATCTGGAGATTATTAATCATCTTGTCAGCTGGATTCTGCTAAGTATTTTGTTAATCACTTTTTTTTATGCTTTTAGTACTAACGGTCCACTGATGATCTATTCAAAGAACAATCTCTGATTTGAGGATAAAAAAACCCAAACACTTTTTTCTTTGTCCTTCCCAAAAATTTCAGCCTCTGCCCCACCCGATGCAGGTGAATAAGAGACTAAGGACTGCCCCATTTGTTCTCCAAGTGTCCATCAAAATAATTTCCAGAAGTCGCCCATCCAGATTTCACACTTATCGGTCTCTATTTTTGTTTTTGGTTGGTTTTTTTTTTGCTATTTTTATCTATTATAATTTCAGGGTGAATTTTGGACCAGCAGAAAATGAGGCAGATGCTACAAGTAACAATGTGATCCAGTGCAGGCAAGCGTCCAGTACATTCCCTGCTATTCCTGTGCTTGGACACCTTTATCAATGCACCTCACTCCTGCCCTGTGGCAGCACCTGTAACTCCAGTACTGAGATTCAGACACATACACAACTGTGCCAATATATCTCAATCCTGCCCTGAGGTGAATTCTGCTATTCCAGTGCTGAGACCCACACACACACACACATGCAAATCTGCATTTGGAAAGCCACAGCTACTCAGGAGGAGGTGTAACTTGGTCCGCACGTGTCGGCGTGCCTGCTGGGGTCACCTGCGAAATTTTATGTGGACATACACATATAAAGTACCCCCAGACTAAGTTAGCCCTGTACATCCCCCTCATAAAGTATAAAGTGCGTAATGAGCACTGACAGATACTGCTCGCCAGCTTCCCTCTCCCAGTTTATGGTCTCATTAAAGCCCCGTGACAGATTTATAAGTAGCGAATCCCCTCTGCTCCTGATCTCCGTCCTCCCTAGCTCCCAAGGGTAGGATATTCAGCAAAGCAGAGAGAAGGAGAAGGGCAGCAGAGGAGGCAGGAAGGGAGATAAGAGAGGGAGAGGAGGGGCAAAGGGATCCCACAGGGAGAAGAGAGGAATAAGTGAGGAGAGAGTAAGAGAAGGAGAAGGGCAACAGAGGAGGTAGGAAGAGAGATAAGAGAGGGACAGGAGGGAAGAAGGGATCCCACAGAGAGAAGAGAGGAATAAGTGAGGAGAGAGTAAGAGAAGGAGAAGGACAGCAGAGGAGGCAGGAAATGAGGTAAGAGAGGGAGAGGAGGAGAGAAGGGATCCCACAGAGAGAAGAGAGGAAACAAGTGAGGAGAGAGTAAGAGAAGGGCAACAGAGGAGGCAGGAAGGGAGGTAAGAGAGGGAGAGGAGGAGAGAAGGGATCCCACAGAGAGAAGAGAGGAAAAAGTGATGAGAGTAAGAGAAGGAGAAGGGCAACAGAGGAGGCAGGAAGGGAAGAGAGGGAGAGGAGGGGAGAAGGGATCCCACAGAGAGGAGTGGAAAAAGTGAGGAGAGAGTAAGAGCGGGAGGGAGAATCCGCTGCACCTCCAGTGCTCCCCCTCTATAGCAGCCTGGGTTTGACTTCATGTGAAGTGCCACGCCCTGAGGAATAAATCCATCAATTCTCCAGGCAGCCCTCAGAAATCACCAGAGCTGCAAGTGCTCCAGTTTCTGGAGGGAGTCATCGGGTCAGTCCCGGCTTTTTGACCTCTCCCTTTCAGGTGCACTCTACTACTTTTAGCACCGATGTCAAAATGGAAGAAGCAGGACTTCACATACCAGAAGGCACTGGGACGGAAATTACAATAAATAAATAAATAAAAGCCCAGGACTGACTCAATGTCCCCCTTCAGAATCTGCATCACCTGGCAGCTCCTGCAGTCGGATGGATTAAGAGAAGGTCAGTAGGGCACAGAGCGTCCAGCGGTGACCCAGGGGAAGGGAAAAGCAGAGTATGTTGGAGCCCGCCCCCACCTCCCACCGCCTGCGTTTCCTGCCCCAGAACAGCCCCTTCCTGGACCAGAACCTACAAAGCTCAGCAGACCCTCACCCTCGGCCACCTCCCTGTCCTCCGGGAACTCATCCGATGGCAGGGCCCTGGGTGCGGCTGGACATCCTGAATAAGGTTGAACGTGGCATGTCCCCATGGAAATAGGCTTCAGGTAACAGGACCTTTGCCCAGCATGGACAGGAATTTGGGGAAAGCTCACCACACCTGACCTGCTCTCTTTGTTGTCAGAGACAGGTTGATGCAATCCTGGTTTTGCCTCTTGTCTTTCGGTTTTTCTGACAAAGGCAGGACTGCATTTTCCAGGACTCCAGAGCTACATTGGAGGTGGGGGGGGGGGGGAGCGGTGTGCAAGCAGAACCGGCTCAGCCTGTCCGTTTTGCGGCCCCCGCCCCGGGTACTCACGTGAGGGAGATGGTGAAATGGAAGCGCTGCCGGAGCCCCTTGAAAGTGATGAAGGACTGAGCGGGGAAGCTGCGGGTGGTCATCTCGCAGAACGGCTTCTCGTAATCCCCCGAGGGGCAGTCGCACTTGAAGCCCCCCACCAGCAGGTTGACGCAGGAGCCTCCATTCTTGCACACGCCCGGGGAGCAGCGGCCGGAGCGCAGGTTCAGCTCGCAGTGGTCTCCTGCAACAGAGGGTAGGAGAGAGAGAGGAGAGTAAGAAGTGCGCTCACCCGCACCCCATCCTAACAGGACGAGGCTCGGGACATCGCAGCGGCTCTGCCCTTGCTGAAAGCCTTTAAAACACTCAAGGACATCCTTAGTGGACCACAGTTTGCTCTTTGGTGGAAGGACTGGGCAGAGTTTATCAGGAGACCCCCCGGGCATCAGATTTAAGCTGAGCCAGACCTGGTTTTGCCTTGGTGCATGGCAAGGACTTGTAATTCTTGTTTTTCTTGTGGAAAACAAGAAGTACAATGGGAGGAAAACCAAGACGGGCTCAGTCTAGCCCCGATGAAGTGGAATTCTCTGGTAACCATATTTACAAAACACCTCGCAGCTCACACGGCCAACAATGTCCCAAGCCCAAAGAGCTCACAACTGAAGTTTGAGTGTAAGGGAGTTAACCTCGCGCAGTCAGGCTGATGCAACATAGTGCGCTCGTCCAAGCGCGTGGCTTTAAGGGCGCTTGGGCACGTGTCTTGGACGCGCGTCCAAGGCCCCTCATGCACTAAGGAGATTAGTGCGTCCAAAATAGCGCAAAGCTAATAGCTATTAAATCCCTGATGCAAAAAAAATAATGTGCGCCCGACGTGCCCATTCTTACTCTCAAAAATGAACGCCTGCCCCAAAGGAGGTGTTAATTCTTCAGGAGCCCCAAAATTTACAGAAAAACAGAAAATACTGCTTTTCTGTAGCTCCTCTGACTTAATATCGTGGCGAAGAAAGGAGAACCGAAAAATAAAGTGTGCTGGCGGTCAGGCTTGTAAAACTGAGCATGCGTCTTTCTAACCAAGTGAGAGCCACCTCTCCTGGGCGCTCAAGGCCAAGAAGGCACCAGGGATGCAAACTTTCCCCTAGCGCCTCCTTTTTACCGCGGCAGCCCAATTTAAACATTAAAACAGGCATCGGAGAGGCGGATCAGCGCACATTAAGAGAGTGGGCACTCAATCACGAGCCCCCGTTTAGTGCGCACCGATATTGCATTGCCCTGAGTGAGCGGTGGGCACGGGAGAATCGAGCAGGGATGCTCACATACTGTAAGTTTTATAGCTTTCCAAGTCACAGGAGGAAGGAACCACTAGAATTCTGCAGGGAAGGCGTAAACGCTCGTTGGAAACTCGAGAAGTCCCGGCCCCATTCACGAAGGTCTGGAGCCTGGAAATAGCGCACGGTGGTAAATCATAGGATCGTTTCACATCAGTGTGAGTGCCTGGCACGGGGGGCCAGGTGGGGACATTTCAGGTAAGGCAAGGGTTGATTTTCAAAACAATTACCTGGCCAAAAACTGGGCTTCAGTTGGGTAAATCTACTCATCTAAGGTCACCCCCCATAGCTCCTCCGCCCCCAGCAACAGTTTAACTCTGTAGGCATAAAGCCGCAGGCCACACAAGTTTAACCATGCAGAAAAGGGGCCATGCCAGAGATGTTCCTGGAGTTAGGTTTACACGGTCAGTACCAGATTCAGTGCCGCCCATTTACCAGCACAGCTCCGGTTGCAGAAATGGCAGGTCTAAATCCTTATCTAACCACTCAGATTTGGAGGTAGATGAGGAACTGAATATTCCAGCAAGGCTCCCCATGAAGTCGACAGGAGACACAGGTGGAACCACTGCAGGCGACAGAGAGAAGACGGCCAGAAGGAGGAAGAGAAGTAAGTTCCAGAGGTAAAGTATCTGGGGGTGATCTGAGGTCGGAGAGACCCTGAGATAGGTTCATAAGACCTTGGAAATAAATCAGAGACCCAACGTCCAGGCTACCCCCCCCCCCCCCCCCCAAGCCGAATAATGAAATGAGGCGAGGCCAGACAGAGGACAAAATGCGTTTCCTATGAACGTTGGTGGATTTACTTGGCTTCGCTCATGGAGAAGGAGTAGAGGGGACAAGTCTTCAAGACATAAGGAAACCGACACAAGAATGTTCTGGGGCTTTTTTTTTTTTGCACGCTGGTTAAAAAAAACCCCAAAATGAGTAGAACGCCAAAGCGACCAAAAAAAGGCCCTGAAACGCTCCTACACAGGCTGCCCCCTCCCCCTCTCCTTATGTCATTAACCTGTCAAGATTCATTTTCTAATCAAATCCTGTGCCTATTCTCTCCTCTCCGGCACAAGGTCTGTCCCCTAGGGGAGCCACGCAGAAATAACATTACATTCCCTGCCTCTTCACTTCCACCGCCCCCGTGCTGCACACCCCCCCCCCCCCCCCGGGAATGGGCTTTCATTGCCATGGAAACTAAGGATCCCCCCTCTCCCCACCCCACACCCAATTATTAAATAAATAAAGGGCATCCTCTTCCCCTCCCCTCTATAACATGCAAGGCAGGAGAAAACAGAAAAGGGAAGCGAGAAACGCGCGGCGGAATTTCCAAGCCACGCGTCTGCAGTGCGAGGCTCTCGGCGGGCAGGGCAGGGACTCCGGTCGAGCCGCAGCCGAGGCCTTTCTTCTCTCGGGTCATCGGTCGACGCCCGCCCAGGGTCAGTCATGCGGGTTGCGGGCGTGCCGCATGACTGACCCGGGTTAGCGGTCGCCGTGAAAGTAACGACACGCGGATGGACCAATCGGATGGCAGCGCTGTGCGGTACAGCCGGTAAACCTTCTTGGCAAAATACATCTCCGCCGAATGAGAACGTGGGACATTTCGGAGCAGCTGTTTAAAGGATTAGAAAAAACAATTCCTGAAAGCACAACCGCATCCCTCTGAGCAGAGTGCGAGATATTCTGCAGGGTCCAGGAAAAACACCTGCCCTGCCTCAGGTAAAGGGGACCCCATCCCCGCACATCCCCAGTGTTCCTGATACAGCTGCTTGCAGTATCCCAGAGGACAAAAACGGTCCCTTCTGAAACAGTCTGGGGGGGTCTCCTTCTGGTAGGTACCAGCCTTCCCCAAGCTACCGCGCTGTTTTTCATGATGTCCGGAGGGCGGGTCCGAGACCCCCCCACCTGCCGAAATTCAGCCCTTTAGATCAATGGCTGCCAAGGCCCCCTCTCCTCGACGCACACCTAACCGGCCTGGGTTTTCCGGCTATCCATCATGAACATGTTCAAGGCAGAGCCACACCAAGCTGAACCGGCAGTGCACGCCAAGCTGCCTCGTGCACAGTGGTTAGGGATCGCCTGAAAACCCAGGCCGCTTCCTCGTGCCCTCCAGGACCCTGCAGGCAGCCCACCCGCCAGGGAGCAAACAGACCACCAAGCCCAGGATTTTGGCTAAGATACCTCTTTCTGCAGATACAAACTGCCGCATTTCAGAGTTACCTGTCTATTGTTTGTTTTTGGAATCAGCTTTATCACAAATAAGAATTTATTTGAAAGTGTAAACAAGCATGTGGATAAAGGGGAGCCAGTCACTATATAGTGTATTTGGATTTCCAGAAGAAGCTTGACACAGTCCCTCATGAGAGAGTCCTCGGCAAATATAAAAAAAAAAAGTCATGAGATAGGAGGGGTTATCTCAATGCGGATTAGTAACTGGTTAAAAGCCAGGAAAGAGCAGGATTTAATAGTCAGCTTTCCCAGTGGAGAACGGTGAATAGTGGAGTGCCCTGGGTCCAGTGTGCTTCCATTTACTCATTAAGGATCTCTGAGTGAAGCGATCACATTTGTAGTTAAAGCACAGGCAGACTGTGAGGAACTGCAGAAGGACCTTGTGAAACTGGAGAACTGGGCATCTGAATGATGAAATTTAATGTGGATAAGTGCACAGTGATGCACATAGGGAACAACAAACCTAATTTTAGATACACAATGAGGGGTTCCGTTTTAGGGGTAATCACCCAGTAAAAAGGAGTCATTGTCGACAGTAAGTTGAAACCCTCAGCTCTAGGACTAGGGAACAATGCTAACAGGTACCAAACTGAAAACAAATTGGATAAAAGTATTTTTCCACTCTGCACAATCAGCTGTGGAATTCATTGCTGGAGGATGTGGTGAAGTCATGTAGCATAGCTGGGTTCAAAACGGATTTGGACAAGTTCCAGGAGGAAAAGTTAATAAATAATTACTAACCAGGTGACTAAGAGAGATGAACCACTTGTCATAGAGAGTGAGTGGCAAAAAATTGAATCTACTTTGAGGGATTGGCCGCTGTCAGAGACTGGAAATTGGGCTCGATGGACCTTTGGTCTGACCCAGCATGGCTCATCTTAATTTCCTCTATTCCTCAGAGTTCACCATTACCATAGTGAAAAGGTCATCCAATTGGTTCCTCCGCGTGGGACGTCACTGCTGATGTCACATGGGGCAATCAGATTTGTACCCTTGCTGCTAGCCTGGCTTCCCCTTGGGGTCTCAGAAAGTTTCATAGACGGTGACCTGACAGAAACAGTTTTCATTGTGAACAGAGGAAACATGCAATTTGCCTTACGTACTTTAGAAAGCACGGACAAGATCTGCTTTCTACAAAAACCGGCATCACTCTACCTAGGGCTAGTACTGCTCTTTCATTTCAGATGAACTTGGCGGTTACCTTACAGCACAGCATACCTCGTTCACACGATAACGCAACAGCCCATCCACCCCTGCCAGTTATTTAAACTGGGGATGGCGGGGGGGGGCTCCTGCTCGCCGTTCCTCAAATTACCTCAGCAGGAAAAAAAGAAATAGTTTTGGCACAAAGCCGCATGTCATGTCATCGACCTTCTCAGGGAGTATTGCGTTTCCTTCTCATGCACCTGGCACCGCCCGCTCCCCGGAAGCCGCTCGCCCGCCAGCCAGTGACGTGCACAAGCATGGGGGAGACCTCTCCCAGCACACTGGGACCCACCAGTCCTGACCAGGAAACTCCCGTTCAAACGAGGCAGGAGTCTTTCCAGGCTGAGATACCTAACCGAAGACCAAGCACAAAACATTTCGTAGGACCTGGGGAAAGGCCTGGAAAACAAATGCACTGCACGACCAGTTTTTTGCTGGTCTTTTTGAAACACCCTCTCTTGGGCACCCCCAATCATGGTACTGACACCTCCTCCTCCTAAATCATGACACTGGCTCCTCCCACTCTATTTGTAAAACCGCCCCTCCAGTAAAAAGCTCCGGGGGAGGGCAGAAATAAACAAGAAATAGAATTGATAAAACATACCACAAAAATGCAAGCAATAAAAAACATAACAGCGCAAATAACAATACACTATATAAACACTGCAACAAATCAATAAATAAGATTAACAGAAACAGCACAACGATTTCAGCTAGAAGTGACTACAACAAAAGAAAGACGATACAACCACAACCAGGCTTTTTGCATCATTTTAAACACAAAGTGCTGTTTCCTCCCCATCCTGCAACCACTACCCCCGCCCTCCCCTACTCCCCGCACTGCAACCACCCTTCCCCCATAGCGTTGACCCCTCCCACTATGGCACCGACTCCTCCCACTCCTGAGCTGCACTGCACAATATTTTACAGCCCTTTCCACTTTCAGTCACCTGGAGAGAGCAGGGAACCACTTCAAACCCAGAATCGACCGAAATCCAGCAAGTTCCCAGGCATATACTATTCCCTCCCCCGCCTGCCAAAAAAAAAAACACACCGTGCCCATCAAAGGTGTGGGGGGAAGGCTAGGAGGAGGGCACATATTTTATTTAAAAAATGCATGTTTGAATTGAATTCTGCCCTTCTGAACAACTTCAGTCTCTCATAAATAAAGCAGGCACAGCCCAGCAGCCTGATGAGCAGGGAAACACCGGGTGGGAACTGGAGCAAAGAACAGGCCGTGCGGTGCAGAAACAAGAAATGCCCCTGAAATGAGAGGGGAAAACAAGCGTCAAAGCCATTCTTAGAAGGCTGGAAAACTGGCATGGAGATGGCAGGAGATGCGATCTCAACTCTGCCAGACTCCTGCACCCTCTGTGGGAGAGGGAGGAGAGAAGGGTGTGAGAGGGCTGCACCCTCTGTGGGAGGAGAGAAGAGTGTGAGAGGGCTGGGTCAGAGCATTTCACAGGGACATATAATGAAGGCGTCGTGTTATCGGCAGGTGACACCATCTAAAAAAACCACACCATACTCAGGGATCTTCCTTTTTAGTTACTTTAGTTTTCCTGGAGATTTCAATGTGATAACGTAAAAAAAAATCGGTGTAAAAATGACTTTTCTGCTGATTTATTTTCCTGCGTAAATAACAAAGTAATTTTTTTCACCGATTTGTTTTGGTTTTTTTTGTTGTCACATTGAAATTTCCAGGCAAAATAAAATAAAAACTGAAAACGAAGGTCCTTCACCATACTGTGTACGAGGGGAAACCCAGCGCCGCAGACACCGCGGTTCCCTCCACAAGCAGGCAGGGACGCACGGGGGCCGGGTCCTAACTCTACACCCACAACTGCAAGAGAAAGTCCCGTGGATCGGACTCGTCAGCCGAATCCAAGCAGGACCTCAAGCCGGCGCGGACTAGTGCAGGTTCAGCCTTCAGGAGGACCTCGGGTCGCATTGTCTGAAATTCAGGGGGGACCTCTTCCCCCCCACCCCAAGGTCCTGACCGCGTCCAAAGACAATGAGCAGAGGGGGCTACAGTGGGTTTGGGAAAAATAAGAGACGTATGCCAGAAGCCAAGCCCCTTCACTATATGAGGCCATCTTTATAGCTCAGGGCTCAACCCAACAACTCAACCAGCATTTAATGCTCTGCTAGCAGGAGTGGTGGTAACTCACCGGTGAAGTCCTCCAGGCACTCGCAGGCATAGCCACCCTCCCTGCTGCGGCACACGCCGTTGCCTCCGCAGGGGCTGGAGTAGCACAGGTCCACCTCTGTCTCGCAGTAGTCGCCAGTGAAGCCCGGGGGGCAGCGGCAGCGCAGGCCACTGACGGGGTGGACAGGGCGGAAGAGGATCGTGTCGGAGGCGATGAAGGGCGCCGAGCTGTCGAACCTCAGCACAGAGACGCAGCGCATGTAGTTCTCGCAGGGCTCCCGCAGGCAGATGTTGTCGTCAAAGGGCAGCACGCGCTGGGCGGAGATGGCGGCCAGCAGCGTGCGGTTGAGGTAGAGCTGCTCCTGCAGGGCCTCCGAGGGAAAGAAGCGGTCGCGGGAGCCGCCAGGCAGCAGGACGGACAGGCTGACGTTCAGGACGGCCGCCCGCACGTCGGTGTCGTTCTGGATGTTGAAGACCACCACGTCGTCCCGGGGAGCCGCCAGCACGGCAGCCACGCCCTCGATGAAGAGGGAGAGGAGCGGGGATAGGAAGCGCTCCTGGGACATGTTCTCCAGCCGCAGGGTGATGCTGTGGGTCAGCATCTCGTCCGTAATGACAGTGACCTGCAGGGTGCACTGTGCGGTGACGCTGTGGATGCCATCTGCAGAGAGAAACACAAAATGGACGCTTTATCTACTTTCATACAATAAACTTTTATTTCCTAGACGTGAAAAGAAAAGATAGACAATTTTTATTAAAACATTTCAGACTTCCCATAAAAAACTAAAGTCCACAATCTAGGGGTCACGCTTGATACCCATCTTGCTATGCGACCACGTAGAAAATCAATAGTTAAGTCCGCATATATAAACTACAGTTATTACGTAGGTTAAAACCATTACTAGATCCCTCGGATTTTCAGACTAGAAGTCAACTCTTTGTGAGCAGTAGAAATGGTCCAAAATAGTGCAGCGTTAGTCTTAACTAATTCTTCATTTCGAGAACACATCATTCCTGTATTATCTAATTTACATTGGCTTCCAGTTGAGTTACACTCAAAATATAAAGTGATTGCTTGGCTTCAAAAGTTAAATCTATGACAGAGTGCCGATATGGATTAACTCAGTTCTTCTAGGTCCTTGAGGTCGACAAATAAAGAGCTGCTGGCAGTTCCCTCACTAAAAACAGCTCATTTACGTGAAGTTTGTCAACGTGCGTTCTCCATTGCAGGGCCTGTTATGCGTAATACTCTTCCCAAATCATTGTGTCTACTATCTGATTTAACGTTATTTAAAAAGGCATTAAACACTTACTTAGTTCAAAAAGCTTTTAGTTATGGTTAACTTTATTTCTTGGCTGCCCCTATCCGGCGTGGCTCACGACAGAACATACACAGTAACGCATCAGTTAATGGGGTTTAAGGATTCTTCCGCAGCTCAGGTCAAGATATGCTTGCGTATTGCCTTCTTTATCTTTTTATTTGATGTTTTCGGAAGTCCTCAGCAGATTGCATCTAACTCTGATAGTTTGTCTTTCATTTTACTGTATTTTACTTCAATGTTTATATTTTATGAGTGTTTTATTGTACCTCGCCTCGCTCTTTTTGTAGAGGCGAGTAACACATAAATAAACCAGACTAGACTAAACAATGCTAAAGACGAGTCAGAGAATGAGCAGGCATCGTGTCGGCCCATTTCCTTAATACATCTGGATCTGAAAAGTTTGTTCTTATGTTCTTATTAGCTCTGCATTTCGGTAAAGTGGCCCATTTACTAATACATGGGGATCAACTGGGCTTTGTTCCAGGCAGGCTAGCTGCAATAATGTGCGGAGGGTTGTCAATTTAATGTGGTGGGTAAAACATCAGGATGTTCCATCTGTATTGCTAGCAATAGACGCAGAAAAGGCATTCGATTCGTTACATTGTCCCTTCTTATTTAAAGTGTTGAAGAAAATGGGGCTGGGGGAATATTTTGTAAAATGGATTCAAACATTGTATAATCAACCAAAGTATTAGGGTAATTGGGGGTATTCTGAGCTATTCCCAGTACAAAGGGGTACAAGGCAGGGCTGTCTACTCTCACCTCTATTATTTGCATTCTCTTTGGAACCTCTTGCGGCAAAAATTAGGTTAAATCTGATTATAAAAGGGGCATCATTAGGAGGGAATTGATACAAAATGACTTTGTTTGCTGATGATCTATTATTTACAATGAGAGACCTGGAATTGTCCTGAGAACAGTGTTAGACGAACTGTGGGCTTACGGGGCTGTATTGGGGGGGAGGGGGGGTGTCATAGGGGGTCATGGGAAGGTAGGAGGGGGAGGTAAGAGGAAACGGACACAGGTGGTTTATATTTAAGTGTTTATAGCTTTCTCTTGTTATCATTCAATGATTTGATTATTTGAATGACTGTAATATGGTAGTCTTGTTTTATGTTGCTGTCTGTGTTTATCCATGGCTGGCCAATAAACATTAAATTACACAAAGAAAAGAGAGAGAGAGAGAACGAGCAGCCATCATGGCCATAAGTTAAAGCCTACTACATTGAAGACTGCAATCTACTGTGTGACCACTGGGTGGCACTGTTCTTTTTTAGCGGTTGAAGCATTGGGTGTTGGCTAATTTTGATTCAGTTACTGCTCTTACCGAATCTTTCTGGAGCAAATACTACTCACTCCCTGTCTCAAGCTGTAAGAAGATGGAAAGACTGTATATACTAAATGGAATCCTGTTTCAGATTCCAGCTGCTTCTTCGCCTTAAGTTTATTAAAACAAGCTCACTCTCGGGCCGATACAGTAAAGTCCGTGGGAGAGCAGGCGAACGTGAGCTCTCCCGGTGCGCGCACAGGCCACTCTTTTTGGACAGGAGTGACGGCTGTCAGCACGTTTGACAGTCGATGCTCAATTTTGCCGGCTTCGGTTCTCAAACCCGCTGACAGCCATGGGTTCGGAAACCGGACGCCGGCAAAATTGAGCATCCGGTTTTCAACCCGCGAGCCGTGGGCCAACTTCAAATGTTTTTTTTAAACTTTTTGTAACTTTCGGGACCTCCGACTTAATATCGCCATGATATTAAGTCATAGGGTGCACAGAAAAGCAGTCTTTACTGCTTTTCTGTGCACTTTCCCGGTGCCCGGAGAAGTTAACGCCTACCTTTGGGTAGGCGCTAATTTCTGAAAGTAAAATGTGCGGCTTGGCTGCACATTTTCCTTTCTGAATTGCGTGGGAATACCTAATAGGGCCATCAACATGCATTTGCATGTTGCAGGCGCTATTAGGTTTGGGGGGGGGGGAGTTGGACGTGCATTTTCGACCCCTTACTGAATAAGGGGTAACGGTAGCGCGTCGAAAATGTGCATCCAATCGTGGGTTCACGATTGGATACAGAACAGTGCGCTCCAGCGGAGCGCACTGTTCTGTATCGGCCTGTCTGTAACACGGCATCCATGTATACTCATAATCTTTCAAGACTGAAAACCCAATATTCATAAGTCAGGACGTTTCCCAACCCTTTCCTCTCCAATCAGGTTTTCAGGATTGCCATAATGAATATGGAGACCCAATGGATGCAAATCTCTGTCATGCATATTTATTGCGGATATCCTGAAAACCTGATTGGTTCGATGTGCCTGCAGGAGGGGACTGGGAAACACTGAGTCAGGATATCAGGAAAGCAAGAGAAGTGGCCATCTGCCCACAGGATGGAAACAAGCAGGCAGAAATAGCCCACCTTGTAAGAAACCCATTTGAGGCGGAGCGACATAGCAGTCGGGGGACTGTGGGGCTACATAGAATGTTCCTGGGCCTCACACTGTCCAGAGGCACCAGGCAGAGGTGCTGAGAGCAGGGCTGGTGCAAGAGAATGTCGTGCCCTAGGCAAATCTTATTTATGCAACCCCCGTCCCGCAACGTAACCATTGGCAGCAGCTCCAGCGCAGCGCTTCCTACTACTGACTCCACCATAGCCCTCGCCTCTTGGGCAGTACTGGCTCTGCCACAGCGTCCCTCTGAGTACAATTTTGCAGTGTTGGTGCTTACTTTGCCTAATGGAAGCATTGGCCCAGGGTGAGAGGCAGCAGAAATCTGGCTTGCAGCTGGCTCTGTGTTATCTGCAGTCCTGCTTTTACCCCATTGCATCTATGGAGTGTAGTTCCAATTTTTCAAATACATATGACAGCATTTTGAGCAGCAACCAGTGTATCTGGGCCTCCAGGAAAGTCAGTGACTCTGGCAGAAGGTCAGCTAGTTTAGCTCTGCAACAGGAGATCAACCCCTAAACTGAAGGGCACACCCCCAAGTCCCTCATGCCCCCATTGGTATAATGGCCAGGAAAAGGTCTTCTCAAACCAGATATTAGTGTCTAGAAGGCAAGCACTGCACCTCTCGCATAGTACCATACTCATCAAGTCTCCTCCATGGATAGAACGCTAGTGTTGAAGCATCAGCCAAAGGTGGCGAAGAGAGCAGCCCGGCCACCAGAGGGAATAAACTGCATTAAAATGTGAGGGATCCTCTCTTAAGAGAGCACTGCAGTGTCCATCTGTATGCGAGTCCAGACTGATCAGATGCTGCCTTAAGCAAAATCACAAAGGCTGAAATTTATCAGAGAGGGACGCTTTCCATTCCAGACCTCTACCCCTGGGTCTCCCAACCCCGTCCTGTAGCTGCATCCAACAGATCAGGTTCCCAGGATGTCCGCGCTCCACAATGATCATGCATAGGGTGTGTCAGCAAGCTTTGAGTCTCCAGTATATGCAAACATATTCACATTCTTTGCAGATATCCTGAAACCCCAGGTCCAGATTGGGAGACACCATCCCTCGCCTTTTGAAACAGACATCCTTGGTCCTTCATGCCCTCTTTTTATCAGGCCCTGGAAACAAACAAATAAGTGATGGCTCATTCTATTAATTTCCAGGCTGGGAGAATAACCTGAAAAACTCTGGTCCCACCGCACCCGCGCAGTTAAGAGCACACAAAAACTGACATGGGTCCGGCCTATGATCTGTATCCAGCACTTTCCTGACGGGAGTCTAAGCTCAGTCTGAGGTTGGGGATGATCCGTGCCTGGCACGGCATGACAGCAAATCACACAGCATCGATTCAGATGAGGGATCAACAACGGAGAGGGCCCAGGAGCACGAGGACACCGACTCAGCATCTCAAGTCCATCTCTGCTCAGGCCCACACCTACCACTGTGAGAGCAGCAGAGGAATGTAAACAGAGTATTAGCAATGCAGACACAATAATATGATATCCTGCAGGCAGTCAAGCTTCTCTGGCTGGCAGATGGGAGATACCCTTAGTAGGATGAACTGAAATAATTGGGCAGACCAATTAATGTTTATCTGGTGTCATCTACTCTGTTCCTGCATTACCACTGGCTTTCCTATGCTTCTGGTGCTGCACCCTGGCACTTTTAATCAGCAATAAATTCACTAAAATATAATTGAAAGCAAACCCTGGAGGGTGGGAGTAAACAAGGAAGCATCTGCCAGGAGCAAACACATTTTTAACGCATCCATAGAGACAATGCATGAGGCGCGCGTGTGTGCAAACAGGAGGTTCAAAGCCTGCCTGAACAAACAGTGGTTAGCGAGAAAGGCCTTAGGTTACCATCCAGTCAGTAGCTAAATGGCAATTAAGACTGGTGAGAAAACAGCTGTCCAGCTGCACCTCACCCCTGAGAGCAGAGCTGCATCCTGGCATAGTCGGATAAAAGAAGTGAGCAAGGTAGGGAGACTGTCGTGCAGGCTCACAGCCCGAGTCATATCCAAACTTGTCAGTCCTTCTTTTATGCCCAGGAAAACGGGGACTACAATTCCCTGCATGCAATGGGACAAGCCCTCCTGAAACCTCCAGCGTGATGCTGGCGCCTCTGATGTCTCTGAGTAACAAAGACCTTAGGCAGCACAGCAGTATCGTCAGACCTGCAAAGAAATTATTTGCACATCTCCGGCTCGGTTCCAAAAAGCCTAGTAGGGGCTATAAAACTGACCAAAGCAGCTAAGCACCTGGATTTATCTGAGCTACAGCTGGGAAATGCAGGGGAAGTTCTCCCACGGCTCATTTGTTTATTTATTTATTTAAAATGTTATAGCCCATAATATCCACAGATCAATGTGAGTCACAATAAGTTCATTCTTAAAAAAAAAACAAAAGCAAAAACAATGAAAACATAAAAGAACAACTCCTGAGGTCTTAAAGTCAATGCTCTAAATTTGAAATAACTAGGAGGCTTCTGAAATGGCTGAGACACTGTCAGGATTGCAGCATCCCTAGGCTTGAGCAAAGCAAAGGGCTTTTCATTGCTTTCTGAACGTGTTCAAACAAACTTCCACGTGCATAGATATTGCAGGTCGTAGTAAACTAGAAATGATGCAGAAAAGGACCAAAATGGTCCATCCAGTCTGCCCAGCTAGCTTCTTATGGTAGCAACTGCTGCTCCGTGCAGTTATCCCTGTGCCTTATGATAACCCGTAAAAAAAATGTACTGCTCGCAACATATTTACTGGGTGAGGAGCTTCTGGATACTTCAGACAATGCTGCTTGAATGTGCTTTGCTTATGGACTTGGTCACAGAAGCAGTCCTGTGCTTTATACCTAATGTCTGCATCCGGGCCAGTGAAGACATATTTGGCGCCCTAGGCAAAGCTTTGGTCATTCACCCCCCCTTCCCCCAGCTTAACTACCGATGGCAGTGGCTCCAGCACAGTGCCCCTTTCTTTGACAGTATTGGCTCTGGTGCAGCACCCCTCTAGATCTCATACTCAGAAAGTTTAAAAAACCAGGGACAGCCGCGAGCGGGAGGCCCACCCCGCCCCCCAACATCATCAGCTCAAGCCGTGGACCATTTAAATCGATCGTGACCACCAAGCGTCGCGCGCCGAAGGGGAGCGACAAAGGGGCACTCCCCTTTGTGCACCCCTTAGTGCAAACCTTAGTGCTAACACTAATAAGCACTAAATCATCATAAAACTTTCTTCCTAAACTACCCAAGAAATGATAAACCCTCAACCCCCCTGACTACAGCAAGAATCACAGAAATGAATTGAAATTAGAAATTAACCAAAACGACATAAGCATGAAATAAAAAAAAACACAAATACCAACACTCTACCTTAACTCACAACAACACAAAAACATACAGCAGCTACTTAGCACTATCATGCATGCTTTTTAATGCACAATCCATAATAAAGAAAATTCCCATCATCAATGACTTTCTTCAAGATGACAAGCCGGACTTCATAGCAATCACGGAAACATGGATAAAAAACACAGACACAGTACTAATCAACCAAATCAACAACCCTTTCTACAAAACCTTCTCAATTCCCAGACCAAAAAAAATCCTACAGATGAAATTACTCCCAACTAATAACTACACCCCTCTGGAAATTGCACTATTTGACTCACCAAAACTACAAATATGTCTGATATACTGCCCCCCCCCCCCCCAATACTCTGGATCGAAACTGCTCACCACTTATTGAATTCTTCTTGACAAAAATATCCATCAACAAACCCATAATCATCTTAGGTGACTTCAACATTTATTTATTTATTTTATTTATTTAAAATTTTTTATATACCGGCATTCATGTTGCAAACACATCATGCCGGTTTACATATAACAGGGGTGTACAGTGAACAATTCAATAACCTATTTGTGTAGAAAGAAGCAGTTACAAATAACAAGGTAATAGAACTGGGAGGAGAGAAGAAAAGGGAGAGAATAACATTAGGTATAGGTATTTACATTAGTAATAACATTTTTACATGTGGAAGTGGTAGAATCTGGCTGAATAGAATTACATACACATAGATACCATTCCCCACTCCCTCACATGTTCCTCAATCATCGACGCGCTCTCATCAATAGGCCTTAGCCAAATCATCAATGGCCCAAAGCAAAAGGCAGGTCACACACTTGACCTCGTCTTCATAAATACCAACATATGGAATAACCACCAAACAAAGATCACCAAGATACCCTGGTCGGACCACTCTATAATCCACGCAAATTTATACTCAAACTGTAAATTTACTACAATAAAAAACCCACCTAAATCCTTCTCATACAGACCACCTTTTCACATCGAAACACTTCAAGAATACTTACAAACAGAACTAACAAACACAGACCTATCAAATGCAGAGAACGCAACTTCTTCCTGGATTTCCATCACTAAAACAGTAGCAGATAAGATAAACCCCATGATAAAAAAAACAATAAAAAAAACAAAACATCACAACCAATGGTACAATGAAAACATCAGATCAGCCAAACGTGAACTCAGAAAAAAAGAGAAAACCTGGAGGAACAACAATAAATCATCCACTCTACTTAATGCATACAGAGCACAAGCAGAATACAAAAAAACTCATCCACAAAACAAAAAAAGACTTCTACTCAAATAAAATAAACAAATACCAACATAACCAAAGATGCTTTTCACTATCATAAAAAGCCTAACCAAATCATTCAATGATGACCAGTTATCTTCAACATCCAAGATCACAAGTATCGAACTCGCAGAATTCTTTAATGAAAAAATCAAAAACCTCATAAATAACAACCTCAACATCAACAACAACTCACAAGACCAGAAAATACAAAACTCTCAAACATTAAGTTGGCCCAACTTTGAAACTGCATCATCACTGGAAATCCAAACAATGCTCAAAAAAATGAACCCAGCTAAACACCCTATTGACTCCATTCCCAAAACTACGATTAAAAATATTGAACCTTCAATAACTAAAATTTTAACTGACATTGTAAACCTATCCCTCACTGAAGGAAACTACCCAGAATGCCTAAAATCAGCAATTATCAAACTCATTCTGAAAAAGAACCACCTTGATCCAGAAAATCCACTGAACTACCGACCCATATCAAACCTACCCTTCATTGCCAAAATCATTGAGAAAATCATCCACTCCCGTCTCAGCAACCACCTTGAAGAAAACAATATCCTACTTCCCACACAATTTAGCTTCAGAAAACTGAACACGGAAACATTATTACTATCTTTGAACGACACCGTACTCAAAGATTTTGAAAACGGCCCCAGCTACCTTCTGGTACTACTCGATCTATCAGCAGCCTTTGACACGGTAAACCACTCTGTTATGATTGAACGACTATCTGAAATTGGTGCAAAAGAAAAAACCCTACAATGGTTCACATCATATCTATCACAAAGAACATACTAAGTATGGATCAATGACACCCTTTCAAAAAAAATCAATCTTGACACCGGAGTCCCCTCAAGGCTCCGCGCTATCAGCGACTCTCTTCAACATTTATCTCCTTCCGATCTGCCACCTCCTATCAAACCTTAACCTGACTCACTTCATATACGCAGATGACATTCAAATATTAATCCCAATAATCAACCCATTGGAAGAAACCTACAAAAAAACAGCCACCTACCTAAACAAAATAAAGCAACTACTAACCAACTTGAAACTCATACTAAACTTTGATAAGACTGAAATAATCATACTGGATAGAAAGAACAACTCTCCTCAACTACCTCCACTCAACTTAATAAACCAAAAAGTGGCTATCACTCCAGTCAATCATGCACACAACCTTGGAGTCATAATTGACAAAGAACTCTCCTTCAAAAATCACATCACAGCTAAAATCAAAGACGGTTATCACAAACTCCTAACATTACATCAATTAAAACCTTTCCTCTCCCCCAACGACTTCAGATCAGTCCTTCAACTACTCTTATTCTCCAACATATCAACCTTCAACTACTCATATTCTCCAACCTATCAACCTTCAACTACTCATATTCTCCAACCTGCAGTATCCATCAAACCACTACAGATGCTGCAAAATGCAGCAGCCAGAATTCTCACCAGGACTAAAAAAAGTGACCACATTACTCCCATCTTGAAGAACCTCCACTGGCTCCCGATCAAATACAGAATCTGGTACAAAGTTCTCACCATTACTCACAAAGCTCTACACAATATGACCCCACTAGAACTCATGATCCCTCTCCGACCTCACTTACCATTCAGGCCGGTAAGAGCAGCATATAAGGACACCCTCATGGTCCCCCCTTTAAAAACTTCATTAATTAAGAGAGCCATCTCAGCCTCTGGACCAATACATTGGAATTCTCTTCCACCAGACCTCAGGCTGGAACATTGCCCGGTCATATTTAAGAAAAGACTCAAAACCTGGCTATTCAAGCAGGCCTTTGCTGAATCATACGCCAGATGATCTTAAATCAACTCTATCACCAGTAACTCATTGACTCTTGCCTGCTTTCTCTCGATTCAGTCAAATGCTATATGTCCTACTTTAGCCCCAATTCCCAAGGCCCTTTGCCAATACCATGGTCTTAACCTAACCATTCTCTACCAGCCATGTATCATAGTTCGATATATATATACCCTGGTTTGTTTCAACAGTTTCATGATCCTAGTTCTGTATTCCTCTGTTTTATGTAATTGCACTATTTGAGGCACTGTTATTGTTATTATGTAAACCGTTTTGATTTGTAACCTGTTACAAGAAATTCGGTATATAAAACTGTTAAATAAATAAATAAAATAAATAAATAACCTGGGCTATTGTAATTCCCTATTATTCAACGTACCTCTTAATACAATCCGCCCACTACAGATCCTGCAAAACACAACTGCAAGAATACTCACTAGATCTAAAAAACATGATCACATCACTCCTACACTTATATCTCTACACTGGCTCCCAATAAAATTTAGGATCGAATACAAAATTCTATCCATACTACATAAAATAATATATGAACAACAAACAAACTGGCTTAGTTCATCCATAAAATTGCATGCTCCAAACAGAAACCTCAGATCAGCAAATAAAGGACTATTAAAGATCCCACCTTCTCGATCCAAACAACTCACCTCAACTCAAAAGAGAGCAATTTCACTTGGAAGCGCCAAACTCTGGAACACCCTCCCAATAGAACTCAGAATACAAGAAAAGTTAAAAATTTTCAAAAAAGAGCTAAAAATATGGATGTTTACCAAAGCCTACCAACTCACCCACTGACTCAAAACTCCACTCCCATCCTATAACACTAGGAAAACAGATGGACCCAAGAAATTTGTGATTATTACTCAGTTCTGTAATATGTTTTGATTAATCTACAAACCTAGTTCATAAATGATATCTTCTATGTTAGCAACCATATGAACCATTTTGGAAACACTGTTAAACTCCGTAACTTTGTAAACCGTTGAGATGGCGAAACCGAACAAAGGTACATAAAACTTGATAAATAAATAAAAATAAATAAAAATACTGGCAGAATTTTGCCACCTCCAAAACCTTGGTGCTCTAGACGACCATCTAGTTTGCCTAATGGAAGCACCAGCCCTGGTCTGTGTATCAGTACCCCAGACTGTAAAATTCAGGGTCCATGCTGGTTGTTGTCTGAATCCAATTTCTCTTCCTCTCCCTTCAGTAAAACCAAGACAAGCTACGGATGGAGGGAGGTGAGCACTCACCATGTTCTCCTGCCAACTACCCTGCCCCCATCAAAACATGGGGAATGTGTAATTGTGAGTATTTTAAGGAGGCTTTATAATTGTTTTTAATTAAATTATTGCATGATTTTGTTTACTGAATTTATATTTGTTATTTTATGATTACTATATTTGTGTTTATGTTTATTTGTTATATCTGTGTTCATAAATTTGTTATATCTGTGTTCTTGGAGGAGAAGTCCATTACCTGCTATTAATTAAGCTGACTTAGAAAATAGCCACTGCTATATTACTAGCAACGATAACATGAAATAAACTTAATTTTTGGGTACTTGCCAGGTTCTTATGGCCTGGATTGGCCACTGTTGGAAACAGGATGCTGGGCTTGAAGGACCCTTGGTCTGACCCAGTATGGCATGTTCTTATGTTCTTAATTGTGGATGTTTATTTATGTGATCCACACTGGACAAAAGCTGGAAGTCGTGGAATATAAGAACTGATAAATACCATTTCAAACTTTGCACATTTCCCTGCATGCAGTGGTGCAAACCCAGGACTGGATCTGCCCCCTTTGGGCACACAGCACAGGAGAATACAGGAGCCATTGCAGATAATGACCGTCTACGAGCCTGTTCTGCTAACACAGTCCTTCCCTAGACCGTGGGGGGGAGCTGCTAGTGTCCTGTGCTTGAGAAGTAAGTCTCAGCCCAGTTTCTACCTTAATATAAGGTTGAGGAAATCAAACCTTTATGTCCCGGTATCCAATGGGAGTAAATTCAGGACTGGATGACCTTGTCATCAGTTGTACTTATTTATTTAAAAGCTTACAGCCCGCATTATACAGACAGTGCCGTTCTAAGTGGGGTACAGACTTAATTGTAAACACAAACATAAAACAACACCATCGGTAATCTTCAGCACAACCTTAACAGGCAGCTTTCAAACGATTTAAATGCAGTCCCTACCTAAAACTGCGGAGAAAAAATGAGCTTTCAAATGCTTCCTGTAAATACAGGACCCTCAGAGATTCCCACAGGAAGGGCCCAACAACCAAAAGCTCGCCCTTTCTGGAGTCTAGGAGGCAGACAGTCTCGACAGTAGGAAGAACCAGTAAATCTCTTCCTTGTGACCTCGCAGGGCGAGTAGGGCCATATTTATTTGGTAGCTGGGAGCATTGCCCTGCACAACCTTTAAAAGCCATGGTAAGAATTTTAAAACTGGCCCTGTAATTAACAGGGAGCCAGCAAAGCTTTTTCAGTCTTGGGGATAAATCAAGCGTGCAGCAGCATTTTGCATAATTTGAAGACCATAAATTTGGTTCTTCAGAAGGCCTATAGAGAGAGCTATGCAATTAGCTTCTGTTTTGGGGGCCAACTTAATAAGCTGCACTGGGCAAAGCACAGTTTAACCCACAGTTGTGTGCACAGCTTTTGTGTGCAAACTTTTATTGCTGATGCAGCAAGGAGTTTTATGCAGAAAAAATGTGCACCCGACAATGTGTGTCCAGGTCAGCGCCCTGTCATGCAAATACCATGCTAATGATGGCATTAGCTATTACTCCCAAGGCAGAGCTCTGTGCTGGCTTACCTCGTGTTTTCTTAGTGCTGGAAACTTATCTCCCAGTCCAAGGTGGAGTAAAGTTTCCAGAAATGGGAGTTCTGCTGCCAGGATCTGCAATCAGGATTTATGTGCAGAAAGTATGCTTTAGGGGTATGGTTTATGTGCACAACAAACATGTACTCTGCACAAAGAATTTTTGAATTTTTGTGTGCACAAAGCATGTTGTCTGCACACGGAAGTGCTTGTTATTGTGCACATAATCACGAGTCTGAGAGACTGCTTTTTCCCGCTGGAGTTAAAATAAGAACATAAGAAGTTGCCATGCTGGGTCAGACCAAGGGTCCATCAAGCCCAGCATCCTGTTTCCAACAGAGGCCAAAACCAGGCCACAAGAACCTGGCAATTACCCAAACACTAAGAAGATCCCATGCTACTGATGCAATAGCAGTGGCTATTCCCCAAGTATAATTGATTAATAGCCATTAATGGACTTCTCCAAGAACTTATCCAACCCTTTTTTGAACCCAGCTACACTAATTGCACTAACCACATCCTCTGGCAACAAATTTCAGAGCTTTATTGTGCGTTGAGTGAAAAAGAATTTTCTCCGATTAGTCTTAAATGTGCTACTTGCTAACTTCATGGAATGCCCCCTAGTCCTTCTATTATTCGAAAGTGTAAATAACAGAGTCACATCTACTCGTTCAAGACCTCTCATGATCTTAAAGACCTCCATCATATCCCCCGCCTCAGCCGTCTCCTCTCCAAGCTGAACAGCCCCAAGCTCTTCAGCCCTTCCTCACAGGGGAGCTGGTTCCATCCCCTCTATCATCCTGGTTGCCCTTCTCTGCACCTTCTCCATCTGAACTAACAGATATTGGCTTCATCACACCTACCAAAATCGCAATAAATGCTTTACATGCAAAAACAAAATGGTTTATTGAGCACAGATTTGTACTGCTTCCAAAAAGTTGGATTCATGGAACCCAAAAAGCCTCCTGAGGACACTGACAATAGCAAATGATAACTATTTGCCCTCAGCAAAAGACTGAGGGCACATATTAACTGGAGTTTGCGCGCTTTTTAACTGCTGATGCATTAGCAGACCATTTGCTTACTGCATCAGGTTTATCGCGTGGCTTAAAAAGCTGCACTCTTTCACTGTGCTCCTTTTTACATCAGGGCCCTTTAGTGGTTGGCTGAGAGGGTCTGGATAAAATTCAAGCCCCTACTGTTGGGTTCAATTTAAAAAAAAAAAAAAAAAAAAAAAAAGAGAGGAATTTACTTAGCACCTCCCTCCCTCATTTAATTTCAGCCCTGGACATGACTTTTATAATCAGGAATGCAATGTTCTAGCAAGTACACTGAACCTGGAATAAACTGGATCCCTTGTAAGCAGTGAGCCCATCACATCTGAAGAAAGAACTTCAGTGACCTTCAAACCTCATGTACAAGGTTATCAGTAACAGGTGACCGAAAAAGGTCAGGGCAATAAACAGCAGCTCCAGCCCGACCGGTTGGAGAGAACGTCTACAATCTGCCGTCTTTTGCACATTCTTGTACCAGTCTGACCAGTTCCTCTGGAATCGCTCTGCCTGGTGCTCCCGAAGAGAAGGCCGGGAGGCAGCCTGGGCTCCCTGACTAATGATCTCCCAGGTCCAGTCCTGCAGCAGAGACCCGAGAGCCCCTGGAGTCAGCAGAGCCCACACTGCCTGAAAGGGGTCTGGAAACTCCAACACTGGACCTTCCAGAATGCACTAGGCTGGGAGTTTATGAAGCCAGGAAGAGGGCAACAGCCCAAGGAACCACTGGCAACACCGACGAGTCTATGACCCGGGTTCAGTTTCGGGGAGGGGAGGCTGCAAGAGCTTGAAAAGTGCAGCAACGGCACGGGGCTGGTGATAGCAGCACAAGCAGTGACTGTAGGAGCTGCAACCTACTGTTGGCCTCTTGAGAGCACCGCAGTACTTGGTTATATAGAGAGTTGAAGATGGCATAATCAGGGCACTTCACCATCATGCAGCCTGGCAACACAAATTGGGAAAAGAACAAATGATGTTAATATCATTATCCAATTATAATTATGTAAACTAAGCCACAGAAAGACAAAAGTGACTTATCAAAAGTCATACAGAACCATTATGATTTGACTTAAAACTCTAAACTTATAAATATATCAAAATATGGGGTTCTTATCTCACCTACATGGTTTATCCTAAGATGTCTGTGTACCTAACTGATCGAGGGTTGATTGGGGCGGTTTGATGTCGGCATGAAGGTGTTCTTCTCAATGTAGTGCTTCTTTCTCCTTCCTGTTCCTCTACCATGTGGCTTACCTCAACAATTATGTTTTGTTCAAGTATACCACTATGTCATGTTGTCATGACGCCTGTTTTAGAAGCTCCTTTAACCGGTAGACCAGTGATAGCCAGCTGATAGTTCACACACACGTTCTGTGCAGTCCACGGTGTGCAGCAGGAGCTGCAGAGATGGTGGGGTGGGAAAAAGCCCATGCTACCAGCCACAAAGACATGTCCTGCTGACTCACTATGCAGCACTTGGAGCACCAGCAGGCAAGGATATGGTGAAAGCGTATGCTCCTCTCTCCTGTCTGCTGCTACGTTATTTCTCTTTTTTCCTCGCATGCTCAGTTCCTGTGGCTGCTGCTTTCTTCTCCTCTCATGGGTGTTCCCAGTCCCATGGCTGCAGCTCATGTCCCTTCCTCATGTCCTCCGAGGCCCCGTGACTGCAGTACCCAGGACTGGATTTAGGTATAGGCAGGTGCCTAAGGTGGCAAATTCTAAAAAGTGGGAACACCCCATCTTCCCCAATGCTCCCTGATTTCCAGGGGAAAATCCCCCTTAGCCTGAGTTCTTTGCCTATGGGCATCACAGTAAATCCAGTCCTGGCTGCTTCTCCTCAGTCAGTGGATCAGCCATTCCTGGGTGAAACAGCAGCACCTGGGAACCCTATTACAGGATGTAGGGATAACAAACGCTGGTCCTCTAAAGCAGAGGTGCCCACATTACCCCTCCCACTCAACTTTTTCTGGCCTGCCAAACTTTCCCTGACCACAGTCAAATCCACCTATGGAGCAAGGATTTTTTTTTTTTGCCCATGAGTAGCATTGATGAAAGCTTCAGTGCTGGAAGGGCTCCCAACCCTCACTCAGCAGCAGACGAAGCCCCGCAAGTGGCACACACAAAACAGGAAGCCCCATACGGCAGCACACTGCAGGCTTCAATGCTGGAGGGGTCCCAACCCTCACCCAGCAGCAGACGAAGCCCCGCATGTGGCACACACAAAACAGGAAGCCCCATACGGCAGCACACTGCAGGCTTCAATGCTGGAGGGGTCCCAACCCTCACCCAGCAGCAGACGAAGCCCCGCATGTGGCACACACAAAACAGGAAGCCCCACACAGCAGCGCACTGAAGGCTTCAATGGTGGAGGGGTCCCAACCCTCACCCAGCAGCAGACGAAGCCCCGCATGTGGCACACACAAAACAGGAAGCCCCACACAGCAGCGCACTGAAGGCTTCAATGCTGGAGGGGTCCCAACCCTCACCCAGCAGCAGACAAAGCCCCGCATGTGGCACACACAAAACAGGAAGCCCCACACAGCAGCGCACTGAAGGCTTCAATGCTGGAGGGGTTCCCAAACCCCTGCCAACAGAAGATGAGGGAAGGAAGGTGACAGAAGGAGAGAGGAGTGAAAGGAGACAGAAGGGGAAAGGGTGTAAGAAGGAAAGGAAGGTGAGTGGGAGGGAGAATGAGTAAGAGGAGGGGAGGGAGGGGCAAAATTAGGGAAGGGAGTGTAAGTGAAAGGAGAGGGGATGGGTTGAGCAAGAGGAGGGAAAAGAGAAAAGCAGATTTTAGGAAAAGACAGAGAGGGTGGAGGAAATGGGCAGGAAGGGGGAGGGAAGCAGAGAGCAAAGTGAATGGGGGTGAGGGTGTGAGTGAGAGAAAGCGAATCACCTGCCATTCACCCACCCCTCACTCCGATGCTGAGGAAGTGAGGGGAAGGATTCCCAAGGGTAGGTCTGGGCTGTTACTGACACCCATCTGCCATTCCTCTGTGGGAATCCTGCTCCCCCCCCCCCCCAAAACCAAGGGAGACAGCCCCTCCCACACATGCAATCCTTCCCTTACAACGTTTTGGTTCCCGCTCTAGAGCTACAAACCAGTCTGTTGTGCAGGAGAATTAAAATATGCAAATCCACCTGCTTCCTGGGCTTGATCTATGCAAATATATATCATGAATATTCATTGTGTATAATCTCTAAATCTGTCCTGGGTGGGCTGAAATGGTTATTGGCACTTTTGGGGCAACTGAAGGTGCTTGGCAGTGTGTGCGTCCATCCCATAATGCTCTGGCTCCTGCCATGGCTGAGTGCTTGATTAATTTTTATTGCATCTGCTGAAGAGAGTCTGCTGTTCTCCGTCAGTTCCTGCTACATTCACGCGTCAATGCCACTTGGGCCTTGGCATTCAGCCTCTCTAACCAGAATCCCATCGTGGGCTTTGAGCGAGACCTCTGCAGCCTCTGAACGGACCCAGATCTGGATTCAAAGAGCACGCTCAGAGTGCCCGGCGAGTGGAGGAACCGGGCACTCGCTCACGCAATGTGGCAGGACGCGAGCGGACAAACCCGCCAGGCTGGGTAGGCGGGTAGGGAAGGGAGTCTATATGGTTTACGTGTCAGACTGGCCTCCTTCCTCCCATGAACATGCAGACACAGGCAGAGAGACACAAAGCTGCCTGCATGCCAGGGCATCGCGTTAGAAATCCACAGAAAAGAACACAGACTTCTGCTGCACGCTATTATTTGTCAAATAATCTCCCCCCTTCTCTGATTTATTCTGCTCTAAGTGTCTCTACAGGCAACCAGCTGGAACCGTATCTGCTTTCCTGTCAACATGGCATCGGTTGCCCTGGGAAAGCCATGAGCTGAGAACAAACGGCCGCCTCTCACCATCACAGGTGTTGGCGCATTGTCTCAGCCACACAGGTGAGCAGATGTGAAAGCCAAGCCTCGGTACAGGACCAGGGCATGAAAGTTAGCTGATCCTCTGCCAAAAGGGAAAGGCGGCAGCAGCGAACAGCAAAGAAACTGGGACCGCACCCTCCAGCGGGGTCAGGGCACTGCGCAGACTGTGTCAAGTTACATCAGGGCTTCCAAAACCTGCCCTGGGTCCCCTGGTGACCTCGCAGTCAGTCAGGGTTTCAGTATATGCATTTGCATACATTGAAAACCCAGTACAGGATATATTGTGGATATCCTGAAAAGCCATCTGGCTGTAGGATTCCCAAAACAGGTTTGGGAAGTCCTGGGTTACAACACGGGAATGGGTACCGCACCCGCCCGCAGAGTCAGGACATACCACAGATGGCAACAGCTCACACCCAGAAAAGAGAGAGTCTTCTAGGAGCAAGTTACAAATGAAAAGATATTACACTTGCAATACCTTAAAGATCCTGGAATATACCTCATCACAGTTCAGCAGATAGAAGGGATAGAAATACCTAGGGATGTCCTTTATTCCCTGCACCGTGTGATACAGTGAGATAGAAGGGATAGAAATACCGAGGGATGTCCTTTATTCCCTGCAGTGTGTGTGATACAGTGAGATAAAAGGGATAGAAATACCTAGGGATGTCCTTTATTCCCTGCACCGTGTGATACAGTGAGATAGAAGGGATAGAAATACCTAGGGATGTCCTTTATTCCCTGCACCGTGTGATACAGTGAGATAGATAGAAGGGATAGAAATACCGAGGGATGTCCTTTATTCCCTGCAGTGTGTGTGATACAGTGAGATAGATAGAAGGGATAGAAATACCGAGGGATGTCCTTTATTCCCTGCAGTGTGTGTGATACAGTGAGATAAAAGGGATAGAAATACCTAGGGATGTCCTTTATTCCCTGCACCGTGTGATACAGTGAGATAGAAGGGATAGAAATACCTAGGGATGTCCTTTATTCCCTGCACCGTGTGATACAGTGAGATAGAAGGGATAGAAATGCCTGGGGATGTCCTTTATTCCCTGCAGTGTGTGATACAGTGAGATAGAAGGGATAGAAATACCTAGGGATGTCCTTTATTCCCTGCACCGTGTGATACAGTGAGATAGAAGGGATAGAAATACCTAGGGATGTCCTTTATTCCCTGCACCGTGTGATACAGTGAGATAGAAAGGATAGAAATACCTAGGGATGTCCTTTATTCCCTGCACCGTGTGATACAGTGAAATAGAAGGGATAGAAATACCTAGGGATGTCCTTTATTCCATGCACCGTGTGATACAGTGAGATAGAAGGGATAGAAATGCCTGGGGATGTCCTTTATTCCCTGCAGTGTGTGATACAGTGAGAAAGAAGGGATAGAAATACCTAGGGATGTCCTTTATTCCCTGCACCATGTGATACAGTGAGATAGAAGGGATAGAAATACCTAGGGATGTCCTTTATTCCCTGCACCGTGTGATACAGTGAGATAGAAGGGATAGAAATACCTAGGGATGTCCTTTATTCCCTGCACCGTGTGATACAGTGAGATAGAAGGGATAGAAATACCTAGGGATGTCCTTTATTTCCTGCACCATGTGATACAGTGAGATAGAAGGAATAGAAATGCCTAGGGATGTCCTTTATTCCCTGCAGTGTGTGTGATACAGTGAGATAAAAGGGATAGAAATACCTAGGGATGTCCTTTATTCCCTGCACCGTGTGATACAGTGAGATAGATAGAAGGGATAGAAATACCTAGGGATGTCCTTTATTCCCTGCACCGTGTGATACAGTGAGATAGAAGGGATAGAAATACCTAGGTATGTCCTTTATTTCCTGCACCATGTGATACAGTGAGATAGAAGGAATAGAAATGCCTAGGGATGTCCTTTATTCCCTGCAGTGTGTGTGATACAGTGAGATAGAAGGGATAGAAATACCTAGGGATGTCCTTTATTCCCTGCACCGTGTGATACAGTGAGATAGAAGGGATAGAAATACCTAGGGATGTCCTTTATTCCCTGCACCGTGTGATACAGTGAGATAGAAGGGATAGAAATACCTAGGGATGTCCTTTATTCCATGCACCGTGTGATACAGTGAGATAGAAGGGATAGAAATGCCTGGGGATGTCCTTTATTCCCTGCAGTGTGTGATACAGTGAGAAAGAAGGGATAGAAATACCTAGGGATGTCCTTTATTCCCTGCACCATGTGATACAGTGAGATAGAAGGGATAGAAATACCTAGGGATGTCCTTTATTCCCTGCACCGTGTGATACAGTGAGATAGAAGGGATAGAAATACCTAGGGATGTCCTTTATTCCCTGCACCGTGTGATACAGTGAGATAGAAGGGATAGAAATACCTAGGGATGTCCTTTATTTCCTGCACCATGTGATACAGTGAGATAGAAGGAATAGAAATGCCTAGGGATGTCCTTTATTCCCTGCAGTGTGTGTGATACAGTGAGATAAAAGGGATAGAAATACCTAGGGATGTCCTTTATTCCCTGCACCGTGTGATACAGTGAGATAGATAGAAGGGATAGAAATACCTAGGGATGTCCTTTATTCCCTGCACCGTGTGATACAGTGAGATAGAAGGGATAGAAATACCTAGGTATGTCCTTTATTTCCTGCACCATGTGATACAGTGAGATAGAAGGAATAGAAATGCCTAGGGATGTCCTTTATTCCCTGCAGTGTGTGTGATACAGTGAGATAAAAGGGATAGAAATTCCTGGGGATGTCCTTTATTCCCTGCACTGTGTGATACAGTGAGATAGAAGGAATATAAATACCTAGGGATGTCCTTTATTTCCTGCAGTGTGTGATACAGTGAGATAGAAGGGATAGAAATACCTAGGGATGTCCTTTATTTCCTGCAGTGTGTGTGATACAGTGAGATAGAAGGAATAGAAATGCCTGGGGATGTCCTTTATTCCCTGCTCTGAGTGATACAGTGAGATAGAAGGGATAGAAATACCGAGGGATGTCCTTTATTCCCTGCTCTGTGTGATACAGTGAGATAGAAGGGATAGAAATACCGAGGGATGTCCTTTATTCCCTGCACCGTGTGATACAGTGAGATAGAAGGGATAGAAATACTGAGGGATGTCCTTTATTCCCTGCACCGTGTGATACAGTGAGATAGAAGGAATATAAATACCTAGGGATGTCCTTTATTCCCTGCACCGTGTGATACAGTGAGATAGAAGGGATAGAAATACCTAGGGATGTCCTTTATTCCCTGCAGTGAGTGATACAGTGAGATAGAAGGGATAGAAATACCTAGAGATGTCCTTTATTCACTGCAGTGTGTGATACAGTGAGATAGAAGGGATAGAAATGCCTGTGGATGGTCCATATTCATTTAGGGCCTGATTTTCAAATGAATTTACACAGTTATAACTGGGTTTTACACGTGTCATCTGTGTACATGGGCTTTTGAAAGCTGCTACAATAATAGTTACATTTGCATACGTAACTCCTTTGAAAATTCAGCTTTAAGTGTATATTTATTTATCCAATACTGAACCTTTTTTCTCCAAACAGGAATTTATGAGCACCTGCTCTCCTTGTATGTGCAATGTGCATGCAATTACCCCTTAGCTTTTGGGAAGAAAGGGAGGCTGGAGTGTTCAGTTCCTGACGCTCAGGCTACAGGGATGAAAAGCAATGGTTTTCACCTGATCCATTTCAGATGAATCTTAAGGCAGAGGCTCATGCACAGGCAGAGTGCTTCCTGTTCCTGAAAACAAAATCATGGTATAAGAGCGAGACCTTTGGATTGTGTGTGTGTAGCTGGCCTGTAACCTCCCGGTCAAGGTCATATCTGTTCCATGTACCCATCACCGCCGCTAACTTTTGCATACAAGCCTCATAATCTGCCTCCCATGTATGCACCCTCCTCTCTTGACACTGTACTGCCGCTTTGTCCTTGGAGGGGGAGACAGTCTGAGCTCCAGGGGGCCGATGAGCTGCACCGTAGAGCCTCGACGGTTGAACAGTGCGGAAACGCGGGATAGCCACCCCTACTGCTACCAGCTCAGGGTGAATTTGTGCCAATTAAATTAAGTAACTCTGTAATCCACCGATTCCAAACGTTTTTCTGATTCTGTTGCATCCATCTCTCTCTCTCTCTCTCTCTCTCTCGGGGGAGGTGAAATAACAAAGCCTTGCATTTTTAGCCAATTCCTGCTAGACCTCAAATTTGGCGAGCACCAAAAACCTTCTTCTGATATTAGCTGGGTGGGTTTAGGGGGATGGAGGGTTGTTAGCTAAAGGTCTCCTAAATTTCACCTTTTGTTCAGTAAAGAGCTTTGTTTTGGGGGGCGGGGGGAGGTGAAATGGTGAAATCCATTACTCTTTAGGTTGGGAAAAATACTCCAGGGCTTCCCTCATTATTCCGGCATCCAGTGTTTCCCTCATTATTCCGGTATCCAGTGCTTCCCTCAATATTCCAGCATCCAGTGTTTCCCTCATTATTCCGGCATCCAGTGCTTCCCTCAATATTCCAGCATCCAGTGTTTCCCTCATTATTCCAGCATCATGTTTCCCTCATTATTCCGGCATCCAGTGCTTCCCTCAATATTCCAGCATCCAGGGTTTCTCTCATTATTCCGGCATCGTGTTTCCCTCATTATTCCGGCATCCAGTGTTGCTCTCATTATTCCGGCATCCAGTGTTTCCCTCATTATTCCGGCATCCAGTGTTTCCCTCATTATTCCGGCATCATGTTTCCCTCATTATTCCAGCATCCAATGTTGCTCTCTTTATTCCGGCATCGTGTTTCCCTCATTATTCCGGCATCCAATGTTGCTCTCTTTATTCCGGCATCGTGTTTCTCTCATTATTCCGGCATCCAGTGTTTCCCTCATTATTCCGGCATCGTGTTTCTCTCATTATTCCGGCATCCAGGGTTTCTCTCATTATTCCGGCATCGTGTTTCCCTCATTATTCCGGCATCCAGTGCTTCCCTCATTATTCCGGCATCGTGTTTCCCTCATTATTCCGGCATCCAGTGTTTCCCTCATTATTCCAGCATCGTGTTTCCCTCATTATTCCAGCATCGTGTTTCCCTCATTATTCCAGCATCCAGTATTTCCCTCATTATTCTGGCATCCAGTATTTCCCTCATTATTCCGGCATCCAGTGTTTCTCTCAATATTCCGGCATCCAGTGTTTCCCTCATTATTCCGGCATCGTGTTTCCCTCATTATTCCGGCATCATGTTTCCCTCATTATTCCAGCATCCAATGTTGCTCTCTTTATTCCGGCATCGTGTTTCCCTCATTATTCCGGCATCCAGTGTTGCTCTCATTATTCCGGCATCCAGTGCTTCCCTCAATATTCCAGCATCCAGTGTTGCTCTCTTTATTCCGGCATCGTGTTTCCCTCATTATTCCGGCATCGTGCTTCCCTCATTATTCCGGCATCCAGTGTTTCCCTCATTATTCCAGCATCCAGTGTTTCCCTCATTATTCCGGCATCCAGTGTTGCTCTCATTATTCCAGCATCCAGCGTTTCCCTCATTATTCCAGCATCCAGTGTTTCCCTCATTATTCCGGCATCGTGTTTCCCTCATTATTCCGGCATCATGTTTCCCTCATTATTCCGGCATCGTGTTTCCCTCATTATTCCGGCATCCAGTGTTTCCCTCTTTATACCGGTGAGTGCTCTCTGATATGTCTGTCCAGTGTAGCTGAGTGCCCTTCCGCGCCTGCCCGGGTCTCCTTCATCAGCCTGCCTGCCCGTTGTGCTTTCTTACAACACTGGGATATCGTTTGGGAGGGCTCTGGGAATTTCATACTCCTGATGAAGGGCCACAGCTTTGCTTCTTGCTTTCTTCCCCTCTCCCCTTTGAAAATGTCTTCAGAAAAGGTTACCTGCACTTCGGTTTGGTTTGGGTAATTTTTTTTTTTCCCAGCTAAGTATAAGCGGATATTTTTGAAAGTTGAAAGTGCACGTGGATGTGCAAGCTCCTCCCCGAGCCTTGCTGTTTCATCTAAGGTTGATTATTGTAACTCTCTGGCTCTGAGCATTACTGAAGTTAATCTGCACCGTATCCAGCAGCCAGACTTAATTCTGCAGCCTCTAACTACGCTCGTGTTACTCCCCTGCTCCGTGAACGCTGCTGGTTGCCCATTCGCTGTACAATCATCTTTAAATTAATTTGCTTAACATTTAAGGCGCTGTCTAAGGGTAAGACAGATAATCTTCCACAATCTTCTCTTGGCTTATGAACCAACTCGCACTTTAAGATCCTCACAAAAGGAATTGTTGAGGATCCCTTCTCTGCCAGAGATTATTCTCAAATGGGTCAGGGACGCCACTGTTCAGTATCATTACTCTTGTACACTGGAACGGAGAGCAATTTTATCACTTTTAAGGCCTATTCTGTGTCTATAGGAAAAGGCTTAGTCAATGAAGTCCTTAGAAAGCCAATTCCATCTTGGCTGCTTGTGCAGGTTTCTGAATGATCTGCATGATCTTGAATTTGTATTTAGGGATACTAGGATTCTAATTTGTTTTACTGTTGTATTTTTCTGTTTGTTTAGAGTAGGTTTGTCTATTTGCTGATTGTTTTTCATGTGTGTAAGTTACAGGCTTTTATTTCTTACAGAATGTTGGTTTGCATTTTATTGTAAACCATTTTGAAGATCTCAGAAATTGGTATAAAAAATAAACTTTACCATGTATCCCCCAGGACTAACTCTTTTCCCCTGTGGGTAAAGTAGCATGCACAGTGGCGCTACGGCGATACATTTACCCACTCTGAACGCTCTGAATGCTTCTGAAGAGGGTCGTCCTCAAAGCCTATGCCTGCATAAATCTGTTATTCTATAACAGGGTAGGGCAACTCCGGTCCTGGAGCACCATAAACAGGCCAGGTTTTCAGGATCTCCACAAATACACCTGAGATAAATCCCCATACAATGGAAGCAGCGCATGCCACTCTATCACATGAATATTCAATGTGGGTGTCCTGAATACTGGACCCATTTGCAGCACTCAAGCAGCAAAGCTGCTCACTCCTGGTCTTGAAGGTGCCACCTACCTGTGTCATTTTTAGGAGTAGCTAAGGATGTCTTACCTGAATATAGGTCTACAGCGGCAGCGAAGGGTTCCTTACCTGCACAGGTTTAAAGGGATAGCAAGGGTCGGATTCCCATTAGCAAAGCAGGCCCTTGCCTAAGGGTACTTAATGTTCGGAAGGCGACGTCCCATGGGAGAAAAGTCACCCACAGGAAAAGGTAACCCTTTGATTGAGGAGCATCTTCCCCGCTTCAGCAATTTCTCTCTCTTTTCTCCCACCCCCATCTTCTCCCACCCACTCAAGTACCTAAGGTCCCTCAAAAGATAAATCCAATCCCGGGGATTGCTAAGAGTTCTTACCTCTTCATATGTGACTAATTATTCTTATTGTAAAGGTTGAAAAGATTTGAAATCTAATCCCTGCAATATATATATATGCAGGATATTTTTAAACCTGTACAGGAAGAAATCTCTATCTTAGAAGGAATGTGCTGGGAACAAACAATTGTCTTTGTTACAAAAATAGCTGCTAATTAATGTTTTGATTTTCACCCGTCATGAGTCTGGCTGACTGGCTACCGCAGAGTTAGGCGATGGGGGTCCCCCTGCTGGTGAGGCTGGAATTCACACCCATCCCCGGTACACAAGGAGCCCCAAGTTCCACATTATGACTGCACATGCCTTGCATGTGCACATAATACTTTTATTCATTTTAACAGCTGAAAGTTACAGCCCTGGGGAGGGTGTGGAGGGAGTCTCAATGCCGGTGCAACAGCCACACCAAGTGACTGGATCTAGGGCTCTGTGATTGAAGGGTGCTTGGTGTGTGGCCCCCGCCGATGCCGAGATACTTGTACATTTAGATGTATATAAAAGTTTCATCTTTAACTTATAAAGATGAAAAGTTAACCGAATCCTGCTCAGAAGCACATGCTCTCTATTCATACAAAAAGGAGTAAAATCTTAGCAATTAATTTACAGCAAACCTGAAATATCCATCATACGCCTTCCCATTGTCCTTCTGCTGATGAGAGTCGCCGATAGCCAGCGGGTGTTCTGAGGTGTTTGCTCTGTGTCTGAGCAGAGAAGTACATCAGTGTCTGAGGATCGCCTGGGGCATCACTTGATGGTTCCCCAGCACGCAGGGGGCAAAGAGCATGAGCGCCATCCTTACAGCAGCAGTGCAACGAAGGCCGGGTCTACGAAGCAAAAACACAGCTCAGGCGTGGCGGGGATGAATGGCGTTCCCTCCAAGGAGGGGAGGGCGCACAATGAGCTGCCACATGGATTGGTCCTGGGTCTGGTTCCATTCTATATTTTCCTAAGTGACATTGCTTAGGTGCTAAAAGGGATGGCTTGTCATTGTTTGGTAGAGAACACTAAGATCCCTCCCAGACCCTCAGAAGTCCCTCTGTCCCACACTGAGAGGAGTCTCTCTCCCCTCTCATCTCTTGGGCTGGGATTGCTCCCTCCCTCCCCCTGCTAGGGCTCACATAAGGTGAGGATTGCTCCATCCCTCTCCTCTCCATGCACGAGTTGGAATGTGGTGGCCCGGGGGGCATCTCTTAGCCTCATCTGAATGGAATGTTCCTCCTTCTGATAACATCACAGAAACGCCAGCAGAAAAGCAGCTTTTGGAGTGAGCATTCCCAGTCTGCTTTTAAGTCGTGCCTTCTGCAGGTGTGGTGAAAGATCCCACATCATCTGAAGAGGTTACCAGCATGTGAGTCATTGCCAGTGCTTCTCCGCTTGAAGGGGGTGTTTTTCAGGACTAAAATCCAGCCCTTCCTTCTAGTTCAGACCGTGCAAGACCGGGCTCAGGAGTTGCTACTTTACCCAGGCACGTGGGGCAGCTGGGTTAAGGGTCAACCCTAACACGGCCAAAGAAAGCAAAGGCTTATTTGTCTGGGCTGGACAATTGTTTAGCCACAGTGGTTCTCCAGGAATCGTAGCCCGAAGGCGAGGCTGCACCTGCTGCAGGACGGCACTCACCCAGGCCGATTCGTCGCCTTCTCCCACTTTACCCCAGACGACTTTTATGTGCTCGGCTTTCCTCGTGTTCTCCTGCATCAAAGAAAGAGAGTTCTCCACGCTCCCCACCCAAAGGCCACACACGTAGGCCTCTTTTGGGATATATTGACCATGAATAGTCATCAGGCATATTTGCATGCATGTGGTCCGAGATCTCTTTATACAATTTGGTTATCTTGAAAAGCAGACCAGAAGTAAACCCCTCTTCACCCCCCCCCCCCCCCACCCAACATATTTACCAATTAAATCCTAGGATATCTACAAAATTGCCGGTGTGACCTCATTTGTGCAGGCGGTCAGTCCTACTGGGTGAAACCGCTAAGCGCCATTACCCCCTGCTCAGCAAGCAGCAGCTGATCTTCCGGCAATCCAAAGGGAGTGCCACAGGCCAACAGGACAGACAAAGAAGGTCCAGCCATGAAAACCTGACTAGCCAGGAAATAAGTTTCAAAAATATTTTTAAAAACCAGCAGCAGTCTACTGTAAGTATTGACCCCTGTGGGACCCCACGTGTCACCTTTTCCCCACTGGAATATGTGACATTAATAAGTGCCATTAAATTATGGCACTCACCCTGCGGTCAGTTCCTTCTCCACTCACACATAATATCCCCCACTCCTTCTCCTAATCTCAAAAGATCTGGCTGGCTTTTTTTTTTTTTTTTTGCAGACACCAAGCAGCACAAGCAATCAATGTCTGCCATCCCCCCCCTGAGACCTGACCTCAGGTGACATCTCCCCTGCCCTCTTCCTGAGAAATGATTTTTAACAGCTGCAGAAGGAAGCCTCGATTTCTTTCATGCAGGCTCTCAGCTCGGCGACCGTGTCCGAGGCCAGCTGTGATCCGCTCACCGAATCCGGCTCGTCCCGGCAGTAACTGGGATTTTACACGCCTGCGTGGCCTCCCGTCACCACGGCTAACGGCCGGATTGCTCTCCTGCCCTGACCCACACACATGAAAAGGCCAAGACGGCCTAGAGTGAAAGGTCACCCAAGGACAACTCACCAGGCTGCTGAGCCACGCTGCAGAACTCAAGATAACCCTTCTGCGGATCCTGGAGGATGGGACATTCATTAAATTAAAATTCGCCGTATAAAAAGAGAGAGTTTCAGTAGCCGCGCTTGCCCTTCACTTCCTTACCACTAAGGATCCTCCGCGCTTCTTCCAGGCCTTCCCGAATTATGTTACGGTCTGGACCTCTCCCACCGCCACTGGCAGACGGATCCATGGCTCTGCTACCCTTTTTAGGAAGATGCATTTCCAAATATTACGCCCCAGTCTATCCCTCTTGGAGACACTCAAAGTGACCTCTTGTGCTAGAACCTTCCGCAGAAAAATGCTCGAATTCTTCAGTATTATTTCTGCGTTTGAGGCCTTTGAATGGCCCTATCGTATCCCTCTTCCCCAATAAGCCAGAATCAAACCTCACAGGGCACCCTCTTCTGAGAGCCCTCGCCTGCTCCGATAGCACTCTCTGATCTTTTGGAGGTGCACCCTCCATAATGGGGCACCGTGCTCCAGGCGAGGTCTCGGCCATTATAGGAACAAAAAAGGGCTTATTGAGGCTACATGTACAAGGCCGTGCCAGCCAGGGGCAATTGCTACAACGTGTAGTTTGGGGGAGACCATTACTCGGTGGAGGGGGGGGGGGGGGTGATGGGGTGGGTGCATTGATTTTACTACGCACAGTTTACAGAATGGGGAAATAATATGGGGGTAAGGGAAGTAGGAAGTGGAAATATTTTGGAGAAGAGGAGGCACGCTTACTCCATTCTTAAGGCCATCCCTGCTGCCTGCTGGTCCCCTCCCTCCTCCAGTAATGCTTTAGTTTCCCACCAAGCTCAGCAGGGATGATTGGTGCTCCCCGCTGAACTGAACCAGATGAGTCTTAGTCCTGATCTCCTCCGAGGGCTCTCTGCAGGTCATGGCCGACACCCGTCCCGATTAGGGCACCCAGAGGTAACAAAGGAAACTCCGAAACAGGAGCATCTGAAAATAAAGTGACTCCCTCCTTTGGTGCTGGGAATCTGAACAGGAGCAAAGCAAGGGCAAGGGCCAGGAAGCAGAAGACAATGGAAAAAACAGGGGCAGAGAAAGAATAGACGTGCTCTGACAACTACGTCACCAATCCCATTCCACAATTACAGGAGTCGCTAGAGCAAACCAAGAGGGGAAAAAAAAAAAGAGAGGTTAAAGGCCTCCCTGTGCACAGATCCATGCACGCACCCACCCATTCTATAAGGGAGAGAGCTACCTGGCCTGCTCACCTGTCCAAAACTGGTTGTCAAAAACACACTATTTGTGTCTTCCCCCCGGCCCGTTCTGTCCAGCGAGCAACAAGTGCCATGCGGACACTGTGGATGTCAGGGAAAGCCATTAGATGCTGTAAATGATTAACCTCCTTAATCCCAGACATGGCAGGAATTTGGTCCTTGTGTGTTTTACTGAAATTGTTTCTCCTGCTGCCAGGCATGAGCGCACACTAAGAAATTCCTTCCTTCCTTCCCCCCTCCCTCCAGCCAATAATCCTCCACTCCCTGAAGCTAAGCATGGTCAAATATTTTCTCCCAGAGGCATTTCAAGACGTTTTAACAGACCACACAGCCAGCAACCACGATGGCGTAGACTGCAGAAAGAGACATCTGCCAGGCCACCAAGGGACACTGCCCGGCAATCCCGCTCTTCTCAGACCCTCCTTTCCCTAAGCATGCTGGGATTTTTTTTTTTTTGTCAGTTCTGCAGTTGTCAAGGGGGAAAAAAAAAAGGGCAGAACTACAAATCCCAGAATCCTCAGAGGCTTAAGCTATAAAAGCCAGGATTAGTCTGAAGCGATTAGGAAACAACTTTTGGGGGAAAGGAAACTTAAGTTAGAAAACTGCCCACTGGCTGCGAGGCACAAAGTTAGAGGCATGCACGCCCGACTAGACAGACAGACAGACAGAGAGCTGGCTGGGAGCGCCATGCTGAAAGGGATACCTCCTCCTCAGTTCCCGCTGGTACTTTCTCCCAAGCACCGTTCAAGCCTAAGCAGCCCATCAAACCCTCCACCCCCCCTCCCCTTAAAGGTACAAGGGCTTGTGGCCCTCAGGGCGATGCAGTATGGTGTCCCCAGCCTAGCGCACAGGTTTACTCGTGGTTGGGTGTGCAAGAACAGCGTCCGATGCAGTAAGGAGATAAGCGTGTAATCGATAGCGCCCGATGCGTGTAAAGTGCATGGAGACGAAGACATTATCTATTACTGCCCAATGAAGGAACGCCCGCCCAATGCACACTTTTTAAACGAAGGGAATTCAACTCCAGCCCCGGAGGTGGAGTAAAGTTAATTCGCAGTCAAAGGCTCATGAGAAACACTTAAAAATGTGGTCCCTCTGTGTTGTGATAAATGTGTCTGTGTCCTCCTTAGTATCATCCTGACTCTTGAATTTACTGCTTGCGGTGAAAAAAAAATAAATGCACATTGATTTAATCAAAAAGAAACACATCTTTCTTACGACTGCAAAAGTTGGATGCCTGTGGCATTGGGCACCTGATATAATAAATTTCAGCACTGAAATCAACAACTCGGCAAAATAATCAAAAAGAAGTGAGATGAAAGCAGACGCTCATATTGAGCACCCATTACAACTGTGGGTGCCCGGTGCAATAAACTCCCTTGAGTACCAGACACACACAATTCTCCCTTAGTGCACCCTTTTGTACCCGGCCCCGATTTCCCTCTCATTTAAATACTGTATCGGGCGCACAGGGGATGTAGCTGCACGTGTGTTGGGAAAACTGGCGCCCAATAAGAGCGCGCATCTTATTGCATCGGCGCGTCAAAGCCCTGTAAAACAGAATTGCTGATAGCCTACCCTGGCTACGTCATCAGTCTGTGCCAATCCTCGACTTGATGTCACTCCCCTGGCGACTCTCATCCCTTTGCATGTGGTTCAACTTTTTCCCCCAAAAAGAAAGCAGCTGACATGGCCTTCGGCACCCTGCACTGCCTCTGATGCGGCCTCTGCCCTTTTTCCCCCCAAGCAGCTGATGAGCCTGTGCTGAGCCCTCGCAGGCTTCCAGGCTGTTAACCCCAAAAGCTGCTGCATCTTCTGCTGCCGTTACGGTTCTTCCTTCCGTTCTCCGACACAACCCAGAAAACATGGCTGGACAGGGCTGCAGCTGCTCCTGCCCTCTATCCCAGTTCCCACTCTGAACCCTTCCAAGATCCGACTCTGGGTCCTTTCCACACGGCCTGCCTCTCTTGGACCCAAAGGGGCCACCTTTTGTTTTCAGTCCAAACAGAAAGCCAGTAACACAGATGGTAGAGCAAGAACCACAAAGATAGGAAACAGTAGGAATACATGGAGAGAGGTAAACAGTGGAGTGCCTCAGGGATCTATACTGGGACCAGCACTTTTTAATACATTTATAAATGATCTGGAAAAGGGAACCATGAGTGAGATGACTGGATTTTCAGAAGACACAAACTTATTCTGAGCTGTTAAATCACAAGCGGATTGAGAGGAACTTCAGATCCTTGTGAGTCTGGAAGACTGGGCATCCAAATGGCAGATGAAATTTAACTTGGACAAGCGCAAAGTGATGCAGTTAGGGAAGAGAAACCCACACAGTTGTTACACAATGTTAGGTTCCATATTAGGAGCTACCGCCCAGGAAAAGGATCTGGGCATCGCTGTGGATAATATTTTGAAATCCTCGGCTCAGTGACGGCAGTCAAAAAAAGCAAACAATGTTAAGAATTATTAGGAAAGGACTGGAGAATAAAATGGAGAATGTCATTAAAGCCTCTCTATCGCTCCATGGTGAGATCACACCTAGAACTGTGTGCATTTCTGGTCACTGCAGCTCAAAAAAGATATAGCTGAACTGGAAAAAATACAGAGAAGGGCAACCAAAATGGTAAATGGGATGGAATGACTTCATTGTGAGGAAAGGCTAAAGAAGTTAGGGCTGTTTAGCTTGGAGAAGAGACAGCTGAGGCAGGGGGGTTGGATATGATAGAAGCCTTTAAAATCATGAGTGAAATAGAACAAGTAAATGTAAATCAGTTATTTACTATTTCAAAAAATGCAAAGACTAGGGGACACCCCATGAAGCAGCACAATTAAAACAAATTGGAGAAAATTCTTTTTCACTCCATACACAATTAAGTTCTGGAATTCATTGCTAGAGGATGTTTTAAAGGCAGTTAGCATAGCTGGGTTTAAAAAAAGGTCTGGCAAGTTCCTGGAGAAGTCCATAAGCGGTTATTAACTAGATAGACTTGAGGGAATAGCCACTGCTCATCACTAGGCGTTAGCAGCAGGGGATCTATCTCTACTAGTTGGGATCTTGCCAGGTACTTGTGACCTGAACTGGCCACTGTTGGAAACAGGATAATGGGCTTAATGGACCCTCATTCTGACCCATGGTTCAACCTGTAAGGTCACAGCATGACCTAAGATAGTTATCAACAGGTTGCAAATCTGAACAAATTCATCGATCCAATACGTTTTCTTTCCTGTGACAGCGTCATACTTGCAAGTCATCGCTACTGCATTCCACCAAAACCAAAGCTGCTGTTTTGCTCCAGCTGCAGGATGCTGCTTCTTAAAGCAGCTGCAGCTCTTAAAATGGTATTCGAAGAAGCCAAGAAACCCCCAAATATTAGCCACATCTACACAAGAAATGTGATGGATGTTTCTATTTCTAGTTTGTGGTAAAAATGGGTTCTGTGCGCCGAGGGATGGTAAAAACCTACATTTCCACTGAGAGGACCCGGTAGGGATCCTGCTGGACAGGGGAGGGAAGGAGAGCGCCCGGAAGAGACTGCAAGCAATGGTGCAAGTGAAGCCAGTATTTTTCCCCAAAAGGGAGCGGAGGGGTCAATTTCCGTGCTCACACAGCTTGCTAATTAAGTCTATAGCTGGCCCCAAACACACACAACCCCTGGCATCGTTGGTGGCAGGCAGCCCGCCACATCTATGGAGAGCCACCCTCTTCCCCTTACTCCTGCGCCTAAGGGCCCTTAACAGGTAGATCGTGCCCTGTGTATAGACACAGTGACGTTAATATGAGCTTGCATGAAACATACCGAAAAAACCCCTAAAGGTTAGCAAAGGTAGCACCTGGCCAGAATTTCTTCTCTGGGCACCTCCCCTGTTAGCTCTCTAAGCCTCTCCATGTCCTACCAGGAGTCTGTATTCTGAGAGCTCAGATTTACAAATTATTTATTCCTGCAATTGTTTGCTGAAGCATCCACCATCCCTCCAGCAGGTCAGCAATCCCCTTCCCCCTATCTCTCTCCAACCAGGGTCTGCCTGTGGTATTGTTCCACTCACAATACGCCAGAGACCCGTTATCTGAGACCAGACATCACTTCACACTCCTCCTCCCAACCCTTATTAAAAAAAAAAAAAAATGCTCCATAAAGAGCTCCCCAATCCACTGGCCGGGATGGGGCTGGGAGTTACAGCCAGGGCCCAGTAGCTGTGGTGCTGTTCACAGGAGCTGCCATGCTGCCAGGGATGGCTCAGAAGTGTTCCCATGAATCCACGGAAAACACAGGAACAAAAAGTGCAGGAAGTGAGGCAGGAGGGTCAGGCATGAGGATGCAAAGCCCTGCTTATTTAATAACGCTCACTCATTTTCATCCTGCTGTCAGCTTTCGTAATGTAATATGCAAAGTCCAGGTAGAAAATGTAAGAATCATAAGAGCATAAAACCGTAATTCCTGGGAGGAGAAAAATCCTCTCAGGTAACCAGAACCTCTCAATGAAACATTTAAATTAGGCAATATAAATACCCCCAAGGTCTCCATGCAGAGGAGGGGAGGTTCTAGAGTGAAGGCTGATGGGATGAGGGTGAAAAGGGAGGGTAGTGGATGACACGGTCATTATCTAAATTCAGGAATGCATGGGGATAAACACAGGAGGATCTCCGAGGGACTGGTGGGGATTGTAACGCTGAATAGACAGTGTGGCTGGGCAGCCTAGATATGGTCTTTTCTTGCTGTAATGTTTCTAGGTCTGTGCTTTTAACAAAGTAACCCAGAGAGAAATGTAGCTATAAACTTAATCCTCCTTGTGCTGATTGCAAACTCTTCCTTAAGGAGTGGAATTCCTCAGAACATGGCCCTGACTGCTGTAACCCTTGGTGCTACTTACGTTGGAAATGCTAAGCGAAAGAGGCCCTGTAGCCTGTACGTCGGCTGAGGCGAGGAGTTCCAGAGGCGTGGCGCAATCACGGAGAAAGCCCTTTGCCTTGTTCCGCGGGGGCTGGCACCCTAAGAATGCGGGCAACGTGTAGAAACTCTCTGCGAAGAGCCTTGCTCAGCCACGGCGTCCACGACTTTTAACTAATGCACCTCAGTCCTGCCCTGCAGCACTCTGGCCCCTGCCACTCCATTCTGAGGACCCCACACACAGCTCTGCCAATCATAGGCACGGGGGAGGTGAGCACTACCTCCACCAAATGCTCCAGATACTAGTGCCGAACTAGGACCCCTTTTGTCACACACCCCCCCCCCTCCACATCCACTACCAATATGCCATCCCAAGGTAAACTACACCTGTTCTGCCAATGCATCGCGACCGAGACCCCCACCCACAGTTCTGCCAATGCACCTCAGTCCTGCCCTGCACTATCATGGCTTGCGCCACCCCTTCCTACACAGAGTGCCACTTGTATGACATGATACCATTTTCCATAAGGTTAAGTGTACCAAACCCATCACACAGCACCCATGAGTTACAGACATCCTCTACCCTCCCCCCCCCCCCCCCCCAAATAGAATAGCTGCTATTGATTTTTTCGTTACGCGTGCTGCGTGCCTGCATTTTTGGCTCGCTTTGCTGATAAGTTAGCTCCCTGTTTGGCCGAGCACCGGAGAAAACCTGTTACGCCGGCGAGACGCGTCCTTACGCCGAGGTTTGCCGGTGAAATGATCTCTGTGCACAGCGACTCGTGCTAACCCGGGATAAAAGCAGCACCCCAGGGCCCCTCACCGTTTTTGTTCCTGCTCGTGCTACACGCGTGCTGGAGACCACGCCTGCCGTTTCCCTCCGGCACCTCGCGCTGACCCGCAACCCTCCCCTCCCCCACCCGTGCACAGGGACCGAGGCCTATGAAGCATTTTCCAGTGCCCGACCGTCCTGTGCACAGCCATCACCACCACCGCGCCCCCCCCCCCCCCCCATCCCGTCCCTGCCCCGGAGAGCCTGCCGAGAGCCTACCCCCACCCAGTTATTGTTCCAGTAAAACTAAAACTGACCAGCGGTCATGCACCTACAGCTGTCAGCTGATGTCTGTCCTTAGCAACGTGGACTGGAATAACTGGGCAGACCGGATGGGTCGACTGTGTGACAGTGGGGGTGGGGGGGGGTGGGGTTCCACCATCTTGTTAGGATATTACAGAGCGAGAGTGACAGAAAATGACGGTGTCCTAAACTGAGAGGAGGTGCACGGGGCTCCCAGTTCTCTCTCCCCCCCCCCTCACCCTCGCCTACACCAGGACAAAGAGGGAGTTAACCCTGGCCCCCTCCTCCCCCATCCTGCTTTAGAGCCTGGCAGTTGCTACAGCAACAGCCTCCAAAAACAAAGCATTCCTTCAAACCATTTTATCCCCTTTCACTGGGTCCTGGGAGAGGGGGGAAGGAAGAAACGAAGATAAAGAGCCGGGTTGGGGAGGGGGCAGGTGTTGGGAGGCTTTGGCTGGCTTTGCTTGCCCTCGCCGATCCACACCGCCGGTCACTCAGACTGCCCGAGCCGGCTACCCCCATTTCTACCTCGGATTATTAATTAACCCTCCCCTCTCTATTAATGCACTTCATCTCTTTGGCCACTCCCTCTGCTAGGGTTGCCACCTTCCCCCCCCCCCCCCCCCCCCCCCAGAGGCAGATCCAGTCCTGCTTTTGTTCCATTGCATGCATGGAGTTGTAGTTCTGGTTTTCTAAGGCAACTCAATGGGAAAATCAGAATGATGAGCCCCGTGCGTAAACTGGATTCACCAGTTCAGTCGACCTCGGGGGGGCGGCAGCAACTTCTATTTCACACATTGGAGGCACTATTTCCTCCCCTCCCCCCTGGAATTTGATGACATCATCCTTTCTGCTATTATACAAGCTCCATTGTGGCTACTGACTGGCACGCACCTCACTCCTCCATGGGAGAACGGGGCGCAAAGCTCCGGATGGGCAATGCGGAGCTCACACGACCATACTGCTCCAGGAAAATCCTGGGTACTTGGCAGGCTGTGTTTATATATATCTATATCTCTCTATATATATCTATATATAATATACGCACACACACAGTTATAAGCTAAACATATCGTTTGCCTTTAACAAGGAAAACAATTCCATAATATAACCAAGAGGTAAAAAAAACCCCTCAAATACAAAATACTGTTAGCATCAAACCCTCAATACGATGAGGGAGAAAATGAAAACAACAAATATTAATAAAGAAAAGGAAATTTAAACTGCAACAGATGTCAAGGCCAAACAAAAGTTGAACCTGAAGTGGATCACAACAAAAACAGTACAATGATCAAACACAATGTCATCATAATAAAACAATACATCAATAAAATGCAAGGGCATTATATCGGACCAATATCAGAATTATCCAGGCGCACTCGCCCCCTTCAGTATGATACCTCTGAAGAAGGGATCCGTGTGGGCTGGAAAGCTCACCTGTACATTATTTTTGGATAATTCTTCTGTCAGTTCAGTACAAGATATCACAGCCTGCTCAGAATCGGAACTAATCATACAGCATTGGCTATTTGATGAGATCAACTTGAGAAAAAAAAACCCCACATCCTGCACTTCAGAATCCATTTCCTTTGTGCCACAGTCATTTATATTATTTTAAAAAAGGATTTGGATCTAACCTAGGTATCTATGTCAGAGCTGGTCTTTTTCTTGGAGCTTGACCTTGACATCTGTTGTAGTTTACATTTCTTTTTCTTTATTAATGTTCATTATTTTAGTTTGCTCCCTTTTCATATTGAGGGTTTGATGCTAACTGTTTTGTATTTGAGGGTTCACCCCCCACCCCTTTTTGGTTATATTATGGAATTTTTTTCATTGTTAAAGACAAAAGATATGTTGTTTAGCTTATTATTTCCAGTCAAGTTTGTATTCTTGACAATAACTGTATAAGTTAAATAAAACTTGCTTTCTAAAAATGATACAACTGAAAAAAATAAAAGAGCAAAAGTGAACAGATGGGAGCTGGGGAGTCACAAAGCATCCCCCAAAAATCTGAGTTTCACATAGTGGTGTCAATAGTCCGAGGAAGGTCACACACACTCAGTAGACTGCATGGGGCCAAAGCACTAGGACCACAAGCAACAGAACTCCAGGTAGGAGCTCACATCCTCTGCACCAATGGCTCTCTCTGTGACCTTTGGGCCTTGATCAGTCCAACTGAGATAGATTTTTCTCCCTTCCAGAAACTGAAGGAAATTTTAACTCCGTGGGCCAAAGACAGGCTATTTCTAGACTTGGGGGTGGGCATTTTGCAGTATTTAAAGCTCTAATTGCGATTGCTCTTTGAATCTGACCCTACAGCGAGGCTCCAGCGGCAAAAGGGAGTTTGCAGAATCCGGTCCTGTAAGTTGCCTCCGTGAGGATGTTCCAAGGTCCCGGCCGTGCCCGTCCTGGCTGCTTGTTACCAGCTGCACTTTTGGGTTTTCACTCATTCTGGCACTGCACAGTGGAAATGCTCCTCTGGGGTGGGTGGCAGCATATTTTTTTTGGCACCCGGCTGCAGGAAAGCTTCAAAAAGGTGTGTGCGTGGGATGGTAGTGAGGGAGCGAGGAGAATCTCCAAACCTTGTGCAGAAACCATTGGGGTAAACTGCCCTCCTTAAGGGTTATATTTAGGGACGGGTTTTCTGTACAGGATTTTGCTTGACCAAATGAATAAGGGCTCAATTGCTAATAAATCAGTTCCATTTCTCACCCCGGGTTTTTGCCAGCTGGACAACAGAGATGCTACTCCAGTCCGGCCTCTCTCACCCATACGCCTTTGTCCTGCAGGCCGGGTTGGGCTGATAGGAGATAGAAAGCCTTTTTACTTTTTTAATTTACCTCGCTGGCCTGAGCTAAGATAGTTAGCTGGACCCAGACGAGCACCAGCTACATCTGTGTCGTGAATAACTGAGAATCAGGAAGAATATCTGAGCAGCAGGAGTGAGGGAGGAAGGAAGGATCCACTGAGTGGAGAGAGGGGGGCAATAAAGAGAGAGAGGATGGGAGGCAGGCTGAGATACTACAGAGTGCGACCGATTTTACCACAGGAACCCAGAATATTCCTGCAAGAAAAAATTGTGAAGCAGGACCACAGCAACAGCTGGCCAAACAAGGGCCCTCGCCTGCCACTCCAGGATGCTTTTTGGAGGGTAAGGGGGCAGGGAGCAAACAGGTTCATATATTAAAATAAAAGTTATAATCATGGAACTTTAAACCTGTCGTCGCATCCATTTTGGCAGCTACACGTGAACCTCGCTGACTTTCTAGTACACGCGGGAAAGCGGAGAGTATGTGTGTGTCTCATTATTACATCTGCACACGTTCTCTCCGTTTTCCCGCGTGTACTAGAAAGTGGGCTTTTTGCCCCAGGGGTCAAAATGTCTGAATTCTGGAGCAAAAACATTTACGCCTCTGATCACCCCCACTACTAAAACTGCTGGGAAAGAAGCTTGAACAGCACTAGAAATATGAGAGTGGAGGACACAGACACACACACCCACACACACAAGCGCTAGCATGAAAAGGATGTCACATAATAGGTGGAAGAGCCGCAGCCTCTTCAAAGGGAGAGGGCAAATGTCAGCTCCCCCCACAAAACAGGGGCAGGCTGCACAAAAGGAGGAGAGAAAGAGCTGAAGACCCTCACTCTCTCATCTGGCTAATGGTAAATTAATGACAGATCCAGCATTCAAAAGCAAAGGCAGAGGAATGTCATCTCTGCTGGAGGTCCCTGCCAGTCCAGGAGCCTTCCATGCAAACGGCCCCCAACGCATGACGGGAGTCTGGGGCCCAGTACCACCAACCAGCAGAGATAGGATTAGCCAAGACAGTGCCAGAATTCAGTACGGCTGCAGATCACCTGCTTTTTGGGTTTTTGTTTGGGTTTTTTTTTAAAGAAATTCACATTGTCCTGCGTCCTGCTTAAGCAAGAGGAGGTTGCACGGTACTATCGGCAGAGCAGTGGCAGGCCAGCAGGGCAGGGACGTGGCGACTGTGCGCTCCCCGACCTCTCGTCCTCTCATCCGCTCTTTCACCTTAGTGCGCGCTTCCTTTGTAATCTGGACACATAAGAGTGGGGGGGGGGGGGGGGGGGGGGGAGAGACTGGAGGAGCAGCCACGGGGACAGGGAATGTGTGTTTATTGTGAAACCACCGTGCCAGCCCGCTGGGGAGGAGATGGGCGGGTGGGGAGAAAGAGTTGCTCTTTTAAATTCGGTAATGTTTGGTATTGCTCTCACCAAAGAGAGTGCGCATTGTGTTCTGGGGGCAGGGCGGCGGTAACCATCCTGGAATTCGGGAATGCTTGGGACAGATACAGGAGAGGGTGGTGGGTAGGAAGGGAGGGCGCTGACCACACATGAAGTAGAGTCTGCATTGGCACAGTAGGCAGGCTGCAACCGGGCTGACGGGGTGGGCTAAGAGGTCCTTACCTACTGACCAGAGCCGGTGCTTCCATTAGGCAAACTAGGAAGCCATCTGGAGTGCCAAACCTCGCTGGCAAAATTGCCAGTATAAGTCCTGAAGACGGGGAAAGCCCAGCGGGGCTGCCAGCAGAGTCTATTCACTGGTGGCTGAACAGGGAGGAGGCCTGGAGGGCGGGGGAGAGGAGAGGAGGGGGGGTGGGCAAGGCTGTAAGGGTCACCCAGGGTGCTTAATACCCTTACAGTGGCCCTGCTGCTCATTACTGCTGTGTTACTGTTACAACCTCCGAAGAGAGAACATGGCGAGGGGAGGGCAGGCCGCGCCCCAGAGTACGTATCCTTCCTGCTCTGAATCTCTGGAGGTAACCTAAAAGATTTCAAGTCTCCATCACCTCCAGAGAGTGTGCTGGAGTTGTTTTTGTTTCTTGTTTTCATTCAATTCATTAAATGAACTTTCACTGCTTACAGATGTTGATGTGCACTGCCCAGCCAATCCAAAATAACCTGGAGCCCAGGAGGTGGTAGGGACAAAGAACCAGCAGGTGTGATCGTAATTAAAGGGGCATGCCTTTCATTGCAAAGTAGCGTTTATAAACACAAAAGAAAATATTTGGGGGACACTCAACAAGGAAACGAGCACTAGGAAGAAGATCAAAAGAGGAGCTTGTAAAGCCATGAAACAGGCCAGTTGCTGTTTTGAATCGAGCCGGTATCTTAGCTTTAACCTCTGACAAAGCAGCTCTTCCGAACATTTTCGATTAATCCCTTACTGGAACTAGTTAAGACTGCGCTACATTGTAACAGTGCAGGACTGGACAATCTGTCACACAGGACCATAAACAAACCCCATCATCTGCATTTCTCTCCCCTGTGTTTGCTGCTGTCACCTACCATGGCTAAGCCAGTCTCTATGCTCCCACTCTCTCTCCCTACTGGGCAGACTGGGCTCCTTATTTACCGTTTTCTACTCTGTTACTAGGGGCAAGAGATACTGAAGAGTTTGTCCCATTTTGGGGTAAATGAGAAGAAAGCTTAGTACATCTGGAGCTGTGTTCCCCACTGTTCCCTGGTCCCTGTCCTGTCCTACTCGCTAGGAGGTCAATATTCAAAGGGTTTGTTCAGGTAACTTCTGCAGTTACCCGGATAAAACCAGAGATTAGCATATTTTTCCTCCCCTCCCCCCACCAACTAAATTTTGTCTGGGCAGCTCATCATCTGCACAAAACTTACTCGGCTCCATTCCCAGGGGACGGTTTCACTTTGTCCTAAATTCATCTGGGTAACTTTATCCGAGTATAATGCATTGAATACCAGCTTAGACTGAGTTACCTGAGTAACTTTATCCGAGTATGATGCACTGAATACCAGCTTAGACTGAGTTACCTGAGTAACTTTATCCGAGTATGATGCACTGAATACCAGCTTAGACTGAGTTACCTGAGTAACTTTATCCGAGTATGATGCACTGAATACCAGCTTAGACTGAGTTACCTGAGTAACTTTATCCGAGTATGATGCACTGAATACCAACTTAGACTGAGTTACCTGAGTAACTTTATCCGAGTATGATGCACTGAATACCAGCTTAGACTGAGTTATCTGAGTAACTTTATCCGAGTATGATGCACTGAATACCAGCTTAGATTGAGTTACCTGAGTAACTTTATCCGAGTATGATGCACTGAATACCAGCTTAGACTGAGTTACCTGAGTAACTTTATCCGAGTATGATGCACTGAATACCAGCTTAGATTGAGTTACCTGAGTAACTTTATCCGAGTATGATGCACTGAATACCAGCTTAGACCGAGTTATCTGAGTAACTTTATCAGAGTATGATGCACTGAATACCAGCTTAGACTGAGTTATCTGAGTAACTTTATCCGAGTATGATGCACTGAATACCAGCTTAGACTGAGTTATCTGAGTAACTTTATCCGAGTATAATGCACTGAATACCAGCTTAGACCGAGTTATCTGAGTAACTTTATCCGAGTATGATGCACTGAATACCAGCTTAGACTGAGTTATCTGAGTAACTTTATCCGAGTGTGATGCACCGAATACCAGCTTAGACTGAGTTATCTGAGTAACTTTTCCATTCCCCAGCTTTCCTCACTATAGACCCCTCTGTGTAACTTAGAACAATCAGTGAAACCTGAAAATACAGATCTGAATCCCACTAGTATGGATTTGCCAGAGAGTATGACACTATCAAAAGCCACTTACACATTCTTATTTCCATGGTTTTCTCTCTAAATTGAACCGCTCTGAAGGTAAAAATCTTTATTATTGCTATATTTCATCGAAAGCGTGGATGTTTCAAGATATGGCAGAGATCAGTGGGTCATGCGACGGATAACCCTTTGATGAACGGCAGTACCAACAGTGGCTCACAAAACAGCCAAGCATGAGAGACATCACGCTCCTGCTGTTCATCCCTCCCTCCCCACCCCCCATCAAGTCCGGGTTACTGCAGGTCCTGGCCTTGTTTGCCCAGAACACCTCAGCCCTGACCAGAGGCAGCGTCAAAGCACTTCAGAGCTGCCAGACACAGGCTCAGTAAACACTTCCCTCTGGAAGGCTGGGGCGAGCTCAGCGGCTTTGTCCGGGCATGATGCTTAGCCTGGGTCGGTGAAGGAAATGGTGGATCCAAGGAAGGCAGAGATGGGGGGAGGGATCATGGACGCAGAGGCGACATTCCTTGAAAGCTAAATTGGGTTTCCCTGTTAGCAGGAAAAAATTCCTGGGCCACGTAGCATAGAAATTAGTCAAGCATTGCTCCATCAAAAGTGTGAAAGGCATCTCTGGAAAATAACTGGTAGAGTGTTTTGTACAGTGAAAGCATTTCCAGAAAGGCAGTAGGACAGGCTACCAAAATGATGCAGGGTCTGCACCAAGGGCCAGAGGACAGAGACATTTAAATATCTGAAAGATATTATGCACAAGCAGCAAACCGTTTTCAGAAGAAAGAAGCTCGTGGGTAGAATTAGGAGAACATCAGGAAATATTTTTTCACAGAAAAGGGTGATGAATGCGTGGAAGAGCTTCCCAGGGGAGCTGATGGAGACAGAAGAAGTGATGAAGTCCAAGTCAGCCTGAGACAAGCACAGAGGACCCCTAGTTGTGAAGAACTGAAGGAAAACCAGAGATCAACTGGGGACTATGGTGTTGTATCAGAAAGTAAACTGGGTGGACTGGATGGGCCCTTCAGTCCTTCCTCATCGGCCATAAGAATCTATGTTTTGTATTGTTTTGAGAGAAAGAGAGGGGATCTGGGACATGTAGTCATAGTAAGTAGGCAACAATACCAGAACACGCAATGGGCATCACGTGCCGTCCAGCTCGCAAGCCTGTGTGTTGAAAGCCGGAGCAAATGGTCATCTCTTCACCTGTCTGACTGGTAGGTATTTTTCATATACTGATTATGCAAATGTTCCAAAACTGCAAAACTACATCCTACCACCACCCCATGGTGAAACCCTAGAGCCTCCTCTGGTTTGGGGTAGGTGAGGAAATGTGTAGGTGCTGTTCCCCAGATCAGAAACGTGGTGGTGGGTGGATACTATCTGGCAAGGTTACAGGTACCTAAGCAGCCAGGAGTTTGGGCTACAGCCTCACTGGCTTTTTATAGCTGTTTAGATTATTACAAAGCTGGGTGGTAAGACTTGGAGGGTGGGAGGGCCTGGGTGTTAGATTAAATATGGGAATGAAAGAACTACTTAAGATAGCAGGAACCACAGAGGAAGGCAACAAAACTGACTTGGATAAGGAATGATATCCTACACGTGATCAAGCTTCTGTGGCTAACAGCTGGGATATATCCTCAACAGCTTAGACAGGAACTATGGAACTAGTGCAGTACCTTAGGGATCTGTACTGGAACCTGCGCTGTTGAACATATTATCCATAAATGATCTAAAAAAAGGAAATGAGTGAAGTGATCAAATCTGCAGACCATGCAAAATTATTCAAAAAGAGCAGCAGATTATTAGAAACTGCAGAAGGACCTTGTGAGGTTGGGAGACTGGACATCTGAATTTCAGGTGAAAATTAAATGAGGAAAAGTGCAAATTGATGCACACAGGAAAAAATAATCCTCAAATTCAGGTAGACAATGCTGGGTTCTGTATGAGGAGTCACCAGCCAGGAAAAGGATCTTGGAGTCCTTGTGAACAATTCATTGAAATCCTCAGCTCAGTGTGCGGTGGTGGTGAAAAAAAGCAAACAGAATTAGGGATGTGCATTTGACAGATCCATTTTGGTGGGTACACAGATACCTCACCAACTTTCTAGTACACACGGAAAAGATAATAATGAGATACATGCATATGCTCCTTTTTCCCGCGTTGTACTAGAAAGTCGGCGAGGTTTGAGTGTACCTGCCAAAACAGATCATCCGAATGCACATCCCTAAACAGAATGCTAGGAATGATCCAAAAAAGAATGACAAATAAAATGGAATATATCATATTGCCTCTGTATTGAGCCTTGATGCGACTACACCTTGCATATAGAGGGCAACCAGATCTACAGACATAGTGAAACTAGAAGAGGTGCAGAGAAGGGCAACAAAAATGATAAAAGGAATGGAACTGCTTCCCAATGAAGAAATGTTAAAGAGGTGAGGACTGTTCAGCTTGGAGAAGAGACATAACAGAGGTTTATAAAATCATGAGTGGGATGGAACAGGTAAATACAATGACAGTTATTAGACCCTTTCCAACAATACTAAAATAACAGGACACTCCATGAAACTCATCAGATTTAAAACAAATCAAAGAAAGTTCCTTTTTCCCTTAATGCACAATCAAGCTGTGGAATCGGTTACCAGAGGATGTGGCCAAGATGACTGGCAGAGCAAGGTTTCACAAGTTGCTGGAGGAAAACTCCTTAAGGCATCATTAGCTGGGCAGACTACAGGAATGAGTAACAAGAAACAGAACTATGTTTTGGGATCTGCTGGGAACTTGAGACCTGGACTGGCCACTGTTGGAGACAGGATACTGGGCTCAATGGACAATAGTCTGACCCAGCCTTCTGATCTTCCTATAAATCCCACGTGGACAAAGTTCATCTTCTCCTGTCAGATGTGTGTATTACAAGCCTATTCACTGTCTGAGATGTTTCTCTTGGGTCTCATGAAGGGAAGTGGATGAGGGGACCTAGGTTGACTTCTTGGGTGGCGAGGGGTCTGTAAGCAGTACTAACGTAAGCCACGGATTAATTAGGGGCATAAGTGGAACCCGGATAACATTTGATCTGAGTTGGGAGGGAATGGATTCTCTTTCTTCTCCAGCAATGGCAACCACCCAAACTGGCCAATCCAATTTTTGTAGGATGGTGAGCAGACAACTCCGGGTCAACTGGAACAGGTTGGACCAGCTTGCACCTTTTGTCTTGTTTATCTACTCCCTGCATGCAAAGGGACAAAATCAGAACAGGTTCAGCCTGTACTGGATGATTTGAAGACATCCACAACCCTACCCTAAAATCCTATCCTATCCTATGAGTGCTTTAAGTTGTACCCCACTGGCCAACTTGACCACTGTTTATAAAACCAAGATGACCACTGAAGTGCTGCTGTGAAAATCCTCAAACTGTAAATAGGCCAAAATGCTAAACATTACAGGAATGAAGGAGACATATCTATATCTGGATTTAAATGGAGCTTTTCCATTTTGTAATTTGGAAAATCTCAGACACTTATCTCAATAAGATGTAGGGCGATTGAGTCACCTTTTCCTGCCATTTATTTCCTGCATGGTTAGCTTCGGTGCTCTAAATTCTCATTACAAAAGCAGCATGGGACACTTCCAGCAGAGAACAGGGTGAAACTGGAACTCCTGAGTGGGAGTACTGTGTCCAGTTCTGGAAGCCACAACTTCAGACAGACAATCTAGAAGCCACTGAAATGCTCAACATTAAAATATCACAAGATGAGGATGGGACTGACGGACCTAAGCGGGTAAATAATTTGAGGTGAAGAGGGAGAGTAGGGAATATGTTAAGAAACATTGAAATACCACCACCGGTATAAATAAGACAGAACTGCCAGGCAGGATGCAGCGGAAAAGACATTTTAGAGCAAGGGGTCATGATCTGAGGCTGCAGGATCACTGGTGGACGCATGGAACTCCCTGCCGAGGTAGGCAGTGGGGGCACAACAGAACCAGAATTCAAGAAATCCTGGGACAAGCACACAGGGGCCTTTGTGGCTGAGAAGCAAAGAGGTAAATCCCAGGATTGGGTAGGGGCTGTGGTACTGTGGTAGGAAGGGAGACTGAGCAGACAAGATTGGCCCTGTGGTTGGGTCATTATCTTCTGTCATATTCAACGTTTCTCTGTTTGTAGTATGCGTGGTCTCAAACGCTGCACGTGCAAGAACCGGTTTGGGGTAAATTAAAAAAGACGACACCATGGTTTGCACACGCCGTCCCTGTCCCGCATCTGCTGTTTTTCCTCGGTGGCGGATACCCCCGCATGCCACGCTGTGCAGGCTCAGACGTGCTGCCAAGCCTTCCACCCCCATTAGCATTTTGTTTCAGTTTAATTTTTTTGGTTGCACTGTAATCTCTGCTGCAGCAGGAGCAGAATCCACTGATGGATACCAGTGCTCTAGCACAGAGACCTCTAACTAACCCACCCTCAACACACAGCTCTGCCAATGCACCTTAGTCCTGCTCTGTAGCTGCTATTCTAGTACCGAGACCTCCCCCCGCACACATGCACAGCTCTGCTTATGTACCTCAGTTCTGACCCACAGCACCGCCTGCTATTCCCATACTGAGACCCCCTCCCCCCTCCACACACACACACACAGCTCTGCCAATGCACCTTGGTCCTGCTCTGTAACTGCTCTTCTAGTACAGAGACCTCCCCCCCCCCCCCCCCGCACAAACGCACACATGCACAGCTCTGCTTATGTACCTCAGTTCTGACCCACAGCACTGCCTGCTATTCCCATACTGAGACCCCCTCCCCCCTCCACACACACACACACAGCTCTGCCAATGCACCTTGGTCCTGCTCTGTAACTGCTCTTCTAGTACAGAGACCTCCCCCCCCCCCCCCCCCGCACAAAACGCACACATGCACAGCTCTGCTTATGTACCTCAGTTCTGACCCACAGCACTGCCTGCTATTCCCATACTGAGACCCCCTCCCCCCTCCACACACACACACACAGTTCTGCCAATGCACCTTGGTCCTGCTCTGTAGCTGCTCTTCTAGTACTGAGAGACACACATGCACAGCTCTGCTTATGTACCTCAGTTCTGACCCACAGCACTGCCTGCTATTCCCATACTGAGACCCCCTCCCCCCTCCACACACACACACAGCTCTGCCAATGCACCTTAGTCCTGCTCTGTAGCTGCTCTTCTAGTACTGAGAGACACACACATGCCCCTGCGAGTGCACCTCAGTGCTTGTTTCTAAAAGCTCAGAAAGCTGGCAGGTGAAATCATTTCATTCGACCAACCTAAAATATTTGTGACTAGCTTTGGAGCATTAAACTCCCCCCCGAGCAGGTGAACGTACAGCGAGCTAGGGCTGAGGAGGTCTGCATGCACCAGTTAATTGCTGGGTACTGTTACTGCGATACGCTCCAGCAAGGGAACATTTTCCAAACGGCGCTGACTGCTGGGTTTCAAACAGCACTTTAAAAACCTGACAGCTAAAATCAAGAGAGATTACCACAGGACCCCCACCTAATCGCTGTAGATTAGAGGCCAGGGCAGAGCAGGCTGGGGAGGGTTGAAAGCATTTAGCTAGTAGCACATTATCCAATAACTTGTTAGTGAAAAGAGGTCCGAGGAGGACACTCTGTCCCTTTCCCTGACTCCTCTCCAGCGACAGGGGGTGTCAGAAGAGGGGGAGGGGGGGATGGAATATTCTCATCCTGCAAAAAGGCGGGGGGATGGGGGAGGGGGATGAGGGGCTTCCAGCACAAAGGGATGGGAAGAAAGGTGCATTTGGCCCATAACAAAGGGGAAGGCTTGAAAAGCGGAGGGAGAGAGAGAGAGAGAGAGAGATCCTACCCTTCCCCCCACCCTGCTTGAATTCATCTCTTTCATCTCTGCCGACTGACAGCCGGGACAGACAGAACAGCTCTCACATCGCCTTTTCCAGCCTTCCCAATGCACGAGCTAATGATTTCTTTTAACCAGTCAACATTTTTACATCCCTGCAGAGGCCAAACCTTCTCAGCCCAGGCTGGCCAGAGACAAAGAATTTGCAACCAAAAGAAAGTGACAGAAAAGCGCTCTGGGCCATATACACCCCCCTGGCTGGAAGAGTGGCTGTTTTGCTTCCCTCGGCCTGGCATGTTGAGTGATAGTAATTGTAATCATTTCGAGATTTTTAACCTGCCGTTCCAAACAATGTTCAAGGCAGCTTACGACATGTTTAGAGTTCAGACACAAAGATGTTGCTTGTGAATGGGCCAATGGCTTTTTTTTTATGGTCTTTACAGCCTAAATTCCTGATCGTCTATGGCCGCAGAATCCAAGATTATGTTGGACAAATAATGCTTGTTCATGTTCAAGTATATTTACTGATATATGTATATAATGTATATTTATCATTTTATGTATGTTTTATGCTGTACATCACCTACGTTTTTTTTTAGGCACTTAATAAATTTAAATAAAAGATAAAAAAGATAAAGAATCCCCAAACCTGAATCTCAAGGGCCGCAACCTAGTGGGGTTTTTCAGGATTTCTACAACGAATATGCATGAGGTATATTTGCATGCCCTGCCTCCATTACATGCAAACAGATCTCATGCATATCCGTTGTGGAAATCCTGAATACCAGACTGGGTTGTGGTTCTCAAATATCGAGTCTGTGACTTCCTGGATTAAGGAAAACAAAAGTTTGTACCAGTTCAGCGGTGTCCAACTCTGGTCCATAAACTAATCTGGTTTTCAGGATATCCACAATGAATATGCATAAGAAAGATTTGCATTCAAGAGAGGGCAGGAAGGGGGAAAAGCTGAGAAATGAACATATGAAGATGATTTTAATTAAAAAAAAAAATCTAAAAAAATATATTATAACCTGAAACATCAAAAGCTGGAAGAAACTAAAATCTAGAGCTAGCATTTTCTTATTGCTTTTGGAAAGCTAAGTCAGGAATCTGGGATAACACAGAACTAGCAAGCAAGGAGCTACACTGGGAGAAACAGGCTACAGGTAACACGTGCAATAAGCTATTATTATTATCAATTGGATAAAGTAGGTAATACAGTGACACAGCAAGAGATGCCAACAGGAAGTACAAGTCCAAAGAGCATCTGCACAAAACTACTACTAAATTAACTTTGGTTTGACTAGAAGACCCTTCCCCATCCTTAATCTCAGATACTTTCATCAAAGAGTGCTCCTGCTAACCACCAGTGCTACCCTCTTCCCACCACCTCCCTCCCAAACACTGCCAGTACCACCTCCTTCCCACCACCACCACCACTACCAGGGCTACCCCCTCCCTACCACAGCATCACCCCTCCCCACCACCCAGCCTTATCCCTGCCTCAGCATCCATGCTACCCTCACCCCAGGGCTACTGCTACCTCCTCCCTGCACAGGTCATCCTGATAGCGAAGGCGAAATTCAGCAGCCACCTCCCGAACAGGGCAGGATCAATAAACGCTGGAGTGATTTAGAAGCATAATTAATGAGAGCTATTTGTGGGGAGAAGGGGATGGATGAAGGTTTGGCATCTCTCATTCTGCAAAGATCCGAACATTCACAGAGACAAACATGGCCGGACTCAGATACTCAGGTATCATTTCAGGAATTAATATCGCAAATGAAAGGGCAATATGACTTCTTTTCATAAAGTTTGGGATAAATTCTTTGCTTTTTAGGGGAATGACTAAAACCTTAATACATTTGTAACTGAATGATTTGTTTTATAACTAAACATGGCCAGTAAGATGATTGATTGTCTATTAAGAGCACTTTTTTTTTGGGGGGGGGGGGGTTAGGAGGGGGAGAGAAAGGGAAAAGGGATCAAGCTAGAAGGGGATTTAGAAGTGTTTTAATCTGTTGCTTTCCTAATCATGTTTTGCTGCATGAATTCATAACCAGTTCTGTATTTAATTAGTCAGATTTGGCTCTTGCCTTTTCATTGATAGCTCAAGGTGAGTTACATGCAGGTACTGTATCCCCAGAGGGCTCACAATCTTACAATTCTTGTATGGCCTGTCTTCCTAATGCTTCCCTTCAGGCTCTCGTCCGTGCTTCATGCACAACCTCTGCTGTTTTCCTTCATTCCTCCATAGGCACTGCTTCTAAAGGCCATGCAGTTCATGACAGGATCATTCTCGTCCAATCAGGAAAATAGAAAATCCCAGCACGGCATAACAAAGTTTGTCTTTTTGCGTGCAACGCTAAGATCTGCAGCGAAAACCTTTCAGGGAGTAGACAGAAATGAGACTTGATCTAAGAAGGCTCAAGGATTGATTGTGTGGCAGTTAAGAGTCAATGCAAAAAAAAAAAATTGCAGAAACGTGCATTTGGAGTTCTGCTACTCAAGGGGCGAGATAATGATGTGCTCTCACCAGGAGAGAGACCTCATGGTGATAGGATTTGATGACCTTGAGGTAGTGCAATAGTGGGGTAATGCTGTGGCCAGACCAAGAGAGAGATTCAGGTGCACAGGGAAAGTCATAAGCAGTAGAGAGTGCAGGTGATAATGCCTCTGTGCGGGTCGTTGGTGAAGCCTCGCCTATAAGATTGAGTCAGTTTCTTGAGGCTTCACCTCTGAAAGGATATAGAAAGGGCGGAGGTAGTCGAGAAAAGCTACCACAATGGTACAGGGTCTACATCAATTCTAAACTCAGTTCTGCATGGTAAAGAAAAACTTTGCACCTTTGTAGCTCCTGCAATAAAAACAGATTACAAAAAAAAAAAATCATAGTCAAAATCAACCTTTAGAAAACTAGATGCGCTCCTGAAATTTTCACCTAATGTCACGGTGCAGGCTACCAGACACAAGCAATCCACACTATCAGCATATCATACAACAGTGCATTGTTCTAGGAGCCATATTGGTCCTGGGCATCGTGCATGCTGTGATACTTTGCATTGGACCAGACTAGAGAAGATTTTGAGATCATCAAGCCCCTTCATCAGGTGGCAGTAGTCAGTGCTGTCATGGCCGAGCTGGTGGCACAGCGGTAGAACTGGGAACTGTCATGTGGAGGGTGCAACTCGTGGCCCAGGTCTTCCGCTCTGTAAGTCAGCAGGAGATGAGGATGCAGCAGAGGAAGTGAACCATCGCTCAGTGGCGACTTCCACAGTCTGTGCTTAGGGGGCCACATTAGCCAGGTGCCCAAGGAAGCTACAGTTTGTGGCCCCTGGCTGAGGATTATCACTGCAGTGCCTGGGCTAGAATTCGTCAGTTCAGCCAGCTAGTTTGGCCATTGCTAGCAAATATGTGCAGGGTGCAAAGTGAAAATGTGGCAGATAGAATAAATGCTAACACTAGGCTACGTTCTGTTTGGTTATCTTACTCTCCTGTGGCACACAATGAGCAGTAACAGATAGCCTTCCTCATCTTCCAGCATGCTTGCTCCTCATCCAATAGCTGCGGTTAACACGAGAATCCAGAATCTCCATCTCTTTTGCAGATGTGAGGCCTTTTACTGGAACTGGATGGAGCTTTTGTTACTGACCTTGGAATCCTCTGGCAGCCACCCCCTATCAGATTATCAGGAAGAGCAGAGCTCCCATTACCTTTCAGCTTGGCAGAGGATTGTTTAGCTGCACAGCTTAGTTTGCTTTCTGAAAAGCTGCTAATTATTTAAATAAATAAATATATATATATATATACATATACTTTAAACACTCTTTGCACTAGGCCACAGTCTGGGTTTATTGAGCATTTTTTTTAACAAACAGGGTTCTTGATAATGGTTTGGAATTTGGTACTTCAGAAACGCACATGGCCCAGCGGCTCTGCCGCTCACTGCCACATGGAGGAGCCCAGTGGGGGTCAGGTCTTCTGCTCCTCGGGTCGGCCAGGGCCGAGGATGCAGAACAGAACAGAATGCAGAGGTGGCGCTCAGAGTCACTTGGGGGAGGGGGAGGGAAAGAAGGAATGAAATCCCAGTCGGTGCACAATGACGACCTCCCGGGGCCAGATTTGGGGGTCCACGACTGCCGCGGTTCAACAGAATTAGGTTCCAACTGCTCTGGTAGCCCAAAGGGGGCAAAAGAGAACTGCTGGCTGGGGCGGGCAGCAACCTCCAAGATGGATGGCCTTGCAGTCCAAAGACCAGAGTAATAGTTTCAGCTTGGATATGGTGTCCCGCCCAGGGCAGCTTCCAATAAATATAAAAAAAATAAAGCAAGCGATACATAAATAATAGAAAATGAAGCAATGTTTAAAAAAAAAAAAAAAAAATCAAATTAAACAGAAATCAATGCACTACAAACTAACTCCACACCTCCAGAGAAGGACAAAAAATAACTGAAGCCACAAAGCCATGCATGGTGTTAGCACAGCGGGCAGGTAAGATAGGTGTCCTTTGATCTTGCCTCCCTGGGATGGGGCTTCTCCCCACTTCCACCCTCTCAGTTTATCTTGCATTCAGAGTGGCTTTACCCTACACGCATCATCCTTTCACTAGCAGCTTCCTTTTGACATCAGTTCCTTGGCGGCTGAGCTCTGCTGCTTTCTCCAGTCTCCCTTCCCCTATGGTGTTATTATTATTCTGCCTCTTGTTCCATTCTTCCCCGGGTCCTGCGCTGACAAAAGGGCTGGCTCGGCTCCCAGCTTCGGCTTTAAACGCCCTGCACACCGTGGCCGGCTGCTTTCTTCCTCCCGTCGCAGGCCCAGGGCCAGGAACTCGCGGCTAATCCTGACAATTTCCGCTGGCTCTCCTCCAGCGAGCTGCATCCTCGCTCTCCTGTCACCTCCGTCTCCTGCGGCCACCCCCCCCCCCCCCCCCCAAAACCCATCTTTTCATTTCTCAGCTTTTGGGGTTTTGTTTTTTTTCTTTTCTTTTGCTGCTAGACAAAATCCTCACATTTCCTCCCCTCCCCACCCCCCCCAGGTTCCTCCCAGCACGTGCGCCCGAGCAATTACAGACTGGGCCGCTTGTGCAACTGGCACATTAATAACACGCCAGCAACACGTTAGAACCCTGCACTCTGGCATGGAGGAGGCTTATTGTGCTTGCCCTGGCAGTTGCCAAGGAAGGATTTTGGCTGCAGTTTGAAACAAGGGAATGCAAGAGGGTTTCTTTTTTTTCTACCTATTGCCCTAGATTAGGTTTATGAAGGACGGCAAAGCTGATGGAACTGGAGTTCGGACTTATTCACAGAACAGAACCAACATGAGGAGGCGTAGTGCAAGCTCCGCCCCCTGCCTTCCACACACACAGCACGGGCTGCAGACGTGCAGGCCCCCCCCCCCCCCCCATACACCCACACTCTCCCTTAATGCCCCGCCACATCACAGTGATGTGGAGCAGTGTGAACTCAGCAGGGAACTCAGCAGCAGCAACTGCAAGAAGGAAAAAAATGACTTGGGCCCGTGACGCCCTGGCCCTGAAGGAAGGAGTTTGCGTGCACGTCTACCTTGTGGCTTCACGGAGGGCCCCTGGAAAACCAGAGCCGTGTGTCAGTCTTTAGCAGGGGAGAGGACCTTTGCCTGCTTCCTGCCTGTGAAATACCTTAGACTGATATAAGCGCATGGTACATACGGGGCTGGGTGGGGCGGCTGAAGTGACCCTTAACCTTTACATATGCTGTGGGCTTCTTTAAAGACCACACCCAATCCTTGGACTCCCTAGACTTTAATGGTGTCTGATTACAGACCCTGGGAAGAAGGGAACCCAAAATTCCTATTTGGTACCAAACCCATCTGGACTCGACCCACAGCAGGAGAGAATGCCGGACCCCTCTCTTCTCACCGGCTCCCTGAAAAACGAACCACAGGCACATAAACTATCACCTTTATGATGGCCTGGCCCAGTGTGCTTCAAACTTCAGCAGGCAAATCCCACACGCAATGCGGTCTTCACTGTTAGCTCTTCAGCTCAGCGACTGTAGCTTTAAGATCCCTCTAAATAAGAAGCTAGTGACACCTTCCTCGCAAACTGCAATTAACGACAGAGAGCACATATGCAATTGTCCAGGGGATACCCAGCTGCCAGTCCCATAATCACCTCTTCCATCCCCACCAGCAGACAGCTCTGTCTACCCTACTGCCCCCACCACCACTCCCCGCGCCGGGACGACTCCCAGCAGGTGCTGGGAGCAGGCCGCACGCTGAGATTTTAATTGGCAGGACTGGAGGACAGCTGCTCCTAGGATGGGTCCCAGCTTGCACAAACCTTCTCCAGATTGATCTGTCTTGGGAAGGAAAGTGTTGGTCTCTCCAGTTTAGAAGCACAGGGGGGGGGGGGGGGGCCCTGCCAGTCACCAGCAGCAGTGGGTGCTTTGAACATGAAATAAAAGGTGGAACAAATAAGCAGATCTTCACGAGAGCTTCAGTTCCACGTTTCTGTCCAAGGAGAATCTTCCCTTCCCTTCCCTTCCCATGGGGTCTCCAGTGCACGTGAGATTGAGCGAGGGAGACACAGTTTGTTGCTATAAATACGGTATCCATGGGTTTGTTTGTCCAAGTTGGGCTCCTTTGTACTGGAGGTAAACAACCGAAGGTTTGTAAACACAACTGACCTACAGAGACTGAAGGGGGCCCAATGGAAAACACACAGGACAGCACCGGCCTGTTTCGGGTACACTGAGATCCTCCTAAACAGCTCTACTCAATACTACTGGCCTGTTAAGAGTTTGTTTATTTGCTCAGCTTGTAGTCTGCTGATCTACAAATCTCAGCAGATAACACAGATACATAATCATAACACAAAAAAAACGAGACAATGCAGCAAACAAACAAATTATTTATAAAACCATAATTAACCAGCATAGCCTAGATCTAAGAGAACAAGCAAATACACTCAGCATGGAGGCTACATAGCCGACAACTCGCTGTGTGAAAGATCCACAGTTACACAAGCCAGAGCCTCCAGATTGAGTGGCAAACAGGAAATGCAAGAGTAAAAAGATGAGACTTAAGAAGTTTTCCGAATCAGAGAAGATCATTTTCCCCCGGGTAGATTATTCTATAGTCCAGGGCCAGCTGTACCAAAAATCTGTTCTCTGGATGCAAGCAGGCAAATACACTTTACAGATGGAATCTCACAGCAGCGAGTAGGATGCTATCCCCGCGCCTCAGAGGCAAGATCAGATTGTGATGACTAAAATCGGATGATCAATGCAGTCGTGAAAGGAAACAGCGAGAGGCATGAAGTGCAGGGGCGGAATCTTCCAGTTCCAGGCTGGGTCAGGGGACGGGGGCAGGGATACAGAGCCTGCCACCTCTACAGCTGCAGGGCTCGGGGGTACGGGCATAGGGCCTCTCGCCCCCTAGAGACGGCTGGAGGCCATGGACACAGATTCACGGAGCCTGTCACTTCTAAATTGCCAGATCAAATGAAGCCCCGCTCACTATTGACCTGTTTGGTTCCCATTTGGTAGTCGCTCATTGGCTTATCTGTAATAAATTGACACTGAACACTGTTGGGTTCCTTTCAGCATAATTTACTTTCAAAATGTCTCGGAACGAGCGGTGCCCACTTCACAGCGGCGCTCGCCCACGCCTTCAGCGCCCCCCTCTATTGGTGTGCATTATGAAAGCCATCGTACCATCTGAGGGGGGAGGGGCGGACCCACACACCGAGCTCGCTGCTGTCGGAGCGACGGATGAAAAGGAAGCCGCGTTTCCCATTGCCTGCAGTGTTGGACGTTTGGGCTGGTGTTGGGACAGCCGATCTCACAGCAGCTTTCGGACACACTGGTTTCTGCCCGGGCCAATGTCCAGGGGGTCAAGAGCAGAGTGGACAGGAACAATAGGCACATCACCTACGATATTACTCTGGGGTGGAAACATATTTCCAAAACTTAGGTGCCAGCCAGCCTTTTTCAGAGCCAAGGGAAACAATTTCTTGTAACCTTTTAATTATTTTTAATTTTTTTTTTTTGGTGCTTTTCCCTCCCTCACAGCATCTTTCCCCCCTTCCGCTTCCTTTAGCCTCTGTTAGCCACTTTTTCTCACCTCTTGAGTGGGCAGGGGGCAGCCTGGGTCATGGCAGGTTCTCAACAGGCCCAGGCCAGCAGCAGGCGACAATTTTCAGGAACTCGGGCGACCCAGGACCTGGGATTTTTCCATCCCTGATATTTACTCAGTCAAAATAAAAGATTTATAAACACAATTCCTGTGTCCAGGACACGGCACCGAGCTTTGTGTTGCAGGAGATCCGGATTTGAAGCTGCCATCCTTCGGGGGACCGGACAGGCCTGGGCGTGGCATGGAGGTGGTACGCAAAGGCCTGGAAGGAAACGCAGCTGCGGCTACGCTGGCGGTACGGAAGGTGCACCTGAAAGGACCCTCAGCTGCCCTCTCCACCTGAAGTTATTCCTGGCTCCTATGAGCAGGTCAGTGCATGGAGGGAGAGGCTATGGCAGGAGCTTAGCAGTACAGTTTTCTGGGTGGGGACATTCAGGTCACAGCGCTCCACGTACCACAGTTTCCATTAAATCCTCCGCCTCCTGCCATGCTCTACTGATGGTCTCCTTCAAGCCCTAGGCTTCCTGTGGCACCTGCTTGCTCACCCCCTTGTAAAGAGCTTCTCAACAGTCAGGACGTGGCTCAATGCGCCGCCTGACAACTCCTGGTCTTGTGAAGGAGCAGCACAGCAAGGGAGACTAGGGAGATGTGGAAAGTTTTTAAAACAAGAAATCCACCCGGCCTCGTGCATTGATCCAAGAAGGCTTAGATTTGGGGCCGGCTCTGTGACAAGCCCATGCGGAAGAAGACCCGTCCCCATTTCCGGAGCTGGTGGTCCCTGCTCCTCGGGGCCAGCTGGGGGCTGGGGACGCTGCAGAGGTAGCATTCACGCCACGCCCCCCCCCCACCCGCAGAAGAGGGCGTCCATGCCACTGCTCAGGAGAGACACCTACTGGCCGACTCGGGCGCATACGTTTACCAAATTCCAGCAGCACTGCCCGACGTGTCAGAGGTGTGGAGAGGGGATGGCAGAAGAAGGCAAAGGGAAATCCCCACGTTGCTGTAAAAAATGAGGGCTCCTGGTGCCAGATGCCAGCTGAGCCGGAAGCCCGAAGCAGCAGAAGAAAAATGCCATGTTAAAGAAAATTCAAGACCTTTTGCCTTAGGTATACTTTTTTAACAAATGAAATTCCCAAAGTCTCTTTTAGATTGTAAGCTCTACTGAACAGGGACTGTCTCTTTTTTTTTTTTGCCTTGTTACACCCACGAGATGCAGAAAGCTTAGGATTTAAGCAAAAAACCACACACACACATAAGGCCTCATTTACTAAGCATTTTTTCCATAGACACAGCGTGGGAGAAAGCCTTAGCAAATCGGGCCCATAATTTGGTAAGTGACAAAACCAACAGCTGTGGATCAATTTTTTTCTTTTAAAACAAGTGTTTTTTTGTTTGTTTGTTGTTTTTTTTAATAGAGATGGATGATAACAAAAATTGTGTTCAGATGCGATTATTCTAAGAAGGATTTGTGTTAAGCATTATCTACATTTAAAAACAAAAAAAGGGCAGATCTCAGATCGGCTGGAACAAATAATCTTAATGAAATGTCACTGGCTTGATAATTTGATTTGCACTTAAAAAAAGAAAAAATTGGCCAATAATGGAAGGTACATAACAGGTCTCCATCGCTCGCCCTGTATGCCTGTTTACCCCATTCTCTACTCAGTTTTTTACATGAATTTTGGTTTTTAAGCCAAAAAGCATTCTTCTAGATTATCTTATTTTTGTAAAAGGCCCTGATATTATGCATCTGTTCCCAAAATGAAAGCAAGCAAGAATGCATGCAGCCACCCCTAAAGTGCAACCTTTTAAAAACAATAACCTAATTCACAGATACTAAAATGAGAGCAGAAAGGAAGAACAGACTTGAACTGTCAGTTTCTCAGCGTCAAGCCCAAGGTACTTCAAGATCCCTCACAAGCAAAAAAAATATATATAGACTTCCAGGGTCCTTCTGCAAATGCTTCATTTAAACAGGTTTGTGTATCTCTGGGATGTCCTTACTCATTCTTAAATTTGCCCCAAGTGCAAATGCTATTTACTGCACGATTCCTCAAATAAAAGTTTGTACTATGGCCCAGGTATACACATGGTCTGCATATCTACAAGTATGCATTATTCAAACTGAAAATCTGCATGATTTATGAATCCTTGTATTGATAGCAAAATTACTTTGGACAACATCACATAACTGAAAGCAGAATGACCCATTATCCTCTGGTCATTCCCTATATCTGTTCTTATGCTCAGAGGAGAGGCCTTACAGGCATCATTCTGTGAAGAATGGTCAAAGCAATTTCCCCACATCAATCTCCATTGCTTGACCTGGCTACAAGTACATGCAGAGTTCCATTTTTAGCCGGACTGAGGGGCAGGGGGAGCAGTGATTTGTGCAGGATTGGAAAATTAAGCACGTAGACTGTATCTTCAAATCCACACACGTTATTCGCCTAGAAACTTTACTTACATAAAATAGCAGGAGTAAAACGTCAAGAGTACTTTGTAGCTGCGGGCAATTTTCAAAGGGATGGTATCTGTGAACTTTTGCACCTAGGTAGTTTGAAAATTTAATGCGAGGATCTGTATACAAAATGGATCTCACTTGCCATCACTGGAACATTTGTCATCACAGCACTCAAAAAAAGCAAACACACAACAACAAAACTAGAACAAAACCAACAACTTTACAAACTCTTCAGCTCTACCAAGGAAGCATGTACCCACCTTAAGTAGGTCCCTCAAGGGCAGCAAGCCGTAACAAATGATCTTCACCACATTAAAAAAAAAAAAAAATCAGCAGTCATCTTGGTCACAGCTAGTAGCCCACCCAGAACTTTCCCACATCCACACTCATCAGGCAACAGCACCCCATGGTTGTGATATCCAATGTCAAATCTTCCCAATCCCAACTGTCAATGTCTACACCAAAACAAAGAAGCTGATCAGCCACCTGCTCAGTCCCTGGTCTTCCCCATTTCATTTTCTGGTCGCCAGGCACTTAGTTCCACAGTTACATCACTAGTGTGCTGTTGATCTCATCTCCAGTCAACGTTATTTGGCCAACAGTACATTTACCTAGCAACAGCTATCGCACACAACTAAGAGCTGAATGTACATAATTCAGAAATGGTCCCAAAGCTGGAATTCGTGGATTGTAAACAAAATCTTCATCCCCCTTTTTTTGGAAGGAGTGATGAGGGAGTGGAGACAGAGGTTTGACCCGACAGTTTTCGCCTGCTCCTTTTGGGTTTACAGTACAATCAAAATCAGCCCCTACCGGAGCTATGCACCATAAACCTTCACTAGCAAATACTCGGGGTTTTAACCGCCCCCCCCCCCCACTCCATATTTAGCCTTCTTCTGCCCCCCAACCCACCAACTCTGAGCCATCAGGCCAACTCCATAACATTAGTTTGAAGTGAGTTGAACTTGATGCTATCAACTAGACTATGTAACAGTATAAACACTCTTTGAAAGCTGCTAATCATTGGTGGTTCTTTCCGAGGTAGATGAAGAGCAGGAAGTGAGAGGAAGTGAGGTTACTATAGTGTTACCAAAAAAAAAAAAAAAGAATACAAAATATGCTGAGCAACAGGGAACAAGAGGTCAATGCGGAAATAGCACCAATTCATGACTCACTCACTCAACTAAAAAAGAAACCCAAAAAAGACAGAATACTGGCAATCTAAAAGCTACATTTCTAACACTATCTTGAAAAAGCAGACAAAGACCTTACCTGAGACAGAGACCTTCATGACCGCCTCCAGAGGCCTGTTGTTATCCAGAGCCCGACTCAGCTTCAGCTCCCCAGTGGTGTTATTCAGAAGGACCAAATTCAGCTCATTTCCTTGTTCAAAGCTAAAGGACAATGTATCAGACACATCTGGATCATAGGCCGGGATCTTCCCAATGGACCCATTAGGAAAGCTGCTGGACTTATTGGTGATGTAGTTATTGAAGATTATCAAGAAGTTTTTCAAAACTGGGATGTTGTCATTTTTATCCAGTAGTCGGATGTGGACAGTAGCCCTACTCACCAAGGGAGCTGAAGTGGCTTGGACTACAATGACATATTCTGACTTCACTTCATAATCCAGGTCCATGAGTGCTGTCAGCTCACCAGAAAAGATGTCCAGCTGAAAGACCTCAGGAATGTTACCTTCAACTATTTGATACATGATCTGTGCATTGGTGCCTTCATCTGGGTCCATGGCTGTGATCCGGGCCACCACCAAGCCTATCGGGCTGTTTTCTTCTACAAAAATGTCAAACTCATCCAGTTCGAAAACAGGGGGGTTGTCATTCACATCTAGGACAGTGATCTGAATGTCAATGGGCATTTTTAAGGCTGGTATTCCCTTGTCCACAGCGAATGCCTTCAGCTCATAGAGTGGGACATTCTCTCTGTCCAGTCTCCTCAGGGTCCGGACAATGCCAGATGTTGATTCAATGAGGAAGTCTCCATCGCCATCATCTCCTCCCTGAAAAGTGTAGGAGACTCGTCCATTCAAACCAGAATCTCGATCAGTGGCTGAGACCTGAAGAACACTAGTGAAAGCTGGCACATCTTCATACACAGAACCCTGGTAACTGTCTCTGAGGAACTGAGGGGGATTGTCATTCACATCATTGACTAGGATCTCCAGGTATGTTGTGTCAGACTTTTGAGGAATGCCATTGTCTTTGGCAGTGATAGCCAATGTGTAAGATACCTGGTCCTCATAATCCAAATCCATCTGGGTGGTGACAGCACCAGTGTCTGCATCAATTTTAAACTGAGGGATGCTATCCTCCATGAAATAGGTGATTCGTGCATTCTCACCGGTATCCTCATCTGTGGCACTGATGATCACCACAACAGTACCCACGGGCCTGTCTTCATTGATATTAACTGTGTAGTGGGAACTCTGGAATACTGGACGGTGAGTGTTGGCATCTGTGACGTTAATAAATGCTTGGGCAGTGTCAGATCTTGTCCCATCTGAAGCTGTGATCATCAGTACATACTGTCTCTCCAGTTTGTAATCAAGAGGTAAGGCCAAGGTGATGAGACCTCCACCACTTTGGCTGGTAATGGAGAAACGATTTCTGGTATTGCCACTGGAAATCTGATAGGTAATCACGCTATTAATATCCCGGTCTATGGCAGAGACGGTTAAAACACTTGTCCCCACAGCTGCATCTTCATTCAGCCTCATATAATATTCTCTCTGTGTGAACTCAGGATTATTGTCATTGACATCCAAGATGGTGATACTGACACTGGCTGAGGAGGTCATTGGAAGGCTCCCATGATCCCTTGCTTCCACCCCAAAACTATAAAAATCCACTGTTTCTCTATCTAGTTCTGAAGTTACCACAATCCATCCATTGTTGCTGTTGATTGTGAAAGGGAAATTGGAACCTGTATCTACCAATTTGTAATCCAGGCGCGCATTCTCACCAGAATCGGCATCAATAGCTTGAATGTGTATAACAGAATAGCCTATGGGCACGTTCTCCAAAACAGTGGATTGGAAAGGGGTACTGACAAAGATAGGGGCATTGTCATTGACATCTAAGACTTGGACAGTCACTAGTCCGCTGATATTGGAGAGAGGTGGCCTTCCACCATCTTGTGCCCTAATCCTGATGGTGTATTCCTTGGTCATCTCATAATCCAACTGACTGACAACATCAATATTGCCAGATTGTGCATCAATATAGAATTGCCCACGGGTGTTACCACTCATAATACTATAGTGAACCACAGCATTGGTTCCTTTGTCCCGGTCGGTGGCAGTGACCTGTAAAATGCGAGTGTTGGGTGTCACATCCTCTGTCACCTGGACTGTATAACGTTTTTCACTAAATTGGGGACCATTATCATTGTCATCTTCCACAGTGATTTGGACAGTGGCAGTAGTGCTACGAGGTCCAGGATCTCTGCCTTGATCACTGGCTTCTACCAGTAACTGGTATGACTCAATGCTTTCTCTGTCTACCAAACCTTTGGTTCTGATGACCCCTGATCTTGGGTCAATTTCAAACACCTCATTCACTGTATCATTGTTAAGGATCTTGTACATAATGTTAGCATTGAGGCTGGCATCACCATCAGTAGCCCTGATTGTGAGCACTTCATACCCAATCTCTAGGTTCTCCCGCACACTCTCTTTGTATTCCTGTTGCTCAAACACAGGGTCGTGGTCATTCGTGTCACTAACCGTGATGGAAAGGGTGGCCATGGCAGTGCGTCTGGGGGAGCCATGGTCTGCAGCAGTAACTCGGAACACATGGGTGCTTTTGGTTTCTCTGTCCAGTTCCTCCACTGTGGTCACAACCCCAGTCTGAGGGTCAATGACAAAAAAGTTGTTGGACCTGCTATCAAATAGGGCATCCATAGAATAGTCCAGCCTGCCCGCTTCTCCCTCATCAGGATCAATGGCTTTCAGTAGGATGACAGGTGTGCCCGCTGGCTTGTTCTCTGGGACGGACACCTGATAAGTAGGGGGTTGAAACTGGGGGCTGCTATTTATGTTTCTTTTTCTCCTGCTCCCACCCCTTGTGCCCAGCCCCACAAATTTCTTAAGATGCGTTTCAAAAGCCACCATACCTGGGGAAATTAAACCCAATCTCCAGTGGATCTGAAAAGGACTGCTGTAGCCTGTTGGCCCCTCCCCTTGATTCCCTTGCCAGCCATGTTCCGGACATCGGTAGCAATGAAGTCTTAAGTGCCGGAGATCCTCCAGTGGGTTAAGGCAAAGCTCCTCGGCAGTGAACAACTTCCCATCCTGGTAAGAGAATTCAAGTGTCCCTAAAACTTTACAGCTTGGTTCACAGTCTCCCCATGGAGCTGGCACCAATCGGGGCAGGGGCACCAGAGGAACCCCCACTCCCAGGCACAATGTTTGCTCTGTCAGGCTGCTGTCTTTGGAGCCCAGCAAGGTGAGGATCTCTAGGTATCTAGGCTGGTGTGCCCTAGAGTGATGGCTGCACTGCGTCCTGCTCCTTGACACCATAAGCTGGGCAGATATAAAGCTACCAAGAACCACCAGGGATGAAGCTGGAAAGGCCTGCCCTTCCCAACAGCTCCAAGTCAGCAGGAGAAGGAAGGGTGGGGAAGAGCACTTGGCTTGCTGGCGGGGCACGGACCAGCGTCTATGTAGTCTCCTAGTGGAGTCCACAGAAGGCCCCTCTCTAAGTGGACCCAACAAACAAATCCCATTCCAAGAGGTGCTGGAGGGGGACAGAGGGGGTGCACTGGGCCACAGGATAAAGCTGTGCAAGGGGGGCACCAACAGAAACAGCAGTGCCCAAGACAAGGGCAGGACAACAGGCATGAAAGAGAGGCTTAGGTGGCACCTGAAGCCTGGGCGCAGCATCCCTTCCCACAGAGCCTGGCCGGCTTGGTCAGAGACAGCAATGGCAGCCTTTCTTCCTGGCCGAGGGCCTCCTCCTGTGCATGATGCCAGGAGAGCAGCACCCACTGCTGGGAGGTTCCTGGAGCCCTGGCCGCACTAGGGAGGAGGAGGATGTCCCAGAACAGAAGTGGGAGGCCAGGCAGATGATGCACCCAGCCCCCCTTTCATGTAGCCTTAGAGCCTCCCGGAGAATTCACTGCTTTGTGAGAACCTCCCAATGGATCAGAAGAACCTAACTGTACTCCTAGAAATCGCCCCTTGCCTTGTGCAGCACCTCGGAGCCCTGACCTCCTGCGGCACCGCGGAGCCACGCAGTGCCACGCAGTTCCTCTTCCCTGCACCCAGGACCCCCACACTTCCTGCAGCACCTGGGGGTCCCCCCCCCCTTGCAGCTCCTGGGACCCACGGCAACCTCTCTTCCCCGCACCTGCTCCGCTCCCGCTGCGTCTGTTGGGGCTGATCCGCAGCTTCCCTCTTTACATTGATCCGATCGGCTCCGGTCTCGGTGTATTTCCGGGAATTGCTCGGTCGTTCCTGCTGCCTTTATTCCGCCTACAGGTGCTCCGCTCCCGGTGTAGCTCCGGAGCTTGCTGCACGGTCCCTACTCCCGGTGTAGCTCCGGAGCTTGCTGCGCTGTCTCTGCTCCCGCTGTGTCTCTGAAGATTGCTCCGGTGTCCCTGCCCCGGGGTCCCTACTCCCGGTGTAGCTCTGGGGATTGCTCCGCTGTCTCTGCTCCCGGTATAGCTCTGAAGATTGCTCCGGTGTCCCTGCCCCGGGGTCCCTACTCCCGGTGTAGCTCTGGGGATTGCTCCGGAGCTTGCTGCGCCCTCCCGGTGTAGCTCCAGCACTGCTCTCCTTGCATTGATCCGCTCGGCCCCTGCACCAGCCCGCAGCCTGGAGCGTCTTAAAGCGGCAACGTCAGCGCAGGAGGGGCCCACGCTGAGCTGCAGGAGGCGCAGCCCATGCTTAGCTCAACTCTCTAGTCCACAGCACCCAAACGGATAAAGAAATTCCCCCGTTCGGCGTCAAAACGGCAATCGCGAGGATCGTTCCAAATGCTACAGTTTTGAAGTTTCAGACATTAAACGCTGTTTTATGTCAAACGCTGACTGCATGCATTCAAATCCTCCAAAACTGATTTAGCCTTGCTTTGTAAGCGGGGCACTGTCAAATCAACATTCAATGCTAATTCTGGGAGGAAAAAGAATAGTTTAGCCAAATTTAGAGGGTAGATCTCATGTACTGGCAAACCATAATATAATTCAAAAAAATAACATTTAAAGTTCAGTTACTTCCACCTCAAGTTTGTTTTGGAGGCTTGTAGAAGCAAAAAAAAAAAAAAAAAAAGCTAATTCCTATACAGGTATTTATAATAAACCTTGAATGTGAAAATTGGCAGGTTTCTTCTCTACATAATTTAGTTTTGGCAGCAAGAGAATGAAAGACAAGAGACATCTCACCATCAGTGTCTGCAACAATGTACAAGACACTTCACCTGTTTCATTTTTTGTGTAGGTTGATTTTCTCAATTTCATAGTCCATTTTGCAAAAAAATGTTGTTCGGGACAGAGAACAATTGCTTTCATGCCAGGGTCCCAGCACAGCATCTCCAGAAGACGGATAAGGTGGTGTAACCCGCCCACCCCACCACCTGCAGGAGGAGGGTGCCAGAGATGCCTTCCCCTGCGCTCTGGTGGGCCAGCTCCGGGCTCACCATTATAGCCACGAAGTGGTCACCCAAATCTCGCAGAGAAGCCCCGCAAACAGATCACGGGGGGGGGGGGGGGGTGAGAGGGGCACGGAGCTGGCAGCGTCCGCCCAGCAGGGCCCGTGCAAGAGGCCGCTCCAGCACAGCACCCATCTGGGCCTCTTGGTGGTGGCACAACAACATCCTGTGCCCCGTTGCTTTCCCTGTGATATGAGGTGACAGACAGACGGATAACTTTGTACAAGAATGCTTGGAAGGGGGGCTTGTTCTTGAACGTGTGCAAACTGGGCAACTCCCTGTGAAGCTTTTAGTTTTTATTTAGCCAGCAAGAGGATTCCCAGGCAATGGGGTTATCCGTGACCTTTCAGGCCTGCGTGGGCCCCTCCGCATTCTTCTGCCTTAGAATTAAAACCCGATTATACACAGTCCAAATGTCTATGACTTTACTGCTATTTGTAGCCAACAATAACTGCCTGGGCAGAATTAACACTACTAATGATTTTTTGTTCTCTTTGGAAACTCGGATGGCTTGAAATATGCCGGAGACAGGTTAAAAGCCCAAATCAAAGCGACGAGCGTTCTCATGTCACATCCTAGAGGCCAGGACAGGTTGCCTTGCTGGTCGTGGAGGTTTCTCCTGCCCTGTTCTGGGTTCCCAGTTAGGTTCCAGCCTCTTGGCTTTTGTTTTTTTTTGGAAGCAAGAACCTGCCTTGCACCCTTCCATGGGTCTGAGCAGAAAGGCCGAGGTCTTAAAGGGGCACTGCCGCCGCTGGAGCCTGCCAGACAAGGCAGCCTGAAACCTTGGCACTGGCTGGGGCGACAGAAGAATCTCTTACAAAAGGCGGGTTTCACATTTGCATTTGAATTGGGAAGCAGAAGGCCCCAGAACGTGTCTGAAAGGGACGGTGCTCTGGCGAGGGAGTCTTTTTCTGAAGCCGAGTGTCTGATGGGTTCAGCCAAATTCCAGAGCCTACTAATTTCTGGGGGAGGGGTCGTGAAGACCTTTGAAGCAAACAAAAAAAAAAAAACCACATAAAACATATAAACACAAAACATATATAAATGTAAATATATATGTGTATGTAATTATGTATATATGTAAATCAGGCTGGCAGAGCACTGCCAACATGCAGTGCCAGGAATTTCTTTGCCCTCACTATGCTATTTGCTCCTTCTCCCTTTCATGATAGACTGAGCCCTTCCTAAGCACTGTTACTCCCCTCCCCCTATTTACAGTCCTCCCTGACAAAAGAAATGGACTTTTATTTTAAATGTACAGAGAAAAATATTTGGGGGAGAGGTGAGTGGGACCAGGTTTGTAGAGGTGGGGACAGGGTGCATGTTGTATAGGGGTGGGCAGGGAGGGGCAGGAAGGGCACCTTTACCTCCCCCGCCCCCCTCTCATGGGGTTGCCAACTGGCTCCAGATTTTCAGGACAGGTTCTTCCGGTTCTGGTCTTACCCCATTGCATGCTGGGATTTGGGCCTTACTTTTCTAAGGAATTACAATAGGGAAATTAGAACTATAATTCCCTGCATGCAATGGAGTAAAACCAGGACTGGATCAATCTGTCCTGAAAATCTGGAGCCAGTTGGCAACCCCCCCCCCCCCTCCCCCCCCCCTTTGCTGCTGGGTTCCTCTTTTGAACAGCACAGCAGCAGTCCTGCAAGCTTCCCTCTCAGCAGTGTTGTGAATTTGGTTTGATAATAAAAAAGTTGGCTGACTTGCTGTAAGCCGTGCTCTTTTATGATAAGAGTTCCTTTTACAGGAGATGTTTTACCTTCCAGTCTTCCTCTGGGGGCACACCAAAACTCCCACTCACATACTCAGGATGTTACAGAGGCCTCCTTTAAACTATTTTTAAAAGCCTCTAAAATTCGATTTATGGTCTATTTTTCAGCGCTTCAAAGTGAATTACATTCAGGTACTGTAGGTATTTCCCTGTCCCTAGCGGGCTCACAACCAAACAGGCCGATGCAGTATCATGCGCTCAGGCTAGCACACAGGTTAACCCGTGGTTGGACGCACTAGGCTAACACCCGATGCAATAAGGGGATTAGCGCATCCAAGACACACGTCCAAACCAACTGCTATTAATCAAATTGACTTAGGGAATAGCCACTGCTATTAATTGCATCAGTAGCATGGGATCTTCTTAGTTTTTGGGTACTTGCCAGGTTCTTATGGCCTGGATTGGCCTCTGTTGGAAAGAGGATGCTGGGCCTAATGGACCCTTGGTCTGACCCAGTATGGCAATTTCTTATGTTCTTGTGTTCTAATATCGCTCATCATATGTAAATGCCATGTTGATGAGGCTATTAGTTACTACCCCGATGTTAAAAAAAACCAACAAAACGTGCACCCAATGCACACATTTTAACCCTCAAAAATTAATGTTGTTCAGGATAGAGCTGGTGCTGGAGCTGGCATTAAGTCTTGAGACGTCCCAAAACCTGAACAAAAAAGCAGAAAATTCTGCTTTTCTGTGGTTCCTCTGACTTAATATTGTTGTGATGCTAAGTAAGAGGAACCATAGAAAGCAGCAACATGGAAGGAAAAAAAATTCTTCATGGCGGTCAGGTTAGGAAAACAGACGCTCGTAAAACTGAGCGTTCATTTTCCTAACCCGCACACAGCCACCTCTCCGGGGCACCCAATGGCGAGGATGCGCTAGGGATGCACAATTTATTCCTAGCACGTCCATTTTCGTATTGCATCAAGCGCCCAAGAGAGGTAATTGTGCGCACGGTAAAAAAACGTGCACCCAGTTTAGATGCACTTTCTTTTTTTTTTTAACTTTATTGAATTTCATTCGACACGGTGAACCATACCACCCTTCTAAAACGACTTTCGGACATCGGGATAACAGGTACAGCTTTCAAATGGTTCGACTCTTTTCTCACGAACAGAGGTTACAAAGTAAAGATCAACAACAAGGAATCTCCGCTCATCAACACTACAAGAGGTGTTCCTCAGGGCTCTTCTCTGTCTCCTACACTATTCAACCTATACCTTCTCCCCCTTTGCCAGCTGCTTACGAATCTTAAACTCAAACACTATCTCTACGTCGACGATGTCCAAATCCTGATCCCTATAACCGAATCCCTTACAAAAACACTGAAATTCTGGAACAACTGCCTCAAAGAAATCAATGACCTCCTGACTACCTTAAACCTTGTACTCAACACGTCCAAGACAGAAATGCTCCTTATATCCCTCAACCACAAAGATAGCCTATTCACAAGTCACAACAACACCCTGGTCAACCAAGCAAGAGACCTAGGAGTTATAATCGATAACCAACTAAATCTAAAAAAATTCATCACCAACACAACCAAAGACTGCTTCTTCAAGCTGCAGGTATTAAAAAGACTCAAACCACTACTGTATTTTCAAGACTTCAGATCGGTACTCCAGGCCATTATATTCTCCAAATTGGATTACTGCAATTCCATTCTGCTAGGCCTCCCCGCCTCTTCCACCAAACCACTACAGATGCTACAAAACTCGGCTGCCAGAATTTTAACAAACTCCAATAGAAGAGACCACATCACACCTATCCTGAAAAACCTACATTGGCTCCCAGTAAACTTCAGAATTCTACACAAATGTCTCACCATCATCCATAAAGCTATATACAACAGTACACCCATCGACTTACACAACCCTCTCACGCTGCACTTCTCTACCAGACCCATCAGAGAAGCATACAAAGGTACGCTACACCCCCCCCCCCCCCCCAGCCAAATTCACACACCTTTCATCCACTAAAGATCGAGCCTTCTCGGCAGCAGCACCAACCATCTGGAACAACATGCCCACAGACCTTAGACAGGAACCTTGCACACAAACTTTCAGAAAGAAACTCAAGACATGGCTATTTCTACAAGCCTTCCCCGATCTATGACATCCCCTACTGCTACAACTAGGTATAGGATACCATGTATAGTGGATTACATTCAGTCCTGAATACTAGAGTCTATTATAGCCTTATGTATATATCTGTATATTATTTATTTCTGAGACTAAATACTACCTATTTCTATGCTAGCCACTACTCTGGCTTTTCCTCCTCCCAGTTCAAGTACCCCTGTTTATTGTAACTTTTCACTCTCTCCCTCTCTCCTAGCCTATTGTTCACGAAGTTGTTAATTTTAATGTTATTGCACCACTGTTTATTGTAAACCGATACGATATGATTGGTATCATGAGTGTCGGTATAAAAAAAGACCTAAATAATAATAAATAATCTAGACAGCAAAAAATAAACTTGTCACTGCAATCAGGGCAGATACAGAAATAAAAGTTATAGTATTCAAGAAATTATTATCATGAAGAAAAACAAAAAAAGAAAACCAATACCATAGACTCAAGCACAAAGAAATAAGAGAGAACCAAGGATCTATGAGCGCTCAATAAGAAGCAATAAGAGAACAGGAAAGACCAAGGAACAGAAAACAAAAACAACAGATATCCTTCAATACGGGAGCCAAGTTAGCAAGCAGCGTTCCCAGCTACAGTACATGAATCACGGGAAAACCTCAGCTGAGATGGTTCACTGTATGCAATGCATATCTCACATTGTTCATTTAGTGGATTATTATCTGGGCTCCTAGCTGCCGGCTTCTTGACACGTTTGCAAGAAGCTTCTTCCCACGTTGTTGAGTAGACCTGGTAATGTCAGGATACATCCATATCTTTGATCATAATACTGCGTTTCCTATTTCTCAGAATTAGCCTTACAATGAAATCACGATCAGAGGGAAAAACAAAACTAGCAAATAAAGTACCACGGCGTGCAACTTGATCATTTCCAGTGGTTTCCAAGAAAGCTGAAGGGTCAGGAACTGCAGTGGCCAGCGCTTGCTTTTCCGGATCCCTGTCTTCTTTTTTCTCAACAGAGGTGTAATACATTTTGGAAATAGGTGGAATTACGTCCAAAGACATTTTTAAGACATCTTGAAGATACTTTTTAAACTGATCCCGAGGGGATATAAGATTGATATGAGGAAAATTCAGAACTCTTAGATTAAAATATCTGAGAGCATTTTCCAAATTCTCCAACCTTTTAGCATTCACCACTTTGAACTGACTGCAGCTGGGTTATCCGATGATCCAAAACCCTCAGTCTTAGAAGTATGAGAAGAAACTAAGGGGTCCAAAGTATGAATATGATGAGTATATCAGACGTTACTGGGGCCAACAAGGAAATAGATTTTTCTAAGGATACTAGGGCATTCCAGACTGAGTCAAGAGTAACTGGAGGCTTGACCAATTCAGATTTGTAAATGCCGCTTACCAAACTTTCCTGGTGGAAAACTTTCATATTCCCATGGAACCCCAGCCAGTTCCTCTCGTCCAACAGGACAAGAAGACAAAGCTAAAAGCCACGATGTTCCGCTTCTTCCGCCAAAACCTGTTGGTCCAATGGCGGCAGCACAGAACCTGCAAATCTGGCATCTTCGGTATTCATGGCGCCAGGAGAGGAATCCTCCCCATCAACAGACAGATCCGAAGCTGATCCCATCCATCGTAGCGGCGGCCCCAATCCCAAAATCGTGACATGCAAAGGAGGAGAGGGAGTTACCGGTGCTCAGGGATGTTTGCATGTCCAGCGGTGCTGGGATGTGCTCTGCTCGAGCACCGCAGAGGACCCAACTCCTGGAGATAACCCATCCGTTGGGATGAAGAAACCCTCTATTCGCTGCTGCATAGTCCGGGTAAGGAGGAGGCTGAGGTACTCTCCCTTATCCTCCCTTTTCGCTTAGTGTGGGGCATTCTCCAAGAAAATTATTAAGGCAGCGAACGGAGCTTCACACACCGCGTCCTTCCCTTAAGGTGCCATCTTGGTTCTCCCGTCCTTGGATGCACATTTTTATGTGCCCTTTATTGTACCGGCCTGTAAGTATGTACCTGAGGCAATGGAGGGTAAAGTTACTTTCCTAAGATCACAAGGAGTGGCAGTGGGATTTGTACCCTTGTTCAGGGGCGGATTGGCCTATTGGGGGATCGGGCATCCCCCGGTGGGCCGGTCGCTCTGGTCATGTGGTCTGCCGAGCGTGGCCGCGACAGAGCCGCGCTTGGCAGACCACAGGGTAGCTCTTGAGCCGGCCTGGGCGGAAAATCCCTGGGCCGATCTTTACCCGGAATCCGCCCCTGCCCTTGTTTGCCACCCACTACTCTAACCACTAGGCTACTCCTCCACTCCTCCATGATTTCCTTAAATATTTTTTCTTTTCAAAATACCAGCATGCTGTTGGAAGTGGTAATAATGTGCCTTGTGAAAACCGAGGCATCAGATGCAGGGGACATCTGAAGTATGGGATATTTTCTGAAGCCGTACACACATAATTGATAAAAACCTTTCTAAATGTGGCAGAAAAGTACAGACTGTGCCTGATCTGGACTATGTCAGAATTGCCCCTGATGTGTCCTATTCCTGCTGCAGCTTTCCATGAAAAGTCACCTCCACACCGGCACTGCCGCCTCAGGGGACTCTCAGCATCTCTGAGGTTTGGGAGAGGAGGGAGTCCAGATCATCACGAAGGGTGACACCTGGTGGCTGCATTTAGAGTTCATGCAACAGGGTTCCCGGAGGAGGGACTGCCAGAGCTATTCCATGGCTGATGTTTGTGAATTTGTCACGATAAGCCAAAGCAGGTCTGTTTTTCAGCATTTCCTTCTTGGCTGCATATCTCAGGACACTGGCAGGCCAATGCAATAAGACGCACATAAGAAAACTGGGCGCCTGTTTTTTTTAACGTGCAGAGGCTCGTCTCCTGGGCACCCAATGCAATAGTTAAATGAGCTGCTGCATTAAAAAAAGACGCGCCAGGAAAGATTTGTGCGTCCACAATTGCAAAGGGCGCTCAACATGAGGGTCTGTTTTATCCCGCCTCAGTTGATTTTTGCTCATTATACATGCACAATATACACACCTGGAATGTGTATATTGTGTATCCAGATTCATTTCTTCGAGATCAGGTTGTTACATTATTCCTTCAATCTTGAACACCACAAGCAGTAGATCTAAGTATCCTGATACTTAGAAGGAGGAACCACACAGAACAGTATTTTTGCTTCAGGAGCCCTTGACTGGCAGAATGCTTAACGCCAGCTCCAGAGCTGGAGTTAAATTTGCTGCATTAAAAAGTGTGTGTTGGGCACCCAGCGATTTCCTGCATCGGGGATAATAATGAATAGCCTCATCTACATGGAATTTACACGTGTTGGGCACTATCGACTACGCAGTTGTTTGGGCGCGCATTTTGGACGTGCTGACCTCCTTATTGCATCAGGTGCTAGTCTAGTGTGTCCAAAATGTATGTCCAACCGCTCTTTAACCTGAGCACTAGAATCCCTCTCCCCTGTGAGAGGGATTCACCCTTCCAGGCTGAGCTGGGTCTGCTTTCATATAAAAGTGCAAACGTGGATGGAATGGGAACATTCAGAATCTCATGGCTCCATCTTGTGGTTATCAAAGAGAATGCAGTTCCTTGTCACCTGTCATTATTCCTCTGAGTTTCCCATTCCTAGTTGAAAAAAAAATTAAATTATAGGAACAGCGAGGATAATTATGCCTACCCTGTTTAATTACAGAGTAAGTTACCTATCTCATGGAAACCCTAATGAGTCAGATATTCATACAGAATTGAATGTCACAGAAATGCATGGGATATCGGCAGGAAAACGAGGTGTTGACGCCCCTGTGCAGATCATTGGCCAGACCTCACCTGAAGTGCTGTGTTCACGTCAGATGGCTGCACCTCTGGAGGAACAGAGATGAAGTCGTAGGGTCATCCCAGAGGAGGGCAGGGCTTCCAAAACGGTGCAGGTTTTGCATTATATAAGCCTTACAAAGAGAAACTTAGAACCATATTTAAAGGACTGAGCAAAAGCAGGAGAAGACTAGAGTCAGTTCCCTGTGAGGGCTCAGCACCCCGAAGAGGTCCACAGTGCCACAGCCTATTCTCCAGCTGGGGAACTTGGGGGATGAACCTCCTCGGGATGTGCATTCACTTACAGTAGAAATCCAACACGAATGCTGGTATTAAGTAATACAGTCCCAATACTTCATTCAGGTATATAAATGTAAAGTCTCATTTATTCGAAAATTGGCAACTCCATTGTTATAAAGCGCAATCTTTCATACACACGGGGTCCCCCGACACGGTCCCGTGTTTCGCCAGCGGCTGCGTCGGGAGGGATGCCCACAAACTCAAACAGGAAAATCTAAAATTTAAATTACAAAGGACTGTATAAGAAATGGCGATGGTACAGAATCAATACAAGTTAGTGCACGCATACATTTTACCTTAGACAGATTTCTTAAGTTCCAGGCATGGAGTGCGTGTGTATGAAAGATTGCGCTTTATAACAATGGAGTTGCCAATTTTCGAATAAATGAGACTTTACATTTATATACCTGAATGAAGTATTGGGACTGTATTACGTAATACCAGCATTCGTGTTGGATTTCTACATTACTGGTTTGAATGCTGGCCATAGCTCGGTTTGCTTGTGGTTCATTCACTTACAGTGACATCTGTTGTTTTCTTTAACTTCTAATCTGAAACAAAGGCAAAACCACATTTTAATTTATTTCAGTTTTATATTTTAGCATGTGCTAAAACACAGAATGAAACAAAACAACAAAACCTCTCTTATACAGGTCTCTAGAATCTACCACCCCCAGGTCCTGTATCACTGAGCTCAGCCCCTCCCTGCCCCCATCTGAGCTTAGGCACATCCAATCTACTTCAGCCAAATAGCTCATGTCCCTCCCTTTATAAATCTGCCCTGTGGAACCTGCACCATGTTTAAATGGCGCATTATTGCCCAAGGGTTTAATTTTTTATTTATTTTTTTTTTGCAACTTTTGGAAAAGAAAAGATTCTGCCCAAAAGGCAGTGCCAGATTTAGGGATGTGGGCTAAATTTGTTAAATGCTTTTACAGTCGGTTTTGCATGGAATGTTTTCCCTACAAAACTCTTAAAACTAAGTAAGGCTCCTCTGAGGGTGATGCATCAGACATGCTGCTGTCCCCCCACCCTCATCCTCCAAATCTCAGGGCTATAGATGTATTGAGTTGGTCCAATAAGAAGGTATATCCTAGAATTTGTTTGTCGACCTTTATTTCTACATATTCAAGTGGATTAACACAGCAGTGCAATACTTTGCTCAGTTTGCTCAAGAAAAGAAAACGCTCAGTCAAATCAAACCCAGAATGATTTGGCAGGGGTATCTTGAGCACATACAGAGGTGGTCAAACATTACACGGAACCCATTCCCAACAGAAGCATTACAGAAACCAGAGTCAGTACAGCAGTCCGTACGCCACGGTAAGATCTAAAGCTGGGTCCCAGGTCAGTATGCCTGGTGGTCAGTCCAAGAGGCACAGGAGCATAGTAATTACAGCATATAGAGGCATTCAGAATCGCTCCCTGAGCAAGGACCCAGTGCTTGCAGCTTCCCAGGCTCCTGGGTCCTGACACCCAGCCCACTTACCTTCAGGAGGTTACTCATTTGGTTGATATTCCTGGCTGCTTTCAGTTATCCATCCTCACATTCACCCTAATTGCCAAATTACTGTCAGGCCAATACAGTAAACAACGTGGGAGAGCTCTCCCGGCGCGCACACAGGATACTCTCCTGTGCGCGCGATACAGTAAAAAAAATTATTTAAATTAGGCCCGGCGGTAAAAAGAGGCGCTAGGGACACTAGCACGTCCCTAGCGCCTCTTTTCGGACAGGAGCGGCGGCTGTCAGCGGGTTTGACAGCTGACGCTCAATTTTGCCGGCATCGGTTCTCGAGCCCACTGACAGCCAAGGGTTCGGAAACCAGACGCCATGATATTAAGTCGAAGGGTGCACACTTCCCCGGCACTGGCAGAAATTAACGCCTACGTTTGGGTAGGCGCTAGTTTCTGAAAGCAAAATGTGTGGCTTGGCTGCACATTTTATTTAATGAATCACGCGGGAATAACTAATAGGGCCATCAATATGCATTTGCATGTTGCGGGCACTATTAGGTTCGGGGGGGTTGGACGTGCGTTTTGGATGCGCTATTACCCCTTACTGAATAAGGGGTAAAGCTAGCGCGTCGAAAACGTGTGTCCAAATGCCAGTATTGCAGTTAATATTCCTGGCTGCTTTCAGTTATCCATCCTCACATTCACCCTCATTGCCAAATTACTGTCAGGCCGATACAGTAAAAAACGCATGTTGCAGGCAGTGAGGGCAGTGAGGAGAAGCAGAAGGAATGATTAACCCAGGTTTATTCAGGAATGATTAACCCAAGTTTATTCAGGAATTCAAGACCTACCCATGTTGTTTACATAGACGCAAAGATCATGCAGCAGAGCAGAAAGAAAAAGATAGATGATGCTTTCAGCCAGAATACATTTTGACACTCTCTACTGGAGCTAAAATATATATGGAATGCTAGATGCAGTGAAAGAGCAGCCATTATGTACTTGGAGTTGGCCACAGATCAAAAGAGAGCACTATGTTTAAAGGCTATACTTCTGGAGTTTATGAAGGAGGGTGTCAGTGATTACTGTCTTGCTCTCTACAAGTAAAATATTAATATTTGCATGCAAAATTATCCTGTTACCACCAGATGGCATCTTATATTCTAAAATTCAGTCAAGACAGTAAAGATCATGGTTCCTCTTCCACATACAACTGAGCCTTTGCTCACAATTCACATGTACTTTGCGGAAACCTTCTCCCAGCTCCCATTCAGATTGTTTCATTCCCTACTATTAGTCTTAAAACCCGAGCAGCTTCAGGCTTTGATGGAATCAAGACCTGGAGTTGGAAATAGGCCAACAAGCCCCTTACAGGAACCTGGCCACTGAGCTATTTGTAGCTCAGCCTGTGCTCTAGGACTGGAATAGACCTTGAGGGAGGAACAGCTGAGAAATGTGCCTGCGGAGATCATATAAATACCAGCCTGGGAGCCCCAGCACAGTCCTGCTCCAGAGAGGAGAGAACCCAAGCCAAGGCATCATGCCTGTCAAAGCTCCCATCAAGAAAGCTCCAGGCAAGACGTTACCCACCAAGCCAGCCAAAGAACCGGAGGCCGTGGTGGCTCCTGTAGAGCCACAAACACCTTTGGGCCCAGTTACAGAACCAGCTCCAAAAGTTACAACTGAAGCTCCTGCTCCGGAAGCACCAGCTGAAAATGCCCCAGCAGAGGCTGCGGCTCTAGCTGGACCCCAGGCACCCACCACGGCTCCAGCTCCAGCTCCAGCTCCTGAGATTCCCAAAGAGGGTGAGGAAACTGGGGACTGCAGGTTGGAGAGTGCAAAGGGGGGGCAAGAAGTCTTGGGGGGGGGGAGAGTGAGGCTGTGCAGAGGGTTGAGATGGGCGCAAAAGGATTCTGTGGATCACAGGGAAAGGTCAAATTTGGGTTTCAGGGTAACTAAAAATATAGAAATAAACTTGGATCAGAACATGAGCAGATAGGGTTTGAGAACCAGACCTGCACTGGGGATCTCGAGGACTAGAGAGGAGAACCCTGGAGATATGGGGAGATAAGAGAGGGAGCGCAGGGTGAGAGGAAGTGCTAGGAGCTAGGAGCAGAGAAGGGCTCTGTGGGACCTTTGCACTCCCGGAGCAGCATGGATTTCTCCGAGGCCTGTAACCTGCAACCACCATCCCTATTGTTGCAGATCCTCCCAGCCAACCAGTGAATCTGTCAGTGGAGGAAGTGACCGATAGCTCCATGGCCCTAAAATGGAAAGCCCCAGAGAAGGTTGGAGCTGCAGGCCTGGACGGCTACCTCCTGGAGTACAGCAAGGAAGGAAGTATGGCTTTTTTAGTTTCTTATTCTGCCTGTCTGCATGTCTCTAGGATTGCTCCTCAGCAGCAGAATCCGCAGTGAGGCTGCCCTTGCTGGCCATTGTCCTTATTAGCCAGTCAGAAGGCCGGATTCCGTGGCCACCACAAACCTTAGCGCTCAGAACCGGTGAAGCTTTTTGAAAAGCAGGGTCCTGCGGGTTAACGGTAAACGTTGTCATCACTGACTTAGGCTAAGGCTTTCAAACCGAAGGGGCAGCAAGCTCTGTGTGTGTGCGGTCTAGTGAAAGTGGCGGGAATAGACCTTACCCACCGCTGTCGTCAGGGGCCCTCTGCTCCCTCTCCTTCCTCCAATGTATGTTTCCTCGCCCTTCCCCTTCTCCATTCCCTTCCTCCTTCATGTGTTTTACTTCCCTCCCCACCTCTCCTTCCCTGCAGAGAGGGGGCTATGGTAGTGTCTCTTCCCCCTCCCCTTCCAGCACTTTTCTGTCCTTCTTACCCTGGCCCATGGCGTCTCTTATTCCTCCACTTCTCTTTCCACATCCACCTCCCCTTTCCTCCGCATGCATTTCTGCTTCTCCCCCTTCCCCACACAGCTACATTTTCCAGTGTGTCTACTCTCTCCCATTCCCAAGCAGGCATCTCTTCTCCCTACTCTTCCCCACAGAGCGTGTCTCTTCCTCCTCCCCTTTCCCCTAGCATGTGCCTCTTCTCCTTCCCCCTACTCCCGGAGTTTCTCTCTTCTCCCTTCTTTTTTCCCTTCCCCTCTCTACTCAGTGCTCAGATTTCTGTGCTGGCAGAGGAGAAGATCCAGTCCTGCATTTTCCTCACTTGTATGCACATCTAATGCCTATTCAGACTGGCCTTTCTCTTATGAGCAGGCTCTCAGCCCAGGGACCTGGTCTGTGCTCAGACGGTACAGCCATTAATTCGGCCATGCTGCTTCCTTTCCTTTGTGCTTGACAGAGGAGAATCTGGAATTTTACGGCAATCAGAAATCTCAATGGTCTTCAGCATTTACTTTACTTTGGTTTAAGTCATTTTTACAGGACAGGAAACATCGAGTCCTTGCGGGGAAGGCATACATGTTCCCAATGGAGGAATTTGCAATGTGGAGTCTCCCACAGTTCCACCCTTTTGGTGGTTTTATCCAAGATTTATTTGCACCCATTAGGTGAGATTTTTAGATCTCTGAATCTTACAATTTTTCATTCCATGTTCTAAGGTTGAAGACAACCTAGAGGCTTGGTTTTTGAGGAGTTTGGCTGAGATTAATGGTTTGCGGCAATGGCTCTGAATGTATCAGAGACAACTCTTGTGTGGCTTGGTCAATGTGAACCATTAAATGCTTGATGAAATGTGAAATATCAAGGGCCATCTCTCCTTATAGCGTTTGAAGCAAGGAACCTGGGGGTAATGTTAGATTCTTGATTAATTGTTCACGCTGCCTTCTTTAAGTTAAGATTGTTGCAGTCCTCAAGAACTTACTATCCCAAGAATTACGTTGTTCAATATTGCAAGTTCTGTTGTACGGGCAGTTGGACTACTGCAGTGCTCTGCAAGGGGTTTACCTAAAACACAAGTGAGAGCATTGCAGGTAATTCCTAATGCCGCCGTAAGGTTACTGTTGGGTACACATTACTCCCATGTTGGTTGGCTTTCATTGGCTCCCAATTAAACAGTGAGCACAATTTAAATTGTTAATAATTATTCATAAATGACTGCATGGTAGTTCTTCATGTAGCTTAAGCCATATCTCCCAGTTAGGATACGACGTCCTTCTGGGTCAAATATGCTCAGCCTACGCCCATTGTATGATTTTAGATTACAAAGTACAGGTCTCAAGGATTTCTCTTATATGGGGCCAACTTTGTGGAATGCTCTCCCAGGTGAGCTGTGGGAGGAACAGGATGTAAAACGTTTTAGAAAGAAAATCTTCTATATTAACAAGGTTTACAAGTTATTTTATTTCCCTTTGTTGTTATATGTTTATTATGTTGCATTTTGTGATCAGCTGCGCAATATTGCTTGCAGGATTGTGCAGCCTATAAGTTTGTGTTAATAAATCAATAATACTCATGGCATTCCAGTTTGGGTAGCTTCTTCTCCACAATTGGAATGGTTTTGCCTAAGCAATCTGACAGCTCAGGAGACAGATTTATGGCCTGCAACCCTGAGTCAGCTTTTCCTGAACATGCTTACCCGACGGTTTTTAGATCCTTGGCGAGGAACGTGCAAATTCTGAATTTGCTAAGAGCAAATACAGCTGAGTCTGTCAGCTGTATTTCCCAGCTACAGTTGTCACTACAACACACTGTCAGGAAACACAGGGACACAGCGTTGACCCTAAGTTTCTAATCAGAGATTTCTCAGGGCGCACGGATGCAGCCTCATCTCAGGCTTCCTGTCATTTGGGATATTACCTGTCCCAGAAGATCTGGGAGGAACGGAAAAATGGTAGTCATTAAGCCAAAGATAAAATCCGTACACCCAGCCCAGTGGCAAAGAGTGACAAGGGGGCACGGTTGGCTCCTGTATGGATCTCAACCCTATGAGCAGCAGGTGGCTGTCCAGGCAGGTCTCCCACACTAATGCTGGGTCAACAGGTGGCCCAAGCTGCTCCCGCCAAACTACAGCGAAAATAGATCCCTGCTGATTCCACAATTCTCAGCGGACAGGCCCTCAAACCTGGCCATCTTCTCTATGACTGATATATAACCGCCATCCAAAACTCTAGCATTCCCTTGTCAGAAAATATGGGAAAACGGGGCTGAGGTTAACAGGTCACACTGGAAGGCAGGAGGGGGTAGGGAGGCTTGGTTGATTTTTTTTTCTGTGATTTTGCCATGTGGTGACTACATGATTCAGAAATCCCCGACCCCAGTATTACCAGGATATCCAGATTTTGGGTGGAGCTTTAGAACCGAAATAATGATTCTGCCTGTCTTGAGTTGGGGCAGGGAGCAGCCGTGCGCCACTGCTTGTGTTTGTGCATGTTTTCACTCGGACTGATTTTCTAACCCATAAACAAGGCCGTTTTGTTTGCAGCTTGTAATAGAGGATCAGAGTGCTAAGCCCTTCTAGCCTGCCAAATTACAAAAAAAGAAAGAAATATATACATATATATATGGTACTGTTTGAGAACCATTTCAAGATCCTTTTTGTCCTTGTAGGAACCTCAGCCCTTCTAGATTAGATCTGAAGTTGGAGCTGTCCTGATCAGAGGTCACAAGTTAGCTGGCTAAATACTGACTTTTCAATATTTCAGCATCTTATCCATTTACATTTTAGTCAGATAACTCATTATCAGGGTTAAAATTTAGCTGGATAACACAGGGGCAGTCCAGGGTGGGGTTAAGTCAGCCAGATAACGTCAATATTCAGAGCAATCCTATAATTAGCTGGATAAACGTATCCAGATAACCTTAAGATGGTCAGGTATATTCAGTGCGATGGCTGCACCACTGAATATCCTGCCAAAGTTAGCTGGATAAGTTTATTTAGCTAACTTTGCAAGCCAGCCAGCCAGCCGCTGAATATTATCCCCTTAGTTTCTATCTGTAGGGAAATTGTACTGAGAAAAAAAACCCTCAGAATTCAGCAGGGATGGTGCTATAGAAATCACTCTGAAAGGGTCCGAAAAAATCGAGATCTGCTCAGCAGATGTATCTTTCACGACTTCTGTCCTTAGCTCCTCCAGACCCTGGCGGTAACGGCTGCTGAGAAGCAGTCAGCATCCATCCTGATGTGTGAGAAGCCTTCTGCATTTCTTTACAATGAAACAAACACCTCCATATAATCCTTTACAATACAGAAAAGTTGTAAAATTAAGTTATGCCCTCTCCCGCCTCTGCTCCCAGCCCCCTAAACTTCTTCCTGCATTCCTGAACATCCTGGTCTGTTGCCATACCCTTGGAATATTTTCATTCTTCAAGAGCTGACGGCCTGTGAGCTCCTCTGTGAGAAGTTCAGAAACTGGGAGTGCCCCACCCAGAAGAAGTCAGCAGGAAAGAGCTGCTTGGTCCGCCCAATCTGCCCATGCTGAGCTGGCACAGGTCTTACTCGGTCCCTGGTCCCCCTCCCACCCTTGTCCTGTCTCCAAGGTCCATCTCTCCACAGGGCTTCATGTGTGGGGGAAATGCCTGGAACAGAATCCCACCTCCTTCATTTCAAACTGAAGAGGCAGATCAGCCTCCCCCTCCTCCACTCCCGGCAGCCTACAAGGAAGAAGATGAGAGAGGGTGAGCGCTGGTGGGTGAAGAACGGCTGGGCGTTGAGCACTGGTGGGGATGGGCATGGAGGATCACCGGGATAAGGAGGAGGAAGAGTGTGTTCACGTATGTGTTTATGAGTGGGAGAGAGGTTGTCTGAGGGGCATCCCAGTATGAAGGTCGCTGTTTGACAGCTGCCTGACGTTGTCCCTGAATGGCCATTGCACTATGAGAGCTGAGGGTGCTGCTCTGAATCTGCAGACCTCCACAAACTCCAGCTCAGCAGCAGATTGTAAAGCTCGCTGAAGACTGAGAACGCGCCACGGGGAAGGACAGCCTGTCGTTGGATCCTCAGGTGCTACTGAGATGCATTGAGACATTTGTCTCTGCTCCAGCACATACAGCTCCTTAGCACAGTGTGGAAACGAATCCTAATTGACAGGCAGTGCTCATAACCTAATATTTGCAGAGGAGAGAGGTTCTCTGGTAGATCACCCACTTTTATCAAGCCAGTAGATCCGATCAAGCGCTGTCCCCTGCATGTCTCCTTGTAAGTTCTTTGTCAACCTGTTCCAATGTATTCTGCCCCTGAGGCCACAGTTCAGTTCCATGTAAACCGGTGTGATATGTATTGTATACAGGAGCATCGGTATATAAAAATTAAAAATAAATAAATAAATAAATAAATGTCAGGTTTTGCAACCACCTAGAATAATTTTTTTTCCTACCATAGACACCGTGGTGGCAAAAAGGAGCCCGGAAAGTGATGCTCATTTTGTTACGGACTCTTGATCTGATAGATCTGGTGGTGTTAGCTCCACATTCAAGACATTTGGTTGTGTCACTCCAGATTCGGATTCACCCTTGAATGTTAGAACAGCATTGAGCCCAGGGATTGCACCCGTGGTCCTCATCACTGCAGACAGGGCGGTCTTTAGGCTGGAGTGGGGCCTGGAGCAGTGGTGAAATGCAAGGACTTCGTACCGTCCAGGGCCTGGTCACACAATACTTCACACATGCACAAACTTACTCTGAAATACAAGAACTCCAGCAAGAGGAAAGTGGGAAAGAGAGACTGCGATCAAAACTATTAGAAAGATAAAATGCCCAGACAAAGGTAGAAGAAAAGCTTTTTCAGTTTTTAGTGATTAGAATATGTCCATTTTGGGAATGTGCATTTCTTATACCCTTGTATTTTGCTCACTGTACATCAGAACTGAGTGAGGCATGAGAGGTCAGGTCTGGGCTGCCGACCTTTGAGGCAAGGGTCCAAGTCCTAGGGGCAAGGCCCAGCCAGCAGCACAGCTGGGATAAGGCATCCAGGCAGGAACAGGAATAGGACCAGGGTCAGGAGGTCCGGGCACAGGAAACAGCAGGGTTAGTTTCAGGTAAAGGCAAAACCAACCAGGACACCAGGCCATCAATGGAGAATGAAAATTCCTAGGAGCTGAGCTGTGCCAGCAAAGAACTTGAGCATGTGTGGGATTTAAGTAAAGGCCTGCATCCTTATCCTGGCCGATCACCATTGGCCAGTGGCATGGCCTGTGCTCGCCTGGCGTTGGCCAACTTATTACTGCAGGCTCTTCTGTTTCGCTGACCCTCCTGGCTCTTCACTCGGAAAGCTGCTTCAAGTCCCAGAGGATGTTGCTTTAGGGCCCGGTGTGTAATTATCTTTCCCATTCTCCAGCATTGCTACACTGCTTAGAGTCTTGGCTTTGCCTTATCACTTGTCCCTGCTCGATTTTGTTTCTGATTTGTTGTCCCCTGTTTTGTATTAGGTAAGAGTCCGTCTGTGTTCTCGTTGCATGACTGAGGTGAGGGATTTTGTTAGCGTGCCGTGCCTGTGTAGGGATCTACAGCAGTCTGGAATTTTCTCTTTTTCCAATAGATGTATTGGTGTTCTAGGGTCTGCAGTAATATTCGCAGTGCTCCCCTTTCATAGGAAGGTTCTTACCTGAGTTCTGAGTATCTTTTTTGCTGAATTTTGTGTTACTTCACAAAGTATCTGGCAGTGGAGGGAATCTGTGTTGCTGTTGCTGAGGGGGCACCTGAATTTGAATATTTTTTTGTACGGTTATTGTAAGACAAGGGAGGGCTGGGGGCAGGAAGCTGAAGGCTGTTCTCTGCTACCTGAGATTTTGGGGAGCACCGTCCAATAGAGCTGGGGTTCAAGCACCATGAGCCCATGCCTGGCAATGCCCTTCCTCTCTTCCCCCACCCCCCACTACTGGACTGCTTTCCAAGATAAGTAGCCCCAGTTTGGAGAAGCCCTGAAGGGAAACTCCGAGATCTCCTTGGGCAGACTAGACGGGGCCTTACAATCCTTATCTGTCATCACTGCCTCTGTTTCTCTGTTTAATCTTTCAGCATGCAGAAGCCATTGTGTCTCTTTTATGGATTTTGGAGATCCTCTTTTGAGGACGGATGTCCCTAACTCAACCCAAATATATTCCAAATGTGGTTTGGCAAACACTTCATACAGGGGTAGGATTGGGCCTGGCAAAAATCTGTAGGGGCAGCAAGCCAGCTGAAGATTTGCTGTCTTCCGGCTGTGCCGAATCTTACTCAGCAGAGAACAGCCTTTTGCTTCCTGCTGGAGACCTTCCCCTCTCGGTGCAGAGAACAGGGGGGGAGGCTGGAAGGGGCAGAGCTAAAATAAACTGCCCTACTCTTTGTTGCACCCCCTCCCCTCCTATTCAGTGCAGGGAACTGGAGGAGAGAGGCCAGGCCAGAGAAAGCCACTCTGCTCCCTAAACCAGCCCCTCTCCTCCTGCCATTCAGGGTCATGATGGGAGGAGATGAGCCTGGAGCAAAGAAGGGTCACTGGGTCCTCCGTCCCTCCTCCTACCCCTGCTTACTGCATGCACACACTGTTGCCTGGCTATATACACCCCTTGCCAGTTTGTTATCAGCTAATGTCTCCAGATCATTTTCCTGGTTAGTGTTAACATTTATTAGGTCTGCACATTATCCCAACTACACTGCCTCACCCTTGAGTTTAAACTTCATCAGCATTCCCTTTGTAGCCTAACTGTAAAATGGTTTTGCTAGAAAAGACATGCCCAAGCCTGAAACATAATTGTACAAGTCTGTCACTCTAATCTGCCGAATGCACTGTGTTTACTTCCTCAGCTGACACTTGGGTACCTGTTAATCAAGAGCCAATCCTTACCACTCGCTACAAGATCCAGAACCTGACCACTGGTGATAAAGTCCTTGTCCGGGTTAAGGCCACGAACCGCGGAGGAGTCAGCAACCCCGCTGTGCTTACCCAACCTGTCCAAATTAAGGAGATAGTAGGTAAATAAGTCTTTTAAGGATGCATTTTCTGTCTCACGATGGAGGGAATCGTACAGGTGAATGTATGTTGCAATCCTCTTAATACACTGCTTTGTCCCTTGATGACTTAGAGCACGGGTTGTCCTGGGAATTTTTCTGGTGTTTAGATTACTGTACCGGTCCATGGTATACGCCAGAGTGATGAGCTCATTCAGAAATGGCAGTTCCTGATCAACCACCCCAGTTTGGCAGCAAAAGGGATCGTTGCTATGATCCTGGTTCATGATGAAGGCAAAACAATGTTTGTTTTAACTTGAAGGTTGTGGAACTGAGTGTTCCTGATGCAGGAAACAGAAACAGAACACTTCCTAGTTCACAGAAAAAAAGTCAACAAACAAGTTATAGGCAACTCTGGTCCTTGAGTGCACAAAGCTGGTCAGGTTTTCAGGATATACACAATTGCAATGGGCGCTCAATACGAGCGTCCGTTTTTATGCCGCTTCTGGCCAGTTTTGCTAAGGACGCCAGTAGCTAAGCATCCCTTGCTATGGGCGTCTAAATTGTGCGGCCATAAGATTTTTTTTTTTTTTTAAATCAAGCCATTATATATTTATTTTTCAACACCACAAGCAGTAAATTTAAGTGTCACAAAACGATACTAAGTAGGAGGAACCATACAGAACAGTATTTTTTAAAATTTCTCATGAGTCCTTGACTTGGGAATTGACTTTCTGCCACCTTTGGGTCTGGAGTAAAATTTGCCACATTAAAAAATTTGCGTTGGGCACCCAGCGATTTTCTGGATCGGGGGATAATAGCTGATAGCCTCATCTACACAGAATTTACATGTGATGGGCGCTATCAGCTATGCATTAGTTTGGGCGCATGTTTTCTCCTTATTGCATCAGATGCTAGTCTAGCACGTCCAACCACGTATAAACCTGGGCACTAGGCTGGGCGCATTTTCTTACATCAGCTCCATTCTGTTTCCTATCTTTTAACCAGTTGGCAATCCACAATAGGACTCTGCCCCCTATCCCATGACTTTTTAATTTCCTAAGAAGTCTCTCACGAGGGACTTTGGCAAATGCTTTCTGGAAATCCAGATATACTATATCAGCGGGCTCGCCTTTATCCACGTTTATTTATGTCCTCCAAAAAGTGTAGCAAATATGTGAGGCAAGACTTTCCTTAGCTAAATCCATGTTGGTTTTGCCCTATTAAACTATGCTTACCTATATGTTCAGCAATTTTGCTCTTTATGATAATTTCTGCCTCTTTGCCTGGCACAGACATCAGACTCACTGGTCTGTAATTTCCTGGATTAGCCCTTGATCCCTTTTAAAAAAAATAGACATTAAATTGGCAACCCTCCAGTCTTCATGTACTATAGACGATGTTACTTATAGTTTCAAATTTCCAATAGCAGGTCCACAATTTCATTTCTCAGTTCTTTCAGCACTCTGGGATGTATACCATCTGGTCCAGGTGATTTGCTTCTCTTTAGTTTGTCAGTTTGCCTTAGTACATCTTCCAGGTTTACTGAGATTTGCTTCAGTTCCTCTGAATCATCACCTTTGAATATCATTTCTACATATCATGGAACAATGATCACTTTTCACTAAATGCATGTCTTCAATGAACAGACTTCTGCACAGAGTGCATTAATGGACTGCTATAATCTAGTGCAGAGGCACCAACTCCAGTCCTCCAGAGCAGCAAACAGGCCTGGTTTTCAGGATATACACAATGAATATGAATGAGACATAGTTGCATGCTCTGCCTCCATTGTATGTAAATCTATCTCATGCATATTCATTATGGATAACCTGAAAACCTAGCCTGTTTGCTGCTCTTGAGGATTGAAGTTGGCCACGATTGATCTAAAGGGCAATTTTCAACCTTTCCGCATGGGAATAAAAACTGGATGCACTTTTCCCATGGGGGCTTTGCACCAATTTTCAAAGAGAAATCTGTGCAGACTTTGGCTTTGAAACTTGCCATGGGTACAATGTGCGATCACTTGTACTGTCTCTTCTTTTTCTTTTGCTGGAAAAGTCAGCACATGTGCACCTTTCCTCCCTCAACCTAGACCCACCCACCCTGGAAATGCCTCCTCTCAATCTGCCTAGCAGCATGCCCCGTTGCTCCACAAGGCATGCACTTTCAGCCAAGAGAAAGGAACTGTTGGAGAGACCATGAACACTTTTTATGTTTCAAAGTCTTTATTAAATTTTTCATTTTCAACCATGATAACAGCATAACCGACATTGGTGTGCTCTTCACAGAGTCAACTATAAGAACCAACATAAATCACTTTCAGAATTGTCCGCAGAGGGGGGGCAATGATCAGACGGTCTGCCTCGGTGCACCAACATGTGCTCTCTGCACCTGCAAAGAAGGATACGACCATCCCATGCCCATCAATCAAACCAGTGCCTTAATCATTTAGGAGTGGACTGTGAAACGGATCTTGTAAATGCTTCCCTCTTCCTAAAATACCCCAAGGCTGTTGAGTTAATTGATAAAGCATGCCTCCCGCTATCAAAATGTGCTTTTGGTGCTCTGTCAAATTGAGAAAAAAAAATAGCCTTGGGCAGCAGATTAAGTTTCAGAGATTCCCCAAATAACCTTAAACACATTTTGAATCCATCAACTATTTCTGGAGTTGTTCCACCAAGCTGTCTACAGCAAACGTCCCAGCAGGCTGGAATAACGAAACACACATCCTAAGAGGAATCATCCTGTCTCAGTGCACAGTGACTGCTTAAACAGTGGAAAGATTAGTGTGAGTGTGTGGGCATAACGATAAGGGAAGGAGCCCAGGCACTAAGGAGTGTCGGGTTTCTGGATTTCTCCGAGACTGATAAGAACAAGTGTTTACATCAGAAAGCGAATGCCAGGACCTGGTTTTTGCTGTGACAGGAGACAGCATTCTAGGTCTGGGGGACGACTGTTCCTTCCCGCCCACCCTGCCTGGTACACTTATTGCCCCTGTGGCAAAATGTAATCCGGCTTAGAGCCAGGGATGGAAGGTGCTGCACGAGTCTGGCATTCCATTGCCTCTGGCCTTTGCTTTACAAGGTACCAAGAGAGCAGGGGGCATTTGCATGTGCTAAATAATTGTGACTCCTAAATTTGTAAGGCTTTGACAGGTATATAATTGCTATGCAGTGTGTCACTGTTTGCAGGGTGTATGATCATTGACAGAATTTGATGGCGGACAAGGACCCTAAGCCCCCCCCCCCCCCTAACATGCTCAAACTACTTCCTGGGTACAGCAGTTGATCTATGTGTGTCAGTGTTAGGATTATATTCTCAGAGGATCCCCTGGGATGGAAACTGCACCCCTTGGAGCTGCTAAACATACATTCATTGTGGGTTATAGTTATTCCATCACTTCAATGTGTCAGAATTTGTGGGGTACATTATCACTGCAAAGTACTGCATATAATCTTTCTGTGCTGATGCAGTGCAGGGTGCACTATCACTGCAGTGCGTAGACTCTTTCTGTGCTGTGGCAGTGTAGGGTTCACTATCACTACAGTGCGTAAACTCTTTCTGTGCTGTGGCAGTGTAGGGTGCACTATCACTGCAGTGCATAGAATATGCCATTTCTATAGTGTTAATATAGGGTGCACTATCACTGCAGTGCATAGAGTATGCTGTTTCTATATCGTGTCAGTATAGGGTGCACTATCACTGCAGTGTGTAAACTCTTTCTGTGCTGTGGCAGTGTAGGGTGCACTATCACTGCAGTGCATAGAATATGCCATTTCTATAGTGTTAATATAGTGTGCACTATCACTGCAGTGCATAGAGTATGCTGTTTCTATATCGTGTCAGTATAGGATGCACTATCACTGCAGTGTGTAAACTCTTTCTGTGCTGTGGCAGTGTAGGGTGCACTATCACTGCAGTGCATAGAATATGCCATTTGTATAGTGTTAGTGTAGTGTGCACTATCACTGCAGTGTGTAGAGTATGCTCTTTCTGTACCGTATCAATATAGAGTGTGCTATCACTGCACAGTGTCTCACTTTTAGCAAGGGTATAATATCACTGTGCAGTGTCAGTGTTTACAAAATATAGTATTGCTGTAGTATAACAGTAACAGTGTACACAGCCTAAGCTGATAAGCCAAACATACAATGCAAAACCTAACATTGTTTGCCTCTGATCTGTTTTTGTAATTCAGAGCAGTTCCCTTGTGAGCCTCATACATGGATCTAGGTGCATCATGTTCCCAGTCTCTCTCTCTCTCTCACTCAGACATACACAACCCTTCCTAAGTGCAGCTAACAGTATGCATGGTTAACACCCTGTGGAATCCCAGTATGCTTTCAGCCACACTGAGGGAGTGGGGGTTTCCAATAGCTGGTCTGCAGGTGTAAGTTGCTATTTCCCCAACTGGATGGTTTTGAAAAGTCCAGTGACTGATGCTATTTGTAGCACAGGTGACCTGACCCTAGCTGGAAACATCACAACAGCCAATGGACCCGGTGAAGCCAAACTGTTATATTTTAGTTTAACATTTTTGACATTTTCTCCACAGAGTTACACACAAGGAGGCCTCTAGTCATCGCGTGTTTTGCATAGAAAAATCTAAACCCTACCCCCCCCCCCCCCCACTACACACACACACAAAGCAGGTGCAAATGTCCATGAATATTTTATACATGCAGAAAGTTTCAAAGTGAATGTATTCACATAAATTGTCCAAAAGCAGACAGTTTAAAAATTGGCCACAGGATGTACCTAGCAAAGTCTGAGGCTTTTATTTTAGTAAAAAAATAGCTATGGGGCCATCTTCCAGTACCTATGCCCGTAGGCTGCATCTGCACACAGGTGAGAAGAAGGGAAGTGTAGCAGCTATCGCAGTGATCTGATTGGCTGCACCTATCGCCATAATAAACCCCAACTTTATTGCTGTGAGCAAAGGGGTCAGTTGTGAAATCAATTGCATAGAAAAAGCACAATTGTTGGGGATTTTATTTTTTTGAGAAGGAAATCTAAGCCTCCTGCTGAGGCAATGGTCTCCCCAATAGGGTCATGTGACAGGAGGTTAATTCCCTTCCCCCTCCTCCCCCCAATATGGTACTAGTTCTCAGCCTAATGGTCGGCAAAGCTCCCCATCTTCAGCTCATGTCCCAGGCCCTGCATTTGGATCTTAGCCAAAGAAGAACCAAAACGTTATCAGTGCTACTTCCATTAAAAAGTAAAACCCTCATCTCCCAAGGATGTAAAAGGGCACAGGCTCAGCTAATTACGATTGCGGTGTTTTCCTCTTTTGCAACTTGTGATGGCTGTATTGGCTCGCCGTGGAAGTTATCCAAAGATGCCGCTGTCCATGAGTTTACGAGATTGCCCACAGGTCCCTCCGGTGACGTGAAGTGCTGAGGGTCCTGTTTTGTTGAAGCTCTTTTAATAGAAGCTCCTGCATTTCTGTCGTTTGTCCAGATCGCCCCAAAATTCGTCTGCCCCGTCATCTGAGGGAAACCCTCGTTTGTGTGGGTGGAGAAGCCATCAATCTGCTTATTCCTTTCCAGGTAGGTGGGAACAGTTTATGTCAATAAAAGAGGTGAATTTAAGTGTAGCATCAGCAACAGTTTAAATTTGCCTTGTTTTTTGACTCCCGCTCAAATGTGTTTATATTTAATGAAATTCTTCATGGAATCAGGGCAACTTACATGACCAGGCTGAGAAAAGACCCTTAGCTCTCATCTGTCACTTGGTGGACTCTGCACCCAGGGCCATTGCTTCTATTATAGGCACTCACCTAGAGCACCAAAATTTTGAGAGTGGCAGAATCCTGCCAGCAAGATGCCCAGGGGGTGCTGTGCCAGAGCCAAGGGGAGTTCTGTGCTGGAGCTACTGACACTGGTAGGAGGGAATTCTCCTCCGGAGCTGCCGCCAGTAGGTAAGTTGGGAGTGGAGGGTGCATGAGCATAGGTTTGCCTAAGGCGCCAAATACTCTTGCACTGGCCCTGCCCACAATTCATCCATGAAATAATACTTTTGGCAAGCAGTCACGGAGAAAAAAACCCAGAAAACAGACCCACTTGGAGAAAAAAAAAAAAAAGCAGGTTAGATGCTGAATAAAGTTGCCGAATAGCATCAGTGGAGCTCAGTAAGCACATCTCAAGTGCACATTGAAAAGGACACAGCGCTTGGCAGAGAAGGTGTAATCACAGCAGACCTCAGATGTGGCCAGTGTTTATAACAACATTAATAGCGCCAGAGGGCACCCCTGCTATAACTCAGAGGTAAACTCATCTTCTGTGTGCCCAGCAGATTTCATTTCTTAGCCCATAAAATGTCAGTGGGTAAGGAAGTAAAGTTTATTTTAGAATAAAGATTTGCAGAGCGGATCAGTCAGTGTGGTTAGAGTGGACACGGATGCATTCTCAGAATACAGAGTACACGCTGGGTGAAAGCCGTACCAAATATTGCCGGTAGCATACGGACACACCACAAGTGTCAGCGGATGCTCCTTCTCCCATTCCTATTGTTGAGCACTAAATCACTCTTAAAGGTGCTGCCCCATGAACACAAAGGTACCATACCAAATTTAGTAAAAACAAATTTAAATTTATTATTGCATATCAATAAGCAATGCGGGTACCTTTGGGAGGAACAGAGGGACCGGACCTCTCCAGCCGTACATTAGTAAAGTCTTCTTTTTATAGATAACACAGACAGTCTCAATCCCCAAATGGCATGAATCTATGGGAGGATCATGTACAATGTTTCTTGTGTAAAAACAAGATAAATTAAACCTAAGTTACCCTGCTCCCCCTCCCAAATTGAGGCCCGCTTGCCTGATGTTCACATCAATCTTCTGCTAGTCCTTTGTCCTGTCAGGTTTTCCCTCAGGGAGATTTCCAAGACTCTGGTTTCGCTGGTACCACTTTAGCTGGAACATTAGCCTGTGAGAGTCTAACCTTTTCCTTCTGCTTTTCCGTGACATCATAAGTTTTTGACATCTCCTGCTGCAGTCCAGATGTCTCCTGTAGTTTCTCCAAATCAGGGTCAATAGGGCATTTAAGGTTCCCCTGGCCAGAACTGCAAGCAGGCCAAGGCAGCAAAGGATTCTGGGTGAGCCATAGTCTCCATGTTGGTTTCAGACTAAGGCACACATATCACTATGATTCCTGATTATTCACCCTGAGGGAAGAGTCACCTAGGGGTCAGGGAGCATGCGAGCACCATGGCCAGGCCCTGCTGACTCTGCTCATAGTATTGTGCCTGAAGAAAATTAGAGAAACCTGAAAGAGAGGTTGGGAAGGCAGAGAGGAACCTGGAAGTGGCAGGTTAGAGAGTTATCTGAGGATGAAGGGGGAGGGGGGAGAGATCAAGAAGATCCTAAAGAAAGGAAGGGAGAGAGAGGAAGAGAAACCTGTGGGTGCCTAAGAAGATGGGATGAGCGGGAGGAGATGGAGATGAATTTAAGGAGGAGAGGAGGGGAGACAGAGAAGAACATGGGAGAGTAGGGAAAGAGAAAAATGGGAGGGGTAGTTAGAAAGGAACCTGTGGTGGATGGGGAGGGGGATATGGAGAGATGGGGAGGGAGAGAAAGCGCAGAAGGGAAGATGTGTGTTAAAGGTGGGAATGGGAAAGGAGTAGATGATGATGCACTCCCTGTTACAAAATCCTAGATCTGCCCGTGTGTGTCAGATATGAAATTCACTGAAATTTCTTTTTCCGTGTGTGGCCAGATTGCAAAACAGATCATTTTGTGTCCTGTTCTAGCTTAAAAAGGACAAAGAACAATTTCTTAAGAAACAAAGCTCTCCTGTAGAGTGCACTGCCCCCCGAAACACGCACACAAATAAAGTATTTGCCGTCCAACCGAAGCCCGTGGTTTCTTTTAAGGAGCCACACTCAGCTTTCAGACTAATTGTGCTTGCAATGATTTTCAGGGCAAGCCACGACCTCAGGTCAGCTGGTCAAAGAATGGTCAGCCGCTGGATCCTAAACAGGTCAGCATCCGGAACGGCGACAAGGACACAATCCTATTCATTCGCAAGGCGGAAAGGACGGATTCTGGCAAATACGAAGTGACAGTACAGATTGACAGTCTGCAGGACAAAGCCACCTTTGAAATCCAAGTTATAGGTAAGGAAGGACCGGACAGCGCTGTGGACCGACAGCTTTGCACATTTTGTACTTTAGTAAGTCTTATTCGAGGAAACCTTGACCACAGCCAGATCTCCCAGCAGCAGCACGCAGGATGATTTCTGCACGTTATGTGCTACAGATTGGGCCTGCAAGACAATTTTCAAAGGGATCTCCCCGTGAAGAATATCCCGTTCGAAATCCCGTGGGGGGGCCGATGCCACAGGAAATCCTTTTCCCGTGGAGTAGAGAACTCGAACGGCATTTCAAAATGCAATCCCTGCCGGCGTGTTCCCAGGCCCTCCCTATCTCCATCCCTTTTCCCTGAACTGGGGAGAGCAATTTTTAAAAGGGGGTTTTGCAAAGGAAATCCCCTTGAAATTTACTCCTAAATCCTTGGACAAAAGATGCACAATTTCAAAATTAGGAACATAATCTGATTTGTGCAGGATGGGGGGAGGAAGGCAGGTGCAGGAGTCGCGCCATTTTTGGTCTTACTTTTTCTCAAAATTTAAATCTTCCCTTACATCCTTTGGGCAGAAAATGCCATAACCATGGACATTTTCTTTGATGCCCACAGTGTTAGCTGCTAGCTCAGTCTATAATCTCACAGAAGGCAATAGCTACTTCACAACTGCACGATCAATCTACTGTAATTTTCGGTTGCAAGATTGTTATGGCATGTGTCACGGTGCACGTAATCCCACTCCGAGCTGGTGGTGGTGACGTTTCTGCAGTTTCTTCTGGAAAGTTCAAGAATTCCAGCAAATCTGCCTGTGTCACAGGTCACTGCCCGCCAATGCCAGGGGCTCTAGCTGGCCAAGATATTCATCAGCAGAGCAGGAGAAAAGACACCAGGTTGAAGCTTGGCTCAGGAGTTAGATTCAGGAGCCAGACCTCTCTCTGCATTGTATCCATGGGGCTTTGAACAGTACAAGCCAACTGGGCATAGCGCAGACCTGGGAATGAAATCTGTGTCGCTACGCCTCGACAGTTCTAACTGATAACCTTGTGCTGAATGTTCCAGAAACGTTGAGAAGAAGCGAGTCATTACTCTTGGGAAGGCCTATGGTTAATATCTTGGGAACCTCTGTGCATTTCATACATATCTAAAGGACCATACGGGTATCACACTGAACGTGTGATGTAGGTTACTGGACTGCAGCCAGTGAGAGGTTTAACCTTCAGATCCATCTAATATGAATCAGTGCGGGGTGGCTAGGGAGTCAGGTAATGATATTAGGAGGAAGACGGGGCCAGTGCAAGGGTTCTAGGCACCCTAGGTGAATCTCCAGCCTTATGCCCACCCAACCTCCTCTCATTAAATTTTCAGGCTCTTAGGTCAAAACCAGCGCCCACTGAGAGTTTGATAATTAAACTCAGCAATCACAATGACCCCCACCACCACCCCTCCCAGAGCAATCCTGTCAAAAAAAAACCCAACAAAACTGCCCAAAAGGACAATTTTCATAAGCCATTTCTGATTTTCCCAGCTAGGTAAAGGGGCTTTTCTGAAAACAACTCACCCGAAAAACCTGTGAAAGGGAGAAAGTATGAGGTGAGAATTGGTAGCCATGACTTTGCACCAGAAATGTAAAGTTTTGAAAACTGCAGTTAAATTCATTTCATTTATCCATGAACCCCATTCAAGCTATTTCTTTGGCCACACAACAGCTGAGTTAATGGGAAAAGACAAAGCCTGCCAGTCTGATTTCCCTCTGATGTTTCCCTCCTGCCACCCCGTGAGTGCATCGGAAATCAGACTCCCCCAAGTCGAGTCCCGGGCATTGGTTTGGACCGTGAGTGGGTTCTGATTTTGAACGGACTCAGGGCCCAGATTTGCTGGGGCTTTCCTTCCACTCTGTGTCTCTGGGGGGGGGGGGGGGGGAAAGCTTAGTAACTCGGGTCCTTAGCATCCGGTAATCCGACATTCAAATCTTAAATGTGAATGAGCGCGAGATGAGCTATAAATCATTGCTTTGGAGGTGGTCCAGGGAAGCTCAGGGGAGGAAACAGAAAAGTCATTTAATACTCTTCACCCTCTCGGAGTCCTGGTGGACCTTGCATTGGCTCCTCTGGTGATAACTGTTAACGACAAACTTGAAAATATTTCCGGGCGCCTGTGAGAGAGGTTTTGCTTATTTGATTCTAACAGATATTTACTGGTTTTGGTGGCTTCTTGTACTGCATCTATAAGGTAGTGTTCGCTGTGTAGGATGTAGCCAGCTTTTTCTTTTTAAAATATGCATTCATAACTCTATCATTTTGATGATGTAATTTACAGAAACGCCGCAGTGAGGGATTGTAATGTCATCTCCTGACAAGGCATTGGGTGGGGTGCGTTGCGCTGCTCTTGACACCTTACGGATGATTCAGAGTCGGCAATTCCAGGCATCCCTTATCCTGTCACTATCTGCTCTGAGCCTCCCTCCATCCAATTTCATATCAAAACCTGTTGTCCTTGAGTTTAATTTTATGGGAAATGCTATCTCCTTGTTCTTTATTGAAGTCTGATAGTTCAAAGATGGGTGATAAGAAATGGAGCAGCAAGCTCAAGTCTCTCCCATTGGAAACAGAGGACCTTGTTCAGGCAGAATAGATATTTGGCCTCAAAAATGTATTTATACAAATCTGTACAGTCACTTCAAATGAGTGTACAGATTTACATATTGATAAGCTGGGCTTTTAACCATGTAATCCATTCTAAAATATAGATATTTGTGTCTTTTTGGAATTCCTAGTTTTCTTTAATTTTGGGGGGAGGGTGTTGAGTGGTTCCTTTTTTGGAGTCTACCCTGTTGTCTTATAACGCACCTGCAGAACTGGTGAGTCCAGGCAGAGGGGCGCATCAGTGCATTACAGGTTGACCTCCTCACCATTGCTAATTGGACGCACGTCGACATCCTTAGAATTGTAAGTGTACATTCCTAGCCAGGGAATGAACACACACACAGAGAAAGATTTAGACACTGTGAGATGGACTGAGGTGCACAGAATGTCAATAGATTTGGGGAGGGGATTTAAGCCATTGCAAGGAGTTATGCTATGCAAGCGGCAGTGAAGAGGGTGTTGGTTTACCAGATGAGTTCCAGGAGCCTGCAAGTCCATGACCTTGTGGGCTCCTAGCATGATTTTTTTACACTGAAAATCTTTGCAGGCTTCACTAACCTTGCATTGGGCCAACGTCAACATTATACAAAGGTGGCCATGAGCTTTGAAGGCCATATCTGAAGAAGGGGGTCTACATAAGCACCAGCTCGTGTACAACACCATCTTCGGATAATGCTTTGCCCAATGAATCACCACCTGCAAATAGTGCAGTTTTCTTTAGGATTAACAAGCTACAACAAGGGAATCCAAAAGGCTAGCCTGCTAAAAGAGAATTATAGATGTCATCTCTAATTGCAGTCGCTAGGCGTGGACACTTCGGACTGTGGACTGTTATTCGCTTATCACACCTGTGGGGCTTCTATGAAAACATTTGGATAATTATAATAACTTCCTAGTGCTTAGATAAGTTTTTTATTAAGATTTAATTTGAAAGACATTGTTTTTGAAACAAGATTATATCGTGGAGCTGTATGAGCTAATTTTGATGCCTTTCCAGCAGCGTGCATGATACCACGTGTTAGGGATGTGCATTTGTTACATCCGTTTCGGCGGGTGCACATGCACCTCCCCGACTTTCTAGCGCATGCAGGAAACGGAGAGTATACGTGTATTCACAATAATGAGATACACGCATACTATCCATTTTTCCACGTGTACTACAAAGTCAGTGAGGTTTGTGCGTACCTACCGAAACGAATGTAGAGAATGCACATCCCTACCACTTGTTGCTTCAATAAGAATCTAGTTACAACATTTCTCATCTTTTTGGTGTATTTGTAGCCTGCTAAAATGTCAAGAAATAATCCTGCGGGATCAGATCAATAGCCGGGAATGGTCCCTTATTTGTGACTTCTGCACAATGTGCATTGAATTGAAAAGATCTGTTTTCCAGGAAAGACTCAATAACTAGGCCTGTGGCAATTTACAGAACATAGCTTACAAACATATTTAACATTACTCTTCTTCTCTCCTGCTGGAGGCTACGGGTTATGCTTAAGATTTGCCAGCATTATAATTATTTGGACTCCATATTTAGCCACGGTGAGGCTCTGACAGTCAGCCGGATAAACTTATGTAGCTAACTAATGCTCTATGTTCAGTGGTGCAGCTGCACTGCTGAATATTCCTGGTTATCCTAAAGTTGCCACATAAGTTATCCAGTTGACTTCAGAACAACTCTACAGAATGACCAGAGTTAGCCGGATAACTCCCCGCTATGCCTCTAGTCCACCCCTCACTATCCAGCCAAATTCGAGCTGGACAAATAGTTATCAGGCTAGAATTTAATCAGATAAGTGGCAACATTTTCATTTAGCTGCATAACTTCTTAGTTATCTGGCTTAATGCATTTGAATATGGGCATCAGATTTTTAACACTTTTTATTGTATAATATTTAAACTTTTGGCAAAATAGGAATGCTGCAAAATAAAGAGCCCTAATTATGATACAAAAGGTACGTTTTGAAAGTCTTAGACAGCTTTTACATAGTCCGGATAGAGTTAACCTGCCTAACTCATCCATACTCCAGTTGTGAATTTTTAGTCACCTGAAAGTAGGCATGTACGATTGGCTGAATTAAGGATGTGCATTCGTTTCCCCCGATTCAGTGGTATGCACGTACCTCGCTGATTTTATAGTACATGCGAGAAAACAGAGAGTATGCGTGAATCTCATTATCAAAACTACACGCATACTATCCATTTTCCTGCATGAACTATAAAGTCAGCGAGGTACACGCACAATTAAACTCTGGAATTTGTTGCCAGAGGATGTGGTCAGTGCAGTTAGTATAGCTGTGTTTAAAAAAGGATTGGATAAGTTCTTGGAGGAGAAGTCCATTACCTGCTATTAAGTTGACTTAGATAATAACCACCGCTATTACTAGCAACGGTAACATGGAATAGACTTAGTTTTTGGGTACTTGCCAGGTTCTTATGGCCTGGATTGGCCTCTGTTGGAAACAGGATGCTGGGCTTGATGGACCCTTGGTCTGACCCAGTATGGCATTTTCTTATGTTCTTATGTACCGCCGAATTGGGGGAAACGAATGCATATCCCTATAATGCTATATAGAATAGAGGCATTCTGGGGGCACTTCAAAGATACATTTGAAAGCTACATGCACATATTTCAATATCAATATTTCCCTTGTGGATACTGCAGACTGATTCCATTTCCTCTGCAGTTAACGTGGCGTAATGCACGCGGCTGTTTAGTGCAGGTAACAGGCAGCCGCGTGCTAATGCTGACCCGAATGTGACGAAACACGAAGGCCGAGCAACACTAATGGTGCTGCATCTTAAAGCTTCCAACCGGCGCATTCGACTAACTCTCTCAGACTGTTCCATTTTCACTTTCACCACAATCCGGTTGCTGGCTTTTCTGCTGACAATAGGTCACTGACAGACTGATGGATGGACACAATCCCCCATTGGGCATTCTTTTTTTTACTTTGTAAACTAATGCCTAAAAAAAAAAAATCTATACCCACCTCATGGGCCTGCCATTAATCTGTATATTTTACACTTTCTGAAGGGATGCATACACACTTCTGATCATATTAACAACCCACTATTGAAACACAATGTGCCCGCGAACCTTCTGCAGACTTAAACATACATGCGTACTTTTGATGTTAGGCGCCCTATTGAAAGAAATGTACCCCAGTGTGTGCATGGGTTAAGTTATATTTAATGGCCACAGAGACAGCGCATGTGAAAGAGAGGAGCAAGGCTCACTTTCCTGATATTCTGCTTTTTTTTTCTGGTCTTTGAAGAGAGACCTGGAGCCCCCCAGGGCATTAAGCTGGTTGATGTGTGGGGATTTAATGTCGCTCTGGAGTGGACGCCACCAAAAGACAACGGGAACAGTGACATAAAGGGCTTCACAGTGCAGAAACTGGACAAGAAGACCGGGGTAAGTTCTCAGCTTGCACATTATAGTAAAATTCATGTAAAAAGTTGAGGAGCGTAGAGTTGAAGACATCCCCATTTTGGCACTGTCGTCGGGCATATTACTGGGAGGGGCCACGCCCAGTGAACTCCAGACTTGGACCTGTGGGTGTGGGGACAGGGCTGTGAGCAGCAGATGGCCTAGGCTTGCATTTTCAAAGTTCATCCCTTTCAAAAATCTGAGTCTGCGATTTACGCTGGGATCACGCGGGCGATGTGCGTGTGCCAAGAGACTGCTGACGGACATCTGGCTTAGGGCAAAAGCAGAAGCAAATGTGATGCCAAGGGAAGGAAAGTGTAGGACAGGAGCAGGGGAAACCTGAGCAGGCTTAGCAGGCAGCCGGTGTGAGTTCTATTAACAGCTCGGAGCAGCTTAAGCCATTTCTTTCTCTGGAATTGCATTCACTTAAAGCTTTTACAGAGAATGCATTTATTGCTTCTCCTATTTTTATTGTAATGGTCTGGAGCGCCAAGAGCATCCTGACAGGGTATTTTACTTTTGGGCGCTATGTAAACATTCACCTTCTGGAACGTCTTGTGGCGAGTTGTTTCTTTGTGAAACATTGTTAATGAAGGCGCACTTTGCCTTAATATTGACAATTAAAACAGGGGAAGTGGAAATAATAAAATAAAATCGAACAAAGCTAGTTTGACGAGTTATGTCTGGGGTATGTTCAACGGAAGCCTACAGGATCCTAAAGCAAGCCCTGGCCTTTTGCAGGAAAAAAAAACAAACCCTTTTCATTTGAAAACTAAGTTTTTTCTCCCGAGGAGTTTCTAGCACTCCACCTCATAAGAGAGCCTTTTCTGCCTAGCGGCTGCGGGCTGGGTGGTACTGAACGTGCATTTCCTTACGCGTGCTGTTCTGGGAGGTCTCTGCGTTGATCCTGGCCGCGTCAGCGCGGGAGTCTTCTGTGACCTGGATTGGGGCCCACAACGAAGAGCGCCCCTAAAAGGATTAAAGTAATTTGTTAACTGAGAAGTCCCGGAGGCAGGGAGTAACCACACCGAGAGTCCCTCTCTGAACCTTATTCCAATGTTTTAGTCACTCATCATAAATACAGCGAAGAGCACTGGTTTTCAGATACATCCAAGATATCCAAAGCCGCCCGCTTCTTGGATGGGGGGGTGGCCAGCTGGCTCCATTGTTTTCAAGGCGAGCTAATCCAGTCCTTGTTTTGCCCCATTGCATGCGTGAAGATGTTGTTCCTGCTTTTCTTAGGGAAATCAGAAATACAATATAACTCCATGCATGCTAGGGGATAAAACCAGGACTGGCTAACAAAAAAAAACCTGAGTCAGCTGGCAGCCCTCCTCTTGGATTAAATATAATTTATAACTATATCTCATGAATATGCCTTGGGGACAGCAGGTGCTGCCAGCCAGTCAGATTGCTGGATAGAGCGCAGCAGGCCAGCACTGAGCAGCTGTGAATGCATGCAGGTCCGAGGGCCGCCAGAGGTGAAGGGAAGGCATCTAAGGGCCGGTAGCAATGCAGTGTGGACTCCTCCTCCTCCTCTTCTTCTGTACTCCAGATATCTTTATGAGGACATCTTGAACAGCTTCCTCTTTTTTTTTTTGTTTTCTTGCCGGTTATCTGGAGCTGTTCAGGTGGAGGTGGACAGGGGGTTTGGATATTCGCGCCCTCCAGAGGCCGCAGAGGTGTTGGTTGCATGGCGCCTGCGGCTTCCCTAATCTCCGGCTGGTTTCTCTTTCAGGAGTGGTTCACCGCGCTGGAGCACTGCCACCTGACTAACTGCACCGTCTCCGACCTTGTCATGGGCAACTCCTATTACTTCCGGGTCCTTGCGGAAAACCAGTGCGGCCTCAGTGAGAACGGGGCAGTGACGAAGGACTGTGCGCACATCAAGAAGACAGGTGCGTGGCGAGAGGGGGAGGCTGCTTCCCGGCAGCACCTTTTCCCCAGGGGCGTGCTGGGCTGTCAGAAAGATTGACCTTGACAGGTAGAACCTGTTGCCCGGTTTCTTAGACAATGAGCATTTACCAAATATGAAATAAAGTAGAAAGAAATGTCCTCACTAGGTAGCAAAATGAGTTGAACCTTCACCTGTGCAGAGATGTCATTCTTGCTTTGCAAATTCCTGGACTTTTTCTGCTGTACTATGTACTCTTTTGCAAAAACAGTGGTTTCTTTTCTTACAGAGCATATATTGGCATTGATATTTTTAGGAAGTGTGCATCATTTCAAAAACTCTTGAATGAGGAAAGCAACTAAACTTAGAGGCCAATCTGATGGCAGCGCTGTTTGCTGCCAGGTAGGAGAACCTGCATTTGATTCCTGAGGCCCGCTGGCTCTTCTGGGGCCTGGGCTGCTGCAGAGGCAGTGCTGACGAGCTCTTTGGGAGGGAGTCCCCGCCCTCACACAAAAACGGATGTCCCTTAAATTCTAGACTCATGGGTTGGCCCGATGTCCCAGCGGAGGACCTGTGTTCCCCTTCCAAGGTCCACAGTCCCTGGGGGAGGAAGTCTCAGCCATTGCTCAGTAGTGACACCTGCTGGTTAGATTTAGGAATGGCGCTCCACAGGTAGGAGCGATCTCCAGCACCTGGTCAAGGATGGTCACTGCAATGGCTGAGCTACGTGAGTGGGTGAATTATAAAAAAAAATAGAGGGGACCCCCAGTTAATGGTGAATGAAAGCTCACAGCACCATAGCCCATTAGTCCGATGGAGCTGGAAACCTATGGAGGTAGGAGGAAAACCACCAGGCCAAAAAAACAATAAGAACAAATTCTAAGTTTGCATCGCAGAAATGCAATGCTCCTTTTTTAACATTAAGCAGGCAATTTTTGCAAGTCTGCAACCCTTTGAACACGCATTAGCAAGATAAATCTTCAAACAGCCAGCATAGGCTGAAGCCAGAGAATACTCTTTCACCCGCATTTTCTGTGTGCATAACTCCTCTTTGAAAATCCGCATGCGTGAGCAGAACCGTCGTCCACCTACACACGTGTATCACGTGTACGTAAACCCTGGTTCTGCAGGCGCATGTAAATGCACGTGCATCTATACGCCCAAGTCCCCACCTCAGCTCTGCCTCCGGAACGCCTTCCTGTTTCGCGGAGAAAAGTGCGCATGAAATCACTGTTCTGCATTCTTTCACGTGCACTGACGCCCTCCTCCGCCTGGCTAATTTTGAAAAAGGCCGTTTAGGTGTACACTTGCATGCAGTTTGATGAGGGCTGTGATTTTTCTTGGTCCTGTTCAGCTTTACGGCTTTATCCTCACCGCTAGTGCGAAAGGGAAGGAGCTCCCATGGATAACCAGTCATTTATTCTTCGTATACGCCCCCATAATATGCTCGTCGAGTTTGGTTTGGTCAGTAAGTGCTGCTGTTGATGAACTTCCCGATCATCCTCCCTCACCTCCCCCTTTCTTCTCTACCTTCACTAGCCAGGAGCAGCTGCCAGCCCAAGGGGATGAGGCAGGATTTGGCGTCACAAGAAGTGAATCGTTGACCTGTGGCCACCCTGGGATAAATCAGTTCTAGTTCATGCATCTTCAGAAAGTAAAACTATAAATGTCAGCGGGACGGTTACTTTGGTATAGCAGACGTGCCACGCAGCGAGAGAAAAAGGAGGGAGGGAGAGAGAGAGTGTGAGAATGAAAGATAAGACAAATTCATTTCTCATTTAAATGCATCATCATTTCTGTATTGTGGGACTTCACATGGGAACCTTAAGTCAGTAAAATGTCCTTTCCAACACAGGATTTTCTGTAATTTGAAGTGTTGCTCAAGATGAGACTTATTAAGTCTGCACTTATACACCTTCATTCCAACTGGAACGTACTCAGGAGAGACGGGAGACGTCACTAGGACAGAGTAACATGGTAAATGATGGCCAATAACCGTCCATACAGTCTGTCCCAGTGCCACTCCATGAGGGTAAACCCAATGCGTTCCTGGAAGCAGAAAGCAGTCGCATCACTCACTGCGGATATGGGCTGAACCGCCATTCTGTGCAGGTTACCCACTGCTTCATTAGCATCTTGTGCCTCCGGGGATCCTCTGTGTTTATCCCACTCTTCTTTTTAATTCCATACTGGTTCTGTCTTCACCAACTCCTCCGGAAGAGCAGTCCAGGCATCTACCACCCTTCTGTGAAGAAAACATTGTTTCTGAGTCTATCCCTTCGCTGCCTCACGTCATGACAGTGAATTTTCCAATTTCCTTTCCACTGAAAAAGATTTGCTTCTTGTGAATTAACATCTTTCAGGTACTTAATTGGCAGAACGCGCATACCTCACCAACTTATAGTACATGTGGGAGATGTATAGTTTTAATAATGAATTATACGCATAATATCCTTTTTTTTTTTTTAAGTGTACTAGAAAGTCAGTCAGGTGTGTACGTACCGCCGAAATGAATGCACATCCCGGATATTTAAATGTCTATATCATATCCCCCGTCTCTCCTCACTTCTGAGGTCCTTCAGTCTCATCTCATAGGGCTTTTGGTGGAGCCTCTTCACCATTTTGATTGTCTTTCTCTGAACTGTCTCGGGCCTCTCTATGTCCTTTCGGACCTGAACACAGTATTATTTATTTTAAAACTTTTCTATACCGTCATTCAGTAAATTGACCATCACAATGTTTACATAAAGTACTCCAGCTGTGACCTTGCTAATGACCTATAAAGAGGAATTATCACCTCTTTTGTTCCCTACGGGCTATGCCTGTTAGTAGGATCTTCTTATTCTGAATCTTTGGCACGTGTGGATACAGGAAAGCAGTCAGTGACTCAATTGCTTTTCAGATGGAAATAAAAGCATGGGGTTTCTTGACGCAGGTTGACCTTTTGGTTTGTTTCACCAGGTATCATGTACAAACCTTTGGCGTACCCAGAGCATGACTTCTCAGAGGCTCCCAAGTTTACGCATGCTCTGAATGACAGAAGCACTACTACTGGGTACAGCACTAAGCTGTTCTGCTCTGTCCGTGGGACTCCTAAGGTGAGCAGGGATGGATGGGAATGCTTTATCTGTTGTAGGATGAGAATGTGGAGCTATACCATGCACTGTGCTTCTCACAAGCCCATTGAACTCTTTTGTTAGTGGGACGCCTCTCTCTAAAAATAGGCCTTCAGCAAGGTCTTGAAAGTGGTTGGGGGAGGTGCTGGAGCCTGCTGAGGGGGAATGAATTCTAGCGGTAGGAATGGAGCATGAAGGGGTGTGAGGTGAGAACAAGAAGATGGGACTCTTTAGAAGAGCGTAGAGAGGGCTTGGAACAAGAGATGAGTGGTGGGATATAGAAAATAATGCAAGGCCTTGAAGGGAAAAAAAAAGTAAAATCTTAGGGCTTGATATTCAAGCATAGCCAGATAAGCAAGTTAGCCAGATAAAACTTATCTGGATAACTTACAAAGAATATTTCAGTAGCACACTGAATAGCCCAGTAAACGTTGCTAATTAACTGAAGAAGTCTTATTTGGCTAACTTTAGACATGCAGTTGAGCAGATCTAACTAATCCAGTTAACTTGTCTGGTAAGTCTGAATATGGGGACTTTCGTGGCTTGTTAACTGGAGAAATAGCTCCTCCCTGATCCGCCTACATCCTGCCCACCACTTATCTGGTTAACTACTTAAGTAGTGCTGAATATTGGCCTCTAAGAGGCCAATGGAATAAAGTGCGCATAAAAAATGTGCGGCCAAACTAGGCACCTGTTTATTAATGCGTGCATGTTAACCTCTCTTAGGCGCCCGATGCAATATGTAAATGAGTTGTCATGCTAAGACGGACACGCTAAGGATAAATTGTGCATCCCTAGCACGTCCTTGGCATTGAGCGCCCAGGAGACATGTCTGTGTGCAGGTTACCAAAATGAATGCTCAATTTTTTGTTTTTAAAGTAGACCCCTTGACACATGGCAAGAGACTTTATGCCTGCTCCGGGACAGGCGTAAAAATTGACGGGTTAAAAAGTGCGCCTTGGGAGCATAGTGATTTTTTGCATTGCAGGGTAATAGCTAATAGCCTCATCTGCATGGCATTTACACGTGATGAGCACTATCAGCTATGCCTTTGTTTGGACGCACGTTTTGGAGGTGCTGATCCCCTTACTGCATCGGGGGTTATGGATGCGTGTCCAAAACGTACATCCAACTGCTCATTAACCCGTGCACTTTACTGCATCAGGGAGGAGAAAATGGGTTCTCTGCGAGAGAGCCAGAGACAGAAGAGGGGCAAGAAAGAACAGTTGGAGAGAGAGAAGCCATTCAACAAGTGTCATTTTCAAGATTGACATGGCCTCTTCATTTGTGAAAGTTTAGGAGGGAGAGGAGAAGACATTGAAGCGGCAGATGAGGGTGGAAATGATGATCCAGTAGAGAGAAAGGAGGAGGAAGGGAGGGCGAAGATTTTAACTTCCTTGTTAGGATGTGATAGTTGGCTTTATAAGGAGAGTGCATGAGACGAAAGGGTAGCAAGTGCAATGTCTTTGCAAATGGTATACGTCCGATTCCTGGTTTATGAAGAAAGAGGAACCTAAAGGCAGAAAACATGTGTAGCAGCTGAAAATGTGGATGATGTCAAGGAGAGAAACATAGGATTGTTTGTAATGGAGAGAGCAGAGGAGGAGGAGAGTAGGAATTTGAAATGAGGGTGTGAGAATTCCTCTGGATTTGTTTAGAAGCACAAGCCAAGGAAGTATCTGTTGTGCTCGGCCAGCTGCAGAACGGGCCCACGATCGGCCGCGCTTGCCCGAGACGCAGGACTAGCGGAAGGACTGCCGGCACCGCGAGGGTGCCCCGACCGCAGGCGCTGCAGGCAGTCGCGCCGATAGGCCACACTGCGCATGGAACGCTGCTCTGCCAGGGGAGCATCCCTTGGGGCACACGCACGCGACTGAGGCCAATTTAAATTGCCCGTGGGGCTCTCACCAGCTTTCTCCCACTCAGTGAGGCATGCCTCATTTCCATAAAATAATTTAAGAAAGGGCTCCTAGAAACCCCAGCACGGGGCTGTGCAACCAAAAAAAAAAAGTATCGTTTTTTTCGTTTCATCTGTTATTTTTTGTTTTTTTTCTCATTTCGTTTCATTTTTAGTCCACACTAAAAATGAAACTGAAAAACTACTGCACATCCCTACCCAGCAGCAAATCACCGGGAGTGTGTGGGGGGACTCAGTCAATTGTCAAGTTAAGGTTAGAATTGTAAGCAAAGAGTACTTAGAAACTGAACACTACAAATAATCTTGATGCATTTGCAGACAAATGCAAAAAATAAGCGATAATTCTAGTAATGAAAAGGTTACATGCTGACTGCATGTCGCTGGCAAATGAGTTCTAATATAGATAAATGTAACGTGATGCACCTCGGTAGTGGTGATAAATGTGCTGTGCGTAAGATGGATGGGAAGCAAATTATTACTCGCACAAATGAAAAGTTATCTCATTGTGGCCAGCAATGAATGCCTACAGTGCTGTGGGGTATACGGGGAGAAATAAATATGAAGAATGACTAAATGTCAGCTCATCATCGAGCTGCAACAAGTGAGCCACCAAGTATGTTCAACGGCATAAAAAAAAAAAAAAAAAAAAGACATGCAGACGTTATGCTGTTGTCTTACAACTCTTTAAAGGTCCCCAGAGAAGCTGTAAGAAGCAGATTAGAGATCCACCAGTGTCCAACCTTCTTCCAAAACTGGCCGTGTTATACATTATATTGCATTGTATTACGTCTATACAAAATTGCATTTTAAGCATCATAATCAGTATTTTAGAAACCTTTAGAGGGTTACAGCAATTGCACAGATCATTTTAAAAAAAAATTTCATTTGAAAGTGTGGGGAAAAGAACCCTAGCATAAATCTATCCTTTATCTTTATTTCAGCCAAAAATTGTTTGGCTGAAGAATCAGATGGAGATTAGAGAGGATCCCAAGTATCGGGCACTCACCAACCAAGGCATCTGCTCCCTGGAAATCCGGAAGCCCTCTCCCTTTGATGGTGGCGTCTACACCTGCAAAGCCATTAACTCGCTGGGCGAAGCTTCTGTGGTCTGCAAGCTGGATGTGAAAGGTAGGCCACGGGCGGTTTCATTAAGAACACAGGATCGGGCCGGGGGAGGCAGAGGTCTCAGGTCCACGTCAGCGCAAGAACTGCTCCGGTTCTGGGGATATTTTCACCAATAGATCCGGAGCAAAACATGAACACGTCTGCCTCAGGATCTGTCTCATTTCTCCTTTAATGTTTTTTTTTTTCAGAGCAGAGTTTTGCTCCATCGTTCCTTGTGTTTTCTGGGTTCTCTCTCTTTCCTAAAAAAGCAAACTTGCCCGGTTCTCACGGAAACACAAAAGAATTGCTTGGCTTACCAAGTCTGCCCATTGCTACCTGCCTACTGCGCTCTTACTTGAGCTGTGGTCTTCTCCTTCACTCTGGCACCAAGGTCCTTTTGGGTTTATCCCCTGAATGCTTGAATTCTGCCACTATTTAAACTCCGTTGGAAGTCTGTTCTAGGTGTCCAGCACATTCAGAATGAAAAAGAGGTGATCAATGCTAACGTTAAGTGGTGCTGATCGGCCAGCGCTCTGCTTCCACAGTTTGTTCTAGGTCTGCTCCTAATTTAGCCCATTCATAAGCGATCTGCTAACAATTTAGTCATTTTTGTTTATATTGGCATGACAGGTCACCGACCTGGCTCCAGACCTCTGCAGGATCACCTGAAACAAACACTCAGCCAAGTACTTTGCAGAAAATAGTGCACTAATTTCCTCACAGACCACACACACACACACACAACTCAACATCTCCGAAGCAGCAGAACCTTCCAGACCTGTACAGCCATGTGCAGGGCTGAACTTAGGAGGGTGCGGGGCCCAGGGCAAACCAATCGCAGCAGGATCCTGGAGCACTGAAATTAAAGTGCTGGGGACGGAGCTACTATAGCAGTGTGGGGGGGGGGGGGGGCAGGGGGGGAACGTCCACAGGGCAGTGCCCAAGGTTGTTGCCTCTGCTCGCCCTCTCTCCCAAGGACAGCCTTGAGCAGGTGTTTGAACACAGGTTGGATTGTTACTCCATGCGGCAACCAAAAAACACTCTTCTGTTTAGCATTAGGCTGATGAAATCTCAGCAGGCAGCTTATCCAGCCTTCTCACGTGGATCTACTCACCTAGGTGGTAGCCCTGGGCTTATTCTGGCCTCAGTCAGGAGGTCGCGCAGGATTTGGGACCCACGACTGCAGGGTTCTAGAAGGGGTCCCGGTGCATGGTCCCAGCCAAGAGCGGTCGCTGCAGGAATGGGGCTGCCTGAGTTGGTTGAGGGGACTTCAAAGGAAAATTCCTGGGGAGTTACCAGCCCCACTTCCAACTGAGCTGAGAGCCTGAAGGAGCAAGAGAAAAGTGCCAGGCCAGAAAAAAAAAGAATTCAAAAAACAAAAACAAAACACATCACATCCAAAAAAGCATGAAACAGATTTCACTATCGTTGATTTTCTTACTTTTGTATGATGCAACTATAGAAAGTTTCCCCGGCTTGGCCCTTGTTGGGGACAGATTTTTCTAAAGGCTCGAGGCAGAGCAGCGCGTAGAGACAGAAATACCAGGGGAGAAAACCGCGCGCCTGTGCTGGGTTTTCCAGTACTCGCTCATAACTTTTCCTGCGTAAGTCACGAAGCAGAAATCACTGGTGCATGGATTTGCAAGTCCTTTGGGCCAGAGTAGCTTTAAGGCTGATTTTCAATCAGAAACTAACTGGGCCTGTGTCATCGCTAATCACCTTCTCCGAAAGGTACCCAAGAGTGGCTGACAATGCACTTTACGTACAGTTCCTATTTGACCGCTTTGTACGAGTGAATCTTTTCTATTTACATTTTTACAGTGCCTCAATAAGGACAGCGATATAGGGATAAAGAACCGAAAGGTAAGCGTGGGGAGAAATCTTGATAGATTCGGACCTGTCTCGCTTTTCATTACGTGGCTTCTTTGCAGGCTGAGATTCCCCATTGGTGGAATAAGATGGGAGAGAGGAGATTTGAACAAGGGCTGCGGTCTCCACAGCTCACGCACGGAAACCTCTTTGGACAGGGGCCAGCGTTGGACCGGCGCCAGCGGAGCGACTGAGCCGGGACCCTCAGCTGGAGAGATCCGGCGGCGTTTGCGCCTGCGCAGGGCTAGAGATGGGAAGGAGGGAAGCTAGGACCAAACCAGCTCCCACGTGGGACCACCGGCGGGGACAGCCGCTGGAGCCGACGCAGGCACCGCGGTCTCTTCCCTTTGGGACTGCAGCGGCCCCTGGAGCTGGCAGGAAGCACTGCTGAGCTCAGATGCAGGAGCTGCGAAAGCAGCAGCAGCAGCCTAGCGAGGCGTTAGGACAAGGGAAGGGGGGGTCTGAGCAATGGGAACTGCGAGAGCAAGGCGAGAGGCCACGGAGGGGGTGCAGCAGAGAGCAAGAGGGGGGAGTGAAGTTAGAGCAATGGGTGAGGGGAATGGTGAAAGCAGGGGGGAGGGAGAGACACACCTGATGCAGTAATGATGGGTCCATACCTCATTAGCATCCACGGTCCTGCTTCAGCCTAATGATGATTTGTAATGGATAAGTTCTATGTAGCTGTAGTTAAAGGTGCCGCAGCATGCAAATAATCTCCAACCTCTGTTAAAAAAAAAAAAAAGAAAACAGGTTAAACTGAATAATAATGCAGGTGTGCGTGAATACATCTTGGTCACAACTAAGATGACAGTTTGGAAACGGATCTAGGAGTGTTAAAATGACGCAGCACGGCTAGATGGGGCTATTTTAAACTTGTCCCCCCGATGCAGGTAAAAGTACGGTGCCATGTCCCATGCGTGCACTTTCACCTGTGCTGAGAAGGGGTGGAGGAAGGGTTTTCGTCTTGTGTCCTTATATTGTTAAGCAGCTGCAAATCCTGTGAGCACTTTTGGACCCATGGTCCATGCTCCAGCCCACGTTTTCATGCACTTGTAAGGGGGGGGGCAGAGGTAATTTAGGGATGAGCTCCATGGCGCTGATATTCCTACCCTCCCAAAAGTTTAATGTGCACTGTATGTATCCTTTTTGGGGTCTGATTATAGCAATATTTGTTCTGCTCCAAAAATACTCGATTCGGTTCAGTAGCCTTTATGTGTTTGATTTTGGAGGGCTCTCTTCTGTTAAACCTGCTTTGCCTCTTATTTTTCCTTCTCTAGATTGAGTCTTCAATAAGAAATCATTGACTTCCCTTCCTGAAGAAGCGCCAGCCTTCAGCAAATGTCCCATGTCGGCTACAGCCCTGCACTACTCCTTCCAAATCTATCAGCGGCCTATTTAAAGGGAAAGTACCCTTGAGCACAAATCATACAAATAAAAAGTCCTTATCCTCTCTTTCAGGTCTCTCAGGTGATTTTAGTATTTGCTAAAAGAGAAAAAAAAAGTTCCTTTGGCAGAGGGAGGGCGGTCAAGTCGTTCGCACGAAGGCTAGTGCAGGTGATGATGCCCGAGTGCTTAGAGTTGGAGCAGGCAGACATGAAAGTCAGGCACAGAGAGAGAGAGAGAGAGAGAGAGGCAGAGCGCAGTGGAGATGCTGATAATTGCATTGTATTAAAAAAAACCTGTTGAAATTATAGAAATGGACACCCGGGGGTGCCTGCTAAGATAAGGAAAAGGATTACACAGCTAAGAAACTCTGTGATGTTGAACAAGCGTCCACTTAGGGTTGCCAACCTAAAATGAAACACCACCCACGCGCTCCTCCCCCCTTCCCTGTGGACCCTTCCTTTTCACAGCAGGGGCCGATGGCAGGCCTGATTGTTGCATGGGCGGCAGCAGTAGCTCATCCTGAAGGCGCTGGGGCAGGAGGCTGAACCAACTCGTGCTCCACTCCCAGGCCCTGCCTCCTATACAGGAAGCCAGCAGGGAGCGGGACTATTGAGGGACCTGGGGGCAGAGCACGTGCCGGTACAGTCTCTGGTCCCTCACCAACCTTAACAATAAGCTGCTGCAGCAATCTGACACAAGGACATAAATTACCATCGTGGGTCAGACTGAGGGTCCATCAAGCCCAGCATCCTGTTTCCAACAGTGGCCAATCCAGGTTACAAGTACCTGGCAAGCACCCAAACATTAGAGTCATGCTGCTAATAAGTAATGGCTATTCCTTAAGTCAGCTTGGTTAATAGCAGTTTATGGACTTCGCTTCCAGGATCTTGCCCAAACCTGTTTTAAACTCAGCTATGTTAACTGTCTTAAACACATCCTTCGGCAATGAATTCTACAGTTTAATTGTGAATTGACTGAAAAATAATTTTCTCCAATTTGTCTTAACTGTGCTACTTACTAACTTCTTGGAGTGCCCCCTAGCCTTTGTATTACCTGAAAACAATAACTGATTAACATTTACCCTCTCATGATTTTATAGACCTCTATCATATCCCCCCTCAGCCGTCTCTTCTCCAAGCTGAACAGCTCTAACCTCTTTAGCCTTTCCACATAGAGGAGCTGTTCCATTCCCCTTTATCATTTTGGTCACCCTTCTCTGTACCTTTTCCAGTGTAACTATATCTTTTTTTAGATGCAGCACGCAGAACTGCACACAGTTGTGGAGCAATGTAAAGGTATTATGACATTCTCAGTTTTATTCACCCATTCCTTTTCAAATAATTCCTAACATTTTGTTTGCTTTTTTGACTGCCACTGCACAGTGAGCCAAGGATTTCAATGTATTGTTAAATGCCTAGATCTTTTTTCTGTGTGGTAACTCCTATTATGGAACCCAACATCATGTTAACTACAGTGTGTGCTACTTTTCCCTATGTGCATCATCTTTCACTTGTCCACACTGGATTGGACAATCCTGTGAAAAGGAAACATCCACAAAGGATGGGAGGAGGGTCTTCCAGTCTGGTGACTGCTAGTTGACAGAAGACTAGCACTTACATTGACTGATTTTTCTGGTCGTGTTGTTCACTGGCCTCCCTTAAAGAAAACTGGTCATGTTGGCAACCCTAATTCCACTCTAACGGTTATCAACCAAAATCTATGTATTCGTGAGGCATGACGAGTGGTTGACAATCCTACAAAATCAAACGCTGGGACATCATCAAAAGGAGCCCATTACCCACAATGTCCTAGTTCACAGATGGAACCTGATTTGCGGAGATGCTGGAAAGCTATAATGAATCAGCTACATCGGGTGAAATTTCCAGAAAAAAAAAAAAAAATGATTAATTTCATAGGATGCAGAAGATACGGAAAACAGAAGGAAGCAATTTTGTGGAACTTTAAAATGGTTGTTCTCTATCCCTGTCAAAGATTTCTGATGTATTTTTTTTTGTTTGATTAGGGAAAGCCTGCTGTATTTCAAGCTATAATAAATCCATTACATTGTTTGTAGGGGATAAATATGTCTCTGTTTTTACTTTTGGAAAGATTAAATAAGTGAGGATCTGACTGACTATTACTAATGAGCGTTTATTTTCTTCCATCAAAACGTGGATAATAAAAGAAATCCCCTTATTTCATGCCAGCAAAGTACAGCCTGGATGTAGACATAATCTATATCTGTCCTTTTTCTAAATTTTAATTTAGGAAATTGTTAGCAAAAATTCTGCCTTCTAATTGGCTAAGAACAGATCACAGCTGAGGTAATCACCTGGTATAGCATCAAGGAGGTCACTTTCAAAAGGATTTACGCATGTAAAACTGGACTTTGCGCACTCAAACAGGCTTATGAAAATTGCTACTTTTACCCACGTAACTCCTTAGAAAATTACCTCCATAGGGCTGAATTGTCAAAAGGTTTTAAGCAGGTAAATGGGATTTTGAAAATTGCCTCGATATATTCTACTTTTGCGTGCCTAAGTCCTTTGAAAATTACTTTATAAGTTATCAATCAAGTCTGCAAATTTGCAATGTCCTACCTAGATTCCTCCATGCCCAAAAACATACGCAAGTTCCCAAGCAAAGGGAAGCGTATACACTTACCGTGTATGTTCAGTGGTTTAATGAAGCGGTTATGTCACAGAGATGATTCTCTGGCCTTCAGTCTCTCGCTGATCCTCCTCCACATGGTCCTCAGCTGGGATCCTGGTCAGTGGGGTAGCCAGGCAAGGCCCGAGGTGGAGAGAGGTGCGAAAAGGAGAAGAAGAACTCTCTCTCATACACACACACAGTTCCACTTTTTTTGCCCCTTGCCCAAACACCAGCATCCCCCCTTCCACACACACACAAACCTATCGTTGGCACTCTTCTACTTCTAAGATTGGCTAAAGGTTGTTCATCAAATTTTACTGCATGAAGACGGAAGGGTGAATGAAAATACAAACATTTACCTGCTTCAGTTATTTGAAATTAAAAAAAAGAGGTCCTTAATTATTAAAAAAGACGACTATCATTCATTTCCCATCTACCCTGGCCTCCTACAAGACTAGAAGAACTAAGGAAGGGGAGACGCTGCTACTTTAAATGAAATCTAAGTGCCAAGCAAGTAAAGGACACCTGCCCAGACTGCTTGCGGGCCTCCCCTGTCATGAAATCAGTCTCTTCCCAGGGTCTCTGGTCGCTCCGCTACCAGATTTCAGGAGAGAAACGGTGAAGGCCCAGACCCGCTTTGGATCTCATACACTTGTCCTTGAGCTGTCCCTGGCCACCTTGATACCGCTTGGTATTAATGCCTGGTCCAGGCATTAATACCAAGCGGTATCAAGGTGGGAGGACTGAGCACGCTGCAAGAGACCCCTGGGAGAGGGAATGGCGAGACATCCAGAGCCTGAAGCACAGCGGCCATTTACTGCTTCGCATTGCCTATCTTAATTGCAATCTGTCTGGGCTGGGGTGTCCCCTGTAACACTGCAGTTCTACAGAGGAAGAAACAGAAGAGTACTGAGGAGAGCCAGAAGCCACTGCTCCTTCCTTCTTCCAGCTTGCGTGGTCCCAGGCCCACCTGTGGCTATGCCCCCCACCCCAGTCCTAGTTCTGAGCTTAGGTTTGCAGTATATTTCCAGGATTTACCTTGTTCCTGAATTGGTGGCGCAGTGTTAGGAAGTCTCAGGTCCAAACATCTGAAGGGCTTCCTGTGTGGAGATTGAATATGAGCAGTTTCTCTTGGCAGACAATGCTGCTGATGCTCACTGACCTCTTGGCTCTGGGTACAGGAAGTCCTTGGGGTGGTCTGACCTGCAACTTCTCCCTCCAGCCTTTCCACCAACTCAGAGACAACTCCAGGCATAAGGCAAACACCTGAGTCTGCGATCAGAGGGAGAAGACGTAAGATCAGAACTTTGCTTAAAAGCATTTCACCCTGGAAAAAACACATCCCGGGGGGGACGGGGAGGCTGAGGTACAAACCAAAAGGATCAACACCTTGAACTCGGGGTACAAAGCTGAAAAAGTAAATATGATTGAAACCACTTACGTGGCCCAAAGAATATGGAAAGGTAACCGAAGAATAGAAATTATTCATGCCTGGTGGGGAAAATCCTGCCACAAGTAGAAGGAAGTTAAAACCTGATTATATAGGAGTTAAGAAAAGTTCATGTCCATTAAAAACAAAAACAAAAGAAAACGTAAAAGAAATTCTCTCTCAAACCTTCTGGCACGCTTTTTCTCGTCCTCACTGTCATGTCAGCACCACTGAACAATAAGGAGAAAATCTCGCCAGTGATATATGTGCATATGGTAATTAGCGTGCATGACGTTGCACCACCTAGCAGGGCTGCCTCTCTTCCTCCATCCCCTCACCATTCATCTCCCCCTTGTGTTCCTCCAGCCTGCCTTCCCCTGGCCCTCTCCCTGCCACCCCTTTCAGAGCCCTCCATCTATGGCTCCTTCAGATGTGACTGCAGAGCCAGAGAAGGAAGAGGTGCAGTCGCATGTGAAGAGGAGGCCAGTGTGCTCTCAAAAATCCAGGTACTAACATATTTAGTTTATAAAAAAAAATTTCTACACTTCACACTTCCTTTAAGGGACAATTTTCAAATTTCCCACCTAGGTGCAAAGACCCAGGGACCTTGCACCTAATTTTCAAAGGGAAAGCCAGTGTATCCTTTTCCTTTGAATATCACCATGGGTACAAAGCAGCTATGGGTTTTGTACCTGCCTTTCATGCGGGTAAAATTTCCGTGGCAAATACAATTTATTCTACGCGCATTGCTTTCCAATCCTGGCCTAGGGAACACCTCCCCTAAATACGGCTAAAAGGATGCGCGTTGTGAAAGAATGCACATACATTTAGCTGCTTAGCGGGGTACGGCAACTGTCCGCATCCATTTTCCCCCAGGTAAATCGCTATTTACCCCTTCCATGGTTTCCAAAAAAACCTCCAATTTCTCCAGGTCCGATGCAACTGATAGAACTCTGCACTGCTGTAAGAGTCTCTTAAGGCCTGTTTCGATTTTCAAAAGCACGTTTCACGGGTAGCAGCAGGAACACATTTCAGAGCATCATTGCTCGGCTGCATGACGTACCCGTTTGTAAGATGCACCCAAAGCATACGGGCAGCCTCTTGGGATACAGAATGCCCTGTGCCAGGTATTTTTACTTCGTTACAGGGCATGGCGAGAAGAATCCTATTGCTGCCGCACTTTTCATCAAGGGAAAAATCAGAAATGAAAATCCACTGGGTGAAAAGCGGCAAACCTGGAGCCAGCTGGTAACCTTAAATTGTCAAGAGGATGTGGGCCTCCTCTGGGGAGGCAATTCCAATGGCAAGGTCTATTCCCCTGCTCCCATCACTCATTCACTCTGGCAGCTTTTGGGCACATCAGCTGCGGGAGCAGATGGTCTGGTATCGCTCGGCGCGTTCGCTGGCTGCATCAGGTTAAAATTATGCAGGCCCAAGGCTGCTCCGAGCTGGCTCGCGAATGCCTTAGAGATGTTGAATATGGAAACATTCTCTCTTCTGTGACTCTTGCTTACCGCAAGAAATAAACCGTTTCCAGTGGCTTATGTTCACGCCATGTCTTATTTGATTAAAATGTAATTCTAGGAAGCATCTTCTCGCCTCCAGAAAAGACAAAAACAAGCCTTTGCCAGTGAGCCCATTTGCTCCTCTGATACCTTCTCTTAGGTTCCCTCGTCAAAGCCAGGGCCATGGAAGGGCGATGCAGCTTGTCCCAGGTGTGCACTTGCGTCTCTGCCACCTGCGCATCGCTTGCCGAAATTCACACGGGACTTCGAGGCTGATGGACAAAGCCGTGCGATTTTGTAACTTTCTGCATTGGTGCAAAGACCGCAGGGAGCTTTATCCATGTAGAGTTTACCCTAATTCTTGAAGTGAAATTATGCAGTCTCTTTCACTTTCAAAATTTCTAACTGCTAACTTGTTGGTAGGGTTCCCCCCCCCCAATTGCAAATATATGCATAGCTTTAGAAATTCAAAATGTATGTGCATTAATGCGAACCCTCTCTCCCCTCGGCAACGCCTCTGTTGCATTCAACAGTCTGCAGGGCAGGCCCGTGGATCGCCCGCCCTTACCTCTAGCCCAGAACCAGCTGTGAAGCTTCCTGATGCAAGGGCAGCCTCCCCGGAAGAGCGCGCAGCAGGCCGCTGCACTTCAGCCGGCTCTGATGCGCTGCAGGAGAGACATCTCTGAACCCAACAGTTCCTTGCCTTCTTCCTGAGCTCTTCATCTCTGTCCCGTGGTCAGTCATCAGTCCTTCAGTGTCTTCTCCTGCCTGCCTGTGCTGTTCCTCACCTCGCTGCCTGCCTATCCATCCCATCTTCCCTCTGACACATCTCTGGCTTTGACTTTGGCCTGCTTGACCCTTGACTACGATTGACATCCACCTGCCACTGACCACTGCCCGACTCTCGACTGCGCCTGAACGCTGCCTGTCTCCTACCACATCTGTACCTATCCTGCCCCAAACCCTGGCCTGTGACTTGCCCATCTCCATAGACTTCCACCTCGCCAACAGAGACCAGCGTCCAAGTCCTGCCGGCCCCGGCACCTGAGGGCTCAACCTAAAGGGAACGAGGACTGGTACAGGTGAAGCTCCAGCTGGGCCTCTGCCACAGCGGGGACCTGCAGTGCTCTTCCCTTCAAGCTGCAATAATTCCACCTCAATCCAAGGGTCCATGTCTGCAACAGCCTCTTCTCACCTTAGCCAAACGTCTATGTGTAGTGGACCTGCCTGCACACGAGGAGGACAATTAGGGAATACACTTCTACCCACAGAAATAGCTTTGAACATTTCCCGCTACAATGGCAAATAGTGCAGGTAAATCATGTTTTCATTTTAAATTTTGTGCATCCTATTTGTTATTAGCGAGGGTAATCAATGCCCACGAAGATGTAAATATGTGCCTGCGGATTTATGTGCATACTTTTGAAAATCTAAAGTACCCAGCTCCATCCCTAGGAATTTCTCTTTGCAATGCACATAAAAAGTATGAGATTCCATGACCAACAATATTTTTTGCACAATGGTTTCATTCCCCAATTTGTCCCAGTTTCTTGAACTTTCCTCGTCGTCGGCATGCCCTGCTGAGTTGGGTTGCCTCCCTAACCAAAGGTAGGAGGGGAAGTTTCCTCCGAGATGGAACTTGCAGTGCCCCGTCCTGTGCCAACAGTAACCACCCCTCTGAAGTTTGAGCTCCCTCCTATCCAAGCCCTCAGCCACAGGCCCGGACTTAGATAGCTCTCCTAGGGGCTCTGTTTACTGGGGCGCAGATAAGGCATAATAATGAGTGCTACTTACTGCAGCAACTCTTAGTTCTACTAGGGCCTATTCATTAACAGCAAGTAATAGCACATGACACGCCGTAGTAAATAGGCCTCTAATAAATCAGACATATCCAGTCAAATTCTGCTGACCTCAATCGTCAATGAGCTCTTCCAGCAGCCTTCCTCCACTCTGCTGCCCAAATGCTTATCTGCTAATGAAAAAAAAAAGTGACCCACATTGAGAAACACAGGCTCTGCTCCTTTTTTAAAGCGGTGAATGCGTTCAGTAGCGCTATGGAAATGATGAGCAGTAAATAGGGGAAAGATTCCTAGTTGGGATGAATGAGAGCTCAAGGCGCTGTAGCCCAAGGGAGGAAATGTTGCGATTGAGCTAGAAGCTCAAAAGCAGCAGAAGCAACCTGCCCGGCCAGGAATAAAAAAAGTCTTCTCTTATTAGCAGAGGAAAGAGGAGCCACAGGTAGGAAAGGGAAGGCCGTTGCCTAGGGTTTTTTACTCCGTGATAAACAAAACTGCAGAGGAAGTTCTCCCTTCACATTCACCCACGTTCTTATAATATTCCTACCCACGTTCTTATAATATTCTCTTTCCAGTTTTGTTTCAGAAAGAAAAAAATATGGAAACAAAAGGGAAATTTAGGAATAAATAATACTATTTTATTTGCAGCTCAGATCATCTACGTTTTGGACAGGATGTCCTTTCGGTTTAAGGTCCAAAGCCCTCGGGGCTGCTTCAGATCCTTCAAAGCTGGAATGCCTTAAATATGAGGATTAAATACAGAGGAGAGCGAGAGGCTGCATGAGAGATGTCCGTGAGAGGCACAGAGGAGCAGGTGTTCGGTCAGACAACCACCCTGGACTCCACATTGACCAGTGACATATTGTTCCCGTTGTTTATAATCTTGTTCTCTTTGCAGCAGAAATAGTGTTTCCAGATCTGCAGAAACGTGGTCCTGAATTTCTCGATTCTGAAGGCATAGACTATTGGATTCATTGCTGAGTTGCCGTGAGTTAGGAAGATGGCAATGTAAGTGATGGTCATCGGCGTCTGACAGGTCGGGCAGAACAAGGTGATGCAGTTCAGCATGTGCAAGGGCAGCCAGCTCAGAGCAAACAGTAAGAGGATAAGAGCTAAGGATTTGGCAATTTTCAGTTCCTTCCCATAGTACTTCTGGGGGTCTTTTGAGCTGGAGGAGATTTTCTTGTTCAGCTGTTTCTGGATGAGGTTAAAGACCTCCAGGTAGATCACCAGCATCAGGAACAGTGGAGGCAGGACCCAGATGAAAAAGTTGAAATAAACCATGTACTCCATGCTGATCACAGTCTCAAACTGGCAAGAGATGATATAGTCGGATTGACTGGAGTTCGGCTCCTCGCCCTTCTTGATTTTGTGGAGGTTATTCCATCCGAACATTGGGGTCAGTCCCACCATGAAGGCCAATGTCCAGCAGGCAACGATGGCAACCACAGCTCGCTTTGCAGTGACGACCCTCTTGTAGCTGCAATAAGAAAGAGAAAAAGATTCGGGTATTAAAATTTCTTCAGTGTTCCAGACTTATATATGACGGATGTTCTAGATCAAGTAGTCTGTCAACCTCTTTCCCCATGAGCCGCAAGTGGGTCTCGGCAGGAAGATAACCCATCAACCTGGTTCACAGGTCATATATGTGCAAACATATCCCATGAATATTAATTCTATAGATATTCATCCATAGGTGCAATGGGTGACAACTGAGACTGGCTCAGCCTGTCCCTTATGACCTGGATCTTGTTGGCTAAGCCTAGAAGGAGCATTGTAAAACAGATCAACCTCACAGAGATGCAAGTTTCTATACAACATGGATCTTTATTTAGACAATGCGGGACATCATGATAGTGATTACATTTATCCAGACGTCAATTACATTACAGAACAAAGTGGTGTCATGTCATGGTGACCGTGGCAGTCATAATTCAACAGTTCTCGTATTTTCCGCATCTGTTTAATGCCATAATGTTATCCTAACATAGTTTTCTCAGTAAATTTAATCTACCCTGTGCTCTAGCTGTAAGTGATGAATGAAAATGATGCTAACTGTTCAGGCCTGCTTTGACTGTTATAATTATTACTTAACACTATTCATCTTTGAGACGCAAAGACCAACATACTTAAGGCTGTTCTTTACAACTCATTTTAGATAAAACTGAATTTTTCACAACTGTTTAAACGATGAATTTGCAGGCAATGCTTCAGACATGTCAGTGTTAATACAGAAGCCCAAATACATTCAAAATATTCAATATAATTGGCAATATGTAGTAAGTAATTCTTAATAAAAAGTAATATGATTGGAAAACAACGCAATACTTATTTGTCATCTCAACTTGTAATCCCTTTATATCCCCTTCAGTTCTCTTAGTGCAGAGGTTCCTAGATCTGATCCTCAAGAACTTCCAACAAGACTGGTTTTCAGGCTATATGCAATGAATATTCATGATATTTGTTTGCATACATGTGCCTTGTGCCCCGGGCTAATTTGCATAGGGTGATTAGCCTGAAAACTAGACCTGACAGAGTCCCGAAAACAAACATGAGAAACCCTTGGTGAGTATCTGTGTGGATTTTGCATATGTAGCTCTATGTTGGGATCTATAGCAGTCCAGCTTGTTCTGTGTCTCAGTAGGAGTGCACTGAGAATTAATCTAGGGCCTAGTGTAATATTTGCAGTGCTGCCTTTTTATTGGTAGGGCTGTTGCTTTTAGAATTTTGGAAGTTAGTGCTGTTTTGGTATGGCAGGTTTGTTATGTTATGTATGAGTGTGTTTTGTGCAGGATTTTCAAGAATTGTTTTAATTGACTTAACATACACAATATGCTCCCTCTCATACATACATACATACATGCTTGGTGAGAGACAGAGGGAGCATGTGTATGTGTAAGAGAGACACACAAACACTTTCTCTGTACCTCTCTCACACAGACATGCTTCCTCCATCTCTGTCACATGCTAACACACACACACACACACATACACACACAAAAACTGAATTGGAAAGTACAAGCCAGATTCTGTATGCAGTGCAAAAGTGGAAAAGCAGAAAATCACTATTCCTCAACACAATACAATCAAGAAGTATAAATCAAAATAGTAAAACCATGCTAAAAAAATATACATTTCAAAACTGCTGATAAATAAAATATTCAATAATTAGAAGCTCCTAAACACAATTTTTAAAATTTCCTAAACATTGATAACATATTTCAACACAGCAGACATCAAACACCCAGTAATTAAAACTAAAAGATTTTAAAAATCCCCCACTCCATCCCTGTCACCCTGAGATTGTTGTGAACTAGGGGTATACACACACACAGAGAAACAAAATATGCTCCCTCTGACACATACACATGCACGCTTGGTGAGAGACAGAAGGAGCTTGAGTGTGTGAGTGTGAAAGAGACACACATGTTTCCTCCATCTCTCTCACACACACACACACACACACTTCCTCTCTCTCACCCCCACCTCCACCCCGCACACAGGCACCCTCTCATACACCTACACACCTCTCATACACATACACCTTACTCTCACAGGGCCAGTCTTCCTTCTTTGGCGCTGGCTGCACCACAGGGCCTCGTCTTCAGCCATTGGCCTCTTCTTCCGCAGAAGCCCCACCAGCAAGTCACTGCTCCACGCCGCCGCGGGACCTTCCTGCTGGCGACATTACCACCCCCTCCCCCTGTTGTCACCTGGGGCAGGCTGCCCCCCTCACCACACCACTGAGTGTGGCAATTTGACAGATTGGTGCTAACCTTCAACACTTGGGCTGTTTTGGGGCCTGTTTAAGATCTTGGACTGGGATATTTTGCTAAACCGCAGCGCAGTATCAAAGAGAAAGTGTGGAAAAGTGACGTGCCTCAGGCCGCGAGCAAAATGGGAGACAAAGTGGTTGTGGTCATGTTGGAGGAGATGCTTCAACAGATAACGAAAGTGGTAGTAGCCACCCTGGATGACCGCTTGATTAAATTACAGACCGGCATGGATAAAATGAAAGGAAATTGTGAGGCCCAGAATCATGGACGTGGCCAAGCAAAGAATATCTGGGCAAGATGACATTTGCAGCAGGCGGAACAGCAAAATTGCTGCTCTGCAAAAATCAACATAAGCGCTTGGAAGACCAATCAGGAAAATCACGACCACAGGAACAATATACGTTTAATTGGATTGCCGGAATCTGTCAAAGACGCAGAGCTTGCAGAGGTGTTGGGAATATGGCTGCCACGCGAACTGGGCCTTGCTCGGCCACGAAAGCTCAGACTCTATGCGAGAGAATCGGCTTGCAAAAAGAAGAACATGCAAGACTGCGCCCAGTTATCGCTCGCATACTTAATTGGACTCAAAGTCAAGTGGGCGCAAGCTTACAGCAAGAAAGGAGTGTTGGAACGAGATGGCCATAAACTGCTCCTTTTCAACAATTTTCCTCAGTCTGAGGTGGCGGCACGGAAGGAAATGGCGCAGATCTGCTGGACTACTCTTCGGAAAGGCATACGCTTTGCTGCACTCTGCCAAATTAAGGCTGTGTGCAGATGTTCTTGGTTAAAGCGGCGGCCGAGTCCTTCCTGCAGCAAATTCACGCGGCTGACGGAACGGATAAGGAGCAGCTTGCGGCCTGCATGTTTTTGTGCTTCTGGCGATTAACGGCAGAGGAGGTTACATAGCCGGAGAGTGTTTTTACCTTTTTGATAGTGAAGAGCTTTTGCGATGGTTGGCTCCAAGCAAAACGTTTGCTTATTAATTTGCTTTCTGGAGGCTAGATGCATTTAAGTGGATGGTTATCAGAGGAAACACAGCCTATGAAGTGTTTGGATGGTTAGGAAGCCTTGTTTTACTCTAGCTGGCCTAATGTTTCACTGCTGATATGTAAGAACATAAGAAATTGCCATGCTGGGTCAGACCAAGGGTCCATCAAACCCAGCATCCTGTTTCCAACGTGTGTGCTAAGTATTCTTTTAGAGTTAAATGAATTAATTCAATGTCATGAACCCTAATTAAACTGTTTTGACTTTCTAGAATGCCTTTTTAGATGTAGTTTATTAGTTTTAATTGTTTTAGATGTAATGTTTTTATTTGAAATATTATAACTGTTTTAATTGGTGTTTCTTATTATGTATGTTTATATACTTGTAAACCGCTTAGCCAGACAGATACTGTTTAATTTGCGGTATATAAATTCTTTTAAATAAAAATAAATAAATAAATAAAATAAGTATTCGCTCATGGGGGGGGGGGGGGGGGGAGCAACCCTGGCACACCCTAGGAGGAAGAATGTTGTTAAGGGGTGTGGTCCCTTGGGGAGCACAGAGGAATAATGGGATTTCTAAGAGGGGAGAAGCAGGGGGAGTGAACGGTGTATGACTTGAGTGTGTATGTTGATGTTGTGGACTCTGAGTGTACAAGGAGGTTTGCAGGTATATATGTTTGGGAAAAGGGGAGAGACTGGCCACATAGGAATGGAGTCCCATTGGGATTTTGCTAGGTGTCGAAGCTGGGCAGCACTTGGGCATTACTTTTGGTGCATCACTTTCTCCGTGATAGCGGGAACTGGTGTCATTCTATGCTATTTAGTCAAATATGGCTGAAGTAAATATATATATGATAAATGTGATTGGGATCCATTCCCCAGTTAAGTGGAAGAAGCTGCTTGATATATTTAAGAGCACAAAGCAATAGGTTCACCCTGCAAAATCATTACCAATAAAGAGAGTACTACCCTTTGGCCTAACAGCAGCACTGGGCGTTTTCACCAAATGTTCAGAAGTAGTAGTTCACCTCAGGAAAGAAAAATTGCTAGTTTTTCCATACTTAGGCTGGCTACTATCAAGTAAGAGCTCTATAAGGGATTGAAATGGAGTAGTAAATGTGATGCACAAACTAGAATTGTGATACATTTCAAAAAGTCCAACATGGTACATCTCCAATACTAGAAGTCAGAGGCAACACTGGATATAACAGTGCACGGAATTCTTTTTCACTCAACGCACAATTAAACTCTGGAATTTGTTGCCAGAGGATGTGGTTAGAGCAGTTAGTGTAGCTGTGTTTAAAAAAGGATTGGATAAGTTCTTGGAGGAGAAGTCCATTACCTGCTATTAATTGACTTAGAAAATAGTAGGGATGTGAATCGTTTTTTGACGATTTAAAATATCGTCCGATATATTTTAAATCGTCAAAAAAATCATTAGGGCCACGATACAATACCAATTCCCCCGATTTATCGTTAAAAAATCGTAAATCGGGGGAAGGGGGAGGGCAGGAAAACCGGCACACTAAAACCCCCTAAAACCCACCCCCGACCCTTTAAATTAAATCCCCCACCCTCCCGAACCCCCCCCCAATGCTTTAAATTACCTGGGGATCCGGCGGTGGTCCAGAACGGCGGCGGTCCGGAACGGCCCCCTCAATAGAATCGTGTTGTCTTCAGCCGGCGCCATTTTTCAAAATGGCCGCCGCAAAATGGCAGCGGCCATAGACAAAAACGATTCGTCGGAGGAGGTCGTTCCGGACCCCCGTTGGACTTTTGGCAAGTCTTGTGGGGGTCAGGAGGCCCCCCCAAGCTGGCCAAAAGTTTCCTGGGAGTCCAGCGGGGTTCCGGGAGCGATTTCTTGCCGCGAATCGTTTTCGTACGGAAAATGAAAACGATTCGCGGCAAGAAATCGCTCCCGGAACCCCGCTGGACTCCCAGGAAACTTTTGGCCAGCTTGGGGGGGCCTCCTGACCCCCACAAGACTTGCCAAAAGTCCAGCGGGGGTCCGGAACGACCTCCTCCGACGAATCGTTTTTGTCTATGGCCGCTGCCATTTTGCGGCGGCCATTTTGAAAAATGGCGCCGGCTGAAGACAACACGATTCTATTGAGGGGGCCGTTCCGGACCGCCGCCGTTCTGGACCACCGCCGGATCCCCAGGTAATTTAAAGCATTTGGGGGGGGGTTCGGGAGGGTGGGGGATTTAATTTAAAGGGTCGGGGTGGGTTTTAGGGGGGTTTAGTGTGCCGGCTCACGATTTTAACGATTTTTCACGATAGTTTACACACCCAAACGGCAACAATACGATTCCCTCCCCCTCCCAGCCGAAATCGATCGTTAAGACGATCGAGGACACGATTCACATCTCTAGAAAATAGCCACTGCTATTACTAGCAACGGTAACATGGAATAGACTTAGGTTTTGGGTATTTGCCAGGTTCTTATGGCCTGGTTTGGCCTCTGGTGGAAACAGGATGCTGGGCTTGATGGACCCTTGGTCTGACCCAGTATGGCATTTTCTTATGTTCTTATAGGATGCCGGGCTCGATGGACCCTCGGTCTGACCCAGTATGACATGTTCTTATTGTTATGCTGCAAAAAATGCACCTAAGTAAAGAAGAACCTGTTAAGCTGAAACGTGATTGGGTAGCACAGTGTTATTTGTCATTGTACATGCGTAGACAAAGTGTGGCGATTCTAGAACACAAGCAAAACACCTTTTCAACTGGAACACCAGATCATGGATGAGGAAGGCAGATGTTATGATATTTGGAACAAAATTTGGGTTTCTGTAATTAGTATGCCCCCGATATTTACACTCACACCTTTTCTGAAGAGCTGATTTCTGTTTTGCTTCGATACACTGATTATAAATTAATAGTGGGGGGGGAGGGATATTTTGACACAGTTGTGGATGCAAGAATTAATTGTAATGCAGCAAAAGAACATAAACAGGCTCATGATGCAGTGAACTTTATGAATGCAGAATTGTCAATGGTGGTCCTTTGGCGTACACTTCATCCTGGAGAGTATGACTTCACGTTTTACTCCAACTCCCATAAAAGCTTTGGATTATTTACTGATCTCAGAGGAGCTTTTTTCATTGGTAACTGACTCTAAAATAGGGGCATATGCCTCTCGTCCATGCTCCACTGATGGTTGGCCTAAAACTTGGCGAAGAGCAATGAACTGGAAGAGGAGTCCTAGTTGTATTAAGATCAAAAATTCCAGGACTATCTAAGAGCAAGATGGAAATAGTATGCAGACTTCAACGATAATGGGCAGACAGGTAAGGCAGTGGTGTGGGAAGCTAGTAAAGTGATAATGAGAGAGCATATTATTGCATAAGTTTCTAAACAAAATAAAATTAGGAATGCAGAAATTCTTAGATTGTCTCGGTTAGTCCAACCATCACAAGGTAAATAACTAGAATTGCTATGTGAGGACAATAAGAAAGACTATGGGAACAAGCTCGGATGGCCCTGAAAAGCTAGTAAATTACTTGCCAACTAGTAAAAAGTGAAACAGCAAAGGTCAGTGGTTACCAGAATAAAATATGAGCCTGGTCAGCTGAGGAGTGATTCACAAGGGACACAGAGGAGTTTTAGGTAATTTCTTTCAGATGTTATATAGCTCGCAAGCAGTAGATGAGGGGATCCAGCAGGAATTTTTCTCTAGTTTTGAGTGGCCAAAATTATCCATGCCCCAATCTGAAGCTTTAAATAACCCTATAATGGAGATTGAAGTAGCTATGGCTATCCATAGACTGAAATTGAGTAAAGCAGCTGGCCTTAATGGGTTGGGCTCTGAATACTATAAAATTCTTCAGGATGGGGTATTGAAAACACTGGTAAAATTTTATAACTGTATATGGCCTCAGGGAGCATTGCCTCCAATATGAATGAATCGCTAATAATAGCACTCCCTAAAAAAGGTAAAGATCCCTGTGCTGTTAAATCTTATAGGCTGATCTCGTTAATTAATGTTGATCTTAGACTGATGGCTTTGATTTTACCACCACGTAGTGGAGCACTATACAAATGTTAAATTGCAGTAGTAGCAGTAGGTTCAGACAGGGTTCGTGCAAGGGAGGCATGGTGTGGAAAATGTCCGTAAGCTGATAGCGGCCATACAAGATCCAGTTAAACAGGCTCTTATATTAAGCATAGATACAGAAAAAGCTTTTGATTCATTGGATTTGGGAATATATGTTTTGGGCTCTGGAGACTTTTTGGCTTACAGGGGCTGTCGTAAAATAGTTAAGGGCATTGTATAGTAACCCTTAGACTAGAATTCTTATCAATGGATCAGTTTCTGGGAGTTTCCAACTTGGAAGGGGGGTGGAGGTGGGGTGAGATAGGGCTGCCCTCTATCACCCTTACCATTTGTATTAGCTAAAGAGCCTATAGCTTTAAAGTTAAGGAAGGCACCTGGATTCCAGGGGGATCAGAATAGGTGGGAAGGAGTTCAAAATCTCAATATTTGCTGATGATATCTTATTTGTTAGCAACACATATAAAAGTGTGTCAAAAATACAGGAGCTGTTTCAACAATTTCAAAAGTTTGCTGGTTTGAAAATCAATTGTGAAAAAAATCTGAAGCACTGACATTGGATGAGACATTAAAAAAGGAATGGCCTGGAAGCTTCCCCTTTCAATGGGCGGAGGGTAGGATTAAATTTTTAGGGGTTTGGATACCTCGGGATCTCGCTAAATTATGATGTAAACATAGAGAACATACTAGCAATACAGAATCAAATTAAAATGTGGTTTAATCTGCCTCTTTCGCTTATGGGGCATGGTGCCTTCTTGAAAACGACGATCTGGTCTTTGTTGCTATATAGATTATATATGTTGCCGTGCTGGCTGCGTAAGTTGGATTTAGTGTTGATCAAATCCATGTTTGTTAAGTTTCTATGGAGGGGTAAGAAAGCCAGAATAAGCTTTCAAAAGTTGATGAATAGTAAGAAGGGAAGAAAGGCCTCCCCCATTTTCAAATTTATAATGCAGCTTGTCAACTGCTATTCATTGGGGAATGGATTATTGGCAAATATAAGTTTTGTGAAAAAGACAGGTTGACGTTGATGTTGAAACCCTGCTCTCCTTTATATGCTCTTCACGATTCGGAAATCAATATGAGAAAATTGGCAAATAGCAATGTCTTGCTCTGGGTAATCATAATGGCCTGGCGATGGATTAGAAAATGAGAAGACAATGCTCAGTCAGTGTCTCTATTGTTGTCTATTTTAGGGAATAAAGCTTTCAAGCCTGGACTGAAATATAGAAATACCTTTCATTGTTGGACTAAAGCAAACTGCACAACATTGGCACATGTAAGAGATGAAGAGAAGCCTTCAAGATTTGCAACTTCAGTTTGGTTTGCCACGAACACAATTTTTTGCATTTTTACAAATACATCACTATTGGGAATATTGTAAATGGACACGGTGAACTTGCATTTGCAGCTTCTATCCAAGCTATAGGAGAATCAAAGAATCCTGTCCCACAATGGACTGTATTGTGCAAACGACAACAGAGCGCTGAGTTAACAAAGCTAAGTAGATTTTGGAGTGCAAAGTTACAAAGTGTTCTCACAGTTGAAGTGATAGGGAAAAGTTGTGGTTCTATTCATAAGCTGTAAACAGATATGGTGTTAGGTGAAATGAGATTTAAGATCTTACATGATGTCTATTGGGCTGAATTAAGGAGATATCATATGAAGCTATTTCTTCATCTGTATGTAAAAGAAGCCAAACTGAAAATGGGTCTATGATCCATGGTTTCTTGACCTGTTGTACAATGAAAACGTTTTGGGATCAAGTTCGCCATGTGGTTTATAACTGCATGGGGATAATAATACTTACACTGAGTGGGCAAATGTCCTTTTTTTGGGGGGGGGGGGGGGAGTCTTTTTATGTATCTAGGCAGGAAGGGAGTTGGGTCAATGTCCTGCTTTAGCACTGGTGGTGGCGGCTTGTGAAAGTCTTGGAGGAGAAGTCCATTAATGGCTATTAATCAATTATACTTAGGGAATAGCCACTGCTATTAATTGCATCAGTAGCATGGGATCTTCTTAGTGTTTGGGTAATTGCCAACAGTGTTTGGGTAATTTGCCAACAGTGACCAACAGTGTTTGGGTAATTTGCCAACAGTGGCCTGGTTTTGGCCACTGTTGGAAACAGGATGCTGGGCTTGATGGACCCTTGGTCTGACCCAGCATAGCAATTTCTTATGTCTCTTGATTCAACGGATGGAGGAAACACTGCGCTATAACAAACGTAAAGTGGATGAGGAGCCTTTTTCTGCATGGTCTAACTTCTTTCTGTTGCTGCCAGATAAGTTAAAAGCCCCAACCATAGCTCAAGGTTATACAGTCGATTGGCAAGCATGATAAAGTGGCCAGGGGCGTTAGAAAATGTGCCAGATGGGGGATTGGCAGGAGAGTCTGCAGTGTGTGAGTATGTGAGGTAGTTTGAGTGTAAAGTAAGGTCAGGGCCGGTGCAAGGGTATTAGGTGTCCTAGGCAAATCTTCTGCCTTGCACCCACCCCTGCCCCTCCCCCCCCACTCTCGGTCCAGGCCCCGGCTCCAGCCCAGACCTCATTCAGTCAGACAGGCCCCCTCTCTTACACACACTTAGGTTCCTTGCCTCCTTCACACAGGCTCCCTCCCCTCTCACTAATACCATTGCTCTATTGTATACACACAATCCCTCTCACTCACATAAACAGAGGCGCCGCTCGCGGCCCACCCAGATTCTGCTTCTCTCGGCAGCGAGCAGGATAGGCTCCACTCACGGCTCCACATGGCTGCTCTTTGCCGCCCCCTAATGGCTGGCACCCTAGGCGACCTCCTAGCTCGCCTATTGGGATGCGCCAGCCCTGAGTATGGTGTGGGGAGGTTTGTGTTGGTGGGTGACTGGATAAGTGGGAGGGTAGTTCTGAAGGAGGCGGCAGGAGAAGTAGGTCCATCCAAAGAAGGGGTGGTTAATATTGGTGGCAATATTATTACATAAATACAATGGAAAAATCTCGGCAATGATGTATGAGGAGGTGAAGTGCCATTGGGGGATTATGAAAAGGAGGTTTTACTATTGTTGCTCTCTCTTATTCATCTTCCCATGCACAGAAGTGGACATGTACCATATTGTGTGTTCTGTTCTTTCCTTTTTTGGTGTATTATATTGTTCTGGTTAATGGCATTACGATATGTATTGCTAAATAAAAATCATTTTCAAAAGAAAATTTACCTCATAATGATATATCCAACTCTTGTGAAGATAACCGTTAATTAGAAGAGTCCTAGCCCCGTGGAAGGGACCTCTCTCCTTTATAGGAATACTTAAACCTTGTTTGGAAAGCGGTTCATTCACGGGTGCAGCCTTTAGCGCTGTCCCGTTTTAGTTTGATGTAAGTAGAACCCAGTATTCCAGTTACCCTCCTTTTAGAGAGTTATAGACCTGAAGGACAGTGTCTGTTTAGTGTACAGGATGAAGAATGAAGGTAATTTATGCAGCATTTAATTCTGCTATTGTTTTGTTCCATAAAAATCTATGGAGGGGGGGAGGCAATTATGACATTGCCCTGCTTGGCTGCAAAGCCCTGGGGTACTTTTTACCTGTGGTCTTCGAACCAATTTTGAAAGTGAAAGAACATCCGTATTTTTGTTTTGAAAATTGCCTAAAGAGAAAGACATTTGCTCCGGCTTTTTCTCACCAAATACAACAGTGCGCGTGTTGTTTCAATCCCCCCCCCCCCCCCCGGAATGCCTGTGCCAAATGCGGGAAGACGAACAGGCATAGTGGGATTCCGTGCACACGTTTAGACGCCCAGAGGAAGTCCAAAGCACCTTAATCATATTACTTACAAGTTCTAAAAGTCTGGTGTTCCCTCCTCTTTTCTCTTTTGAGTGCATGAGAAATTACATTTTCCCCTCTGCAAGCTTTTCGGTGATTCCTACAGTAGAAGTGCATTCTCCCAAACGTATCTATTCTTCTTTGAAATAAAAGATCTCCATTTGCTATTTGGAGCAGAATAGGGGAAATGTTGATCTCTTCCAGTAAATGGATGAGGTCTCCAGCCCCATGGAAAGGATTCCTTGAAGACCCAGACCAGAGTTTTAGTGGGCTGGGCACCTTCCACTAGCCCAACATGAAATGATTTCGTCCATGAACCACGGAGACCATCCAGATATCTTATTCTTCTGACCTGTGTGGTCTCGAAATCCCTTGCACGTCAACGTCTTTTTATGTGGCTCCAATTAAGAGTATTACAGGCTACTAAAAGGGCAATTCCTGTTAGCTATTTATCTGGGTAAATAAATACCTATTTACCCAGTAAACCTGGTGGTCCAAAAACTGCTCAGCCTCTACCCAGCTAAAAAAGGTATACAGGGGATCTGGGGAGGCGTATTTAGTTCAGGAGAAGGAAATAATGTATGCAGATGACATTTTCAGATCTACGCAGGTTATTTTGCACAGACTGAGGTCAACATTCAAAGCCATTTAGATGGATAATTCACAAGTTATTCATTTAAAAGTTTAGTTTTTTAATATTGACATTAAAAAGTACCCATCTATAAAGCTGGTGTACTTCTCTGCGGGTGTTTTTTCCTAGGGAAGTTTTCAAAGGGAAAGTATATATGAGTGCTTTTATCTATGGTTCAATGCACCCGGGCACCCAGTTGTGAAAATTGCACCCTAAGATTTCAGTTTTCTTCAGGATCAGTGGATAGCGCTCTACACCCCAGGCTGCTGCTGTGTAAGGGTGAGAGCGGCTGTGTTTGAATCAGACAAAAACACTGTTGTAGGGAGCCAGGCTTCATGTACGTGATAAATACATCACTTCTCATTCTCTGCCTATGGAAAAATATCTTTAGTGAATAAAGCTCTCGTCAGAATGCAAAGGTCTTCAAAATACTGCTGAACAACAACGATAATCCTAAATTGTCCAGGTCTTCCCCAGATTTATTGCATGAAGCAACGCGAATCTGTAGAAATTAAGGTTAATTGAACGCCCCCCCCAGTACGTTTCTGGCCAGCTTTGGGTTAACGCAATCTTTGTCCATTCGAAATTAGAATGCTCGGACCCTTCAAAAGGAACACGGAAGGGACTTCTTAATAGGGACATAGGCCTCGTCATCCATTACTGAACGTGTCTTCTCGCCGCTCTGCTAACACATCACCCCCAACCTTTCTCCGAGCCCCCTTTTCACACCACCATAACCTGTGCAACAATATTTCTATATGCAAACAGCATCCTGTGCTTTTAACTACTTTTTCTTTTGATCAGATGAAGGGGTACAGCTGCCAAAAGCTAGCCAGGTAGGGGGGTCAGCAGCTTACATAGGTGCACAATACTTTTTACTGTTGCGGGTACTTTGTAGGTGATTTTCAAGAGGGAAATTCTGCAGATTATTTTTCTGAACAAGCCGGCATAACGTCCGCGGGTGCAAGGTGCCTGTGTACTCCAGACACGCTACAGGGCAAGGATGTGGTGGGAGAGTGCATCTAGCTTTAAAAATGCCAAGCACAGGAGATGGTTTACTCTCTGGAGCTAAACACGCCCCCTTTAATTAATTCATTATGTTTATCTTATGCTTTTTGAGGCTCAAGGTACCCATGTCTGGACCGCTCCCACTCCCACACACTTTTTAATTTGCCCGAGGAGAGTAATTTTCAGACAGACCAGTTTACCCTGTAAACAGGTTTGAAAATGTGTCCTCCAAATGTCTTAACTTAGTCCCATAAAAGGGTATTGCCTAATGGCTCTGCCTTTCTAATTGACCTTTATCTCCACACACTTGTTTTAGACAGGTGAGCTCCTTGGTCGGCTCAGCGCCACAGGAGCTAAGGATCAAATGTCACAGAGTAAGGAGGATGACTTATCCGGATTAACACTGACTAACATTAGAGACGATTAAAGATATTTCACTCTATTGGATCAATATTTATGCAAGGACTGAGAAAATGGGTAGCCTGGCACAAATGATTCAATTTTCAGCCAAGAAAAGCTGTGTCCAGGTTTGCTCTTTGCCTGGACAATATGAAATGAACAATTTATGCCTCGGAGGTCTGGACGCTGCCTGGTGGCAGACCATGTACAGGAGGAGTTTGCCATATTTTGTGGCTAAGGCTAAGCCTACGGGGCTCAGGCCATCCCTAAATTCCTTTTGGCTTCCTAGGGTCAAAGAGATCCAAAACCCCTAACAGCAACCTCTCATGAAAGACGACATTTAACAAAAAGGAAGGTGCTCCTCCTGCCCTTTAAAAAGGTATTTGAGGCATCAAGGAGGAAACGACACCATAGATTTTCCATTAACACCCACGGACCAGCCAACAACCAACCATTCACCCAGATACAACCGAGCCATTTATTCACTTTCTGCATCCCTCAGAACCAAATCTATTTACTCGTGTCTGTCTGACAGCTTAGAGCTCCCAAGACTTCCTAGGAGAGAGATTTTGGCTCCTCGCGTAGGCACAAACAGTAAATTCTGCTTCCACAAACTGTTTTCTTTTAGAAAGGTGCTAAAAGCAATGGAAATAGCTTTCCTTTGTTTGTAATCACTGACTAAAGTCACTTTTAAGGGGCCAGTGCTGCTTTTCCCCCACCAGGACTGTGGGACTTTGGATGCACAGAATTGTAGGGATTTTGGAGGATATATTGGCAAGCAGGATCCATTCAGTCATATTGACTGCTTATAGCACTAGGTATGGTAGCACTACTACCTAGAGTCACTTCTCAATCATAAAAGATCCAGCTACTGTAAACAACTTCCCCATCCAAAATTACAGATGTCAGATATTACAACTAAAATTAAACAAAATATATAGATTAAGATATGCATAGAAAATAATTTAAGAGACCTCCCAAAGTCACATAATCACATATTTAAATGGAAATTAAAAATAAAATGCCTTTGCCTTTTTCTCTCCTCATCTTGCTCTCTCTCCTCTGCTTTCATTTTCTGGCTTCTCCTGGCTCCTTTCCCTGTTTTCTTTCCATTTTCCTTTTTTCTCTAGCTTCCCTCCCTTCCAGCTGACCCTGTTTCTTTCCCTGTCATTTCTCCCATCTCTCTCCTCTGTCTTCCATCCACATCTCTCATTCTTTTGTATTTCATCTATTTTTTTTTTAATGCAAATCTTCATAGCCTGGAGGAAGAAAATAGAAGAGACAAAGCAGAGAAATGAAAAGGGGCAGTGGAGGGAAAAACGGACTTGGAAAGGGTTAAAAAGAGTGCAGGGGAGTCCTGGTCAAAAGGAGACCAAGCCATTGGAAATGAAAGCGGGGTTAGAGGGTCATGGGGAGGAAGTGATAAACATGGTTAAGTGGGCCAGGCTACTCAGCCGTCAAAGCAATCCATAAGGCAAAAGAGAACCACTGTACTAGATACAGAGCATTGGACAGGTCCTTGTTGAACATCCTCTGGATTTCCATTAAAATTCATAAACGGGAATTGAAAAAATTAACCAGATTGCAAACATCTAAATTGCTGCCTTAGCCCAGAAGTATATACAAAATAAAATCTGGATAAGTGATGGGGGCTTTGTGACAAACACAGATGCCTCTCTCTGGCTACATTGGATACAGCCTGGACCTCCCTGCCCCATGTGTTGCTGGATTAGTCAACCTCTAACTTCTTTTGAGCCAGGATAAATACATGAACGTGATCACAAGTCACCTGCATTGATCAATACCCTGCCTCCAGTAACAGACCCAACATGAATAAAAATAGCTCAGTGATGCTAGGAAATGCTCTCTCACAAGAAGAAGTCATCAGGCAGTGAGCAGTAATGTTCACAGTCTGTAAATAATGCAGATTCTAACTAAACGAGTTTGCAGTCCAATCTCCTGTGGTTACCACAGACATGCGATAGCTGGATCTGGAAACGTTGTGTCACAAACAGCCAGAGCAATTGGAAACTGTGCAAAATACATTTCAAATGCAATGCTCAGCTCAACAGATTGGGCCCGTAGGGCAGCCAGGTGCTATAGAATGTTGTGCCAACACCATACATACACCCTCTTCCAGAATCGAAGGGACTCAAGAAGTTAAATGATCATGAACAATTACTTCATCTGAGGTACTGTGTCCAACTCTGGAGGATCTAGACAGCGTGGAGGTGGAACAAAAAAGGGCTACCAAAGTGGCGCAGTCTGTAGCAAAAACCCTGTGAGGTTGACATAAAGACCTAGGTATGTTCTGCATGCCCTAAAAGAGAAGAGCAAGAAGCGGGATGTGATTCAAGAACCTTAAAGGCATAAACAATGCATAAGAAACAAACCTTGTCCATTGGATACGATGTTCTAGAACAAGACGTCATACCTGATATGAAGTTCTAGGGAGTTAACTCAAGAATAACAGAAATTACTTCATGGAGAGGGTGAGAGACGCATGGAACAGCCATGGGTTGATTAAGAAGGTCTCGAGTCACAAAGAAGTGAAGGAAAGCCTGAAATTCCCTGAGATGAACAGCATGCTACAAGAAGTAATCTGGGCAGACTAGATGGACTCTAGGGTCCCCAACTGTCCTCATGTTCTATGTTTACAGGATGCATTTGTCTCAGATTTGAGAACCCTTCCAATCTACTTCCCTCCTACTCCCCCCCCCCCCCCCCCGCAACAATTTGGCCACCCATACTCTCCAATCTCATTCTTCCTGCCAGGGTGGCTGGCAGTCATGATGCTAGAAGTGGATTATGCCTGGAGGTCCTCGTACATCCTTCTTTGTGTGTGCGTGGGTGGGGGAATGGGAGTTAGCACAATTTCTGTGTACAAAGTAGCTCAATGTCTTCAAGACAAAATTATTAAACAGTATTTGCAGAATGTAAACGACTGAGATGTGATTGCGCTGACAGTTGAGCTCTAAATGCCTCTGGTGCAACGGCGGATTCCTGATGAAGACCGGCCCGGGGATTCGCCGCCCAGGCCGTGGTCTGCCGAGTGCGGCTCTGTCACGGCCGCGCTCGGCAGTCCAAGTGACTAGCACAACCGGCCCACCGAGGGATGCCTGATCCCCCCGATAGGCCAATCCGCCCTTGCTCTGGCGCAAAGATGTGGGGTTCTGTTCTACCTTCCAGCCTTGTACTTCCTTGTCTCCCTGATACTAGAAGTATCAGACAAGCCATTTCCCTACCCTGGGACCAAGGCCTGTGCTTCCATTAGGCAAACAAGGTGGTTGCCCAGAGCACCAAAATGTTGGGGGCGGAAAAATCCCACCAGCAAGAGGCCCAGAAGGGGAAAGCTAACGCTTCCAAAGAAGGGAGCCCTGTGCTGGAGCTGCCGCCAGTAGGTAAGTTGGGGGGGGGGGGGGGGGAAGCATGACCAAAGGTTCATCCAGGGCACCTGTTTGGGGCAGCACCGGTGTTTCCTGATCTGAGACCAAGTCACTTGCCTGTTAACATTGTGTGGCCTTCACAAGTGGCGCTAGAAGTTAAGTAGATTAAATGATCTTCCTGCAAGATACACCAGACCATGTTCACGATCAGCAACCACTGCCCATGAAGGAAAAAAAAGGTTTAAGCCACTTTCACAAGGGGATGGTATTACGTAGAGGAGTGCCAAGCCTATGCATACGTGTTGGCGTGCTCATGCCTGTGTGAAAAAAGCCTCATTCTCCCACATCAATGTGGGAGAATGAGGCTTTGTATTCGTAAGTTGTAAATGCTGTCGACGTCCTCTCTTTATACAAGAGAGCAAAAGTCAAAGATAAGGAGAGAATGGTAAGGCACGTTGTAAGAGTCTTCAATTTCAATTAACTTTGCTTTCCGCACTAGCAGCACTGTACAACGTACACAGCAGTGCACTAATTATAATGAAGGAAGTCAAATATGGTCTTTGCCTCTCTTCATCCAGCCTTTTGCAGTTGAGTCGTTCAGATGTGAAAGCTGAACCTCCCTGACTCAGCCGTGCTGCACACGTAAGACAGGAAAGCATCTTGGATACATACTTAAGTAATATTAATAGTTAATGACCCAGGCTTGAATACAATGTTTGAGATGAATAAATAAGGACCCTGGGGAGAGGATACTTATAATGTTAGAGTGAGCTCTCTCGTCTCTTCCTCATGAAACACTCAGGGGCTATGCTGGGATGGCCTGGCAAAATGGTATCTGCTTTACATTCCACAGGAATAGTCCGTGCACCTCTCCTGAGGGTGGGGGTGCAGACAAGCGGCAAGAGCTGTTATATCATACAAACTCTTCAGAGGGATAGTTTGGTATAGCAAAAATGACAAGAGACAAGTGGCACCTTATAGACTCTGTCCTTGAAAGCTTGTGCCTCAATAACGGGCCGATACAGTAAAAACGCGGGAGAGCGGGCGAGTGCCCGCTCTCCCGGTGCATGCACAGGCCACTCTCCTGTGCGCGCAATACAGTATTTTAATTTATTTTAATTAGGGCCAGCAGTAAAAATAGGCGCTAGGGACACTAGTGCGTCCCTAGCGCCTCTTTTTTGAAAGGAGCGGCAGCTGTCAGCGGGTCTAACAGCCGACACACAATTTTGCCGGCGTCTGTTCTCAAGCCTGCTGACAGCCACGGGTTCAGAAACCGGACGCCGGCAAAATTGAGTGTCGGTTTTTGACCCGTGAGCCTATTTCAAATTTTTTTTTTATATATTTTTTTTTTTAACTTTTGGGACTTCTGACTTAATATCGCCATGATATTAAGTCGGAGGGTGCACAGAAAAGCAGTTTTTACTGCTTTTCTGTGCACTTTCCCAGTGCCCGGAGAAATTAGCACCTACCTTTGGGTAGGCGCTAATTTCTGAAAGTAAAATGTGTGGCTTGGCTGCACATTTTGCTTTCTGTATCGCGTGGGAATACCTAATAGGGCCATCAACATGCATTTGCATGTTGCGGGCGCTATTAGGTTCGGGGTGGTTGGACGCACATTTTGGACACGCTATTACCCCATACTGAATAAGGGGTAAAGCTAGCACGTCCAAAACGTGCGTCCAATCGCGGGTTAACAGTATGCTCCGCCGGAGCACACTGTACTGTATTGGCCCGTAAATTTGTTAGTCTATAAGATGACACTCTACTCTTGTAATTTTTGCTATACTGTACAAGGCAGCCCCCTGCAGGCTGTTCTGAGAAACATGACTTGTACCTCCTCTGTTCATTCATGCCGTGTCCTATGTTTACTAGCCCATGAAAGTGGGTTTGGAATGGAATCCTCTACAGAGAACTTCCATTTTAGGATATTCTATACATTGATTGATGGATACAATGGACAGACAGGACAGATAGATAAGACAGCTAGCTAGGATAAGGTGGAAGAAGAAAAGGCTTGGTGGACAATGAAGAAGTCAAACTTAGAAATGCTGGAAACTTGGAGCAGGATAAATCAAGATCTAAGGGGAATGATTTAAATACGGTAACAAACCAAACTCATGTAGATGCATTTATCGCAAAAAGGAATAAATAGTGTAGAGTCCTGGAGAAGACTAGATTCTTTCCATATTACGATATATTTTATTTATTCAAAGTTGCTATTTATGAGCTTAGGAATCCATATAGGTATCTTCTTCATACATCAATAATGATGTCAACCCAACAGATCTTATGTACTTTACAATGGCTTTAGATAATCCTACAGACAGCTACATAGGTTTCACAGCCCACAGAGAATCCAAAAAACAATATGAAAACTGAGAAAGATTGTATGGTGAAAGACAAGTGATGTAAGAACAGGGATGAGTATAAAGAGATTAGTATTAATATGAAATCTACTTCCAACTTTTTAAAGCAAAACACTGATTGAGAAATCAAACACACACAACATCATCCTTGGCTCACTTTACTCTGAGTTGATGAAGGGAGTTTAAATTAGGACAGCTAGTCACAAGTGTGGTTATTCTAGAAAAGAAAAAGTATCATCCTACTTCATACAAGTCACTGACAGAAATTTAAGGCGGAGCTTGTCTCAGTTGGGAAAGCAAGCTGAAGGTCCTCCTCAAACCAGGTACTTCCTATCAATACTGAAGAGAAAGATGTGTGTGAAGGAGGAGGTAATGTGTGGATCCTCAAGTTAGGCAGGAAGAGAAGGGAAACATCTCCCAGATAAAATGTGAATGAGGCTGTGGGGAGAGGTGGGCAGGTCAGGATATGTATAGCATGGAAGCCCCCAGCCCAAGCACATGTTCAAAAAGAATCGTTACCAACTGCTCCTCATCAACCTGGGATGGCAAACCCATAAGGATAGTCACAAGACTCTTACTAGTCAATATTTTCATGGATGACTTGAAGGAACAAGAGCAAATTTGCAGGAGATACCGAGTTGGGAGAAGTTGCCAGATGAGAGTTTACAATGATCTTGATAAATTGGAGAAACAGAAATATCTGCAATTAAAGTCAACAAAAACAAATGCAATGCAGAAATGCAAAATGGGGGCCTAAGTGTGACTGTGTGTGTGTGACAGAGTGTGTGTGTGTGACAGGCTAGATTAGTGTAAGTCTGAGTGTTCCCATGTGTGACAGTGACTGGGTGAGCTTTTGCCTATGAATGAATGTGTGCGTCTCTGTGTGACATAAGCTGAGTTAGCTTGCTGACTTTCTCCATTTACACAACAGAGCAGGTAGAGCTGAAAGTGTGGCCGCTGGTAAATCACTTTCCTTCTCAGCAATAACAATCCTGTACCACATCACACATGGAAGAAGCTGCAAATACATTTCTAGTTTGCATTAATTTGCACTTTTCCCTTTATAAATTGCTTTGGACCATACTAAGTCATCTTTTCTTGCTGACGTCACAGGCTATTAGTCATCCTCAGACATCTCTTGCTATAAATGTTGGTGGCAATAATTGAAACAGCATGAACAACAATTAGCCCACTAAACGAGAACACAAGCCTTTAACACAATGCCAGGGTAGAAAGAAATTTCCCTAGGTACCTTTCTTGTTTGGAACTGAGAAATGAGCCTTCTGGCTTGCAGTAATTCAGAGCCCTCTAAGTAAAGTCTGTGGTCCACCTCATAAGAACATAAGATTTGCCTTACTGGATCAGACCAAAAGTCCATCAAGCCCAGTATCCTGTTTCCAACAGCAGCCAATCCAGATCACAAGTACCTGGCAGGATCCCAAAAAGGTTGATAAGATTCCATTCTGCTTATTCCAGTAATAAGCTGTAGATTTCCCTAAGTCCACCCTAATAATGGTTTATGGACTTCTCTTCCAGGAACTTGTCCAAACCTTTTTTAAACCAATTACTGTTATGATCCTGGAAGTGGACCCTTGGTCCGAGGAAGGGTTAGTGCTACCTAGGAGAGAGAGTGAACCCTTGTAGGTCCCTACCACCGGAAGGCAAGGCCGGGTGTAGCAGAAGTTAAGCTGATGCTTCGCCACTGGAAGTCCTTGGTCCCCCCAGGAGGAGCCCGTAGGAACCCGGACCACTGGGACTTAGGTGAATCGCTGGAGAGGTCTGGATGCAGGCACCTCCTGCAGGTCATGGTTTCCAGACTGCTGGCGCCTCCAGCAGGTCATAAGTCAGTCCCGTAGTAGAGGCCAAAGAATGGTCAGAAGCCTGTCCAAGGTCCAAGCCAGAAGAAGGGTCGGAAGCCAGTTCAGAAGTCAATCCAAAAGAATCAGTGCAACAAGGGAGGAGAGCAGAAGCAGGATGAAGAATAAGAACCAGGAACACGGAGCACAGGAACCAGCCAACCAAGAAGCCTCAATACCAAGGCAAGGTCTGAGGAGCAGACCTTGCCTTAAATACCTGAGCTGAGGGAAATCTTCAGGAAGGAACCACGACAACTTCCTGTCGTGGCCCCTTTAACTATAATCTTCAGCCGCAGGTGTGGCTCTAAACAGCTCAGAGGGGGAGGAGTCAGCCCGGTATCGCAGGACCATGCGGCCGGGTTTAGTAGCGGCAGCGTCCGCGCGGAGAACGTCGGAGGGAGCAGCCTGCTCCCGTAGGAGCCTCGGAGGCGGCCCGACGCTGTGGAAAGGTACTTGGCCCCTGTCGCAGACCACCACGGCCGGCGGCCATGACAGTGCGGACCAGCCCCGTTCATGGGATGCCGCGGCCATAACAATTACATTAACAGATTTTACTACATCCTCTGGCAACAAATTCCAGAGTTTAATTATGCACTGAGTACAAAAATATTTTCTCCTATTAAATGTATCATATAGTAACTTCATTGTGTGTCTCCTAACCTTTGCACTTTCTGAAAGAGTAAAACCACCAATTCACATTTACCTGTTCCATTCCACTCATTATTTTACAGACCTCTATTACATCTCCGCGGCTTCAGCCATCTCTTCTCCAAGCTGAAGAGCCCTAACCTCTTTAGCCTTTCCTCAAAGGAATTGCTCCATCTCCTTTATTATTTTGGTCTCCCATCTTTGAACCTCTTCTAATTTTGCTATATATTTTATTTTATTTTTTTTTTTACCAGATCTGCTCAATACTCAAGGTACAGTCTCACCATGGAATAATATAAGGGCATTATGATCTCAACCTTCTGTCTTATTCTCCATTCCTTTCCTAATTGTTGTTAACATTATATTTGATTTCTTGGCTGCTACCACATACTGAGCAGATGATTTCAACATATCCATGCTGATGCTTTGATCCTTTTCCTGGGTGGAGACTCCTAATATGGAGCCTTGCCTTGTGTAGCTATAATTTAGGTTGCTCTTGTCTGCCTTAAATGTCATCTGCCATTTGGAGTCCCAGTCTCACAAGGTCCTCCTACAGTTTCCCATAGTCCTCTTGTGTTTTAACAACTTTGAATAATTTTGTATCAGCAAATTTGGTTCTCATTTGTTGATCATTTATAAATGTTAAAAAAAAAAAAAAAAGGGAGTGGTCCCAGTACCCTCACCATAAAATTGACCATTTAGTCCTACTGTCTATTTTCTATCTTTTAACCAGTTCTAAAAGAACTATCCCATGACTTTTTAATTTCCTCAAGAGTCTCATGAGGTACTTTGTCAAACGCTTTCTGAAAATCCAGAAACACTATATCAATTGGCTCACTTGTATCCACATGTTTATTCACACCTTTAAAAAATGTAGCAGATTGGTGAAGCAAGATTTACCTTGCCTAAATCCATGCTGACTTTGTCTCATTAAACTATGACTATCTATATGTTCAGTAATTTTGTTCTTCATAATAGTTTCAACTATTTATTTCTGGTAGTAACATCAGGCTTACCAGTCTGAGGTTTACTGGATCACCCCAGAACCCTTTTTAAGAATTGGATTATGTTGTCCACCCTCCAATCTTCTGCTGCAGCAGCTGATTTTAATGATTTTTTTTTTTTACAGATCAGTCTACAATTTTATTTTTCAGTTCTTTCAGCACTTTTGGATGTATACCATCTAGTCCAGGTGATTTGCTACATTTTAGTTTCTCAATTTGCCCTATTACATCTTCCAGATTCGTTGAGCTTTAATTTTAGTTCCTCTGAACCATCATCTTTAAATATCACTTTGACATGGGTACTTGCCTTACAACTTCTTCAGTAAAGACCAAAGCAAATAATTAATTTCATCTCTCTGCTATGGCCTTGTCCTCCCTTGGTGTACCCTTTTCAGGTACATTTTGCTTCAAATGTACCTGAAAAAGGTTTTATGAGTTTTTGCTTCCATAGAAAGCTTCTTTCCAAATTCTGCCTTTGCCTTCCATTTCAATGCTTTGCATCTGGCTTGCTAGTTCTTATGCTGTTTCCTATTTTCTTAATTTGGATACCTTTTCCATTTTTTGAAAGATGTTCTTTTGGCTGGAATAGCTCCTCACACCTTATTTTTAAATACTGGCAGTCGTTTGGCCTTCCTTCCACCTTTTTTAATGCATGGAATACATCATATACGGGCTTCCAAGATTGTTTAAAAATACGCTGTCCATGCTGATGTAAATTGTTCTTTTCAGTTTTTTCCTAACCATTTTTCTAATTTTATCATTGTCTCCCTTTTGAGAGTTAAATGCTATTATAGTAGATTTCATTAGTGCCCTTCCTCCAGTTACCAAGTCAAATTTGATCATGTTATGATCACTATTACCAAGTGACTCCAACACCATTACCTCTTGCACCAAATCATGTGTTCCTTCCAGTAAAGCATAGGTTTAAAATAGTTCCTCATCTTGTCAGTTCTTGTACCAGCTGCTCCATGAAGCAGTGGTTTATTTAATCTAGAAATCTGACTGCCTTAGCCTGTCCTGATGTGAGGTTTACCCAGTCAATACAGTGTTGCTGATTTTGTTAGCTTTCCTAATTTCTGTTAGCATTTCATCGTCTGTCTCTTCACACTGGCCAGGTGGATGGTAGTACACCCCCATTGATATTCTAATTCCCCTTTTCACATGGAATTTCTAGCCATAAAGATTCTACGGTGCATGTTTCCTGCAGAACTTGTATCCTGTTTGACTCTATGCCCTCTTTAACATAGAGCATCACCCCTCCACTACTTTGATCCATCCTTAAAAAAAAAAAAATGCACGTTCAGATGACATTGTAAACAGCAATTAGCTGAATGATCAAATGTGAATGAGGACTGGTCGTTGACTGGAAAGAAAGACCTCTTTGATCTTATTCCTTGTGCCCTTATTAATAATCAGAGATAAAGTGTGAAGCAGAATTCATATATCTGAAAGACATGTCTGGGGCTTTGGCTACCAGAAGTGGACGGAGATGAGCAGCTCATTTCACATAGTCTAAGCTGAATATGAACCACTAATCTAGGAGTGAAAGGCTTTGTAACTTCATGACAGCTCCCTCCCGCCATCCAATTCCCTATCCCCCACCTCCACCCCTCCCAATTTGCTAAGCAAAGGTAAGTCTCTGGCTAAAGTAATCAGGGCAGAATTTACCAAAGTGAAGTGTGGGTGAGAGAAACAAAAGTTCAGAAGCTCCAAGTCCTTTAACTTGTACATTCACACAGGAGGCAAAGTGCATTTTTGCACAGTGCTAGAGGCCACGGCTCCAGGCGCGACACGCGCAGTACAGCCTATGACAGATCATCCCTAGGGAATACTGCAATACAGGTGACGCACACAGTACAGTCTGTGACCCGCAACACTGTACAGTGAGAGCCGGGGGGATACAGCGCAATGCATGCAACACATGGAGTAAAGCGTGTGACACCACACAGCGATAGGAGCCGGAACACTAGGACAGAGGTGACGCATGCAGTACAATCCGTGACCTGTGACACCAAGCAGTGAGAACTGGCGGCACACACAGTACAGACTGTGACCTGCAGCTCTGCTCGCAGCACATTACGTGATCAGCGGTAGTGGATGTTTTAAGATAGAAAGGCGCCGATTAATCCCGTTATTCTCTCTCCTGCAGCTGTAATAAGAGAGGCCATTCATCATTTAGGAAGGTTTCACTTCTGATCATGAAGATGCCGGCAAAGAGAATGCAGATGTTGAGAATTGATATGAAAATAAAAGTGAGGTGCAGGATGGCTTTCCATTACCAGAGGAGATTTAGAAACTTGCTCTACCTTGAGAAAAAGCTGTCATGATAAAATACCATGGGGCTCTCTAACGCCAGTGATAAAACTTTTGGACACGAACACTGGAATGACGCTGATTTTAATACAAGGTTTCCCAGCTTCCTCCAGCTCTTTCAGCCTCTTCCTTTGGGCTTTACCTAGGGATGTGGTTCCTTGAGAAGTGGTTAACAGCTGCAAGTGTGCGTTTGTGGGGGAGGGGGCGAGAAGTTCTCAATTTGGTTTTCCATCTCTTCCCCCTCCCGGCCATTGCAGCAAGAAGTCTTCGGCTGCGAGGCCCAGACGGATCCCCTCGGATCCTGGTACCAGTGCTCTCGACTCTGGAGGCAGCCCAGTCAGTCTCGCTGCTGTGCAGTGAGAGGTTTTCCCTGTGCGAAGTCTGCACAGCATCCGCAGCCCAGAGCCAGCCTGAGGAGCGGGACTCGGGCACCGAGCCTGCGTTTACAGCACAGCAGTGCACTGCACACCACTGCCACCGAGGCAACCCTAATGACAATGCTGGGCTTATGGGCTTGCGGTTTTATCTGACCAGCAACATTTCCTGTTAACTGCCTGCACAGCTGCTCATTCAGCCGATAGGGAACTGTGGGAAGGAGAAGAGCAGGGGGGATGGCAAGAGACATAAGAAAGAAAGGAATGAGGGGAGACGGACAACTGATACAAATAATCTGGGTCCCAGGGTATTTTGTTATAAGACCAGCATACGAATTATCCGAAGATACTGTGCATGAGCTTCTGAGCCTACATTAGGAACAGAGAGAGAGGAGAAGGGGGGGGGGGGAGAATTCTGTTGGGAGATCAGCTGCTTCCATCTAATAGAAGAGAAGAGACCAGCACAGTCTCCTGCCCTATCTCTGAGCAAACCCACTGAAATCTGAAGAGCATAAAGAACAGGCCGTACTGGGTCAGACTAAGAGTCCATCAAGCCCAGCTTCCTGTTTCCAACAGGGTCCAAACCAGGCCACAAGAACCTGGCAATTACCCAAACACTAAGAAGATCCCATGCTACTGATGCCAGTAATAGCAGAGGCCACTCCCTAAGTAAACTTGATTAATAGCAGCTAATGAATTTCTCCTCCAAGAACTTATCCAAACCTTTTTTGAACCCAGCTACACTAACTGCACTAACCACATCCTCTGGCAACAAATTCCAGAGCTTTATTGTGTGCTGCGTGAAAAAGAATTTTCTCCGATTAGTCTTAAATGTGCTACTTGCTAACTTCATGGAATGCCCCCTAATCCTTCTATTATTCGAAAGTGTAAATAACCGAGTCACATCTACTCATTCAAGGCCTCTCATGATCTTAAAGACCTCTATCATATCCTCCCTCAGCCGTCTCTTCTCCAAGCTGAACAGCCCTAGCCTCTTCAGCCTTTCCTCATAGGGGAGCTGTTCCATCCTCTTTATCAGCAGTCTAGAGACAATTCATCTGCACTTAAGATACAGCTATAAAATTCAGGTATTAGGATAGGTGGTAACAATGGGAAGAATTTGGTGTAGTAGAAATATAGTAACATGGACTGTTACTGACCAGAAGTCAGGCAGATTTTGCCAGGGCCACACACATACACATCTCTCAGGTACTCCAGCCTTTCACACTCATCCACAGACATATAGATCCCTGAGACTGCAGTGCTACGTTAGCAATCAGGACTCATCCACCCCTGACTACTCAGTGTAGACATAACACTTCTACAGTATATAAAATTATTATCAAACATACAAGTTGCTATATCCATACTGCATATGACACACAGTCTTCTTTCACACCACACATACATCACCTCCATTTACAGGTCCTTACTTATATATGTTCTGCTATAGGAAGGGTAATTTTATAACTGTGCAGGATGGGGTAAAGTTTTGTGTAACTTTTATATACAGACTTAAATTTGCTGTGAAAATGTGAAGTAATGTGCATAAGTCAAACACAAAAAAAGTCTCTATGTGTATACATCGCACAATTTAGGATCAGTTTTCAAAGACCCACTGAGCATGCAAGATAACTGGTTAATTTTGAGTTGGGTATCTTTAGGAAAACTTTCAGCTCAGCCTAACCTACTTGGTTTTTGACTAGCTAGATAAAGAACAGGTAGTAGTACAGCTGCGAGTGGGACTACTTGGCTCAACTTAGCCGGATAGGGCTGAAAATCAGTATTAGCTATCTAAGTCATAAACCTGCCCCAAGAATGCCAGAAAGCTACTCCGTTTTGGCTAAACTTGCAAAGGTAGGGAGTTACATTTTTCCAATCAGAAGGGTTACATTTTTTAAAGCAGTGGTTTAACTAACTCCTGGAGGTATCAGTTAAAAATTTTGAAGATCTACTTCTATGCGCGCACATGCGTGTGTGTGTGCGCGAGTGAGAATACTCTACGCTCTGTATTATGCACTGTATATTCTGTAAGTTACATATTTTGTACTGTACTGTGTGAATACACTTTGAGGTCCTCTGTGCAGCTCTGCTAGTTAGTCGGATACATTTATTCAGCTAACTTAGCTTCTCCCTGGAATGCCCCTCACTTTTCTGACCAAATTCTAGCCGGACAAATAGTCATCCAGCTAGAATTTAGCCAGAAAGGTGGCCAAATTCTCATTTAGCTGAGTTATCCAGGTGCACATATATTATGTCAGCTCACGACAAAGGGTGCGGCTATATTATACCATACATGCATATATGTGAATGATATAAAACAGACTGTCCAGGCATACATGTGCGCAGGATTTTCTATGGATGCATGCAAGTGAGTGCATATGGCACCTCTACCGCTTCAGTAGAGATAATGGTGCAAGGAATAAGGATTCAGTTTAGTAAGGAACTGGGGAACCTTTTGGGGAAGGGGGGGGGGTGGGGGAGTCTTTTCAGAAGGGATGGGCTCCACCTTAACCAGGGTGGAACCAGGCTGCTGGCGCTAACCTTTAAAAGCTGCTCTCTCTCCTTTTTAAAACTAGAACAAAGAGGAAAGCAGACAGTCACTCAGCAGCGCATGGTTCGGAGGGAGGCATCTTCAAAGGATACTAATGAAGCATTAGTTCGTTACCAGTTTGCCCTGGTAAAGGATAGGACTTCCTAACCCCTTCCTACCCTGTTAGCTCCTACTCTTAAATCTCCACTAATTAGCCTAGTTTTTTTGTTTTAGGACTCACACACCATCCACAGCAGAAGTAAAGTTATGGGACAGGGGACCCCAGAGCTCACTTGGGCGTGTAAGTCTTTACACGCTGGTTTCATTAATAAATCCATGCCCCACCCTTCTCTTTCTGTGTGCATACCAGGAAATACACACGGACGCCAGCGCCTTCTAAGATCCGCGCGGTGCATGCCGGCCCGACTTCTGCACGGTATCTCCCAGCCTTGGGGTGCGCCGGGCTTTTAAAATTCACCCCTGTGTGTTCCCTGTTCTTTACTTGCCTCGGACAGGTGCAAAAATAGGACCTATCCAAATCTTTCATTCTATGGCTAAAATCTGAGAAGTTCTGCAGAGTTCTGGCCCACACCTCAAGCAGTGCTAGGACCTGCGTGTCTGAGACTTGATCCATTACTATCCTTCTGTCCAAAGATTTAGAACATATTTTGGCTGCACGGGATTTAACTAGGACTTTTACGCAATGCTCCACTCTCCAGAGTCTCTCAATCACTGTTTTCACACTGGCCAGGCCAAAGGAAAAAAACACAACTAATGTTTCAGGAAGTACAGCTGAAATTTTCTTTGGAAGAGAAAGTCAAGCAACAACATCACTGAACTATGAATAAGGTATAATGGGTGTCTACAGCGGTCAGAGCCCATGAAACACTCGTCCACCTCCATCACTAGCAGATGCCTGCAAATACCCCTCGGCTTTGTTTAACTGCAAACATGCTTTTGCTCTGCAGGCTGAAGATTAAAAAAGGCAGATTTCCCATGCTCCAGAAAGTGTCAGAGCTAAACTGCAAGGAAGGAAAACAAGTGACTTACAGACAAGAAAGGAACTACCTAAGGAGGCCATGTTTTCTCATATCCTGCAGGGATGTTTGTTTGGTTTTAGTTTAGTTGTTTCTATGGATTTTTTGTTGGGTTTTTTTTTTTTGCTTGTAATCCACTGAGAGTAGAATCTACCAATTGTAAGATAAATAAAAGCTTCAGATGGATAACTGTAGTTCCTGCCCTGGATATCACACCCTGGAAAGACGTCTCCTAGGATCCCAGCAGTGACCTGAGGCAACAAGGGCTACGAAGAGAACGTTTTGAAAAAGAAGTTAATTTGGCAGCTGATTTTAATGAAAACCCTTGTCAAACTTTTCTGTGTCTAATGCGGACAACAGGACCTTACTGAGTTGGGTCTGTATGGGGAAGGATCGGCAGAGGGTGCTGTTACCCAAGGGTGAGCAGCGTAGCTCTATTTGGATTCTTAGGCATTCCTGACACCTTTTATTGAACCAAAATAAAATTTATCCATAGATCATGTTCTCTGTGACCTTTTCAGATGTACTGATCCCTTCTTCGGATTCAGATATCACAATGGAAAGAAGGGGCCTATATGCACACCTGGGAACCCTCAAGGTTTCACCTGGAGCCTCCAGGATTTAGTACACAGAAATCTCTGGGTGCTGTGGGCCCAGAGCCAGTACTATCATTAAATGAATTATGCTGTTGCCTAGATCAGGAGGGCTCAACTGGTCCTTGGGGACACCTCTCCCCCACCCCCACACACCTCAGCCAATCAGGTTTTCAGGATCTCTCTTACAAATATGCATGAGATTTATTTGCATGCACTACTTCCTATGTATGCAAATATTTCTTGTGCATATGCATTAGGGATATCGTGAAAACTCAACTGGCTGGAGGAGGGGGGTAAGCGATGGGAACTGGCTTGAGAACCTCTGGCCTAGTGTGAAGCCCAGGACTGCGGGTGGATCCCATCCCACCAGCGGCCAACGAACAGGAAGAAGCCAGAACTGCCATATTCAGAGGGAAGAGTGAGGGGGACTTGAATGCTGGGTGGAGGATGATTTACTGAGGTAATGGACTGGAAAGTGGGTGGAGGCTGGAGAGAGAGAGAGCTGAGCAGGTGGTGGGGCAGAGAAAGTAAGAAGGTGCTGAGTGGGTGGGGATGGAAATAAGAGGAGGCACTAGGCAGACAGAGTGGGATGGAAAGAGAGAAAATGCTGGCATGCCAGACACAGAGAGCAGAAGAGAGGAAAATACTATGGTGAGGGAAGAAGAAAAGGTGCAGGACAGGGGGAGAGAGAAGGTATGCTGGGCAGAGGGTAAGGGGGGGGGGTCCCTCTGCCAGAGAAGGGAGCGCTGTGCTGGAGTCAACGCAACTGGTAAGAGGGAGTGCTGTGCTGGAGCTGCCACCAGTAAGTCAGGAGGGAGGCACGGCAAGACCAAAGGTCCACCTAGGGTGCCTGATACCCTCGCGCTGGCACTGTGTGGACCAGAAGGAGGAGGCTGGGACATCTTTGGATCAGACAGAGGAAGAGGCAGTATCAGCTCTCCTGGGCTGGGGATCATTTATTTATTTAAAGCTTTTTTATACAGACGTTCGTTTGCACATCACATCGGTTTACATGGAACAGGTAGTAAAACAATAATAAACAAGCAAGGGAAGAAGGAGAAAAACATCTCAATTCCTTGAATGGGGTTTACAAAATTCAACAAAGTTAATAATTAAATAAAGTGTGTAAAAGCAAAGGGGGGAACAAAAAAACAACCAACAGGAAGGAATGAGCAAAGTAAGAGATTTGAGCAGGAAGACTGTATAAGATATTGGGGAAAGGACGATGGAGAAGGGGAAGGGGAGTTATGTCAATGCCTGTTTGAAGAGCCAGGTTTTTAGGGTTTTTTTAAATTTTCTGAGTGCATAGCTCCAGACGGAGGTCAGGGGGCACTGAGTTCCAGTTTGAGGGTCCTGCAATAGATAGTGCGCGATCTCTCGTGGAAGTGAGATGGGTAAGTTTAGATGAGGGTAAGTGTATGGTTCCATGGGAGGCAGATCCGGTGGGTCTATTAGAGGAATGGGAGTCGTTTAGCCAGTGTACAAGTGCGAGACTCTTATAGAGAATTGTGAAAGAGACTGGGAGCCAGTGGAGAAAAAGGCAGTGCGTCAACCTGCATATGCAGGAAGAAATGGGGATGGGGGGAGCGAATGTGCGAGAGAGAGAGAGAGAGAGAATCTAGGGGAGTGGGGAAAAGATGTTGCACTCTCCACACTAACACACATGAATCTGAGTCTGGAGGAAAGGAGAAAATCCCCATCCCCCCCCCCCCCTTTAAATCATGCCCATCTCGAGTTGGGAGAGGGGAAAGAAAGTTCACATCGGCCCTACCCTGGCTAATTCATGGAAACTGAGTCAGTCTGGGGGTGGTGGGAGACATTTTGCACATTCCCATCCTCTCCCCCTCCCCCCACCTGCCTTTCTGCTAATCAATGCTAGTTTCAGGGTGGCCAGCGCTGTGAAGCAGCTAAGGGTGCTCTTGTGGTTTTGAAATGGCCTCAGAAGCTGCAGGGAATCTAAACAAAAGTGGTTTCTCTGCATAAAAAAAAAAAAAAAGATGGGGAAACATTTTCCACTCACTTTACTGACCTTATACTGAACCTCAGCCATTACTGTACAGCTCACGTATTGTGGCACGAGTGAGAACAGAAAGTGACCTTTCCACAAAACAGTAATGCAATTTTAAAAATACAAAATGAACATGGAAGGACATTTTTTAATATTGTCTTTCATTATTAATGGGGAAAATAATGCACTAAACGTAGCATCTAGGGACCTCAGTTGTTATTTTTCCTGGGAATTTCTCAGGGTTTATTAAGACAAGAACAAAAACAGGATAATTCATTGGGAAAAATATGGCTCAGCTTTTTTTCCAGGTAAATATAAATGTTTTGTTGTAATGCACACTGATAAATCCCTGGGGAAAATGAAATGAAAGGGGAAAGCGAAGATCCCTGCGTCGCAGCACAGTACATTGGCTATGCCTTAGGGTGGTTGTGGATCAGGTCTCCACAAACCAAGAGGGAGAGTAAGGAGGAGCCGGAAGAGCTCTTTAAAAAAAATACATGCCTTGTTAAACTGGAAAGGGAGCCAAAACGTTTACATTATAAAAACAAATAATGCAATACATCAAAACAGCTTAATATAACAAATACAATAATAATTAAAAATCCCTAATACAGCCCTGTTCTAGGTGGGCTGTAACATCTGCAAGCCAGTCACATACAGGGGAGAAGTGATAGGCCCATTATGCAAAATGTGAGTGGTTGGCTGCAGTGGCGTCCTAAGGGGGGGGGGGGGGGGGGGGGGGGGGGGGGTGCCAGCCGGGAAGTCTGCGGCCGCGAGTGGAGCCCATCCTGCTCGCGCTACAAGAAGAGGGAGGCCTCCAGGCCGTGAGCGGTGGGAGCACTGGGCGGCCACCTAGAGCAACCACGGTTCTGGAGCCGGCAACTGCATAGCCTTTTCTTCTTCCCGCCCTCCGCGGCCCAGAAGAGGAAGTGGTGGGTCGGCGCGGGCGGGAAAAAGGAAAAGGTCATGCGGTCGTGGCCCGAAGCAGGAAATCAGAGGGTGTCGTGGGTCGCAGCAACAGCGCTGCCCACCGCAAGTGCAGGAGGCAGAGCCGCACCAGCCTCAAGAAAAATGAAGGACCCCCCCCCCCTGTCTGTGGCGGGGGGGCTGAAGGAGGAAGCTGCTGCTGGGCATCTGATAGGGAGCGGGCTAGGAAGTAAGAGAGAGAGAGAGAGAGAGATGGAGCCTGTATGAAGGAGAGGGGAACCAGCAATCACTGGGGGAGGGGAGGGAGATGGAGAACTGAACCTGTGGGGTGGGTGCCAAAGAAAGTATCCACCCCAGGTGCCAAATACTTTAGGTACCCCACTGGTTGGATGTTCTAACGTGACATGTTGAGACCATAGTGGGTAATAAAAAACGTAATAGTCAGGGGGGAGGCAGGTGCATTTTGGGGCACCCCACATTGCCACGTTAGTTCCACTCCCTGTCAAAATTTCCCTAAACCGCACAATAGTCTTCATGTCCACTTTAGCTTCTCCCTTTCAGAGAGCACCACACTCCCCCACGTCCTTAACAGAAAACATCGGGGTAGCCTGCACGGAGCAGAGGTTACTACTAAAAGTCACTTGCTGGGCTGACTGGAGGGACCTTTTGGTCTTTATCTGCCGTCATGATGGTTCTATAAGTTCCCAGCAAGCCAGGAGCTGATGCAGCCCCTAGCAGGGAACACTCCCCCCCTCTCTCCCTTGATCTTCATCCTGGGAGGGAGGGGGCCCAGGGGCCTGATCTGGGTGATTTGCCCCAACACCTGCATCCCACACCCTGCACCCCCCTGGGGTTAGCCCCAGTCATCAGTGACTTCTTTGGGATTGGACTCTAATGAAAGGCTGGAGATTTATTTTTATTTATTTTTAGCACTTTTGCTCCTCTGTGTTTCTCACATTCTTTCAGTGAAATGTGCGTGGTAGATATTTTATTTATGGCGTCACCTTCCATATGTTAAAAATGTGGAAAATATGAAGAGGGATGCTGCACTGGCAAAACAGTCTAGAAGTGAAAGACGAAAATAAGCTCACCCCGATAAAATGACACATCCAAGAAGAGCAAGGCGGCAGCTCCGAGGGAGTGGGGAGGGACCACTGCATCAATCGTATGATCAGGCTACTAAAAGGTAAATTCCCAACAATCCAGGGATTCATGACATTTGAAGTTAAACTGATCAAACTTCCAGACCTGGGGTTTTTTGGGTTTTTTTTTTAACTCACAACCAAAAATAATTCTACCATCTCTGTCACCTTATCGCACCACACCCTCCTTCCCCTTTCAGACTGCCATTGTGTAATGTAGTTCATCATTCTTGGGGGGGGGGGGGGGGGTTCTTGCAATCTCATCTCTTGTTCTATCCTATTTAATCAATTTGGACAGAGGACCTGAGTCTTTGTTAACTATTATTTCTGTTAAAAGAAACTGCCCATACCTAGGCTGAGATTCAAAAGATCTAGGGCTCTAACCTAAAGAGTTGAGTGCCTAAACTGAAAATGCCCACAGCTGAGAGCCGAAGTTTAGGCACCTTAAAAGTGGGCATGGCCCGGGGGTAAGGTCAGGTCAAGGGTGGGAGATGAAGTTAGGTGCAGTGATCATGTCCATTACTGGGCACCTAACTTGGGTTGCCAAATCTAGAGCAGCCCTAAATCTGGCAATCCAGATCATTCCTCCCACCCACGCAATGTGGGTCAAGGGGACCTGGAACCCTCCACCACCACCTATGGAAATCTTTACAAGTCTGGATTCCATCTCTGCCTTATAATTTCAGCTATTTTTCACTTAGAAGTACAATTAACCCTTTCAGACCTGTAAGGATTCCTACACCACCAATCCAATTTAAAAGAAAGGTAGCAGGTTGAGCGTGCCCTCCCACAGCTGATTCTCTTCACAACCCCCACTCCAGGAGTTTGGACTTCCATCAGGTTCATCGCAGCACGATGAGCTGCCAAGAGGTGTGGACAGCTCTGGAGTCAGTAAATGGTTCTGTCCGCGAACGCAAACATTGCAGTGCATGATAATGGAGTTGGGCTCTAGAGGAAAAATGCTGATCCGATTGTCATATTAAGAAGGGTTTTTTTCCCCTACTGCTGCAGAGTTAGCTACTGATGCACTTACACTCTCCCCTGGACTACCTCAAAGAGCTGGTAGGTAATGAGAGACAGGGGGTTAGGCTCGATGAATCTCTGGTCTTTGTTCAGCTAAAGACTGAAACTATGCATGACCTGGAACCCTCGCTCACCTTGGCTATGCAAAAGATGGATCTGTTGTCTACCTAGATTGCAAGGGGGTTTCCAGCACTACATATATGCAGCACAATATGTATCTGCAACATTTAAAGACCACAGCCTCCTCAAAGATGGAGAAGTGACATGGATCGCAAAAACCTGACCCTGTTTGAAATCATTTTATCCAGAACAGAGTAGGGTGTAAGCAACTTGCAATCTCCACGATCCACAGATTTCGATTTGGCAGGCTACTACCTGCATTTTATCCCTAACAGGCCGATACAGTATCAGCTGCAGGTATTGACCTGGGGAATCTTATTCTGTACCAAGACCCCTCTCTAGGGAGGGTAACCTAGGACAGACATCCTTCAGTATTGCTTAAAAGAAGGACTTGGCTGAGAGGCTTCCAGCTCCACATGTTCTGCTGATGAAAAACTAGTGCATGCCACATCAGGATTTGATATTCTACTAAGTTTAGGGTTAAATTCATACAGGTTGGCCTGAAATTTCCCTTGCATCCTCTCATTATTTTTTCAGCACCCATGAGGAGAATTATCCTGCTGGGATAACAGCTGGTTCGCCAAGGATGGAGTGGTTAGCTAAAAAGAGCTTTGTGCTATTGTGCCAGTTGCACTACAGCCCTAGCTCCTCCAGATGGCAGAAGCGGGGCACCTAGATAGATTTCTGAATAAAGCTGCAGTGCCATGATCTGGTGAAGGGCTGTGGGGCATGCATGGAAAGTGGAAGAGATGTTCAGCTGCTCCATCGGCCCAGTTTACAGACTGACCAGCAGGGTCAGTGGAACATACCAATGGGATATAGGAAGAGAGCAATAGTGCCACAAACGTTGACCATCAATTTGTCCTAGGGGGTGATATTTCAGCACTGATATTTTGGATGATCTATTTGTCCACTGAGGTTGCCGCAGTACTTTCATTATTAACAAGAAGTTTAATTGGTGTCCAGTCTGAAAACGGAGGCCATTTGTCATATCCCAGCCCACCCCATATCACTCAGAAGCCAGCACAAAAATGCAGCATAACAACAAAAAGCTTTGGCAAACGCTGAAAGCCCACAAGTCCTAGTGATTGTGCTTCAAACAGACATCGCAGCACTTCCTTAAAAATTTTAGGGCAGTAATAATGACACCCTCCTAAATGCTTGGAAGGAACCTTAAACATCCACTTGAATAATCACCAATCTTCTCTATCAATATAGAGGTAGAATCTTCTCGATATCAAAATGTGACGGTCAGTTCCATGTGGTGAGACGAGGAGGCTTCTCAAAGGGTAAATACACTGGATGGATGGCAGCTGCACCGCTGGAGGTATTTCACAGCAGGTCAGACTTGTCTCTCTGGGATGGTTTAGGGACAGGGGATCCTGCTGGGAGACGGGGGGGGGGGGGGGGGGGGGGCTGGCCTCTTGATAGCCCTTCCAGCCCTGCTCTCTGGGACTCTTATGACTCCATGACTACAGCACAGGGCAGAAAAATACGAGAATTACCACACAATGATCAAAAGATCCCCGTCTGACCACAAAAGGTTTGGGCTTTGCTCTCCTTTTTAGTTAGCAGATGGGATGGGTCCAGTTTGTTTACACTATCTGCTGTTAAGTTGAACGGTCAACTGACAGATTACGTCTGCACGAGAAACGCTGCCCCATGGTGGAGTCTGTAATGATGGTGGCAGGATCCAGTGGCTGGGAGAAGCAATGCCACAGATCAGTTCAAGCAGGCACGGACAAGAAGTGAGAAACAGATCTCCCTGCATAGAGGTCATTGCTTGGGGTTATCATGCATGAACCCGAGAGAAACAAGGGGTAGGTTCTTGTGAAGGGGAGGTCAATAGCAGAAAGGCTGCTATTATAGCTTTTGTACCTTTGAGAAGGCCTGAGCTTCCCATGAGGCTTAAGGGTGCAAATTTGCCCCTCATAAAGCCCTGCCACTCCTTCAGCATAACCTCCTGTGCACCACCACTCTTATCACCCCATTCCCTGCCTGTTCATCTTATGTCACTGGACCTAGCTCAGTCTCCACTGATGGACCATCCTCCTGCACAGGCCTCCTGAGGTCACCACGAGGATTCTGAGCCCACGCCGTGGCACTGCCCCTGTGCTGAGGAGGCAGGCAGTAGTTCGAATTGCCGGTTTAAACACCCAGCTGGCTGACAGCCTCCCCTAATGAAATCCAACTATATCAACCAAATGCCAGTTGGAAGCCCTAGGGAGGCTCCAGGAAATTACAGCAAGCTCACTCTACTGCTGTTAATTATATCTGAATTTCATTATTGAAAGCCCTGGCCCTTCTTCCTAACTAATATAACCACAGCACCAAAATAAAGACTATTCCACTGCAAGGATCACCTTACCAAGAGCATCAATAGAAAAACAACATTCCAATTCTGTATACTGGAAAACAGCACTCCCTGTGACACCCCACAATGAGACATCCCAACCCTACTCACTTTCACCCAACACACCTTGAGACACCCCCACAAGCCTCCCCCAATCCCACATGCTGTCTTTCATAGTCCCTGTGATACCCCCAACCTTGCACACTGCCAAGCACTCCCTGTGACACCCCACAATGAGACCGCCCTTCCCCACTACTCCCTGTAACACCCTTACAAAAAAAAAAAAAAAGACACCTAACCCCACACACTACTACTGATACCACTACTATTTATAATTTCTACAGCATTACTAAACATACAGAGCACTGTACAGTATGCATAAAAGACAGTCCCTGCTCTATGGAGCTTACAATCTAGTCAAAACAAACATACATGGCAAACAGGAGTGTATGGAAAGTGTGCAGCATTTACTGTAAAAGTGCTTAGGATTTAAAAGGAGCCTTACAAAGGGGGAGCTTTCAGACTGCCAGAGAGGGAGCATGATGCACCAACCTAGAAAGTCTATCCCAGGCCTCAGCACAGCAAGGAGGAAAGCGTGTTGTTGGGAATTGGAGGTGGAGGAGAGGGTCCCAGATAAGAGCGTTCTGTCCGATGAATGAAGTTCATGACGCAGGATGTAGGGAGAGAGAAGAGAAGAGAAGTAATGAGCAGCTGCAGAGTGAATGCATTTGAAGGTGAGTAGGAGAAGCTTGAAATGGACATGGAGCCAATTTAGTGACTCGAGAAGAAAGATTACAAGATCATAATGACACTGAAGGGGGATAAGTCATGCCGCTGAATTTTGAGTAGTTTGCAGTGGAGAAAGATGTTCAGTGGGGAGCCCTTGAAAAGCAAGTTGCAGAGTCTAAGCAGAAGATAAGAGAGTGGATGAGCATTTTGGTAGCATGCTTGGAAAGGAAGAGGTAGATAATTAGCAATGGTACAGATGAAGAAATGGCAAGATGAGGCAGTGTTTTGGATATGTGTAGAGATGAAGAGAGGTATCAAAGACTCACTGTCATCCAGCCCTCCCTGTGACTCCCCCAGAGTGAGACATCCTACCCCTACTGACTTTCATCCAACCCCCCCCCTTTCCAACACCAGCACTCCATGTGACACCCCACCCCACAGACTACCCATCCAGCCCTCCCTGTGACACTCCCAGAGTGAAACCTTTTTAATCCCACACACTGACACCTACAGTTCTCCATGACACTCCACAATGAGACCTCCCAACCTCACATCCTGACATCCCACACTCCCTGTGACACCCTCCAGGGTGAGATCTCCCAGCACTAATGATTGCCATCTACAGTTCACGGTAAGACTCCTACAACGAGACCCTGGAGCTGGGAGTCTGTTTTTCCTATAGGGCACTACATGGTTTTACTGCCTGCCTTGGTCTTGGAGAAAACCAAATCCATTGGCATTTGGGAACTCTTATTGCTGAATTTGTGCTTTATGAATCTAGAAAGGGAGGATCTGGCAATCACAACGTTACCTTGCAGCTACTGGCCTCTGGTATTAAAATCATCACAGTCAAACTGCTTTCTTGTAATAGGTTTTAAATGATATTTCTGGGGGAATTGTATGCCCTGTGCTCCAGTCAGATTTCTTGGAATCTGACTCTGTATAAATCCTTGGTTTATTTATTAATATTATTATTCTAATTATTTTTTTTTTTTATCATGATGGATGTTTTGTGCCTTTTACGGTTTAGAATGTGCATTGCACTTGCAGAGTGTCATAATGACAGCCTTTCATGTAGTATATGGGAGTCTGTCATCCCTGCTTGGGTTCCAGCTTCCTCAGTGCAGGATTCTCCATCCGGCTGCAGTTCTGGGAAATTCTAGCACATGATGGGTCCATGCAGTGCATCTGAGCCTCCAGAAGAGTCAGGAAACTCCTATCAAGAGTTTATGGCCATCGGCAGCTTAGCTATGAAAATCCCCTGCAAGATGTTTTGTCAGGGGATGAATGCACAGGTCATCCCCTGATGTATGGGTCAGGGAATGCACAGGTCATGACCCTGATGTATGGGTCAGAGGTAGGCTTCTGGCAAAAAAAATAAAACAGGTGAAAAGCAGGCAAATCAGCTGGCCCACATGGCCTCTAAATAGCCTCTCTTATGCCCAAAAGGATTTACATTTCCTGCAAGTTCCAGAGCTGTCAAGGTTACACGGTTCAAGGAGGGAGATTTCCGACAACCCCCATTCTAGTGCATTCTGGTACTTGCAGCACTGAGTTGACAAGGCAGAAGTAGGGACTGCAAATACCACAATGCACTGGGATGTAGGTTCAAGAACCAGGATTGGACAAAAAGCTTTCCTCCTTGAACTGGGTCACTTAGCAACTCAGTTCTGAAAGGGAAAAAAAATTCCACAGGGGTGAAATAAAAAAAAAAGCAAACAATGAAAAACTTTCCCAGGGTTGCCAGATAAAACCCAGTTAAATCTGGCCTGTCCTGGTTTTTTGAACTTGTGGTATGGTTTAGTTCTCCTGCCTTCACCAGATGAAGGCAGCACAGCAGGTACCAGAATGCATCAGAATGGGAGGGAATGAACAGAAATCCGGGACTTCCTTAAAATCTCCTGCTTGAATTGTGTCACTGAGTATAAGGCACTGGAGTGGGAGAGGATATAAAACTGAATCCATTAAGATAAAGTGCCACAGGGTTTTGTTGCAGTATTTTTTTTTTTTAAGTGTATGGGTTTCCCTTCCTGAAGTTGTAGGAAATTAAATCTTTCCAATAATGATGGCACGGGCTAGTTTAACATTGTAAAAGCAAAATAACTTACAGGTTTTATGCAAGAAGTCTTGGACTAATTTTTCCCAAAACTTAAATTTGACCCCCTTTTTTTTAATTGAAAACAGCACAAACCGTGCAGTGTGCTGACAAGCTGGTGATTTCAATGGAAATGTAATCGGTCCCAGGAGGTTTGCCACCTCCCCAATCAGCTCCAGGTTGTGTCGCACTGCATTCATGCAGGTATAATTCCTGCTCTGCTTAGGAACCTCAGAACTAATCTCGATGCATTCAATGAGGCAGAACTAGTACTGAACCAGCTTCTTTGGGTTAACCTAGGCAAGGTGGCAACCCTAAGCCATTGGCCCTCAACCCGGTTCTCAGGACACACCTAGCCAATCTGGGTTTCAGGATATCCACAAGGGATATGCATGAGATAGAGGAACATACAACAGAAATGATGCATGCGAATCTACCTCATGCATATTCGTTTTGGATGTCCTGAAAACCCAACTGGCGATCCATGGGGCTCACAAGGACAGCAGGGTTGGGAAACTCTGCTCATGAGAATATACAGCTGTGCTGCAGTCTGCGCTGCATCCTCACAATGAACTAGAGAAGGGAGGTTAAAAATAAGTAGCTGGCACCGAGAGAAAATATAACACCTTCAGGGACATATTTACACATAACCTAACACTTAAACTGATTACGCAGAGATACCATATGACCCAGTTCTGACTCCTGAAAAACCTGGTACATTCCAGAACCTGCGGAACTGGATTCAAAGGGGAGAAGCAGGGACTGCAAATACCAGAATGCTTTGCAGTGCAAGCTCAAAAGCCAGGGCAGGGTGGGTCCCCTCCAGGGACTGGGTCACCTGGCAGCTCTGGACTATACAGTTAACCTAGAATTTGATACTCCATGTCATGCGTGTCTGTTTCATTTAGAAGGATATGTTGAGCTTCACACAGTAGAAGAGCAGCATGAATCCTAGGAACGGTGTGGGGCAGCGAAGACAGAGGTTAGAAATGAAGAACTTCCTAACGGGGAAGGGTAAGCGGGCGCGGACGTGTTACCCCCGGGGAAATGGCGGAATCTCCGCGACTGAGGACTGATTGGACAAGCCCATGTCTTGAGGTGATACAGGCAAAGGGGATCCCACCTGGAAGTCCGGGATGGACTAGATGGGCACACAAGGTCCTTTCCAATCTTTTTATACTTCCACAAGTGGTGGAAGCTGACACCGATGTCTTGTTAGAGCAGAGGCAGGCCTCGCTCCTGGCCCCCTGGTCCTGGCGAGAGGGATAGCCCTTCCTTTTCATGCTGGAGAGCCTGCTGGTGGCTCACAGTGGTCAGGATCTGTGGTTGTACTGGGGTAATGATACATCAGAGGGCAGCAGGAGTGATGGAGGTTGCATCATCCACAGCATGCTTCTGTCAATACCAGCCTTGTTCATTAAAGATTTATTCCATAGGCACTGGATGGGAGGGGAGGCGTCTCGATGTGCTGATGCATAGATTAAGGAGATGAAACAAAAGGATTTGGGAATTAATAACCATGAGGTTTAATACTGTCCACAAATAATAGAGGGGCCTATCAAGAAGCAGGAAGCAAACCTTGCTGACATTTTCCAGATCAATCATTCTGCAGACCACAGCCATGCCAACGCCGCTGTCTGCACAACACCTGTACAAAAAAGGTTGGCAGGTGGGAGGGTTTAGGTCCTTTTCTAGCTTTTAAAATGACCTTGCTTTATTCTCTCATATCATCTGCTCCCGTTCTTTCAGTTGCAAATTCACTTGCACACTGCAAAGTGCTTGGTTGTATCTTTTTGCACTCTGCATAATCTCAAAAAGGCTCAGGTGAAAATTACATCTCTGGCTCATCCTTACCTTGAGCCACTAAAAAAAAAGTCTCATATTCTTCCATAAATCCTGACCAGTCCGGTGCTTTTTGAGTTTGGCTGAGTGGGAAACAGAACAGGCCTGGCAGAGGTAAGCTTGAGGCAAACATAAACCAGGGCAGAGCTATTGGAATGCTGCCCCCATCCAAAGCAGGACTCCCCCCTCAGGCCTCCACATTCCACAGTGGACAGACACACCTCCCTTGGATTACCACACAGACAGGGCTCTTGAGCAATCAGAAGTACCTGGGATTCCATGGATGTCTGGTCCCCCCATCAACCTAATGTAAGAAACTATGTACCTCCTCCTCTTCCAACATAGTGCAAGAGAGGTGAGCGTGTGCTCTCTGTGCCAGGGCAGGAAGGGGAAGGATGCTCTCTGTGCCAGCACTGGGGGAGGGGCGCTTTCATAATTTTCTGTAGCAAAGCTGAGAGAGAGAAGGGGAACCTTTCGTACCAATGCTATGGAGGGGAGAGGTGGTCCAGTGCTGGGGGGAAGGGGGGTCTCTCTTTAGCAAAGGTTGATTTCTAAACACAGAAGTGCAGGTATTGGAAATACACGACGGGCTACTTTGGTGTCATAGGCGTCACCATGGACATGCAAGTGACACCCCCAAACAAAATGGCTTGCCACCCCAGTTTTAGACATTGAATCAGACAGGGGTAACCCAAACCCCCACCTGATTCAATGCAGTGCAATCAGACCCCGCTGATCCTCCTTCTTACTACCCCCGCTCCCCGCCTCCCTCAAGCTGGCGATAGGAGCATCACTTGAGCGCCTGTCAGCTCCTGCTGCCGCGGGGCCGGTCTCACAGTAGGAGCAGCGCAGATCAGGCCCCGCGGCGGCAGGAGAGGATGTTCACTTTGATACTGCTCCCGAGGCGCTTGGCCTTGCCCAGACTCGGCAAGAGGAGCCCGTGCTGCTGTCCCCGCCGCTCCTCTAGAGGTCTGTTCAAGCCTCACTGACCGGCACATCGTACAGACGGATCTCGCGATAAACGAGATCGGTCTGCAGAAGTGCAGCCCGGGAGTTTTCAGCATCCTTGCCCAGCTCTCACAGACCGGGAGGACCACAACAACCCTGGCCAGCAGATAAGTATCAGCCCACAAATGGCCCGGCGGCAGCTGTGCCAGCCAGAAGAAAGTAGCAATAAGGGGAGAGGGAGAAAGACACTGATGGGGCTGGGGGAGAGGGAGAAGAAAAATGGTGGGAGAAAAGCATCAAGGGAGAGAGAAGATGTGAGAAGGTGAAGAGCCTCTGGAGGAAGGGAAAGGGTGAGGGAGTGAGAAGGGGTAGAGCCTTTGAAGGAGAGAATGAGTGGGAGAGAAGAGCTTTTGGAAAGAGGGAGGGAGGTGGTGAGAAAGGAGAAAAATGTCTGGTGGGAAGGGGTTAGAAGAGAGAATGAATGTCTGGAGGGAGGGAGGGAGGAGTGGAGAGGTGGTGAGAAAGGCCTGAGGGGCAGGGAAAGGGCTGACAGACAAAGTAAAGAGCACAGGGCAGATTGGCCTATCGGGGTATCGGGCATGCCCCCGGTGGGCCGGTCGCGCTAGTCACGTGGTCTGCCGAGCGAGGCCGTGACAGAGCCATGCTCGACAGACCACGTGGAAGCCCCGGGCCGGTCTTCATCGGGAATCCGCCACTGAAAGAGCAGGACTATGGAGGGGGGTGAGAGAGGAAAGGGACAGGTCAGGGAAGGGGAGGAGAGGAGAGGGTGTGGAAATGGGATTGGGGAATGAGAAGCTGGGTAGTGAGTGATAGGAGGGGGGATGAGCGACAGTAAAGGAGGTGAAAAAATGAAAGCCAGGGAAAGGAAGCTGGGGAGGGGGAGGGGGTGGAAACGGGGAACTAAAGAACGGGTGAAAGGCAAGGGGAATAGGAGGCCGTGGGAGGGATGAGGGGGCTGAGGAGGATATGAGCCTGAGAGATGGGGAAAAAGGAGACAAAGGGAGAGGAAGAGAGAAATGCAGAGACAAATGAAAGGGAACGATCAGTGTCAGACAGATGCAAAGAAAGAAGGGAAGACGACAGGAGGAGTGAGAAGTGACAAATGGATAGGTAAAAGAAGAGAACACCAGAAAAGTGGAAAAACCCAATTAGAAAATCCTGCCCAGACAAAAGATGTAGAAAAGGACATTTTATTTTTAGTTTCTTGAGACTGGAATATTTCAGCTTTGAGAAATGTGCGTCTCTCCTGTTTCTGTATTTTGCAAAATACAGGATGCGATGCATTTCTGTTTCTCCAGTATTGCGCGGTTCACAGAGTCTGGCTTTGTGGGGTTCTGATTTTAGCTTTTGTCTGCATTTTTCTCATTCTAATTTGTGGTCCTTTATTCTGCATTAGGCGAGGGTCTGTCCATATTTCCTGTGTGCGTCCCCAAGGTGAGGCATTCTAGGGTGTGTACAGATCTGTAGCAATCCGATAGGAGGTGTATCGGTGTTCTAAGGCCCGGTGTAATATTTAGTATTGTGTTTTAAAAGGCAGGGCTGTTGCTGTTTGAGTTCTTGGAGTTAGTGCTGTTACTGTATGATAGGTTTGTAATATATAGGGTCTTCTGAGTGTCTTTTTGCAGGGTTTTGTGTCATTTTAGGAAGTGTCTGGCAGTAGAAGGTGTTTGTATTACTGTTAATGAGATGACAACAGAATTTGAATATTTTTTTTTTTTTATGGTAAGTAGTAAGCATCAGCATCCTAGGTTCACTGTAGGGGATTTCTGTGGATGCAGAGGTGCAGGATTTATATTGAGATTCCTGTTTATACTTCAGACTTCACTCTCATATCCGTATAGAACTGGTGCTATCAAATAATTTTAATGGCAGTTTACTGGGAAATTAAAACTGTCCAGGGTTTTGTTTTTTTAATTGTACAGGAACACTTTGGAACTTTTTCATATTTTATCTTTTATAGACATCTTAAAGGAAGGGGGCAATGCTAGGGGGCTGAGAGTTTTGTGTGGAAATGCCACTTTGACTGGCCTCCCTATGGCCCCCCAAACCTCAAATAATTTTGTCTAGAGAGAGGCCACTGTTTGGTGTTCGGGCAGAAAGGAGGGACATTCTGCAGTGGATAATCTGAAAGCAAGAGACTGAGGCACTCTAAAAACAGTGATACCAGCAGCAGGTCTTTAAATCTGTAACATCTCACCGGAGGGTTCACAAGTGCTGCGACGCTTACTGTCAGCCAAAGGCTGCCGGCTGTGGCATGGGCAGAGCAATGCGGGAGACTCACTGCAGAGAGGCACTGCAGCAGCCTCCGGCCACCCTGGCATCATCAGACCTGTCCGTCCGTCCGTCCTCTCTGTCCCTGGTGCAAGAAAGCCCTCCCTGGGCGCCCCACCGGAGATCAGGGCCACGGACAGAGGCTGTGCCCTTGCAGTGCCCTGTGCACGGAAATGACCTTGGTAGGGAGACGGCGGGCACAGCAGCCCGGACCGGCAGAAGGTCGCCTTTTACTCCGAGACGCTGCATTAAGCTCCAGGGCTGCCAATCAGTGCCTCAGCCCCTGTCCCTTCCCCCCCTCCCGGCCGAGCAGGGATGCGTTAGCAATTTCTAACCAAAGAGGGGCTCCTTGGCACGGGGGAGCCTCTGCCGTTTTCTTAAAATATGTCAGAGAGAGAGAGAGCCCCGCTTCGGAACCTCAATGCAGAATTTACCTTTACTCTCTCTTCCAAAAAAAAGGTCTTCCCATGCGAGCCAAATTCCTGCAACCTCCCGGGCCATTAAGTGGAGGAGAGGTAGCCTGGGGGGCTCCGAGGGGCTCTGTGACAGGCGCGGAGCCCCGGCCCGCGGGCCGCCCCCTTACCTGGTGGGGATCCTCACCCGCAGGTAGCGGTCGGCGGCGATGGCCAGCAGGGCCAGGATGGAGCTCTGGGTCAGGATGAGCACGCTGCAGGCCACCATCAGGCAGCTGTAGAAGGCCGTCTGCAGCCCGATGCTGATGAGGATGGCCAGCGGGATGACCAGGGCGCCCACGGCGATGTCGGCCACGGCCAGGGAGACGATGAAGCAGCAGGTGGTGTCCCGCAGCGCCGGGTTGACGGCCACGGCCCAGATCACCAGCACGTTGCCGCAGACGGAGACCAGGGCGATCAGCCCCTCCACGCCCATGTAGACCGCCTGGGGGGTGGAGATGCCCGGCGGCATGCTGCCGGCCCAGTCCCGGCGCGCGCTCAGGGGGCGAGCGGCTCGCCCCTGCCCCCGGCCCGGCCGGCGCCTCTCCCCTGCCAGGCGCCCCGCATGCCCTCCCCGGGGGGCTCCGCGGCTGGCTCTGGCGCCCGCCCCGCAGGAGGGCTCATGTCGGATTGCAGCGGGACGCTCCGCTCTGCTCTGCACCTCCTCTCCTCTCCTCCCCCCTCCCCAGCTCGGAAGCGGCTCTCAGGCAATCGCAGAAATCACATGGTCCCGGCCCCTGCCGCCGATTTAAAGGGCGAGCCGTGCGAGCTGCCCTTCTGCACGTGCGCGCCGGGGCGGCACTGTGACCCCCCCCCCCTCCCTCCTGGAGGAGCTGCCCACAGACGGGGGGCGGGGGAAAACGGGCACCGAATCCGTCACTGGCGGAACTGCTGGCAAATAAAGCCCGGGGGTGGGGAGCGGCGCCTGGATCGGGGGTGGGAGGGCGCCGTTCCATTAGGGGGGCTGCAACGAGAGGGGGCATCGGGGGCCTGCGAAGGGGTGCGATTGAAGGCTTTTGGGCAGAGGTGCATGCTTCCTTTAAAGGGGAGGGAGAATAACCGAGTCTAGTCTGAGCTGCCTTTTTCAAACAAAGGCTGTGATTATTAATTTTATGATCGTTTCCAGTCTCTTCCCAGTAGAGAAGGATAGAAGAGGTCTGGAGAAGCGTTTTCTGCACTGCGATCGCAGGTGCTAGCGATTTACCTCCAGCTTGAACTGCCACCGTAGTCTTAAATTCCTGCCGGCGATTATTTTTGTAAATAACTTTAAGTTGAGAGAAAAACTCGAAAGAAAGAAGTTACATCGCGCCCATTGGGGCTCTGTTAAGCTATTGCTCTGTTGGCTTGAGGTTGCCCTTACACTGATAACATTTGTACAGCTCTAACCAAATCCTGAACCTTAAACCACCGACAGTGCACAGCTTACCTACCTGGACTAGCAAATAAACTCTGCACAGTACAACGTATAAGGTATCTATAGAGTCGATGCTACCTTCAACTATTGACCTCAAGGAAAGTTAAGCTGTCAGATCAAGGGGTTGGAAATGCTTATTTAGAAGCTTAAATGCACAGGTGGTCAATAACAATAAAGTGCTCAGTGATGAATGCCTGCTCTCCCAACAGGCGTCCAGCCACCTCTCCTGGGCGTGCGATCCTGTATATAAATAAGGGGTCGCACTAAAAAGGATCCGCTAGGACACTAGTGCTCCCCTAGCACCTCCTCAGCAGCGGAAGCCCAGGAGAGGTGGCTGGCACGGGTTTGGAAAACGGACGCTCAATTTTATGAGCTACAGTTTTCCTAACCTATGCACAGCCAGCATTTTCTGTACTTTTTTCAGGCGCTAATTTCCGAAGTGAAATGTGCAGATTGGACGCACTTTTTTTTCTGTCTCCCGGGCGCATAACTAATAACCTCATCAACATGCATTTGCACGTGATGAGCACTATGACACGAGTCCAAATTGCATGTCCAACTGCAGGTTAAACACTGTGCTCGACTGTGTGCACTGTTTGCATCGGCCCCCTTGTGTGAAGGTAATTCAGAATGGTGCATGGCCTGTACCATAAGCCATATAGGTGCTTGTATTTAGGGTAGGATTAGACCTAGGATTATAAAGTTGTCTATAGGGCAGAAAGTAGGCTGCTGCTGAGAAAATAAGCCTTTCAAATGGACAACTAAAAGCAGGGCTGGATTTAAGATTGTGTTGCCCTAAGGCAGTGGTCTGGGAGTAGGGGCGGTAAGGGGGACTCCTAGTTTTTGGGCACCTTGAAAATTTGGCACGCTAGGCACATGCCTATGTTGCCTCTGCCTAAATCCGGCTCTGGCTGAAAGGCAGATAGGAGCTAAATATCACTTTAGAGATTCCTTTGCTAACTGGGAGGCAACTAGTAGAGTTTGCTCTCTGTGGCCGGATGTAATAAGACAGGAGTAAATAATGCATGCTGTTTTTCAGCATACATTTTCTTCACACACTCCTGATGCAGTAAGCTAATAGCATGCAAATGTACCTGGCGTTTAAAAAAACAAAGCATGAAAACCTAAAAAAGTGTACAAAAATGAATAACGCGCATTAATCATATTTAATGCACACAAACCATGGTTTATGCTGATAAAATGTGATTTATACATGCAAACCTTAATTTGTGCACAGAAATCATGTTTTATGAATATAAATTATAGTTAATGCATAAAAAAATACACATTTTAGAGACATAATCATGGCTTATGTGCACCACTTGTTTGTGCACACAAAATCTGCATAAATCATGTTTTATGTGCATAAATCCCAAATTGGACCTCCGCACCACAAACTCCAGGTTCACTCCTATAGACTAACACTATCCCTGCCTTTACCTCTGACCAGGAGTTACATTTTCATTATTAAGAAAATATTAGGGATGTGCTTTCCTTTGAATCATTTGAAATGAATGCCGAATCTGAACCAAAAAAGCCAATTTCTGATTTGTCTTGTTTCAAACGGTTATTTACTCTTTCGAATAATAGAATTACCGCTATTAATTGAGTTGACTTAGAAAATAGCCACTGCTATTACTAGCAATGGTAACATGGGATCTTCTTAGTGTTTGGGTACTTGCCAGGTTCTTATGGCCTGGATTGGCCACTGTTGGAAACAGGATGCTGGGCTTGATGGACCCTTGGTCTGACCCAGCATGGCATGTTATTCATAGCCCTCTTACCCTTTCTGCAGGCTCTGTGATTCTGCCCCACTGATTCTGATTTCCGAATGGCACTGGTTTCAGTTGCGGTTGGCACCAAATTGTTTTCTGGCTATAAAGCTAGTTATCTTTAAGTGACTATAAAGCAATACAGTCATAAAGCGACCAGGTGCCCGGAGGCACTGAGAGCAGAGCCAGCAAGTCAGGAGCAACTGGGGATTGCATCTGCTCTCTGGAGAGCCCATGGAAAGGTAAGGGGGCAGCGGTGGAGGAGGCTGTGGGGGAGTGGAGCGGGGCCATTTCTTTTGGGGTTTTTTGTTTTGTGTGGGTTGTATTTTTTAATTTAATGTGTATTTCAGTTCGACTAATGAACCAAACCTAAATAAACCCAATCCCAACCCTCCCTCCAACCCCCCCCCCCAAAAAAAAAACCCCCCATGAAAATGTTTTACCCTGTGCATCCTTTGAAAACCTGAGTTGAGCCTATGCACCCCTCTGTACTGGGGAGTAAGAGCCAATGCATAGATTGATATGCATTTTTACTTAGGTTTGTGCACTTAACTCCTTTCTGTATCGGGAGTGAAGTTCTAGACGCAAAGCTCTATTCAGAAGTGTGCACAGACAAGTGTATAGCCTCGCGTACCTTATTGTACTGAGGCCACAAGCTAATATACATTTTATTGTATAGGTGCATAAGTTATTTTATATAATTGATGTACGTAGTCTTGATTGTACCAGAATACCAGAATACCAGTATATAAAAACAAATAAACAAATAAATAAATGTTTTACACTGGAAAGCACACAAGAATACAGCTCATATTAGTATTATTATTACTAGCGCATCCTCTAAATTACATTCTGTTGTTTTTGCTTCCTAACACCATTTCTTTTTTGTAGGTTTATCAAGTAAACTCTAGTTCAGTAAAGGTCAGGAGTCTTCTGCTGCTAACTACCTAGATCCCACCCACCCCCATGTCCTGCTTCTCTTCTGTAGATTGTTTGTGGGGCAAAGATCTACTTTCTTGCACCTTTGTGGACCTGCTCCTCAATTAAATCCCCACCTATTAACCCACCTCTGAGACTTTAAACCTTATCCCCTGTTTACTAATTCTGTACCCAACGTTTGTCATTCTATCTTGGAAAACTGGGTAGAAAAACTGTAAAAATACATTAAATCTCTGGCTCTCACAAACACTTTATTTGTTTTGTCTGTCTTGTCTAGACTGTAAGCTCCATGGAGCAAGGAGCATACAGAACTGCATATATAGTGGTAGTAGAGTAATACTGAAAGAGTGAAATATGACCTAGAATGAAAAGCTCAGGAGCAAGGGTTCATCGTATGAAATTGCTCAAAAGGATTGTAAGTATATCATTGTTTTTATTTTTAATTTTTTTTACTGAGATTGAGCTGGACACCTGGTACTGACCTCCAGCAGAGATGATGTTCAGGGTATTTAATTGGTTTGGTTTTGGAGAAACATTAATTAGATATGTGGGGGGTATTATATAGTAATCCACACTCAAGGATTCTCTCCAATGGTTTTACATTGGGCAGAGGTAGTAGGCAGGGATGCCCACTGTCACCGCTGCTCTTTATCTTAACCTTGGAGCCACTTCTACCTGCCATTCAGCAAAATAGTAACATCACTGGGATTTCTATCGGGATTGGGATTACAAGATTGCTGCCTATGCTGATGACTTGTTAGTGTTTCTATCTTATCCTGAGTGTATTCTCAACTATTTATTTATTTATTTATTTATAGGATTTATATACCGGATGTTCCTGTATAATATACATATCACATATACATTATTGACTTTAATGGGAGAATACTCAATCTTCTCAGGCTTTAAGGTAAATTGGGATAAAACTGTATGTATGTATGTATTTATTTATTTATTTCAGAGCTTTTATATACCGAGGATTAGCAATTAGCCTTCACCCCGGTTTACAACTAATACCTTATGTACCCAAGCCTCTTTCCCTACAAATGGTTTCCTGAAGGCTTTAAGTATTTGGGGATTACTTTTATTCCAGAGGCTAATCCAATGTCAGAAACATTAATGCTGCAAATTACAAAATTGCTGGAGGAAGCGACTTGCCATTGGCCTCCATTATATTTATCTTGGTGGGGGAGGCTGGAGGCTATAAAATTGGTGCTAGCATTGCAAATAAATTATATCTTAAGAATGTCTCTCTCTCTCTTTTTCCTTGATCCTTTTATGCCAAGATTGATAGGTTGTTAATTTCATTTTTATAGAGGAAAAAACCTCCAGGTATAGCATTGAGAAAAATGAAACTTAACAAAGACCAGGGTGGAGTTGGTTTCCCATATTTCCTAAATTACTATTATGCTTTTACAAACCCAACTGACTTATCATAGAAAAAGCCATGGTGGATCCTTTGCCGTTGAGCCTACTGCCTGGTATGAGAGCTCCACAGGCCATAAGGAAGGTACCAACTTGGTATGCCATGCATCAAGCTCTATGCACATTAAACCAACTGTTAAGGTTTGTTGGAATTTTAATAAATGCTCCTTATTATAGTATAATATGCAATTACTTATTAATAATAAGATAATCAACTGGCCAATACGGCAAGCAAAGGGGATCTGGACTCTTGGCCAGATGACAGACTGTAGGCTTCAGTTGTGTCACAATATGAAGCGGACTGTTCCTCTCTTGAACACTCTGGCTGATAACCCTGAACTCTGCTCCTTATGTTTTAAAATTGTATTCCCAAGGTCATCAGACTTCCTTATTTTATAGAGAGCCTCGTGCTCATTCCACGTATCGGTGTACAGGGCTGGAGGCGGTGTGGGAAAATGAGCTATCAATTGCACCTGAGCTCCTCAGTTGGAATTGCCTATGGGCACAAACATTAAGGGAACCATTATCAGTGAGTCTCACTCAGACTTTATATTGTACAGTACATCGGATGGCATGGACTCTGGTGAAATTGCATAGAACTGGTTTGCGAGCATCTGGTGTATGTTGGCATGTGAACAGGATTATAGCACATTACAACATATATTTTTATGGTTGCACTAAGATTCATCCCTTTTGGATCCAAGTCTGGGAGTTCATTACAAGAATTGTGCCTGTTCAACAAAACAAAACTTACAAAATAGTCATTTTATGATTACGCCACTCTAGATACGTTAACTGCTAATCAAAGTAATTTGTTGGATATCCTGCTAGCACATGTTTTTCCAATGGTACTTGGTAATTGGAAGGACAGTAGATTGCTTAATGGTACTTCTTGGTGGAATACTAGATGAACTTGCTGTAGCAGTTGTGTCAGAAAAAGCGAGTTCATTCCATTAGGCAATCTATATCTGACTGCTTAGATTCCTAATGTTATGTCTCACTTATTAGGAAATGTCATATTAGAGTAAGAACATAAGAACATAAGAAATTGCCATGCTGGTGCTGGGTCCATCAAGCCCAGCATCCTGTTTCCAACAGATGCCAAACCAGGCCACAAGAACCTGGCAATTACCCAAACACTAAGAAGATCCCATGCTACTGATGCAATTAATAGCAGTGGCTATTCCCTAAGTAGACTTGATTAATAGCCGTTAATGGACTTCTCCTCTAAGAACTTATCCAAACGTTTTTGAACCCAGCTACACTAACTGCACTAACCACATCCTCTGGCAACAAATTCCAGAGCTTTATTGTGCGTTGAGTGAAAAATAATTTTCTCTGATTAGTCTTAAATGTGCTACTTGCTAACTTCATGGAATGCCCCCTAGTCCTTTTATTATTCAAAAGTGTAAATAATCGATTCACATCTACTCGTTCAAGACCTCTCATGATCTTAAAGACCTCTATCATATCCCCCCTCAGCCATCTCTTCTCCAAGCTGAACAGCCCTAATCTCTTCAGCCTTTCCTCATGGGGGAGCTGTTCCATCCCCTTTATCATTTTGGTTGCCCTTGATATTTTCACTATTGTTTTCTTTTTGATTGTAAAGATTTGTTATAATAAAAAGATTGAACATCAAGTATGCACGGGATAGACACAAAGGGAAGGGTCAGAAGACCACAGGTCTATGTGATAGCACAGTAGGCAGCATCAAATGGACAGACTAGAATGGTGTATGTGGTTCTTATCTGTGTTTCTACCTATAAACACTGGATGCAAGAGAGATAACATTTTCTTTCCATGCAGAATCTTTGAAAGTGTTATGTTCTACTTGTTTCTTGTCAACTGGCATCTGTTCATTAGTTATGTCATATATTAGAAAGCTTATATTCCTGATTCTCTATGGGAGATTTTTTTTTAATTTATCAAGCCTTTGATGTAAATAAGGATGCAAATAAACTAAGTAATATGACATCATCCAAAGGTAGAGGACCAAAAATGGGAGAGAACAAAGTTGACTTGGATAAAGAGTCATGTTCTGCAGCAGGCAAGCTTGTACAGCAATCAACTTGATACTTTTAGCACAGTAAGAGGTGATACGAGCAATGAAAGGTGATGAACAGAACTAGCAGTGGAGGTGATCAAACCTGCATGGCCGAGAGCTGGGAAATATCCTTGGCTAGAGCAGTGTAGGTGAGGGGACAACTGGATAGGCCACTTGGTCCTTTTCTCCAACATCTATCTATCTACTATGTTACTTCATTGCTGTAACATAGCCTTTTATATCTTTCCTTACTTGGGCTATTTTGGATTGGTGCCATTATTATGTTCATAGATGTTTTCTCTTTATCATTCAACCCTATATGGACATATCCATATATGAGATGTTGTCCTAAGGCTTGCTGCTTTGGCTATGCCCGTCTATAGCATGTTGCCCAGCCTTTTCCCATTTGGTCATAGTCACATGATTAGGACATTTACAGGGCAGCTGGTAGCACTTTACTCTGTCAATCATGTATTCAGCTGCCCTGCAGCCATTTCGGGATGTGCTTATCAGCAGGCCACAGAAAATTACCCCATCAGAATCCTAGTGCATTTATACCCCAAATTCCACCTATAGATGTCCCCGTCATGTGACGGCTGAAACTCCCTCCCGCTAGGGTTGTAAATGCTAGCATCCAAGCATCTCCAGTCCCTGCCAGGCCAATTGGAACCCCAATTCAGGTTGGCCCAAAATTAGTGTTTTTCACTTGTTATATTTGTTTTCAGTTTCCAGATGTTCCTTTCAAGGTCCTGCTTCACTTTTTGGTAGGTCACATTTGTGTAGCTATTATTTTGTTAAGATCCATGTATTTCTGACTGCGCAGTCTTGGATTTCCATCTCTTTTCTTATCCTTCTCCCTAGGTCTTCCGGCATTTTGCTGTTATTTTAGTTCTGTAACATTCTGTGGTATTGTTTTGCCTCTGGTTTCCTGGTGCTTCTTTTGTAGTCCTGCTGTGGTTTAGTCTGATCTGCGCAATCTTTTCCCTTCCTAAGAGATACTTTTAGCCTATGTCCCTGTGGTTCTTTTTCGCTCACTTTATGTATTTCCCTTTGTTTTTTTATCGGCTTTTGAGGTACTGCTGCTGTTTTTAACACTGTGCTTTTATCTTTCTTCCCCTTTCTTGTCTTGAGGATGCATCTCCCAAAGGATACAGCATGGAGGTGGTCCAGAATGGTGCAGGTTCTGTACCAAAAAGGACCTAATTCTGTGTACCCTAGAGGAGCGATAATAAAGGGGGGCTGTGAGGATATGAAGTAGAAGTTTAAATAATTCAAAGGTTAAAAAAAGAAATCAATAAAGCATAAGAGCAAACGTTTTTTTCAGAAGAAAGAAAGTTCTAGAACAAGAGGTCATGTGATATGAGGTGCCTTGAAGGTAGACTCAAGAGTAAGATAAGGAAATATTTCTTTCCAAAAAGGGTGGATGATGCATGGAACAGACAGAGGTGAAAACTTTTGACATTCAGTGCAACTCAAGATATATAAATCCCTAAAATGGAAACGAGGCCTAACCAGAGAGCCCTGGGATCTGATGGGCTTTGACGTTGTTCTCAGCCATCATATTCCATGTTTTCTTTTCCTTTTCATCTGCTACGGTCTCCTCCTGGCACTGGTTGGGTTTCTGCTGCTTATGAAATGTTAACCGTTGTTACTTTTCAGCGTGAGGGGCTTTGTGGCAAAGATCTGTTCGAGGTTGATGGGAGATGAGAGAAATAGTTTTCTGTTTTAAGTTATTTGTCTCAGATTTTTGTTGTTTTTCCCCACGTTATCTAAAATGTCCGCACTAGGCATCCAACACTCGTGTTTTCACCCCCTGAGAGATCTGCAGGGTAGAGGAGGCCCAAACTGCAGCTCCTGCTCTTGGCAGAGCCATTGGGCCGGTGTGAGCTTTTAGTGGGTTTCTTTGTTAGCCCTGCCAGGAGAAATGGAAACATGCGCTATATTATATTTTTTTCTAATTAAGGGACAGGTTTAAATGTAGGGTTAAAGGTTTGCCGAGAACGTACAAAACGCCTGCACATTGCTGAAATTGTGCATTTATTGGCCAAGAATTTAGGGGCCTGCACATTAAAGTTTAAAGTGCATATAAATTAAGCAATGTTAGATGCAATTGAGATTTTACCAAGCATGAGCTATTTCCCCCATGTCTTGCTAAGGCCTAATATTTAACACCTACCTTAATTCTCAGCATGCCAAAATCCCCCATGCTAATTGGCCCAAAGAAAAAAGGCTCAGTTAGCATGGGGGATTTCATTCCCTCCCCCTACAGAACAAGAAAGAAGCAGCACAGTGACTCACCCCTTCCCTCCCCCCCCCCCCTTACACATGCACCATACCAACAATGGGAAATCAGACTGTGACCCCAGTGTAAGACTCCCACCCCCTCCACACATCATCAAGAATGGGGACTTGTAAGGCTGAAGATAATACATGCTCCCCCCAACATATACAGACACACATAAGAGTAAGGAAGAGATTCAACAGCCCCATCAGAACCCTCCCTCCATTATTATGTTGGGGTAGCTGAGCCCCTGGCCTTGTCATTGTTTGTATGTATTGTGTGTATTGGGGGGGGGTTGATCTGGGGGTCCTTCTTTCTTGTGTCAGGGTAGAGGAAGAAATTAAATCCCCCTTGCTGACCGGCTCTTTCACTTTGAGCTAGTTGGCATGGGAGACTCGGCACACAGCATGCAAGCTAAACTCTTTGAGTCAGTAAGCATGGTAATAGCTTGTGGGCACATCATGGGGACAGTTTGTGGGCACAAGCAAAAATGTAGTGTATTGCCCGCTACCTGGCATTTTATTATGTCTGTGTGTTATACTTGTAGCCCACTCCCACATAAAAAAATGTTCTAGCGTGAGTTTTAGTGCATAGGACTCTTAATTTCCTGCAACTTGTGGAATGGAAAAAAAAATGCACAGGAAAAAAATCAAGCAGTTTCTCATGATTTTAAAACTGGTACAATTTTGCTTTGCATGTTTGCCTTTTTTATTTCATGCGGTCCAGTTCTGGTCTTGTCCAGGTGCATATAGAGAGATGCAGACCTACTTTTCGTAAGAAAATCAGAATTACATCTGCTTGCATGCAATGAGGGCCTAACCTGGGCTGGATCAGCTTGATTGGGTTAAGGTTATATCTATGGCCACTCCATGCAGGTTACTCCCGCCTTAGTGAAATCCCAATGCAGCCACACCTCTGAAAGTTGCACCTGCTCCAGAGCAGGTGTAGTATTTTAGAGGTAATTTTCAGAGGCGTTCCGTGGGTAAATGAAATATACTATTGTAGCAATTTTCAAAATTCATTTACTAGCGTAAAGTGCACTTATGCGGGTAAATCCTATGGACAATTCAATGGCATATATTGTAGCAATTTTCAAAAGCCTTCTTACACAGGTAAAGTGCATTTACATGTGTAAAATCCAGCTTTATGCATGTAAATGCTTTTGAAATTCAGGCCTTAATTTTGTGTGCGTGTACACTGTGCCAGATTCTGCACACAACTACATATCTTCAGAGCGGAATTACGAGAATAAATCCACTTCGAAAATTCAGGCTACAGTCTGCGAGTAAAAAGTGAAAATTACCCTCCCCGAGAGAAAAATAAAAGTTGAATTGAACGTGCAATAGGAAGGCTAATGGTGACTATGCAGAAGGGAAGCAGAATCAGCAGACAGTGCAATAAATCTATAGTCGCTTCATCATGAAATTAAAGTAATTACAGTTCTACAGAAAGGAAATCTTGTCTGCATGTGCGGCGCACACAGGAAAGAGAAAAGCTTGGCCACTATTCATCATGGCAAAAATGCAAGCCCACAGTTTTGTGAGGGGCTAAACCGATCATTTAAACAAGAGACCAGTGCTTTTAAAATTAAATATTTTAAACTGCTGGTCAGTTCCCCCACACCCCAACCCCCACCTCAAACCCCCCCTACTCATGATCCTTCAGTCAACCGCCCTCTCTACAAGTGCCGTCCAGTCCTTGGTCTCCCTCACTGCATGCCATTGCCTACAAAACAATGAGGACGATAGAAAACAAAATAAAACAAACAAACAAATTGAAATTATAAACCAAAACTGATAGGAAACCATACCAAGGGGGACCTAAACTAGACTATATTATTGCAGAAACCAAATGAAACTTACAAAAGGCTGAAGAAAGAAGCAACAGAGGTAAGAAACAGGCAAATCGACCTTTTCACCAAACTTGCTAACACTAATGTTTGAATTTTTGGATATTAACATTTTAGGATGTTTAATTAACCATAGTAAAAAGAAATAACAGCTAAAATGTATATAGTGTAAGTACCTGTGTCAATTCCCTTTCTTCTGAGGAGTATGAACGTGTAAGTAACATAAATAACCCTTGTTTTGCTTAATCAATTATGAAACTGCACCAGTTTTTAAAAACTTTAAAAAAAACCTTGCAAATTAAGGCCTGGATTCATCATTCCTGCGAAAACAGGAGGCAAAGGGGGGCAGGCCTTCGCACCATGGTGGTGCACCGGCTGCTGGCTTTCACACCGAATAGCGTCATCATGAAAGATGGTGCTATTTGGTGCACTACATTAGTAACATTATCGCCAGCAGCAAAGACACCTCCGACTCTGCCCTTCCCCACCTGACTCCTCCCCTCCCTGACTCCTCCCCTCCCCCTAATTTGCATTCTATCGCATGCGAAAAGGCCCTTTTTGCATGTGATAGAGGCTTATGGCACGCGATTCGGCTGTATCACATGCGATAAGCCTTTGATAAATGACCCCCTAAGTTTGTGCCAGAGTTAAAACTCATTTAAAATTTTGCTCCAGCAAATGTGGCAGAGAAGAATCCCACTTAAAATATACATAGTCAACAGTTCAGATGCTCCGTAAAATTAATATTACTGTAAAAAAAATGGAAAAATGTAAATTTTTAAAACAATGCACGCTTTTTTCAAGGCTTAAATTTCATACAGAGGTAAAAAAAAAAATGTAAAATAAAATTTACAGAACCAAAAACTTGCAGACGGAACCCAAGGCTTACATCTGGTCCTATAACTGTGTTAGGCATATCTTGTCCTTTCAACTGAGATAAATGCATAGAGGTGATGTAGCTCTATGCTTCAGACGCTGTTTGCAATTTAATAATGCAAGACGAACTTCCTCTTCCTGAACTGAACAAAGGGACTGAGGAGACCCTCAGTCAGAGAGGATCAACTGTTGGGTGTCCTGGTTCAAAGATGAAAGCCACAACGTTCTCCTGGTCCTTGCACTGAGGCCAGGGGGCTACGCCTTCTGATTATCAGTTGCTCGTATACTAACGGAAACTCAAGAGATTCTTGCACGCATCCTAGAAGCCAGGGTCCTAATCAAGGGAACAAGGCAAGATTTTTCACTCCAGACCCACCCTGCACTGCCCTGTGGGGTCCACCATGCTACAACTTGAACTCACAAGCTGAATTTCGGGATTCAGGTTCAGAGGTCCTGAGAAAGGAAATAAGGTGCTTGCAAGGCAAAAATAGATGAAACAGTCAAGATGGCTATCGTGAGGTACAGGAAAGGGTATTTATAGCCTAAAAAATAACATGTTTTGCAATATGAGCTTTGCACACTAAAGAGAGGGTACGAATTTTCTGAAAGGGTTTGAAAACAGAAGTAGATGACTCTTGAGGCTCATGGGGCTGCAGAGAATGTCTGGATTTTTTCGGGGTAGGATGGGGTTACTTGGCAGTTTCCTCCAGTTTGGGCTTCCAGTTTAATCGGAACCTGCCCTCCCCTAGGGCTGCAATACCCTGAGTCTTCATTCAGTCAGACTTTTCCATCATTGTTTAAAATGACCTCACCCTCCTCCGTGCCTAATCCAGTCACAGCAGCAACACTGCAGACCTCCGTAGAGATCCACAGACCTTTCGAATCCTGTGTGCTTGAGCCCTTAATCCCACCTGTTGGCATTGGCTTCCTTGATGGTTGGGTCTCCCTCCTAGGGTTGCCAACTGGCAACAGATTTTCAGGACACGTTGATGCAGTTCTGGTTTTACCCCATTGCATGCAGGGACTTGTAGTTCTGACTTCCTATTGCCTTGCCCTAAGTGAAGAAAAACTTTAAATCCCAGTGTGCAGTGTGGTAAAACTAGGACCAGATCAGCCTGTCCTGAAAACCTGGAGCCAGTTGGCAACCCTACTCCCTCCTCACAGGGTCTGCAAACATCCTCAAGCCAGGTTGGCCTGATGAGTTGAAAGCTGGGCCTGAACCTAGGTGAGCCATTAGGCCAGTTGAATGGCAATCATGGATCTCCACACCTCCAACATGAAAGGGCTCATTGCTCTCAGTGCCCCAGGCCTGAAGAAGGGCAGTAGGGAGAGCACAGGAGACGGAGATAAGGAATGAATTGTACTACTGCCCCACCCCCAAGGCTGAGATTGATTTCAGTCACCTCTGAAAACAAAACAAAAAATAAATAATGACCACTTTGGCCCTGGCAAAAGTAAACAAGCCTGTGAAGCCTGTCAGAGGAGATATGTTAAGGTTTGAAGAGCGGCGATATCTCCAGGAGAGCTTCCAGCTATGCTGAATCTGCATTCCAGAGATGCCTGAGTAGAAAGAACCCTAATCATCCCGGTTAGGTATAAATCAGCAAGAACCCTTGCAAAATGGTGGCGGAGCTGGAAAGGCAGCAAAATATTGCATCAGCGGAAGATTAATAAGGCAAAGAGCAGCGGAGAAGGGGGAGGGGAGGCTGCCAGATTAAAGAGAGGTTTTGCTGGGATTTGATTGGGTTTGGTTCCATTAAAGTGGCTTTGTCCGTCTGCGGCTGCAGGCAGTGCTCGCTTTCACTGTAAACAGACCCGGCCCCCCTCGCCTGAAGGATTTTGCCACCAGAAGAGGAAAACAACTGCTAAAACCCAAAGACTGGAGGTTCTCTGCTCCTGCACCTGCGGTTCAGCTCTTTTAATTAGACCTGAATTTTTAAGAGGTTTGGGAAGTGAGGAGCTGCATCTAGGAGGCTCAGTCAGCAAGATATTGAAAGGGAAGCTTAACATTCATGAATTATAATGGTAAAAGACAAAAATAAAACCCAAGAGAGAGACAAAACTATACAAAGGGAGACAGAGGAGGAGAGGGCAGAAAGACCGACAGCCCGGAGAGACGGAAGGAGATGCAGAAGGGAAGATTTAAAACATGAGATAGAGATGGAGAAGAAACAGAGGGGTAAAGAGAGAAAGCGTGTTCTGGGGGAGAAAAAGTGGCAGAGGCACACAGCCTAATCTTTCCTAAACACCCAAGGAGAGTGATTAACAGCCCGAATGTTCAGGATTTATGCACATAAATTGGCTGAAAATCCGCCGCTTGTTCCAGTACGTGCATACCCAGCCTACGCATCTAAATGATTTCCCTGCCCGGACTCCACCCCAGTCCGCCTCTTCTTAGTGTGGGTAGAAGCTCGCGTGAAATGGGCTTTCCACGCAAACCCCTAATTGATTTTCAGAGCGCCACTTACGGGCAGGGTTATATAGGCGCCAAAAAGGGGCTCCAGGGGCGATCCGGGAAACTACAGACCAGTTAGCCTGACTTCAGTGCCAGGAAAAATAGTGGAAAGTGTTCTAAACATCAAAATCACAGAACATATAGAAAGACATGGTTTAATGGAACAAAGTCAGCATGGCTTTACCCAAGGCAAGTCTTGCCTCACAAATCTGCTTCACATTTTTTAAGGAGTTAATACATATGTGGATAAAGGTGAACCGGTAGATATAGTATACTTGGATTTTCAGAAGGCGTTTGACAAAGTTCCTCATGAAAGGCTTCTAGGAAAAGTAAAAAGTCATGGGATAGGTGGCGATGTCCTTTCGTGGATTGCAAACTGGCTAAAAGACAGGAAACAGAGAATAGGATTAAATGGACAATTTTCTCAGTGGAAGGGAGTGGACAGTGGAGTGCCTCAGGGATCTGTATTCGGACCCTTACTTTTCAATATATTTATAAATGATCTGGAAAAAAATACGACGTGAGATAATCAAATTTGCAGATGACACAAAATTGTTCAGAGTAGTTAAATCACAAGCAGATTGTGATAAATTGCAGGAAGACTTTGTGAGACTGGAAAATTGGACATCCAAATGGCAGATGAAATTTAATGTGGATAAGTGCAAGGTGATGCATATAGGGAAAAATAACCCATGCTATAGTTACACGATGTTGGGTTCCATATTGGGTGCTACAACCCAAGAAAGAGATCTAGGTGTCATAGTGGATAACACATTTAAATCATCTGTACAGTGTGCTGCGGCAGTCAAAAAAGCAAACAGAATGTTGGGAATTATTAGAAAGGGAATGGTGAATAAAACGGAAAATGTCATAATGCCTCTGTATCGCTCCATGGTGAGACCGCACCTTGAATACTGTGTACAATTCTGGTCGCCGCATCTCAAAAAAGATATAATTGCGATGGAGAAGGTACAGAGAAGGGCTATCAAAATGATAAGGGGAATGGAACAACTCCCCTATGAGGAAAGACTAAAGAGGTTAGGACTTTTCAGCTTGGAGAAGAGACGACTGAGGGGGGATATGATAGAGGTGTTTAAAATCATGAGAGGTCTAGAACGGGTAGATGTGAATCGGTTATTTACCCTTTCGGATAGTAGAAAGACTAGGGGGCACTCCATGAAGTTAGCATGGGGCACATTTAAAACTAATCGGAGAAAGTTCTTTTTTACTCAACGCACAGTAAAGCTCTAGAATTTGTTGCCAGAGGATGTGGTTAGTGCAGTTAGTATAGCTGTGTTTAAAAAAGGATTGGATAAGTTCTTGGAGGAGAAGTCCATTACCTGCTATTAAGTTCACTTAGAGAATAGCCACTGCCATTAGCAATGGTTACATGGAATAGACTTAGTTTTTGGGTACTTGCCAGGTTCTTATGGCCTGGATTGGTCACTGTTGGAAACAGGATGCTGGGCTTGATGGACCCTTGGTCTGACCCAGCAGGGCATGTTCTTATGCATGGCATTTTCTTAAGCCCCATATTGTGAAATGGAGCAGCAGGGTATTTTTCCGGTACAAGCAACTAAATTTGTAGGGAATTATTATTATTACTGTACAAGTGGGAAGCCATGAAACATCAGGTGGGGAGAAGTGCAGGAGCACAAGGGCGAGAGGAGGTGAGCCCTGAGCTCCGCTATCGTGGGCACCTGCTGTTGCCACTTTTTCTTCGTTGAAAACCTGTGAAGTCCTGAAGAAACTTCTGACCCCGGAAAGCCATCCAAATTATCTCCCTGTTTGTCTTGATGAAGATTTAAAACCACAAGCCCCTGATACAAGATCCATGCTCCCCGAGCCAGTACTGCATCTCCAGCAGCTCTGCTGACTTTGTTTTCGTCTCTTTCGGAGGTTAAATACATTTTGCCTGGTAACTGCTGCAAGTCAAAGATTTGCTGACTGATTTGTTTTAAAGGAAGAGGCTGAAAAAGCTCCCTGTTTATCTCCCCTAATATTTATTTGCCCAGGGCTAGGAGGTGTGAGGTAAGAGGGCTCGGCCTCCCCTCCCCCACTCATTCACATTCTGCACCACTAGGCCCCTTACCCTTGATTCTGCCCCATTCCTCCCCACCGCTCCCCGACTCGGACAGCAGGTCACAGAGAGCGTCTAGACTGCTGCAGGCACTTGCGCCAGATGTTAGACATTCAGCGGAAACAGCTGTAAACACTGGAGCATGGGAGGCTTTCATTGGACGGGCGCTAATTGGTAAAGCAAGGATAGGCAAAAGGGGGTGGAAATGTACCCGTCTGGAAAGCGGAGGAGAGGGAGGGCTGCAAAGTGTGGCTGCAGCTTTTCCATTTTCGGGATTGAATGTGACAGGGAATAGAAGGAAAATGCTTCTTTTTTTTTTATGGTTTATAGTGCAAGATTTTGTTGCCTTGTAATAATGTCACCATGTCTCTCTTCTCTACAGCATTTCCAGAAGTGTGCAGCACTGTCCAAACACACAAGAGACTGTTCCTGCTCCCTGGAGCTTACAAACTAGTTAAGAAACACAGACAAGTCAAATTAGCCATCCCAGGTTTGTACGCCAGTTCCATGGGAGGCCATTCGGAGAGCTTTGTGACTGGCAGATGACAGGAGAGGCCGAAAACCTTTACCTGGAGTATTCACAGCAGTCAGCCAAGCATACGAAAGAATAAACAAAAACAAGAAATCAAATACCTTATCATCATGGCCTTTGTAGAATCATCTCTCAGTCTCTCCTCCCTGTGCCCCCTCCCCCAGCTCATACTGCCCTGCCAGGTACTCCTCCCTGCTCCCCCTCCCCCAGCTCATACTGCCCTGCCAGGTACTCCTCCCTGCTCCCCCTCCCCCAGATCATACTGCTCTGCCAGGTACTCCTCCCTGCTCCCCCTCCCCCAGCTCATACTGCCCTGCCAGGTATTCCTCCCTGCTTACCCTCTCTTCTGCAGAACCACTTAGGGTACCTGAATCTTCATGCAAACAATCATACAATGGCCGTATTATAAGCCAAGCAAAGTCCTTAAATATATGCCTGCTAACCCCCCCCGAATCATCCACATTCAGGTCTATAAACGGTTTCTGTTTCCCTTTAAATAATGTACTGCAAAGTTCCAGTTGCCATATTTAGTCCTAAAGAAAACTGGAGTATTTGTAGTTTGTGATGCCTCTTACAGGACTAGCAAGAATGATACTGCAGTACCTGAGGTTTCATGGTTACCTAGTGAAATGATGGCAAATACAGACCGACTGACCCATCTAGACTGACCACTTGGCTTCCCACGTGCTCTCTGCCACTCTGGGTGGATGAGCATGCAAGACTGCCAGTACCCAAACCAACACTGGCTTCCTTCCATGTTCTCCACCCAATCAGCCTGTTACAGGTTTAATCTGTGCTTGCGGCAAAAGCCAAAGACCAGAATCCCCCAGGACCCCTTCCCTGGGGAATTCCCTACCCTGGAACTCAATCAAGGCCAATATTTCCCCCAAGCACAATCCCCTGCTGCCCTAAATACAAAACCCTAGCCAGCATCCTGCAGGCTCTCCCCTCCCCTCCAACAAGATTGGTTAAACTCAGAGCACTGCACAAATAGATTCCAGAAAAGCAGCACTTTGTTATATGCCCAGCAGAAGGCAATGCAGCAAAGGTACCACACACATATAGAGCAAAGGCAATAGTTACAATAATAAAGCCAGGTCATACTTCCTTCTCTCTGTTGTTACAAGAGCCTAGCAGCGCAGCATGGCTCTGTCGCTTCTAGTTGTTCATCAGTTACACCCCCTTTCCGTCTGCCCATCTGAAACAGTGTTTTGAAAAACACAGACAGTTTCCCAAAACAACTGGCTTCTTGCGATTCTGCACATCTGTTTAGCTCTTCTATTCTCACACTTGTTACAGTCATATGATGTGTGTGTGAGAACTCTGAATCCATGAAGGCCTAGCGTCTGATTACATTCTTAGCCATCCCAACCCCACTCCCAGCATTGCCCTCCATATCCGTCCCAATCATGCTCACTGGTGTTAAGGTTATAACTACGGCCACTCCGTGCTGGTTACCCCCGGCCTTGGTGAAAGCCCAATGCAGCCACACTTCTGATGTAAGGTTAGGCCACTCCATGCCAGTTACCCCCAGTCTTCTTGGAAGCCTAATGCTTCCTCCGAAGCGTTCCCAGCCCCGGCAGACCCGGATAGTGAAAGACTCCACCCCGGGGGGTTGAATTCAATTCCCGCTGCATGGCGGTGCACAGCGCCGCATCACCAGGCTCTAAACCCTTTCTGATCCAGATTTACCATATCCGGAATATATTGGCTCCCATCTGCCCCTCCGGAATGAGAGAGATAATTTCCACTTAGCTTTGGATCTCCATCTGTCCTGATGAATCGCATTGCCCTGTAGAACGAGGGGGGGGGGGGGGGGAGCGATTTCTCCTGCTGGATGTTATTAAATGCCAGGAGAGAACTGGCCAGTCATTAGTTTAATTCCGCTAGCAGCAAGTCCCAGACCTGCTGCTCTCTCTTTAATGAACCAATAGCTTTTCTCACTTCCGCAAGTAATAGTGGCTGATTGAATTTTTCTACAAGCTATTTGAGCCACTTTCTCAAGCTTGTGTTTGTTTCCGATCGCTCGATTATGTCCTGAAAATATTAGTGAGTAATCAGAGAAGGCGGCTTATCTTTACTTAAGCACAACCCTGCGGGGGCGATTTAACCAGCCTAATTCTTTTCCTAATAGTTCTCTTTGTGTATCTGTCACACTAACAACATATTTATCTTAATTAGTGCTGCCAAAAAAAAAATATATATTTGTGCTCATCCAGATTTGATGCGCTGTATTTGCCATTATGGGGACCTATAGACTGTGCACACAAAGATCCTAGCACATGCTGATAAGGTGAGCCACATTTGGAAAGGCAGGCTGGAAATTCAAAAACTATTATCAAACATTATATTATAACGGCTTAGAGCGCATGCACTAAATGTAAACATCAAGCAAATAAATAAATAACATCTACATGCATGGAAATGAAGGAATGATACAGGCAAATGAGGCTGCAGTGGGTATTGCTAAGTAGGGATGTGAATCATTTTTTGACGATTTAAAATATCGTCCGATATATTTTAAATCGTCAAAAATCGTTAGAGGCGATATACAAAAGGAATTCCCCTGATTTATCGTCAAAAATCGTAAATCGGGGGAAGGGGGAGGGCGGGAAAACCGGCACACTAAAACAACCCTAAAACCCACCCCGACCCTTTAAAATAAATCCCCCACCCTCCCGAACCCCCCCAAAATGTCTTAAATTACCTGGGGTCCAATGGGGGGGTCCCGGTGTGATCTTCCACTCTCGGGCCACGGGTGCGTTAATAGAAATGGCGCCGGAGCTACCTTTGCCCTGTCATATGACAGGGCAAAGGTAGCGCCGGCGCCATTTTGGTTCCTGTCCCCCGACGTCACGAGCGCAGGAGATCGCTCCCAGACCCCCGCTGGACCCCCAGGGACTTTTGGCCAGCTTGGGGGGGCCTCCTGATCCCCACAAGACTTGCCAATAGTCCAGCGGGTGTCCGGAAGCGACCTCCTGCACTCGAATCGTATTGCAAAATGGCGCCGGCCGTATTTAAAGTTCTGCATCTTTAAGTAATAACTTTTTTTTGTATTAATTTAAAATGTAATTACTTAAAGACTATCATGTATATGGTGTTACTTTAACCAATATAAAGTATGCAGAATTCTGCAGGCCTGGGGAAAGAGAAGGCCCCTGTGGTGTAATGAGAATCGAGGGTGCGTGTGTGTACGGAAGAGGGAAAGAAGTGAATGAGTGTATATGTGTGCATGCACGTATGGATGCGTGTGGAAAAAGGAGAGAGGGGGCAGAGGGGCGGGGAGCACCATCTCACCCCTTGCCTCAGGCAGCAGATTGCCTCGAGCGGCCCCTGAGCAGCATGGTGTGTTCCCTTCCAGCAGGGCACCCTAGGCGGTCCTTCTGCCTTGAGCCTGCCTTCCACCCCCGGGTCAGGCGAGGCGGACGGGTCAATTACTCGTCGCTGACATAAAATATCCTGCTGGCAGCTGCTGAGCTCCCACAGCAGCGGCTGTCTCTTCTCCGGCACGGGCTGCACCGCACGGCATGTCAGTCGTTCGCCCCAAGCGGCCGAGCCTCCCCCCGCGATTATTGCATCGTCGTGAGACAGTGAAACAGTCACTATGCAGCTGGCTCTTGCTGCCCCATGAGACCCTGGCACCATAGGCCCCAGCCTGGATCGCCTAGTGCTTCCACCAGCCCTGTCTTCCAGACACCAATGCCTACTTTTTAATGCTTTAGGCTAGTACACTATTAAAAGTGCTCAGCTGACAGGATACTTTGGAGGTTACTGAGAGAGGAGATACGAGATGTAGAGTATGGAACAAGGGAAAGATGGAGAAGAGTAAGAAGAGAATGACCTAGACAGAGGAGAGGCATGGACACACGCGTGAGCACCTCAGAACCAATTCTCCATTTATTTACCCAACACAGAGGATTTTCCAACCAAACGGTGCACGGAGGGACAATGTGTTTTCTAGCACTGTTGAATACCCCTAAATATCATGAAATGGAATAAGGAGCCATCCCACAAGTCCCGTGGCACTGCCATGGTTGTACAGCAGCTGTTTCGGGGCCTGTGTCCCATGGTCTCAGGTGAGTCTCAGCATGCAGGGAGGGGCAGTTGTTTCGGGGCCTGTGTCCCATGGTCTCAGGTGAGTCTCACATGCAGGGAGGGGCAGCAGCAGGTGATGGCTCAGCCAGCTCAGTCATGAGCAGGTTTAGACACAACACTGAAATATTTCATTTTTCAGGATCACCTCTCTTGGGTGCCACTGTGAAACAGATGGGTGGACCAGAGAAGAATTAATATTCATTTTTAAATCCACTTTTAACACCGGACAACATTTCTCGCCTTTAAAATTTGCCAAATCACGAATTAACCAAGCTCAAGCAGTAAACAATAAGCAAGTAATTGTGTACCATAGCGGTAACGAGTGCGGCAGCTCCACACATAAGTTACACCAATTTCCAAAGCCAATTTATGCGCATATATTTGCTTTGGAAATAACCGGCCATATGCTATATCCCACCTGTTGTTTGCAGGACCTAACTTGTACCTGTTAATTTATGTGCACACTTTGAAAAAAAACAAAAACTGTCAGACCTTTATGTATACAAAACCCGGGCAACTTTATAATGAGCTTTAAAATCCACCCTTAATGGGTCAAGTTTGCCACAGTCCACACTGGGAAAAGGTCAGTGGGTATTTTTCACGCGCAAAATCCGCACCGGGTTTAGAAGAGAAAGCGCACGTGTGCTTTCGCACACGTGCGCGGGTACAGCCTTTTCGAGTGCTTTTTGTAGACTCAAATATACAGAGCACGTGCATTTATTTTCCGCCCCTGACCTAAACAGGCCTCCGGGACCGCCTTCCGCGCGTTGTACATCGAGAGGCTCACAGATGGCCGAGCCACGCAGGTAAATCGTAATTTTCCCGACCACAAGGCTTGGAAATTATCCTCGCGTTTCTTTCATCGCCAAGCCACTTTATCAGCTTTGTTTCTCTTTCATGTAACCCCCTTCCGTCGGTAAGGGTAGTTAATTTGCTCCCAGTTCTCACTACAGAGCTCTGTATTACAGTAATGCATTGCGCGGTAACTCTGATCAGAGAACGCTGGAGCTGCTGCCCCCACCTTCGGTCCCTTGCTTGGACCCTCCTCTTCTCAAACTAAAATAAAAACTGCCAACTCTTCTCCAACTTCACTGCCATTCTTCCAGAGCTTGCCCGCCACGCAAATGTTTGTTTGTCTGTGTATGGAACTCTATTTAATTGATTTCTAAGTACAGAAAGAAATCAAACTAACCATTCCTCTCGCCTAAGAATGCATTTAGGTGACAATAACAATAAGGGATATTTTGTTAGAGTCTTGCCAATTAAGAGCTAATGGTATTTGATTAGCTTTTTAAGACTGAAATTACACCACTTTTTTTATTGCCACAGGCCCTGTTAGGCTCAAATCTAATTAATGTGAGCAATAACAATGCAATTTGCACAAATCAAAACAATGCCTGGTGCTGCTCCCTATGGGCACGATTGGTGAAGCTTTTTCCCCGTAGACCCAGCCTTCGGAAACCGGTCCCAGATGTTGTAAACCTCCGTCTGCTCTGATCGCACCTTCCCAGCAGACCCGGGCGTCCTCAGTGCGCACTCAGGCCGAGCCCCGCCCACTCCTCCTGTCCGGCCGAGCCCCGCCCACTCCCCCTGCCCGGCTTCCCATTGCGCCTCTTTGCAGACGAAACCCTGTGTGAGGGGAGCCGCTGTCCAGGGCTCTCTGACTTCATTTAGAACATGACAATTCCTCAACTTCAGTGCACTTTTCACGAAAATCAAAATAAATAAAGTACACAGGATCAACTAAGGTTTCTGAGGAATATTTTACATTCTCCTCCAAACCACTAAAGAAAACCGATCCAATTACACTCAAACATTTTTTTAAAAAGCCACATAGATCTCCGATCATCTGAAACGAGCGTCACGTTAGGAGCTAACCATCTACCTTCTGAACAAATGATTTCTTGCGAAAACGTGGAATGAAAATTTCAGTACCAGCCGCCACTTTTTGTCTTTCCCACTGAGAAAAATCTGCCGACTGCTTTCATTTACTCAGATTACAATAAATTCTCAGACCAAACACACAATCCCTGATATTGACGAAGGTCCCTTCATCTCCCACGGGGAGGTTTAAATCAGTAAGGTCACAGTCATTTCTTCAGAAAAACACTTACTGTGTCAAACACCTTATTGCAAAAACCATATTTGGAGCTCCAGTTTCAATAGCAAACTTAGGGATCTCGCTGGCCCCGCACCCACAGCCTCTGGGTGTGGCCCCTGCCCAGGGGCCTGCGCGGGGGCTCCCTGACGCTCTGCCTCGGTGACGTCGCTCATCTTCTCCAGGGGGGGGGGAGACTTTGTAGTGCTCTGCTTGTCCCCTTCCCACCAAACCCAGCCTTGCCCCCTCCCCATTTTTACAATGGTTCTGGCATCCTTGTCCGGGGGGGGGGGGGGGGGGAACAAATAAATGCGACATGAAGAGCAGGGCTGAGACCAGCAATTCATTTCCCTCAGGACAGCAAAAGGCTTTTGGTGACTATTGAGATGTGAAGCAGTGACCTGGAGGTGAAAGCTCTGTAACCCCTGAGCCATGGAGCCCCACCACCCCCACAGTGACAGGATTCAATCTGACTTTTCAGATGTTGTTTTCATGGGCAGAAGAGGGTGGGTGTTAGTCTGTGTCATGACACTACCTGTTTCTCCTGTAAAAGCAGCTTCTATGCACTGAGATAGTCTGTCACAAATTACATTTTCTAAAACAAGATGCAACAATCATCTGTGAAAGATCGGCATTTCTTTGCCATGCAGACTTAGCAGTTTTCTAATTAGGCTTTTAGCTAATTATAGTGAACAGTGCTTTCAGATAAATCTCACAGCAAAGGGATGGCTTGCACTAAAAGGCCCAGATATCCTCTGAGACACAGAGTGCTGGTGCCTTAGAAAACGGGCAAAATTCTCCTGAGTGAAATGACTCACTCACCCAGCCTGCGGCTGGACAGGCTCAGGATAGTACACTGGTGAGCGGCATAACAGAGGCTCCTGAGGGAGCAGCCCTGCAGGACATGCAATGAAGCCTCAACCAGCTGCAGGAGATGGTCCGCAGGGCTCCAGGTGACAGCCCGCAGCCAGGCATGTCAAGTGATGGTCTGCCTAGCTGCAGGAGACAGTCTGCAGGGCCTCATCTGACAGCTCCCAAGCTGCAGGAGAGAGCCTGCGTCCCTGGAGCAGGAAGCCCGCTGTCAGAAGAAAGCAGGACTTATTTCCACAGCTGGATGAAACAGTTGAATGCCTCCTAGTTTTAGCTGACTAATCCGCATGTGGACATTCCTGTTCCCTACACGGAGGCGTGCGGAGCACATGATTTGCTCAGTGGCTTCGTGAATTCCATGCACCCCATTAACTTTCTCTGATTCGGACTCCTGCATTTCCCATGGATTCCAAGGGTGGGGTGACCATCTGCAAGCGCTGGGGGTTGCAGAGAGCCCTTGTTTTTCCTTGCCAGGCTTGGCTACCCAAACGCACCTGCTTCAGAAATGAGCAGCCCAGGGTCAGCAGCGGGCACAGAGACGCATCCAGTTTCTGCCGGTCAGGGCACACTGAGGCAGAGGTCACACAGGCAAGGCACACGGTTCAGCAGAGCCAATTAAAAATGCATTCAAATCGTTTATTTTTTTTTTCCACTGTCTGGCCATTTTATTTAACTGCGTGTTAATGAGACTGCTATTAAGCAATACAGGGAAACAAGTAAAATGTCACTTTTGTATGGCACATACATGGGTAATGAGTAATCAAAGCACAAGGCCATGAAGGATGAGTACAACTTACACGATCACCTACGTAAGAATTATTAGCATCATTTCCTATCTTGTCACATTCTTTGGGGCAGTGTAAGCTCCTTTGGGACATCGTGCTCTTATTGGTGGTGCAGTGTGCATTCAGGTTAGCAATCATAAAGTGCTTCAGGCACTGGTTCTTTGCAATCCCGACTGCTGTAATGCTCTATATGCTGGTCTCCCCCATACTGCTCTAAGACCTTTACAGTTAGCTTCCTGACACTTGTCTGGCGCCAAGTTTCGTGACCACATTATCTTTCGTCCTGGCTGATCTGCACTGGCTTCCCATTAAGGGGAGAATTATGTATAAGGTGGCAGTTATCCTCTTCAAGCTTCTCAATACCGATCATCTCAGCTGGGTGAGCTCTGTTTTAAAAAATTACAGGACATCACATGCCTTGAGATCTGCCCAGAAAAATGTCCTTGAGGTGAAGCTCGTCTATTTTAACATCACGCGCAATAGGGCCTTCTTTGTTGCAGGCCCTAGTTTGTGGTACTCCCTCCCAGATGAGATTAGCTAAGAGCCTTGTGTCAAGTCCTTTAAGAGGGCTATAAAAACTTTGTTATTTAAGAATGCTTATGCAGATGTACAGTTTGTTTATTTATTTTGTATTTAGATTGTTGATTTTGTTTGAATGTTATTTGATTATGTGATCTTGTTTTATCTATATTTTTATTGCAAACCTCTCCAAAATGTATGATGTAGCAGCATCCAAATTTTAATAAACCATAAACTACAGAGTAAATGATGGCAGATAAAGACCAAATTGTCCATCAGGGTGCCCAGATATTTCTGTGCAAACAGCTAAGGATATATCCCAGCTGCCAACCATAGAAACCTGACCATTTGTAGGATACCATTCCTTATCCAAGTCCATTTATGTTGACTTCCACTTGGGTAGATGAGCAAACATCCCAAATTTAATTCAACATCCAAGTCCTCCCACCTCCCATGTCTTCACCACCAAGTTTTGGAGTAGTCCAGACAGCTACCAAATCTGGTGAGGCTGTTACCTGAACATGTGGCCTCCTATGTCACGGTGGCCTTGCTGGATGCCCTTTGCCACAGATTTCTAGGAAATGCTAGTCTGCAGGTTCTCACCTGGCTGGCTGGTCTGCAGTGACTTTCCAATGGTCACAAGCATCACCGACAGATGGAGGATTTGAACCCAGGTCCCCTGGCTCCCAGTCCATTATGCAAACCATTACATCACCTGCTTTCTCATAAAAAGTATTTATTGACTGGCAAGTCAATTAAGTGGAAAGTCTTGTTTTCAACTGGGTCCCAGAAGTAGCTGATAAATTTGATTTGTTCAAGGTCACACAGCATCAATGGCAAAGTAGAGTCTTGAATTCATGTCCCACAATGGCTTCTGTATCATAATCCAGTGTTTATATCATGAGCCCAGCTCTCCTCCATTGGTAAATGAGAAATAATGCTCCTTTGGTATGTCAGCATCTTTTCGGTGTTGATTAATGCAGCAGGCATTCTTTGGAGAGATTGTTGTCTTTTGGGGGTCATTGGTGCGGTGTGCCCTCCTTGGCATATCAATGTGTTTTCAACATTTCCGGTGCACTATGACCTCCTTTGGTAAATTGGCACTTTTTCAGTGATATTGATGCAGTGTGCACTCTTCTAGTATATCAGTTCCCAGAACAGTCACTGGAGAGAATAGCACCCCAGGAAAAAGATGTGTTCTGCGCTCCCCCTTCCCTTTTAAAAAAAAATATAAGAGCATAAGAAATACCATGCTGGGTCAGAGCTACGTCTATCGAGCCCAGCATCCTGTCTTCAACACTGGCCAGTCTGGGTCACAGACACCCAGCAGATTCCAAAACGTAGACCTATTTCTTGTTTCCCACTCCTAGGGATAGCACTGACTTTCCCTAATCTACCTGGCTAATGATTTTTTAAGGACTTTTCCTCTGCAAATTTGTCCAAATCTCTTTTAAATCACACTACGCTCACCACATTGACCACGTCCTCTGGCAACAGATTCCAGAGCTCGATAGTGAGTTGAGTGAAAAAGTACGTTCCATGATTTGTTTTAAATCTGCTGGTTGTTAGTTTCATGGAGTGTCCCTTTGGTAGGGATGCTCGTTCATCACATCCATTTAGGTGGGTAAGCGCATACTCTCCATGTTCACACGTGTACGAGAAAGTCAGTGAGGTACATGCGTACCCATTGAAACAGATGTAACCAATGCACATCCTTATAATTTATTTTAGTATTATTTGAAAGGGCAAATTACCATCTTTTATTTATCTGGTGCTTTTGGGCTTGCAGACTGACTCAAAAGGGGTAACATGGTCACCACCCCCTCTCCTTGGCTTGGCACCCAGGGCGGTCATCCCTCTTGCAAATTTTCAATGATATCGGTACAGTATGTACCTCTCTGGTAAATCAGGGCCTTTCTGGTATTTTCATTCCAGTGCGTGTATTCTTTTTTTTGGGTAGAGAAAGGCAAAAGAGAGAAAAGTGAAAGGAAAAATTAAATGTTATTTAATCCATTGAAGATTCTGAATTGCCCTTTAATAACTGGCAGACGCATGAATTAATTTCCGTTGGCATTTGCTGTCTCTGAACCAAAACTGCATGCAATTCATTCCTGCCTGCAGTGTGAGAACAGTTAGTGGTTAAGATCTTACTCAATTCTTGGCTGTTTGTGGAAATGTTCTCCCTAGTTGTGGAGCCTTTGTAAGCTTGATGGGGGCCAGCGAGGAATCAGTTACTCATCCTAGAACATAAGAACATAAGAAAATGCCATACTGGGTCAGACCAAGGGTCCATCAAGCCCAGCATCCTGTTTCCAACAGTGGCCAAACCAGGCTACAAATACCTGGCAAGTACCCAAACATTAGATAAATCACAAACATTACTGTAATAGCAGTTTATGGATTTTTTCCTCTAGGAACTTATCCAAACCTTTTTTAAACCCAGTTACACTAACTGCTGTAACCACATCCTTTGGCAATGAATTCCAGAGCTTAATTATGCGCTGAGTGAAAAAGAATTTTCTTCAATTTGTTTTAAATGAGCTACTTGCTAACTTCATGGAGTGCCCCCTGGTCCTTCTGTTATCTGAGAGAGAGTAAATAACCAATTTACATTAACTTGTTCAAGTTTTTTCATGATTTTGTAGACCGTTTCATATCCCCCCTCAGTCGTCTCTTCTCCAAACTGAACAAGCCCTAACTTAACTTCTTTAGCCTTTCCTCATAGGGCAGCCGTTCCATGCCCCTTATCATTTTGGTCGCCTTTCTCTGCACTTTCTCCAATGCAGCGATATCCTTTTTGAGATATGGTGACCAGAATTGCACATAGTATTCAAGGTGTGGTCTCACCATGGAGTGATACAGAGGTATTATGATATCCTCCATTTTATTTTCCATTCCCTTCCTAATAATTCCTAACATTCTGTTTGCTTTTTTGATTGCCACTGCACACTGGGCTGACAGTTTCAATGTATTTACCCACTATGATGCCTAGATCTCTTTCCTGGGTGGTAACTAAATCACTATTCTCTTCCCCAACGCACAAGGGATTTCTACCTATAAAGATTCAATTTTGCATTTAGTCTCATGCAGGATCTTTATCCTGTTGGACTCTATGCCATCCCGGACATAAAGCGCCACACCGCCTCCCGGGTGCTCCTCTCTGTCATTGCGATATAATTTGTACCACAGTATAGCACTATCCCATTGGTTATCCTCCTTCCACCATGTCTCTGAGATGCCAGTTAAGTCTATGTCATCATTCACTACTATACATTCTAATTCTCCCATCTTACTTCTTAGACTTCTGGCATTAGCATACAGACATTTCAAAGTGTGTTTTGTTTGTATTTACATTCTGCTTTTCAGTTGACAGGGATAAATCTTTTACGTCAGGTGAGTTTTTAATTATAGGCACTTGGATTACTTTTCTTATTATTGGAACCTCACTGTTGGGATGCCCTAATTCTAATGCATTATTAGTATCCTTTGAAGATACCTCCTTCCGAACCATGCGCTGCTGAGCGACTGTTGGCTTTCCCCTTTGTTCTAGTTTAAAAGCTGCTCTATCTCCTTTTTAAAAATTAGCGCCAGCAGTCGGGTTCCACCGTGGTTAAGATGGAGCCCATCCCTTTGGAAAAGACTCCCCCTTCCCCAAAAGGTTACCCAGTTCCTAACAAAACTGAATCCCTCTTTCTTGCACCATCATCTCATCCACTCATTGAGACTCCGGAGCTCTTCCTGCATTTCAGAGAATGCTACCCTGGAAGTTTTGGATTTCAGCTTTCTACTTAAGAGCTTAAATTTGGCTTCCAGAACCTCCCTCCCACATTTTCCTATGTCATTGGTACCCACATGTACCATGACAGCCGGCTCCTCCCCAGCACTGTCTAAAATCCTATCTAGGTGACGCATCAGGTCCACCACTTTCACACCAGGCAGGCAAGTTACCAGGTGATCCTCATGCCCACCAGCCACCCAGCTATCTACATTCCTAATAGTCGAATCACCAACTATGACAGGTGACCTAACTCTTCCCTCCTTGGCAGTAGCCCTGGGAGACACATCCTAGCTAGATTAAACACTCATCCTATAAAAAAAACCAATCCTCATGACCAGTTGTAGGGTGCTAGAGGTCTGTATCCCCAGGTCATGACAATATGTATACAGTATTATCGGATCCTCCTGTAATCTCTCTTTTCCACAGTGAAATCCAAGTCTTTCCAGTCTTTGCAGACATAAACTCTCTTTTCTTCTTACAAACTGTTGTACTTTAAGTCTCATCGATGTCTTTCTGATAGAAAGAAGCTCTAAATGATACATTACAGAAAAGCCTTAAAGCGTTACATAGTAGCAAGAGCACCTCCCTTTTCTTACTGCCATTCATCCTTTTCAGGTACCCTCAGACCTTCAGGGCATTGCCGGCAGCCACATGACCCCAGAGTCTTTTTAAGTGCACTGTCTGTATGCCCAAGTCTTTTTCTGATTCAGGTATTCCTAGAACTGCTCCCCCCCATATCACATGACCTCACCTGGCGTCTAGGGTTGGGTGCACCACTTCTGATTCAACCTGAACCCTATGAGAAAGGAGGAGGTTTGGATAACCATTCAGATGATCACAGGCTATGAATGGGATCAGACAAAGCTGAACCTCGTGGGACTGGAGTTCAGCCTCCAATACTCAATCAATTTGGATCTCTTTGACTGCCATCTTCTTCCTGCTCCTCTCATTGCCCCCTCACACACACTTCCTGTTGTTTTCTTGGTTATCTTTCCCCTTATTGTTGCTCTCCCGACCTGTCCTTATCTCTCTAACTCAGGGGTAGGCAACTCCGGTCCTCGAGTGCCGCAAACCAGTCGAGTTTTCAGGATATCCACAACGAATATGTAAGAAATGCATCTGCAGGCAATGGAGTCTGAGCATGCAAATGCCTCTCATGAATATTCAGTGTGAATATCTTGAAAACCCAACTGACTTGTGGCACATGAGGACTGGGTTTGCCTACCCTCATCCTAGCCTTTTCTCTCTTGATGTTCCTGTCCTCTTCTCGTCCCTGCTGCCCTGAGTCTCCTTCCTCTCCTTGCTGGTGCTCTCTCCAGTCTCCTGTCCCCTCTCTCTAGCCTCTTTTTTCTCATCTTACTGCTGCTCTTCTCCACCTCCAGTCCCCATGCCATCCCCACTCTCCCTCATTTCCTTTCTGTCCTCGCCTTCTTCTTTCCACCCTCCTCATAATGCTTTGCCCCATCTCCTCTTCCTTCTATTGCTTCTCCTGCCACTGATACCCCCATTCTCATGCTGTCTTCTCTGCTTCCTCTCCCCCCCCCCCCACACACTGTTTTCTAATAGCAACACATATGTAATGTTCTTGTATAGTGTTTCTATCTAAAGTGGTTTAAAGATACATTTTGCAAGCATCATTAGCTGTAATACATAATCAGAAGTCATAGTAACATAGTGGATGATGTCAGATAAAGACCAAAAAGGTCCAGAAAGACGAACTGATAATGGTGAAATCTGAACCAAGAACCTTCAGGTTTGTACCACTGCTGCAGAATGATTAGAGAGCAAAGCAATCCATCCAACTTGCACAGATCTCTTGCAATTACCATGTAAAGAAGGAGGCTGCTTTTGTATTACTCCTGGGCGCACAGCAAGGGGACCTGTAGATGATTATGCTATAAGGCTCAGCCATTGTTCTTACCCATGACTCATTCATTTCTACTGTACAGCATTCATGTATTTGCATTTTAATTCATTGTGGACCCTGGGCACAAAATCATTAACAGGGCAATTTTCAGACAGCCAGTTTGCCTGGTTAAATAGAAATGGCTATGAAAATTGTCTTTTTAGGACTCATTCTGGTAACCTTTAAATTCTTTTGACCCCTCCATGTACACATTTATTGACTCTCAATATCTCTAACACCTATGAGGACTCAGCTTTTGCTAATTGATACTGGCTCGTGTTCCACTTCTCATCAACTGAAGACACCTGCATTGCAAATTTATTTATTTATTTATTTATTTAAGGATTTTTATATACCGGGGTCCGTAAGAAACATCACCTCGGTTTACATTCAAACATTAATTCAGCAAAGAGCTTTACAATATAACATAATAACTGTATGAATATAAGACTAATTATAACTTTGTAAAAAAAAAAAAAAATTAATATAAGAGTGTCTGTAGAAATATTCAGAAAGGTATATAATAGAACTCAGTTTATTGATAGAAGGCTTTTTTGAATAGCCAGGTTTTTAAGTTTTGTTTAAATTTTTTGTGGCAAAGTTCCTGGCGTAATTCAGAGGGCATAGTATTCCATATTGTGGATCCAGCAATGATGAAAGAACGTTCTTTTGTAGTCGAAATTTGAGCTCCCTACACTTCCTCAGGAGTAAAATTGCTGCCGTACTTGATCCTTGCTGTCATATCTGAAGAAGGAACTCGTGTAATCATGAAAGCTGGTACACATTGCCTTTGGATAATTTGTACATTGGTCCAATAACCAATATCACAAACTGGCAAAGAATCCAGTTTCCTCCAGCAGCAATAGGACTTCAAGGCACAGTTCATTCCACTTTGCTCCTCACACACTGTACTTCAGAAAAAAAACCTACAATCATTCCTACCCTCTTAAAATAATAGAAAGGCTTTCAAATTAGGACTGTTCTTTGGGCATACAAGTGGCCTAGGTAGCCTATGCCAGTTGATTGAGAGGGTGGGCTATAAGGAGGAATATCAACTGGAGGACCATTGCCAGGCTAAACAGCACCCCAGCTGGTTAGGGACGAAGCTAACTTTAGTCATCTAGAATGACAATAATGTGCGCTGGCACCCCAGGCAGCTGTCTGCCTCTTCGGATGTCCATGACTGACCGGATCCACTTTATCTGGACAGGCTGAACCAATTCTTATTTACCATGGCACTGCTCAAACTATCCAGATGAAATGCATTCAATTGGGTCACCCTAGTTAAGTCCAGAGCTCTACTAGCCATGGTTGGTCCTGGAGAAGACTGGATTCTTTGCAGTCTGTGATACTTCATATTGGACCAAGTCAAGAATTATCCAAAGCTGTTGTACATGAGCCTTTGAGACCATATGAGTCTTCTGGAAAAATCCTTTGAGTTACTCAGAAACTCTGAAATCACAAACACATCATCACCAGTGCAAGTTACCCCCATGCTTATTTGTTATCACAGACTGTACAGTTCAATGATGGAGTTGCATCAACAGAATGAAGGGTTATTGGTTAAGGGTAGAAACTGCAAGCCACCCCCATCTATCTTATTTTATTCCCCTCCTCTAGCCTCACCTAAGTCCCAAATGTGGAATCACAGCTGCAGGCTGAGCTGTGTGTATTGTGGCCCGTCTCCAGTTTCTCCCCACATGCTGCCTGCAGTGTGTGTGCTCCAACTTGACTCCTGCAGGTTTCCTGAAGGGAGAGTGGGTGGAGCTGTAAATAGGTCCAGAGTGTTTTAGTATTTCCCTGAAGACCAAGAATTGATACAAATTCCCTGAGTCTCTGAGTGAAATCCAGAGAGTTTCCAGGTATGACAATCACCCAGTCAGCCATACACATATGCACTTTTTGTTCACCACCAGCAGCCCTCAGCATGAATATATTTACTCCTATTGAAGGCTGGAATCAGCTTGCCAGCTCCCATTTTAAACTCTGGGGACTCTTTTACCACTTGTAATCTTTGTTCCTACTTTTCACCAATGGTAGAAGTGGCACCTTGTCAGGGCTCCCATATAGATCACTTGTGATCTCACATCTCACCACTTATGATTGAGTTCTTCCACTTACCTGAATGCCACTCCAATGCTACTGACAACAGTCTGGACTCGATGCCAGACCTGCTGCTTCCTAGCAATGCCAGGGGTTATAGAGTGCTCCCCATGTAGCTGTGAGAAGAATGAGGTCATCTCATGACCAAAGACTTCTTCCCTAAGATGAAAGTTGGCCTTGTAGGGTTTCCTGTCCTTTCTGAACGTAGTTCACTGCTTGCCAGTAGTCGGTGCAGCCTCTGTTTCCCTTTAGTTCCTAAAGTCTCAGAGCTGGCCTGGGTCTTGGCCACTGGAATCTATGGGCCAGTCTTGAGAAATCACGGTCCCCTGGGCTGATCGCTGTCCCCAGAAGTGATGTCCTGGATGTTTCCTCCATCTCCCTGTGCATTTATTCCATAGCAAGTAAAGGTGGGACATGTGTAACTATATCTCTTATATGTAGTCAATGATGGTGTTAGTTCATTGATAGCCATCTGATTGCTAGGTAAAGCCTGTAGATGCTTGTGTGCACAGCAAGTTACTTACCTTCCCTCTGCAATGTGCTTATTAGATCGCACAAGAGTGTCCATGACCAGAGACATCATTAAAGATGTCCCTTTCCCAATAGTTAGATTAGGTTTTTATTTCTCTTCCAGTCTGTAGCTTTGAGGATTTTGATCCCAATAGCATTTCCAAGGCTTTTTGGCTGCCTATGGAATTAGTCTGTGTCAGTGGTTTGGAGCATATTTAAATGAGTCAGCCTGGTAACTGAAGTGCAGACTTCCTTTGCCAAATTCTAACTTTGTTGATGTGGTGGGATAATGAGGGTCGTGTATGGTAAGAAAGTTGATAATAGGATTACAAGGGGGATTTAAAAGCTGCAATGAAGAGAGTTTATTTGTGTTTTCCCCCCAGATACATAAGGCCTCTGAGCTGTGCTGATTTTAATCACATAAAGGAAGTAATTTGTTTTAATCACTGAAACCAATGAGTAACTTTTGCCAGAAATTTTTCTAGGTCCTGAATTGTGGGTGAATCAAGCTCCATGTGATAATGGAATTAGAATCATTTACTATTTGAGGGGTTCAAACTGGACCTTCTGCTTTAGGACACAACAAATAATTGTACCAATTAACTCTAGGTTTTGCTAATGAGGGAGAAAACTGCAATCATTGTATTTCTGTGGCTGTGTTAATTGCTTGTCTCTGAAGCATTGGGAGCTCACTGTTCTGCACTCAGTCTTATTGTTTGCATGTGGAGGTTCCTATCCATCTAACATTTTGTGCAGTTCTTATCCTCCCTTGGTAAGCGAGGGAATAATTGTACCGAAGGTACTTGTATGCATTAATTAACGAAGCAGTCCAGAATAATGCTACCAAACTTGTGTAAAGTCTGGAATATAAGCCCTATGAAATGAGACATGTGTACCTAAATATGTACCCCCTAGAGGAAAGGAGAGAGAGGAGATTTGACAACAGTCTCTGAGATACTTCATAGGTATAAATGATGCAGAGAGAGAACATATTTGTTAATGAAAAGAGAGCTCTAGAGCAAGAGTTTATAATGTGCAACTCAAAGAAGGCAGAGAGAAGTAAAATAAGAAATTGCTTCTTCATGAACAGGGACACATGGAATGGCCTCCTAGTAACAATAAATCAATAAAGCATGGGATCTGCACAAATGTATTTCTTTATTTAAAATAGTTCTAGTTCGCTGATCTACCATTCTCAGCAGATTATGGGTCATGCATAAAATCATACAAAATATTATGTTGAGGAATATATAAAACACCAAGAGACGACAAAGGAACAAAACCAACTCAAAACAAAACAACAAAGTGAATACTGCTGGCTGAGGGATGAAGGACCAAGTCTGGGGTTTGTCCTCATGTAGAGAAGGCCAGAGAGAACAGATGTGCCTTTAACATCTTTCTAAACCTAAGCAAATCTGTTTTGGCTCTTATATTTTCCAGTGGCTCATTCCATAGGGCTGGGCCAGGAATGTTAAAAATACACTCTCCGGACTCAACCAGATGTGCCTGCTTGAGAGGGGGGACTACTAAGAGATGTTATGAGGATGAGTGTAGAGACCGTGTAGGACAGTATCCCTAGATGCGAAGATGTGAGAGTAAAGTCAGAGTTCTGGTAGGGCTCTAGGGTACTGCATCCAGAATGAACAGACTACATAGGTCTTGGGGTGCTAATCTGTCATTGTTTTCTAGGTTTCCATAACCCAGCCCACACCCACTCTTGGAAAACATCTCAGGTTAGTTTACGTACAAGAACGGGAACATCCTAATCCCAAAGACCTGTCGGGAGAGTGCAGCTGGGCAAGCCGACACTGACCGCATACACACAGTCTCTTTTCAACTGTTAAAGAAAGCCAAGCCATTTTGCACGATGGCTACAAGGAATAAATAGAAAGAAGTAGGAGCTCGCCTACTAGCCAAGAGGGGAAAAGGTGAGAAGAAATGACATTTTAATTAACAGATGCATGTCTACAATTATTTCATACCCGTAAAAGTTCATGCAGCTATGTTCAAGCGTTACCCCCTTTTGTGACCTTCCTCTGTGATGACATAACAGTTTGTCCAATGCGCAGGAAATGCACATGGTGCCATCTGAAAGGGACACATACTCAGTAAGGGATAATGAGGGGAGGCTGTTAGCCAAACCAAGCAACATATGAGCAAGCCTGAGCTTGAAGCTATCAAGTTGTGATTTATGGGGTACATTTTCAAAAGCCTAGCTTAAACCTATGCAAGTAAAATAAGGAGTTAGGCATACATTATGGATGTTCAGGAGCCTAGAAGTAAATTCATGCTCCAGTTCGACTCCTGCAGGCTTCCTGAAGGGGGAGTGGCTGGAGCTGTAAATAGGTCTGGAGCCTGTCCACAGGCATATTAAGGACTTATATACACAAAGGGAGCAATAATCAAAGCTGCCTACATTGGTGCAGACTCCACAGACACTTTTAATTTCACAGGTTTTCCCTTTAATTATTTTTCCAAAGAATCTACCCATAGAGATTGCCCCTGCTCTCTCTCAGGCCGATGCAGTCTCACCTGTCGTGCACATCCACTTCTCCGTTGCTGTATTTAAATGAGCAGCCGTGTTAAAAAAGATGCGCTAGGTAGAAATTGTGTGTCCCTAGTGCTCAAAAGCATTGGGCGCTCAGGAGCTGTGGATATGCGCATGCCAGGAAAACGGGTGCTCAATATGAGCATCTGTTTTCTCGCCCCACAGCTGATTTACATGCATAATAAACAAATAATATCATTGCCCTGGAGCATGTATATTGTGCATGTACATTGTGCGCCCAGAAACGTTTTTTTGTTTTTGGTTATCAACCCATTACATTTTCATTTTATTTTCATTTCCTCAAGCAGTAGATCTTAGTATCGCAGTATTTTTGTTTTTTTCATGCGCTCTTGGCTTACGGTAGGACTTAACACCAGCTCCGGGACTGGTGTTAAATTTGCCTTGTTTAAAAGGGTGCGTTGGGTGACCAGCATTTTTTTTCCTCATCTACATGGCATTTACATGTGATGAAAATATATTACATCGTATTAGCTACACATTTGTTTGGACACACATTTTGGACATGCTAATCCCCTTTTGCATTGGGTAATAGTCAGATGCACGTCCAAAACGTGCATCTGACCATGCATTATCCTGTACACTAGGCTGAGCGCACTTTATTGCATCGGCCCCTCTGAGGGGCAGTTTGTCCATTGGAAACAATGTGTGTGATTTGATTATGCAAAATTATGCTCACTGCACCAATCTCCAGCACCTTCCCGCCTTTTCACTCTGCACCGTTGACCAGTGCAGACCTGCTGACCAGTGGACAGGTTGGGCAGTCATGAAAGCTCCAATTTCCATAGGTAAAATGTTGTTTCAGTAAGGCCCTCAAAATGAATTTTTCACAAAATTGTGAATTTATCGAAGAGCATCCTGTTTTTGCACGTTATTTTGCACTTTTGAAACATATTTTGCACATATTTAGACACACAGCAACTTGAGTTTCAAATTCAGCTTGTGTTGCTTCCTTATGCTTGAAAATCAGATTTGGTTTTGTGCGAGAGTAAACTTAGGCAGGAAACTCTACAGGTAGGCACGGCCCTGGGTCAGCATGGCACAAAAGATAGAGTTGATGAGGGAATAACAGATGCTGGTCAGGCATGCCAGCACGCTCCCTTTCACCTGGGACTGTTCTAGTTTTTATCCCATTGTAGCCCTGCCTTCCTTAGAGACTACAAATTCGTAGGTGCACTGGATTGGGACCAAGACTGGCACAGCCTACCCCTTATGGATATGTTTTTGAAGACTCTACTTAAAGGAGAGGCAAATTGTCTATAATATTGGTAGGAGAGGGAAAGAAGAGAAATGGAGAAATGTGGAACAAGCAAAGCTGGATATAAGAACATAAGAAAATGCCATACTGGGTCAGACCAAGGGTCCATCAAGCCCAGCATCCTGTTTCCAACAGTGGCCAATCCAGGCCATAAGAACCTGGCAAGTACCCAAAAACTAAGTCTCTTCCATGTAACCATTGCTAATGGCAGTGGCTATTCTCTAAGTGAACTTAATAGCAGGTAATGGACTTCTCCTCCAAGAACTTATCCAATCCTTTTTTAAACACAGCTATACTAACTGCACGAACCACATTCTCTGGCAACAAATTCCAAAGTTTAATTGTGCGTTGAGTAAAAAAGAACTTTCTCCGATTAGTTTTAAATGTGCCCCATGCTAACTTCATGGAGTGTCCCCTAGTCTTTCTACTATCCGAAAGAGTAAATAACCGATTCACATCTACCCGTTCTAGACCTCTCATGATTTTAAACACCTCTATCATATCCCCCCTCAGTCGTCTCTTCTCCAAGCTGAAAAGTCCTAACCTCTTTAGTCTTTCCTCATAGGGGAGTTGTTCCATTCCCCTTATCATTTTGGTAGCCCTTCTCTGTACCTTCTCCATCGCAATTATATCTTTTTTGAGATGCGGCGACCAGAATTGTACACAGTATTCAAGGTGCGGTCTCACCATGGAGCGATACAGAGGCATTATGACATTTTCCGTTTTATTCATCATTCCTTTTCTAATAATTCCCAACATTCTGTTTGCTTTTTTGACTGCCGCAGCACACTGAACCGACGATTTCAATGTGTTATCCACTATAGGCGAGGTCCTTTTATGAATATCCAAGGTCTGTTCTATAGAAAGTATAAAGAACATATTCAGTTAGACGAGAAGAAGTAGTGCATGCGTTTTATTTTGCTAGTTAGCCTCTCTATCAAACTATTAGTTTTGGTGTTGGTTATTGGTACCCTACAGGGAAACCAAGTTCCCTAGAATGAGATGGAGGGGAGAGAGAGAGAGAGAGAAGGTCAATGTAAGTATTGTTCACTGATTTTTTTTTTTGGAAGAGTCCATAACTTTGCTGTGATGATAACTTTGCTGGGTATAAACAAAACAAGTTATACCTGCATTTCTGAAATCACACTAAGCAAGTATATACTTAGGTCATTGACCGTGTCCTTACAATTGCTAATCTAGGAACCTGAGACTTTGGAATAGAAAAGCCTTTTGTTTTCATGCATACGAAGAACCTTTCAGGTACAACAAACACACCAACCAGTTCCAAATTTACAGAAGGAGAGAGCCAAGGAAGGCTCTGGATATCTCATATGTGCTGACGTACTTCAGCATCCCACCCACAGTTATTACTGTACCAGCATCTGACTGACTCCGTCAAGATGCTTATTTATGCAGTGGATTTTTATCTGAATAAAATATCTGTGTTCTTTGGTCATTGGGAAAAGCAAGAGAGGAGGCTCTAATTTGATGTTTCTTATTAAAGAACTGTAGCATATGATCTCAGAGAATGGTGTGATTAGAAACGCAGATAACCTCTTCCCCAAATTCAGCTCATAGCAATTACTTGGTCATATTTCTCCCATGACCTTTAACATTTATACATCTCAACACTAATGGCTCGCCTATAAGTTTGGAAACCCAAGTATCTCTGGGAATGGACTTGGGTACCAGCCCGACCAAATATAAATGGGACCTATTAATAACAGGACACCTTATTCTCTGTTTTGATCTACTGAAATAGATTGAAAAGTAAGGTTTCCTGACTGCATACGAGTCTATGGTAGTTCCGTCAGCCCAGCTTTGGTAGGTAACACTTATGTGGAGGTGAGTGGCTCATCCTCACCATTCCTTTCCTGTTATACAGAGTCATTTATCTGGTGTCACCAACATCTGAACTTGGAGACAGGGAACACAATGACAACAACATGATTTCCGATCAGAACAAGAGGGAGAAGCTAAAAATGCTTGCAACACTTCAGTAATCTCCCTGCCTCGTTTCAAGATGCTCCAAACTGGTTACACAGTCCAACTCCATAGCAATCATTGTGGGGAGAGGTTAACAGAAAGGATGAATATCTATTACTTATACACATTGTTTTATTTGTGTTACTGATCTTTTCAATAAAAAGTTTAAGCATTAAAATGTTTTGGTATATATATTCAAAGTGGAAAAGTGTAGACTATGTTTTTCGGTACTCTTTGTGGTCATTTTGGGAGTACAAAGCCACTGTAAATAATGAAACATTGAATAAGATTTCTTTCAATGTTCATGGTATCAACAATCCAGTCAAAAGAACTAAGTCATGAATGTATTTAAAATCACTTCATCTTGGTAAGGCATTATTACAGAAAATCCACTTGATAACTGATGTTAAAAGAGCACGTGCAATTTTAACAAATATGTGTGGGGAAGGTTGACGGCTGAGGGGGCATATGATTGACCTCCATAAAACCATGAGTGGAATAGAGCGGGAAAATGTGATTCCATTATTTACTTTTTCAAATAATACAAAAACTTGGAGACACTGTGTGAAGTTAGTAAATAGCATGTTTATAACAAAGCCTTTTTCATGCAATACACAATTGAGCTCTGGAATTCATTGCCGGAAGATGTGGTAAAGCCAGCTAGTATTTGGACAAGTTCTTGAAGGAGAAGTCCATAAACTGTTATTAACAGATAGACTTAGGAAAAGTCACTACTTATTCCTGGGCGTAAGCAGCATGGGATCTGTCTACTATTTGGGATCTTGCCAGGTACTTGTGACCTGAACTGGCCACTATTGGAAACAGATTACTGGGCTTGATAGACCTTCGTTCTGACCCAGTATGGCAAATCTTGTGGGTGTTTTTTTTTCTTTTTATTTATCAATTTTCTCAAATGATTACAAAGTACACACTTTGCACAGAAAACAGAAACATTATAGATAAGAAATTAAATCAATTACAATGGAAATAAACATCTTAATTTCCTAGACCACAATACGTTGGGAGTGGATACAGAAGTTCAATTCAGCAAATTAGGAGCTAATTTAGGAAAATATTAATAAACCAGTCACGGTGATAACTCCAACCTAATACTTTCACTCCTGAGCAATAGGGCTTACCTGCGGAGAGGAGGAAGAGGGCATTCTTTTCCGAGAGTCTAGAAACATCTTTAATTGTTCAGGAAAAAAATAAACATACACTTCATCATTCAATTTCAAAATGAGGTCTCGGGCATGGGGGGGGGGGGGGGGGAATTCACTATTAATACATCAGGAACAACGATGGATATGTAGGCTGAAAACTGCCCATCCGTATGGTTTAAACAAAGAAGTGGAATGGCATTTCTGTTAAGCTGGTTTAGTTGGTGGACATGATTGTGTCTGTATATATTGTCTGAATTGGTGGAGGCTGGTTTTAAAAGTGAGATTTCTACTGATTGATTGGCCATTTCATAAAGGTAACATTGACATGTTTCAACCGCCACCATGCTGTGAATGGACTGGTTGCATTATATGAGAAGGTGGGAGGTGTACCCTGTTTTTCAGTTCTAATATGACAGTAGTTTAAGTCTTTTTTTTTCTAATGATATGTTTCTTTGTGTTTTTGTTTAGATAACTTGACCCCTGAGGAAAACAGGTTATCTTGTCGAAACATGGGCTTATGTCGAGCATGTTAAGAATACATAGAAATATTTGGTGTTGAGCAGTGAATTTTTGAAAAAGCTAAGTATTATTTGTTCTACTACATGGGGATTGTTTTGAGGAATATTTATAAGAAATTACTTATGCATAACATATTTCGGTGAACTGGCAAATGATAAATCATTTTGAAAATGCCTGAAGCCCATTGCAAGGCAAGAGGCATCAGATAAATCTTAGTACTTTGGTAATTCTGAGGCCATGTTCGTTGTAAGTATTTTTAAGGAGAGATTTAGTGAGTTTTGTGACTTTTCACCTCTTTTTCTATTGATTATTTAGCTTGTCGCATACATGAAGGGGGACAACGCTATTCCTAGCATACATGAAGGGGGACAATGCTATTCCTAGCATTCTCCTGTTGTTGTTTAGGTGCCTCTCAATAGAAATTTTAAATGCGAAGTCATTGGGGAAAGTGTGACATTCTGAAACCGCTACAGTAAAACCCTAGAGAAGTCTATCAGGATCAAAAAATCACATCTGCTACATCCGGAGACCTGAAGCCAAACGAAAACCTGATTAGCCAAAGAAACATTTTCATTGTGCGACCTGGGTCCAGAGTCATGGAAACCATTCAGGCATCTCTCAAGGATTAATTAATAAGGGTAGTACAAAGAGGAGATAAGCGGTATGCATGCAGTACATGCCAAAACATTCTCCATAGAGGCACCATCTTCTAATCAGCAAGCCTAGGGATGTGCTGTTGTTTGAAAACGGCAGGCAAACAACACAACTCGTTTAGCTCTGCATCATGTTGCATTGGCAATGACGCAAAAGCCAGCAAAATTGTGCTTCATTTCATTTTTTTTTATTTTTTATTTTAGTACACTAAAATGACTTAACACGTGCTCATTTGTTTTAGTGCACGCTAAAACCGTTTAACGTGTGCTAAAACACAAACCAGAAATGGAACAAAAAAAACAGTCAAACAAAAATTCAAAAAAATAAACAAAAGAAGAAAAGAAAATGAAATTAAAATGAATTCCTCGCACAGCCCTGCGGTGGAGTAACATCGTCACCGATCTGCCGACTAAATCTAAGCGCTATTTTGGAATGTGTAGGTTATGCATCTTTTAAAGAAACAAATACCAACACCTCACACCTGTTTGCTTGCACATTTTATTTTTCCGTGAAAACTTTTCCCCTATAGAAGTTGCTGGTAACTTTACCTTGGGCAAAAGATGTGCTATTTTAAAACTGTGCAAACAAGCTGACTTGAAAGCTTTGGGGATATATTTTCAGCCTGGTTTCCTACAGGAAAACTGTCTTTATAAAATCTCAATGTCTGTCTGTCTGTTTCCCAGGGCCAGTGCAAGGATATTAGGAGCTCCAAGTGAAACTTACATCCTGTTGCTCCTCCACCCTCCGGTCACACCCTCCCCACTCACAATTAAAAATGATGCATTTATAATAGATTTTAGATGAACAAGAACATTTAAAGTACAGTCTTCTGAGGTAAAAACATCACAGCATGTATTTTATATTTACATGCAGTGCTGTAAAACCCTGCAGAAAAATAAAAAAAGATTCTTGGAATTGGTATTAGGTGTATTGTAATGTGTGCTGGGTGTGGGCCTGACCCTCAAAAAGCCACAAGGAAAATGAATTACAATTTCAGTATAGTAAATCTCCCATACCAAAACTGCAATAACTGGCAGCACTCAAACACTAACAACCCTACTCATGAAGAGGCAACGCTGCAATTATTACACCAGCCTGGCTTCTTGCGGCTTCCAGTCCAGTTTTTGTCTGCACATTCCTATTCACACTTCATGGTGTCTTTATTCTGTATTTGTTGAGGGTCTGTCTGTGTTCTGCGTGTGTGACTGAGGCGAGGTATTCTGCTGGCAAGTAATTTCTGTTTCTTGATCTATAGCAGCCTGCCTCGTTCTGTTTTCCATAATAGGAGGTCTAAGAGTGTTTTAGGACCCGATGTAATGTTTGCAGCATTGCCTTTTCATAAGACGGGGTTGTTACTGTTTGAGTGCTGGGCAGTCAGTGCTGTTTTGGTATGGGAGATTTACTGTATTGTAACTGTAATTCAGTTTCCGCATGGCTTTCTGGGGTCCAAGCCCACATCAAATGCACTTTGCAACAGACCTAACACCATAGGAGTTCCAAGTGTTTTTAGGCAGGGTTTTGTAGCTGGCACTCCAGCAGTGCATGTACAAGCATGACTTTTTTGTTTTGTTGTGATATCTTTACCTCAGAAGATCGTGAATGTAGTTTCTCATGTAAAATCTGTTATTTTGAATGCATAATTTGTCATTGTGGGTGGCGAGGGCTGGGAAGGAGAGGGTGCAAGGCTCTAAGGTTCACCTAAAGTTACCTAATACCCTTGGACCTACTTGGTAAAAGTGCATCGCACACAGGCCCCCCCCCCCCTTCACCTATTTTCTATTTCTCCAGGGGTCAGATCAGGGGCAGATTGGCCTATTGGGGGATCGGGCATCCCCCCGGTGGGCCGGTCTTTCTGGTCACGTGGTCTGCCGAGCGCGGCCATGACGAAGCCACGCTCGGCAGACCACATGGTATCTCCTGGGCCGGTCGTCGTCAGGAATCTGCCCCTGGGTCAGATAGTGGAGGAAAGTGGGAGGCAGGTGGTAGGGCTCCTGGGAGTGTGCTAGAGTTGCCGGCTTCTTAGAAACATGATCACTGGCACTCTGGGAACTCTGACCCCTGTTTCCCACTTTCTGTAGCATTTCAAATCACCGAAAGGGCCAGACTACCGGGGGACCCTCTATTGACCCCCTCTGGGTGATTTGACCTGTGCTGTGGTGGGGATGGGGGGGGGGTGGTGCCATCAAGCAGCAGACTGCCCTGAGCCACACCTGCTCACACACACAGACACACTCTCTCGCTCACTTCCTACCCACCTCACCCTCAGAAGCACAGCGGCAGCCTCCTCCTTCAGCCCCCACAGCAGATGGGAATCTTCATCTTTCTCCAAACCATGGGGGGGGGGGGGTGTGATGCTGCTGCTCTGCTTCCTGCCCCTGGTGGGGGGGGAGCACTGCTCGCCCTACGCTCGAATGCCACGTGGGCTGGGGATGACCCTGCCGTTTTCCTCTTCTTTTTTCCCGCACAGGCGGCCCCTCTACTTCCTCTTCCGGGCCATGCAGTCGCCGCCCAGGGACCTGTGGCATTCTAGATGGCCACCTAGTGCTTCCACCGACCCTGCTGTTCCCTCTGGAAGTGTTTCCCCCTTCTAATAGCTTTATAAACCATTCATCCGGTTTCAATCACATTTCTGCCTCGCACAGCAGAGCACCACCATAACCCCCTTCCCATCACACTTTTCATGTGCCCTCCATGGCCCCCACCCCCCAGATACTTAAAGTTCTCTTACTGGGAACCAGGCCAGGTGTGTGCGCAGGATATTTTTGTTTTGTTTGTTTTCATTTGGTTTGGTTGTTGGTTTGGTTTTATTTATATATTTTTTGTTTCATGGGGGGTTTTTTTAGTGTGGGAAGTTCTGTCCTGGAGGGAATTGCTTCTGCCCTGGAAGACGCCTGAATGGGGTAAGCCACAAGTAAGTTGGGGGTCCGGGCCGTCTGGGGTGGTGTCAGACACGGGGGAATCTATATTTATGTATATGTTTTCGACATACAGACTTTTGTGGTGACGGCAGTAGTGGGTAATGCTGGCTCGTCGATCTGTTGGCCAGTCGGTCCCGAGGCTAGCTGCAAATAGTTTATGTTTAAAACACACAACAAAATGAACACAGTTTAAGTTGTTGTTTTTTGTTCTGTTTTCAAAGCAAAATGAAATAAACCAGGAATTTCATTGAAATCTCTATTTTGTTTCAAATGTAAGCACATCCCTACTTCAGTCCAGGTGAAATCCCAGGGAGGACAAAGCACATTGTGATGTCACTGAGCATTTTGAAAGCTTCTCAGTGACATCACAATGTGTCTTAATTTGAAATAAAAGAAAATGTTTGTTTTCATTTAGCCTCCTTTTCCAAACATGGAGGCCTCCATCCCAGCCTCCATTCTGACTAAGGGGTAGAAAACGATCCCCGGCAGTTCCTGCCCCACAGGGTCTCCATCCCAAGACACTGCCAGCCAGCACTGAGGCTGGTGCCATTTTGTTGTGCAGAGATAGGGTGGCACCGGCCCACTGAGATGGAGGCCTGGCAGGGCAGAAGCGATTAGGAATCACTCCTGCCCCTTAGAGTGTGGACGGGGGTAAGTGGTTGGGGAAGGGAGTCCAGGAAAGCCCAGAGGGCACTGTGGAGATCTTTGGAGGAGACAGCAGTAGCAAACAGAAAGGAGCGGGTAGAAATAACAGTTGTTCCTTTTCCGGTTTGTTTGTTTCATTTTAAACAGACAAAATAAAACAAACAAAACAAAATAACGAAAGGAAGACAAACTGAAACGAAAAAATGTTCAGTGCACATCCTTATTGGTTGGTAGTCATAACTATGTGTATTAAATGAGGTGTCATGAAATGTTCACGCTTCTCCTTCTTCTTTTTGCTCTAATTTCTTTCCACCATTCAATCTGGTTATTTTACTCTTAGTAATGGCTCGACAGAATTCTGAAAAGTCTCTGCCTGACACTAATGATTTCAGTCCTATTTCAAGTTTCAGTGCATTCCTGTATGTCATTCACACGTCTCTGGGTGTCCAGGAAGGCGATAAGGAGAAACAAAAGGCAGATACAGAAAAACACTCCTGAGCTAAGTCAGTTTGTATTTTCTTTACTCATTGATTCTCTGCTATTTTGGGTTCCCCTATTTAATCCTGCCTTGTGCTTTTAGAAAGATTGTTTGCCAAATCCAAGAACAAATGCATCGCTCAATCCAGTACTCAGCTCCCTCATGTCTTACCATCAAGCTTTGTAAACGATAAACGGCTGCCAAAATAAGTGAGACCGTTTCCCGATCATCCGGCCTCCTAGGACCCAGTGGCCTTGATGGAAGGTACCAGACTGATACCAACCTGCCAGCATTGACCCAGTTGGTTTCTGGGAAGTTGTAACCTGCTGTTACCAACCCAACTAGCCAGTGGCCTGCAGTATTGCTATGTTGTGATATCCTAGAGGCCAGGGATGGTCAACTCTGGTCTTCAAGAGTCACAGACAGGTCTGGTTTTCAGGATATCCACAATGAATATGCATGAGACAGATTTGCATACACTGCTTTCATTGTTTGCAAAGGTGGCTCATGCATATTCATTTTAGATATCCTGAATACCAGGCCTGTTTGTGACTCTTGAGGACCGGAGTAGGACACCCCTGCTATAAGCATCCTACAGCTGGCAGCTGGGATATTTTCTTGTAGTGTGGACAAGGAAAGCTGGGCAGACTGGATGGTCTTTTGTTGTTGTTATCTACGATGTTACTGTCTAGCTCTGAAAAACCTCCTCTATCATCAGCTTCAGTTCTGGGCTCCATTTTATTTTATTTTTTTTTGACAGGAGGCTTAATCCTTTTGCTCTGGCCATAGTTGTATCATTTTTGTGACTTCGGTGGGGGAGTTGGGTGACAGGCGTTAAGCTACCTGTATTATAGAGGTTTTCTGTCTGAGCCAAAAGGTCAAGAAAGGGCCATTCTCAACTCTCAGAACTGATATTTCATCTTAGCTAAACCAGACTGAGAAACAAAATCTTTGGTAGGTTTCCATATCAAGAACAAAGGGCTGTGGCCATTTGCACAATTCACTTGGTTCCTGATTGCAGATTTAGTGCCTGGATTGCAGTGCCTTCCTTTGAGATTCATCATTTACTCCCACCCGCTGAAAAGTACATTTTATACTTCCAGCTCCCCCCCCCCCCCCCCCCCCCCATAACACACACAGTCCTTGTCAACCTTCCTGCGTGTGTGCGTCTCATGTCAGCCCACATTTATAAAAAGAAAGCTATACATCCATCCCTGGCTGTTCGGTCCCATCCAGCTATTTGCATGCCATTTTAAGATAACCTTCCAAAGGAGGCGGCGGACTTTCTATTGTTGCTTAGGTAAACATTTGTCTTGGATGATGGCAGATCCTGCCTGGAGGCAGGGGGTGATTTCTCGCCCTTTGATTCTCTGAGTAATTTCAGGTGCCACTTTTCTTGCTTTTCTTAGTCCTTCAAAGTGGCTTTCACCACTGGGAAAAGGAATCCTCCTGTGCTACAGCCCATGATATTTTGTATATGATTCCTGGGACCCACCACCTAAAAGTCAGGAGCACCCCTTCCCCAAACACATATGGAGGGTGCATATTTCTGGGTCTTTAGGATCCTTCATGAATCCCCATTTTCCTGTGATCATCTTTCATGGCGCACGTGTGTGTGTGTGGCCCGGCTATTTTATAACATGGCATTAACGCTTCCTGTAAAGCGTTAACGCCATCCATGCAGATGTGCACATCTCCTTCGTTAATGGCAAATGAAGGACAAGTCACAGGGCCGGCAGAGCTTAATGATGCAGGCTCTCAGCACTGCTAAACTCCCAAATCTTAACGAATCTTGTAAATCTCATCAAGTCAATAATTAGTCATTACAGGGTATATTTTCAAAAGCTTATTCAAGAGCTATGGGCATAAAGCGAGAGTTACTTGATGGAGATTTGAAGGCCCAGGGTTCCTTATCTGTCCAGTCTAGATGTGCTGCAAACAGGATACCGGGCTTGATGAACCCTCGGCCCGACCCAGTCCGGCAATTCTTGTGTTGTTATGAGGCAAATCCTAGTTGAAGGGGATTTTGATGTCATATTAGTGGACAGCCTGAATATCTCGGAGAAATGTGTGCATGTGCACTTTGGACCCAGATAGCGAGAATGGCGGCTCAAATGTTTCGGGTTTTTTGTAGCAGAGATTCCCTTTCTAATGGGCAGAAAACCAGAATATTCCCTGATATTCTCTTGTCCTACTCAATTTAGGAAGAAAGCTTTTCCGCAAGCCACTGGGGCAGAATATTTCTTTAAATCTCTCCTAGGGACGGTAAACTTTAAAACGAGCGTGCGGGCACCCACACGCAGGTGTTCGTGCGTGCAAGCGCACATATGCAGGTATTTTAAATAGTGCACGCAGTTGTGCGCATGGGATTTAAAATGCGCCCGCCGTGTGTATGTGTGCTCCTAACTTTAAACGCTTACTCAAGCAAAATGAATTCGTCTGTCTTCCTTAGACGTTTGTCGGCTTCGACGCGCATTGGAAAGCAGATTTTAAAACACGCTCACGCAAAGGCCAGTCCCAGTTTTACCTCTCTGTCCACCAGTGTGAGGTCATCCACACCCCTCTGGTTTTTCAGCCTGCACGCCCCCCTCTGGTTACCCAGATTCCTCACCCAGTGGTTTTAGGCCTATAATGAGTTTTCTGCAAATTACACCTCATCAAGAGCAGACATAAATACACCCGGCTAAGAGCCCGCCGCGTGCTGCAGCCGTCAGATTTAAAATACAAATCTGCGTGCATAAATGTTGGCCCCGCTCTGGAATGCCCCTGACGTGTCCTGATTCCGCCTCCTTTTCCAGGCTGTTGGGCTGCTCGCGCCCGCACATAAATGCGTGTAATTGGCTGCTTTAAAATACGAGCCGCTCGTGCGTGGCCCAGATACTCGCATATATGGGCCTTTTAGTGCGAGAAACTCTTTTAAAATTCACTCCAGGGACGGTAACTTTCAAACCGGCATGCGGGCGCGTATATGTGCATGCACGCCAGCACGTGCCAAGACACGCGGCCATTTTATAACAAACGTACGCGCGCGTGTTATAAAATAGCCGGGCCACACACACACGCCCGCCAGATTTTAAGTAGATGCGAACGTAGGCGCATAAATCCCGCTTCTACCATGTAAGTCGGGGAATTTTTAAAGGGGCACATGTCCACGTACCCAGTTCATCCATCAGTTCACCCAGTTAACAGCTACGTCCTTCAAAATCCCTGGTTTGATAGCCTACACCTCCCCTCCCCCGTTACCCGAGATCCTTTAAACCCTTCAGAAATAGCTCGATCCTTTTATTTTTTTTTGTAACTTACATGTCATCCATAGCAGAAGTAAACTTACGCGCCACTGGACATGGGCAAGCGCCCAGGTGAGTAAGTAGGTACGTGCCAGGCCCCTGAAATGCCCGCGCTCCGCCCCTTTATGAGAGAGGGTTCCTATCTATTTCTTAATCTTTCTCCCCTCATTTTGTAGACTGGATGACATGCTTGGGGTCGTTTTTTCTCTCTACAGGATTATTTTTCTTGTCAGAGTTTGGAAACATGATGCATTATTTTCTTTTCAAAAATATTAATGACACATTTGAAATCATTAACCAAAACAAAAGAAGAGAATGAGTGAGACGGGGGACCCTTCTGCTTGCTTTTCTCCTCTGCCATGAGATCCTCCCATTCTGTATCTCTCCAGATTGAAGGCCACCTTATGAAGGACCAGTAGCACTTTTAGGCTCTGTGAACTGGGCCTCTGATTTGCCAAATGGATCTTTGAAATGCATCCGTACAGCTATACTGACAACTACATGGTGCATTTTGCAACATTGGATAAACCGTATTCCCCCTGATCTCTCACTCTGGAGAAGGAAAATGATGTTGTGGATGCAATTACAGCGAATGGATGCCAGATTTCTACATAAAGTCGCTAATCAAAATTATATGGCTGCATGGAATGCCTTTTATTCTCAATTGCCTACTAATTTTCAAAGTAGCTTAACTCTAGCAGGCTATTCGACTAATTGGCTATTGTAGTAGGCTTTTTCTTTGCCCTGAAAATTGGATGGATGCTGGATGATTGGGTGTGGTGCGAAAATTTGTCCGAGTGTTGTGGTGGTGTGTAGGGTTAGTCCTGTCAAGGTTATTCTCTGTCTTTAATGTGGTTTGTAAAAGGAGAAAAATGGATATGCGTCTGCATATCAGGATGTATGCATAAATAAAATAATTAAAAAAAAAAAAAGTGTGCACGCAGATGGCTGAATGCGCTCTAGCAGGATGTTTATTTATTTATTTATCGAGTTTTATATACCGTCGTTCAGGTTCGCCATCACAACGGTTTACAAAGTTTCGATGTTTAACAGAGTTTCCAAAAGGTTCCTGTGATTGCTAACATACAGCCCGATCCAGTAAAGTCCGTGGGAGAGCGGACTAACGCCCGCTCTCCCGGCGCGCGCACCGGCCCCTCGCCGGTGCGAGCGATCCAGTATTTAAATTAGGCGACGCGGTGCAAACGAGGAAAAGGAGGCGCTAGGGACACTAGCGCGTCCCTAGCGCCTCCTTTTGGCCTGGAGCGGCGGCTGTCAGCGGGTTTGACAGCCGATGCTCAATTTTGCCGGCGTCGGTTCTCGAGCCCGCTGACAGCCATGGGCTCGGAAACCGGACGCCGGCAAAATTGAGCGTCCGGTTTTCGGCCCGACAGCCGCGGGCCGAATTCAAAATTTTTTTTTTTTTTTTTTTACTTTTTTTACTTTTGGGGACCTCCGACTTAATATCGCTATGATATTAAGTCGGAGGGTGCACAGAAAAGCAGTTTTTACTGCTTTTCTGTGCACTTCCCTGGCGCCGGAAGAAATTAGCGCCGACCTTTGGGCGGCGCTAATTTCTTAGAGTAAAATGTGCGGCTTGGCTGCACATTTTACTTACTGGATCGCTCGGGAATACCTAATAGGGCCATCAACATGCATTTGCATGTTGAGGGCGCTATTAGGTGCCGCGGGTGGGCCACGTGTTTTCCTCCCCTTACTGAATAAGGGGTAAGGGAAAACACGCGTCCAGAGCAGGCTGACAGTGCGCTCCGACGGAGCACACTTTACTGGATCGACCTGATAGATAGTGTTGGCTTTATAAACGTAGTTCGGATGTCAAACTATACGGTTTCGGTTATGTGTTATATTCCGTGCTGGCATTGGCTCCACATGTTTGCCTAGGGTCAGAAGGAGTGAAGTGGTGTTTGAGAGTCATTGGGTGTTTTGGTAGGCTTTGGTAAACATCCAGGTTTTTAGTTCTTTTTTGAAAGTTTTTATGTTTTGCGTTGTTCTAAGTTCGGTTGGGAGGGTGTTCCAGAGTTTGGGGCTTCCTAGGCCATGCCTAAACCATGTGCATAAATTCATAATCTGCATACATTTGGCCACATAAGCGTGAGGTGTTCCGGGGGGGGGTGGAGGCACTTTGGGGCGCGTAGTTTTTGTGGTGATGGAGGGGAATGTTATGAATCTATGAGACTTAAATTTTCATAAAGCATGAGGGTAGCTGGCGTGCTACTTCTGTAACCAGAACGTTACACACATGCATCTGCCCACATAACAGCCCAATATTCAAACACAATTTATGTGGGTACTTTGTATTTCAAACTCTGGCTGCTGTGTGCTTGCCTCAAAGCATGCACTTAACTTTGCACGATGGCACGGAACATAAGAACATAAGAACATGCCATACTGGGTCAGACCAAGGGCACATCAAGCCCAGCATCCTGTTTCCAACAGTGGCCAATCCAGGCCATAAGAACCTGGCAAGTACCCAAACATTAGATAGATCACAAGCTGCTATTGTTTATTAATTACTGTCATAGCAGTTTATGGATTTTTCCTCTAGGAACTTATCCAAACTGAGATTTAGCCCTAGAGAACTGCGTCCTGAGAACTTTGGAGCTTTCCGTAATATAAACTCACTTTTCCGAGGTGCTTTCTGCAGAGAGATCCATGGCAGATTGCCTGCCGTCTAAAAAGTGCTGAGTGCCAACATCGATCCTTTTCTGCCATTCCCTGTCAGAAACAAATCTCTTTTTCCATTTCTTGTCTGGCTCGGTTCTTCTAAATTTCTTCTTGCAGCTTCTTCAATGCCATTTGTTTTTAACAAGGAAAGGCTGGAATTTTCAGGGATTAAATCACAGCAACAGAAATATCAGTGGGAATAATAAATGTCTACAGTGCACTCCTTCCAAAATTGTCAACATTGTCCAGAAACAAAACTGTCTCTTGTATTTCTTAACTTGTGCACATTCTATCAGCAAAAAAATTCTTATTTATTTGTTTGACTTATTATTCACCACACCCCCAACGTTCAAGGTGAATTTACAATCACATACATATAACATAAAAATACATCAAATATATACCAACCATACATTATCAACATTATAAACTCAAACAACAAACCTAACATAATTCAAACATTTAACAAATCAATACAGTCTACAACAATAAAACCCCATTTCTTTCAGAGCAACCTACAAACTGTCATCCTTCAAAGGTATAGAAAGTCAATTCAAATAGCCAAGTAATTACATGTTTTCTAAAAACAAGAAAATCTGTTAAATTGCGCACATATTTAGGCAATAGAGTTCCAAAGAGCTGGACCTGCCCAGGAAAAAGTTATTTTTGATCTTTCAACATATTTTATTCTAATAGCAGAAGGAATAGAAAGCAAACCTTCATGCAAGGAGTGTAATAATCGCATCAGGACACAAGATTGTAGTCTGTCATGCAATTATTTGGAACTTTCCATTCTTAGAGCTGTAAAAATCCAAGAAAATATCTTAAATTTGGATCAAAATTCATTAGAAAGGCAATGAAGGCTACTCAGGACCAGAGTAATAGGTTCTCGCAGTGTTAAACGTAAAAGAGAATTTTGTATCATTTGCAATTGCTCAAGTTGGTATTTGGAAAACCCCAAATAAAGAGCATGGTGGTAATCACCTTGTCAGATCACGAATGCATAATAATGCTTGCCAGATTCTTCTCAGAGAGATAAGGACTCTGGGAAGTAGTGAAAAGAGGTCAGAACTCTCTCTTCAAATTTATCTTCAGACTCCTCTATCATTTCATCTCTTCCCCTTCTCTCTCCTCTCCTTGGCCTGTTTCTGTACCACACTCTCTCTGTTTACAGGCCTCCTCTGTCCTTTTATCTCCCTGTCTCCCAGGCAGGAGCTGGGGGAAGGCGAGAACTTCCCCTATCTTTAAGCGGCACTGTATAGCCAAATGCTATCTTTTACCCATTCCTCTCTCTTTCTCTCATCACCCCTCAAGGCCACTGCCTCCTCTTCGGTTTTCCTCCCCTGCTCATTGGACAGGAAGCATCGAAGTACAAAATGGAAGAAAGCTACAGGCCTTTAACATAACGAGGATTGGAAGACTGAATGACTGTGATGGCCATGATAGCAATGATGATGTTTCACTGATCCTAGACACACAAACTGCCCTGGATTTACTATCAGTCCATGTAGGTTTGGCCAGGCTGTCCAAGCTTACTGTGTCTTATCGATTTGTCCCCCGAGGTGACGAATTCAGTTCCCTTCTTCACACAACACCTCGCTCCCTGCCACAAGACGTTGAGACCAGTAGTATAACCTAGTTCAAAAGGAATTAGGCATATTTAATGAAAACTGACACCATTATACTCAACAGCCAGGCATATGACCCCCAGGGCTAGACCCTTCAACCAGGACGACTGGAAACTGAGAGATGACAGGAGATGACCCACTTTACTCATGCCCAATTACACTTCCTCTAAGCACCTGCGGCTTGCTACTGTTGGAGACAAGATTCTGGGCTAGATGGACCTGTGGCAGCTGTGATGATCTTTATTATGAATGACCAGCGCCCCTAGATTCTCAGGACTGTGCGATCCATGGGAGAAATCCCGTAATTAGCTTGTTGCCGTATATTTTACAACCAGCCACAGAAGGAACATTTCTGAAACCTTTCACATCTCTTAACGCAATCCTTTGATCAAACCTTCAGTCTTGGCCCCTTCTCTGCTCCTCACAAGCAGCCTGCAGGGAACCTTCCAAGGTTGTTCCCCCACCTTCCTTCCTCCTGTCCTGAAGTGAAAGGGGGGGTGGAGGGAGAGTGATGATGTTCAAATTCCAGGATGGAGTGATATGTCTAATAAAAGAATTTCACCTTTATAGAAGGGTCCTTGTACCTGCATATGTGGCCAATCAGACACCATTTACAAAGACTTGGATGTGTTTTGGAAGCTTGCATCTGCTGGCCTCTCATAGCTGCCAGAAAGGGCATTAATTTCAGTTTATAAAAGCTTTGATGACAGATACTACTGCTGACAAGTTTCAAACTTGTGCTGATTCAATCCCTTTTTGTATCTGTTAGCATACGCCCAATCTATGTACACATATCTTTGTGTAATTAACAGCAGGGCAAACTGCTGAGGCTGAGAGCATTTTCAGCATGTAGAAGCTCATATATTCAGAAAAACAACAAAGATTTTCTCAAGAAAATATAAAAGGGATGGCTGCACTGTTTCAAATCAAAAAAGTGATGTTTCATAGTTAAACGTTTGTAATTTATACGTCTTAATTTGATACATTGTTGATTTTTGTATTTGGCACATTTATTATTTGTATACAATTTAAGTATTGTTTAAAAACAATTTGAATGATTCTGAATTTTAAAAACTGACTTTTTTTTTTTTTTTTGCAGAGTCAGAGGTGTAAAGCTTTATGCAAATTTGCCACATAATTGCTACAAAATTTTGAAAAATCTGCCACAGAATTTGTTAACTCTTGCCACAGAATCTTGAAAAATCTGCCGCAGGAATCCAAGGGCTCTGATTATTGATGTATGCAAATAAGCAAAGAAATCCTTGTCTTTCTGAATAAACGGCACAGATTTCAGGTCTGCAGGCGTCTTTGCTGCTTGGAGAGAGGCAGAGAAATCTACAGCTTTTCATCCATCTGTGCTGGACAGAGGTTTCCTCTGCACGCCCGCTGAATCATCGCAGGCAGACAGGAATCAATTAGCTGAATGCACTGGATGCAGTAAATCTGCTGCCCTTCGAGACACAATTGCAATCAAGTGGACTGGGTCAGACTGCAGTGAGCTCCCACAGAATGTGCCATAACATGACGTTCGGCGGCTTGTGGGACAGTCCTGCCGGCTTCCGCACTCACCCCAACGGTGTCGGTAATCTGGACCTTCCTCTTGCAGTGTACGCCGCCAACCTGCACCCGCACTGCAGAACGCCTCCTCGGCTGCCACCATCTCTGCGCATCCTTAGGCGCACGCGCGGCCGACTTCGTCACTTCCAGCTTTCCTGCTGCCTCCTCTTTGGTGACTCACATCCTGTGTGTAATGTGAGTTGCTGGTTCCTGGGTTCCTGATCCTCTCTCGTCTGCCTCTTCTCTCCAGCCCAACCTGCCTCATCTTTCCAACCTGTCCAGCCTCGTCTTATCCAGCCCTTGCCTCCTCTCCTGCCCTGCTGTGTCAGTCCTTCTCCTTGTCTCCTATGCTTGCCCTCAGACTGCCTTCTGAATCTGACCCTAGCCCGGACTTTGACCATTCTTGTCCACTGCCTGCCTTTGAACTGTGTCTGGATACTGACCATTTTAATTTGCTGCCTGGACATCGACCCTTCTAGCTTGCCTCTGACTCTGGTCTGGACCTGGACCTGTGCTTACACCACTTCCATAAAGGCTCTTGCCTAAGACCTGCCAGCCCCTAGAACCCAAGGACTCAACCTAAGGGGAAAGGGGTTGGTATAGATGCAGCTCCTGTCCCGTCTCTTCCTGACATAGCTCTGTCATTGAGGGCCTTCGGGCCCCCGTAGGCTGAGCCAACCTCCCCACAAATCTTGTACCATCAAGCTTTGGTGTCACCTACATTGATTTAGAACTGGTTATGCAGTGGCTCCATCCAGACCTGATAATGCAGAAGTCTTGAAGGGAACTGGGATTGCAGTTCAATTCATTTACTGATGATGTGGTACATTGAACGTCATATGGATTGCTAGTTGCCAGCATAGCAACCAACACTGTATTAGATAGTAACCTTACTGGCTCATAATGCTTTGTGCTAGAAGGACTTTTAGGCAGAAAGCTGAAGTGCATGAATTTTTAATTCTGGTATTAGAAAGTGGCATTTAATTATTTTAAGCCAGACAGGTGAAATTTATATTGTTATATTCATGGTATATTCATGTAATATTTTGGGAACCCACTGGCAGGACCTTGCTGATTTTCTGTGAAGCATACGATGGCTCTAAAATTCATTGCATGTTGGTGGCCAACTGCTTGCTTCTTCTGCTGGAACCTGGTTTCCCAGCCCATATGCCAGTACAGTGACAATGGCTCAACCAGGAGGTTTACTGAAACCCAAGGAGAATTTCTGGGTGCAGGGACGCTGTAGCACCCTGATCTCTCCACAATACTGACCGGTGTGAATATGACATTTTCTACCACCCAGAAAGGGTAATCTTACAACAAGGGCCTAAAGATTGTGTCCAGTGAGCTGTGCCAGAACAGGGTCCACAGTTTGACAGATGGACACGCAGGGAGAGTGAAGATAAGATTATGAGCACCGTGAGCAGCATGAAATCTTACAGGGTAGCAGAATAATAGCAATAAGGCACTTGACAATATAATGCATAGTGCACCATCCTTGCAGAACTTGCTAAGATAGTTAATACATTCTCTTTTTTTGGGGTTCTGCCCTTACAATCACAGAAGTGGGCACATAATGTGGCTGGATCTGTAGCCCTGGCAGGTTATTCCATGGTGCATAGTTTATCCATAAACCAGCAGACCTTAGAAAATAAGAAGATGCCCCTTCACATGATGTCTAATTATATAAATGTATATGTACTTGTTTTCTGTTTATGATACGGACCCCTCTCATTATTAGATCCAACTTGGAAAATATGAGTATATAATGTTTGAATTGGTTTATGTTGTATAAGGTTATGTATCCAATGTTAGGATTTCCTTGATTTGTGATGCAATATGTTTATGTAGAATGTTTGAAAACGCTAATAAAGAAATAATTGAAAAAAAAAAATAAACCAGCAGACCAACAGGTGTTCCAGAGTCTGTGTTCACCTGTCATTTCCCTGACTGAAAATATTCTTATGGTAGTCACAGTACTGAAAAATATCAGAGCCTCCACTACTGCCTTCCTAAATTGCTTGTGCTCAGTGCCTTATGCTCTTGCCTCTATGGTACTGATACAGTACGGTGAACAGGCAGTATCCCACTGAAGAGGTTTTCTCACATTACTTCTGTGATGGGACAGTGGGGCAGATGTGTTGTGTTTTATTTTTGTGCAGTAAATCTCTGCCTTTGTTTCTGGTTTTCTGATAAACAAAACAAAACAAAACGTTCAGCCAGCAGAGCATCTGATGAGTGCTGTGTCCAAAGGCCCTGCCAGCTGTCCTGACCTTGACTCACCTCCTGCCCCACCCCCAACCCCCACTATTCTCAGCCAAAACAAACAAACAAAACAAAAACCATTCAAAAAGGGCAAAGTTAAAAGAAGAGAGGAAATCGGCATGGTGCTTCCTCCATCTCTGATCATTTCTGCAAGGGGACGGGCTCTCTGGGTGAATGAATTCCACCTTTAGACCTCGGTCATATGAAATCTTCCCGTGCTCTATCTGCTTTGATCAGCTGCTCTGCAAGCCAGCGCACCCCGAGGTGAATGTGGTCTTTCCCCCGTGAGATCCGTCACCCTCTTGCGAGGCTTTAGCTGAACTTGGGCAGTTTTGTCCCTTTGCACCTTCCCTGCGTCTCTGACTCCGCCACGTTACCGCAGCTCCCCCCAGTCAGTGTCCTTCCGCGCTCTGGGATTCTTTCCCCAGGATGCCAGGGAAAGCCGCTGGCTCTCTGTTAGAGGGGCACTAATGAATGTGGCACGGAGAGAGAGAGAAGGGATATTTTATTGTGCTCAGTAAAGTACTTGGAAAACGCTGATTTTTAACCTTCAAGGATTGCAGTAAAGAAATAATAGAAGAGCCTAGGGTGTGCACTTACATTTTTTCCCTTTTCTTTTTTTGATTCTTTGTTTGGGCTTTTCTGGAGGGGGTCATTTTGTGGTTTATGTCATTTTGCTTTTTTTTCAAAATGAAACAAAGAAAAATAGGTACAGAGCCCCCCCCCCCGAAAACCTGCAGCATCGCCAAATTAAAAAAACATTAAAGCCCCTCTCGGGCCTGCCACACCTCCCACATCCATCTTTACCCTTTGGGTCTCCAGAGGGGGAAGGAGTGCCTCCTCCACATGCTCTCCTGCCCTTCAGGGTTGATCTTTCAAAATGGTACCATCCTGCTCTGAGGCCGGCGCCATTTTGTTGTAGGGAAGTAGATTTGTATGACAAAATGGCGTCAGCCTCACTGCAAGCTGCCGCCATTTTGAAAGAACAACCCAACAGGACAGGAGCACCTGGGCATCGTTCCTGCCCCCTTTGGTCTCTGGAAATCCCAGCAAAGATGGGTCTAGAAGGTATGGATACATTGATTGTTTAAACTTTGGTGGTGCTAGGGTTTTACCTTGGGACCAGGGCAAGGGCAGAGCTGGTGGCTGACATGGAAAATACAATGAACTAAAAACTATTTGTTTTGCTTTCATTTATTTTACAAGTGAAGTGAAATAAAATGGGAAATGTTATTGAAATGTCCTGTTTCGTTTCAGACGAAAGCACATCCCTAGAGTAGACCATAACTTGGTGCCCACACTACTGGTGCCTTCAAGCAGAGTGTTACAGTGTCTGATCCTGCTGGAATGGGCTCTAACATTAAACTGGGAGGCTGGGAGCAATTCCAAGGCAATTTGGCTCTTTAACGCTAGGTTTCTGGAGGATGCAAATTTGTTACATCAGGTTAACAAGGCAATTGTGGAATATTTTTAATGTAATGATTGACGAGGTTTTGCCCACTATTAAAGGGGCTGGTTTAATAGCATTTCTTAAGGGATGGACTATAAACTTTAGTGCTGTAAAGGGAGGTGACTTAGATGGAAGTAAAACAGAAACATTTAGCAAAATGTCCCCATTTTGCTTCATTTTGTTTTTAAAACAAAAGGAAAAATAAAATTGTGCTCATTTTTGTTGTTTTTGATTTAACATGGCACCCTGTGGCAACCCCCCCCCCCCCCTTCCCCCCAGCCTCCCTGGATCTTCTTTACCCCCAAGTCTTCGTTCTTCTCGGGGCAGGCGCCATCCACGGGTTGCTCCTGCCCCGCCAGTGTTACAATTGTAAATGGCACTGGCAGACCGAGGACGGTGCCGTTATCAATTTCTTCTGTAGAGCTCCAACTCGTAGATAAATGTGAATCTGAATACAAAAGTCTTCAGGGGTTCCCTCATTGGAGGCAGCCTGTACCCGTTTATAAGAAGGGTTTGTGCTGGGGACAGATGGAATTCACCCAACCGTGCACTGTAGAATTTTTCTTACTGGTGGCAAAACATCTGTGAGGTGGATATTTCGCAGACTGATGAACGGGAAAATGACCCGGATAACTTCGCCTGGATAATCAGTGCACTTATCCGGATAAGTCTGCCCACAGAATAAGCCCTGCGAAAGTTGCCCAGAAACCATAGGAAAGGCGTTCTTCTGACCACACTTACCGGCCTGACTTCAGTCAGGTGGCACTCGGTGCTCACCAGCTAAAACTGAACCTCGCCCCAAGCCTCCATGTCTACCTCCTTTTATCTAGGGAGGGGAGGGGGGGTTACCTACATAACTCAAAAAGCTACCCGGGTAAAGCATTTGGATATCAACCAATATGATGAGAGAGAGGTGCGTATCGAAATACTGAATTCATCCCATAGTACCTGCCTAGGCTCTTCCCATCATGACCTGAAGGACTGCCTGATCTATAATAATTTCAGCGAGTCATGTTGTCTCTTTCTCACCTCGCCTCTTGTTAAAGTCACAAAGAAGACCCCTGAACTTGCACATGCAGAGTGCTCTCGTGTCTCTTCCCAGTCTCGGATCTAAGCACCCGCAGCTTGCTCGATCAGGTTCCCATCAGCCCCTCCTCCATCCCTTCCTGTTTCACACGGCACAGCACATGCCTTGTAACCCAAGCCAGAAATAAAACCTTTGCGGATTTGTCCCAATTTTTTTTCTCTTTGTTGACATCGCGATCCATTTTTCTTCTTGAGGGTTTAGGGGGGTTTGCCCCCTTTTTTAATTCTCCTCTTCTTGTATACTTTTTTTTTCTATTTTCCTCTTCTCCTTCAGTTATTTCCCAGCTCGTAAATGTTATTTTGGCTCTTACCCACTTCCTTGTCTTTCCTCTATCCAGCTGCTATTTTTTATAGGATGTCAAATCAGTAAAAGCAGAGAGAGAGAGATGTCCGGTTAGTGTGGCACATGTGAAGCAAACGTATAAAAACACATCGCTAGCAAACAGGAGGCAGCACATGATCAGGAACTGGCTGGGTGGTATTGATTAATGGGTTCCAGATTGGTGCAGTGGGGTAAGGCAGAGCTCCACCCTGGGACCCTGTGCACCTCCATAAAGTTTAGGAATTATTTATAGGGAGGCAAGGAAGTAATAGGACAATATTTGCTGATGGTGCTAAAATTAGTGGCATAGCAATTAATAGAGCAGGTGCTGAGGGGGCCGCAAAGGAGACTTCGGGTAAGTAAGGGAGAGTGAGGCCATATAAATGGTAAATGTGATTCATTTGCAGAGTCGGGCACAGAGACAAAGATCGCAGTGTCTGCATACACTGTCGCACCCTACAAAGGCTTGCTCAGCAAACATCCCAATGCAATGTCAAAGGTGCTGGGCCTAGCCCCCTGACAAACCCTTGGTGATAGCTCCAGCTTTGGAAAGATCTTTGCACCCGTCATTTGAAGGGCATTGTTCGGAGTTAGGATTGCTAGTTGGTTTTATTTAATTTTTGGAGGAGAAGGGGGTGTCAACATGAATTTGCTAAATTGGGATACCCGTTCGGCAGGCACTCTTCCGCAGGATGGGGTGGGGCTGTTAAATTCAGTTTTGTGCATGGGGGGAGGGGGTACTTCCCATTGCAGAGGGAACCTTGTGAAGCCGTTCGTCCTTATTACCGGAATATCTGCTGCAAGTGCTCCCTTTAAGCATTCCCAAAGCTCGTCATGTTTTTGAGTCCAAGAACAGAGACCTTATCTCCTGGCACCGGTCCAAACAGGGCTCTTTCCTGCCAGTGCTGTGTTAAGTTCCCCTGCTGAATGTTTTCTGTCTAATTACCTTGTTGAATGCTCTGGCATTGCTTCTCCTACAGCTCATTTATTAACATTCATCCACCTAAGTCAGTCCTAAAGTTGAGCCACCCCACAGCCCAGTAATGGATCAAGATTATTACTGCAGTAACCGCATGTGATTATGATTTTGGAAACAACATCTGCTTGAAGAATCAATCCTTTTTTCAGACTATCAGAAATATCTATTTATTTGTTTGGCCATGCTCGCATATGGCAATCCAGTCATTTAGCATTCAGATGTAAAAGACAGTACCATTTATTTTTTTTAAATATCCATACTGTACTCATAAGTGTCTTGCAAATCAAGAATGTATGGAAACCTCTGTTCACCCAAAGAAGAGGTTTAGAAGAATCTCCAGCAGACAGATATTAACCCCCTATACACACCCCAAAAAACCCTCCACTAAATAAAAAATCAGAACCTACTTTTAAAAAAAGCAAACGTCTCAAATGGCCTGTGTATGTTAGAAAAGTCGCACAAAACGTCTTTGTACAAGGAAAGTGATGCTTTATCCAAGCAGCATATCTTGTACTAACTGATGCAGGGAAAAACCCACCAATGAACTTGGGAGCCTAGGGCTAATCAGGCTATATTGTCTCTTTTCATCATATCTTTACCTCCAGTATTCCAGTTAATTCCTTGTAGGATCAATAACATCTTTATCAAATAAAATAAATAAATCTGATCTTCCATCCACACTCTGTGCCCATGTGCAGGGTCCATATATTATTTGACCCCTGACCCTACTTAGCCAGGTCTTGCAATCCGTTGTCTCGTTAGAATCTACATGCTCACTTCAGGCTGTACTATTTCTCTTCTACCTAGAATCTATATTTGTAAACAATTATCTGCATCTAAGGGGCTCCCAAAATCTGTTGCTTACTAGCAGTATCTGCCTCTTGTTGGTATGGCAGTTGGGGGCCTCAATAGGTCATCCTGCCAGCAGTGTGAGTCCGAGGTCTCACCAGACCCTGCCCCTAAAGGTGAAGTCTTTGTGGTGGACCACTCCCTATTGGGAGGGGGGGGGGTGCGTTAACAAAACTCCTGCACTTGTGTGACACAGCAGGGGAGTCAGAGACAGCCTTAGCTCAGGGCTGAAGGGTTGCAGGTGCCTCTCCTTGTGGAGGACACTCGCCGGGCCTATTCCCTCCACAGGGAAGGTGGTGGAGAGGAGAGGTGACCTTGCTCAAGAGGTTTCTGGGACCTAAGGAGAGGTTGGCCAGAAGGGGAGGTTCCTAGGAGAGTTTGGAGGGAGCTGTCCCTGAGGAAAGAAGGGACTGCTGCAGAGTCTCGAGGAGGGTACCAAGGAGCCCGAAGGGAGAGGCATCTGCTTGGGAAAGTCCACAGAGCATTGGCTGATCCAGCAATTCAGCCAGAAGTTCCCCAGAGGAAAGAGAGAGGAACTGAGAAGATCTGCAGTATCCCAAAGGTACTGGGAGAGCCCAGGCTGAAAGGGTACCTGTCCAAAAGAGCTTACCTTTGTGGGGAGGAGTGTGGGAAAGAGACTGAGATCTGGGTTTTTGGACTTGTGTACAATGTGGTCCACTATCCTTTAGGTGCAGTTGAACTTTGATTTATTTTTCCGGCCATCAGCTCAGTAAAGGTTTTTATTTTGAACAATAGAACTGGTGTGAAAAGTGATTTTTGGTGTGACTGGACAGGTGTGCAGAAGAGCCTCGAAAAGAGCTGATTGGGTTGGGGGGGGGGGGGGGGTTACTTTTTTTGGATCTCTGCTGACATCACGCATGACAGAATCAGATGGTTGGGTTCTCTTCTTGTCTGCAGCTGGGTCAAAATGCAGTGGTTATGAACCAGTCTAGGTTGGAAAAGATTGCATGGGTTGCCCATTCAATACAGGGCTCAGTTTTGGGCTTTTAAAGCTTTGAGAGGAAAAGGTGCTGCTTGTCTTCTGACCTTTGTAGTCATGAGCTGCGTTCCTCTGAGGAGGTCTTAGAGAAGCCCCAGTCGTGCAGTTAAGTAGCACTCGGCAATGTGCTTTATCTGCTGCAGCGCCTAAACTGTGAAATCCCCTTCCAAAAGAGAGTCCTTTATGCCAGGCTCTGCTGACCTGCAGGTACAAAGTGAAGACCCTGGCTGTTCTGGCAGGCCTTTCCAGGAGCTCCAGCTCAAATGTTTCTCTCTATATAAATGCTTCTATGTTTCTAAAGGGGAAGGAATGATTTCTTTCTCTCCAGCTGATGATCGCCAGGTAACCATTTTGACCTGCTTGGCTAAGAAGGGCTTTTTGGGCTCTGTGTCCAGAAAGTAAGGTAGTCCCAGTTCTTCAACCTACTTCTCCTGGTTCTTCCTCAGCCCCGAGACCCTCCAAACATGTTTGGCAGCGTTCATCTGGGCCAGTTGGGAGCACTCAGTTGGGTCTCTCTTCATCCTTTTCTACCCTCAGGGCTGTACCGGGGAGTTGATTCCTTTCTCCCTCTGCATGGGATGAAGATCCATGGTCAGTGACAGAGGCCGTGGAGTCAGAGGGGGGTGAGCAGTTTTGGCCTGACAGTGGCTCTGGTGTTGGTGAGCTCAGTGAGTGGCGGAGCGGCAGTTAACAGCAACACAGTGGAAGAGTCCTGACATTACCAGAGGATTTCTGCCCTCCTTGGGGCAGGGGGCATTTCATCCCTTAGGGTAGGGGAAGCTTCTGTTGTGGCACCTGACCTTAGTAAGTTTGGAAAACCCTTTGGTGCATCTTTGAGTCCCTCTGTGCCTCTGGCTGTATGCCCGTGTAAGAGTAGGCAGCCGGAAGGTTTTATAATGAATAATGGGAAGGGCTGGGGAATCCTCATCAAAGGGTAGCCGAGCACAAGGAGAAGCTCCTGAATGAGCCACCGGAGACTCCATCACTGGAGGCTTTTAAGAGCAGAGTAGCTGGGGCGCTCTGGGTACAGTAGGTCATGTCTTATATCAGAGGGCTGGACTAGATGACCCCTTGAGGTCCTTTCCAGGCTTAATTTTCTCAGATCCCAGGAAATGTTTTCTGCATGCAAACGGCAGGTATGTGGGGGTTGCGCCAGCACATGCGCTGCTCAGTCATCTCTTGGGCAGCATTTGTTTTATTCCATTATTCAGCTTGATAAAGCTACCTGGCTTGATTATATATCGCTTCCATCCACTTAGATAATTATTTCCTTGGTATGATTCCAGTTTCGTGAGCAGCTCTTAAGAATATTAATATTAGCTTGCAGATTAAAAAAAAGGGTTTCTGTAGAGGAGGAATGGATTTTTGTGGCCTTCAGTCTTCCAGCTTAAATCAAGAATAACAGCCACACAAAGTAGGAGCAGGGGGAAAAAATACATTTCTGGGTCCCCCCCCCCCCCCAAAAAAAAAACAACCTCTGTACTTTCATAAGAACCAGGAGCCAACCTAAATCCATGCCCAAAATAAGTACCATCGGTGGGGTGCTTTGCTTTACTCTCTCATTTGATGATGCTTTTTTTTTTTTATTTTTAGCATTTTTTCAAAACCCATCAGATAAGCACTTATGCGGTGATTCGATCCTTCCGACTGTCCAGAGGCACGATAACTTTCCTCCCAGAGGACTACTCAAGGTCAAACTTGGGGTGAAGCCCAACCATGGACCTGAAATGTATCCTATTGAAAATGACCTAAACCTGATGATGCTGAGGTAATTTTCAGTAGATTTGCTTTCTAGAACATGCTGGAAAATGAATGTATACGCAGCGTTTCCACTTCCTGTCTTGTTCTTTTGTTTTCGGTGGGGGAGGGGGGAGCTGTACTTAAAGCGAAATGAGATTCCGAGGCAAACACGAATGGGTTTGCGGATGCCATTAGGATCTGCAAGAGAGAGGACAACCCCGAGGGAGTAAATGGCATGAGAAGAGATCTAAGAAAGCCAAAGAATTATTAGACTGCTTTGCATCTTAGTTTCAGTACTAAAGTTGTGCATTTCGGATGCAGAAATCCAAGGAAGCAATAATCAATGGGAGGGGGCAATGAGGAAGAGGAAGAGATGAAACACAGACGTCCACCAAGCAGGAAAGGGATCTCAGGGTTATTATAACTGATGTTTCCAAGGTAGTGAAACAGTACCACAAGGCTTTGGCCAGAGCCGGAGCGAGGTGCTAGGGTGCATAGAGAGTGCATAGAGAGTGCATAGAGAGTGCATAGAGAGTGCATAGAGAGTGCATAGAGATAGAGAGTGTATAGAGAGAGCATAGAGATAGAGAGTGCATAGAGATAGAGAGTGCATAGAGAGAGCATAGAGATAGAGAGAGCATAGAGATAGAGAGAGCATAGAGATAGAGAGTGCATAGAGCGTGCATAGAGAGAGCATAGAGATAGAGAGAGCATAGAGGTGCATAGAGGGAATAAGTCTAGAAAAGCTGCCACCTGGGTGGGGTGTGTACAAGAGAAAAGGAGGGTTCTTTCATGCCTGTGGCGTCCTTTCACTTTTCTGATTCCCCGTCACAGGTTCCGAGCCGGCCACTTCCTTGAGGCCCACCCAAGGCTCCGGCTGCTGTTAGCATTCGTTAGTCAAAGGGTGGCCCCCAGCCTGGAATGGCTCTAGTGCCACCTTTTTTCTCCTGGCTCTGTTTTATGCAGGTAATGAGTGACCTGAACATAATTTAGCTGGAGAATGGTCTGGGCTGGAGCTGGAGGGGACGGTGAATTTTTGAAATCTCGTTGTTTTTATTTTTGTCTGAGTAACACCAAATGTTAATCGGGGAAAAGCTTTTGAGGATTTGATCAAGAGTATTTAGGCACACAAACGCTCATATGAAAGTGCGCACGCAACGCAATCACACACTGACCACCCTTGCAAAATGCATTCTGGGAGGGGGTGTTGGGGCTCGTGGATCTACATGCCCGGTCACGCCCGCTTGGGAGCAGGTGCAGTTCCGTGCGCGTGTGTCGGTGCACATACTGGGGACCCCTGCAAATTTTCAAAGTGGACTTGTGCGCCTACGTCTGCTTTAACAATTCAGGCTAAGCTCTGCAGATACAGAGTATCCGCAGGCTTTACCCCTAAGCAGGCTGCTGAGAATTCCTCTTTATGTTTAGGGCTGGGTGGGTCTTAGCTTTTCGATATGGCGTGATGGGGCGGGAAAAGGCGAAGTCAGGAAGGATGCGAGATGTCACTGCATGAGACTCAGCCGGCTGAGAATCAGACCGCACTGTCTGGAGCGCTTACTGAGTCATTAAAAAAAACGCATTTACATTAGTTACTGCTGTCATTAAGGGTACGAGTCCATTTCTAATTTCTCTGAACGGTTCTTATGCACTCTGCAATGGCTGATGATTTATTTATCCCTTCCTCCTACCAGCAAACATCCTCTGCGTGTGCCCAAGGCGCCAGTCCCCAGACTCTGATTACCGAGGCTGCTCTGCCCTCACCATGTCTCTGCCCTGCACCCAGTGAGCCTCCATCCCTCCACCTCCTGAACCCAGTGAGCTTGCCCGCTGCTTTTTATGACCTGTTCCCCCCCCCCCCCCTCTCCTCTCTCCACCCCTCCCTCCCTCCCCTGTGGAACCTTTGTCCTTGCACCAAGTGAGATTCGGCTTGGAGCAGGCTTTTGCTATGACTATGGCTATGGCTTTTCATTTGTTGTACGCAGCACAGGAGTTCTGGACCCTGAATTTTGAGGTAGAGGAGAAGCCCTCGGGGATGGAGGAGGAAGTAAAGTAGCTGGCTTGCATGCTGCCTGGCTTTGGAGATTCCTTCCTTTGCGGGTGGGACAGCCGGTCACCTCCACTTCTGCCGGGCTTCGGAGACGTGGGCAGCTCACAGGGAACAGTGGTGGCAAGGGCAGTGCGGAAGCTCCCCGAGTCGGCTCTTCCGCTCCCTGGGGCTGGGCACGCTGCGGAGGTAGCAGTCACAGCCTCCCCCCCAAGGGTCATTGTTTAAGGCCGATTCCAGGTTCTGTGATATCAAGGTGCCAGAAGGAGCCTGGAGAATGGCCCCTAGCCCAACACTGTCGCTGCGATGGCCGGACTGGGTACGCTGAGGGAGAGAGGAGTTACAATGAGGGGGAGAATCCCTGGATAGTCGTAAATGAAGGCTCATGGAACCAAATCCCAGCCCTGGTTATCCCAGCCAGAGATGCAAAGGAGCAGGAGAAAAACGGTTAGGTCCAAAAGAAGTATCCAGAGATGAATTTGGTCAAGAGTTTGAGACCAGATTGGTCCCTTCTCCAGATCTGAAAGTCAAAGAGATGCTCATGTGATTTGTTTGTGTTTGTTGAGCTGTTGCTTGTTTTCTTTGCATGGAGCATCATTAAGTGGCAGCAGAACTCACTGAAGTACACTGATAAATAGTGGTGAAAGCTTTCTAAACTATGTTATTTGTAGTCAGTTGCTGTGCCCACAGATTTTTTTTTTCTCAGCCTGACCAGGGCTTTCATTGACAGGTCACATCTCACGTGGCTATCTACTCACGTGGTCCCGCGATCCCCACTGAGAACACATTGTCCCCCTTTTGGAGAGATACATGGGCGACAGAGCTGTGCATTACTCATCCCACATCCTATTTACAGCAAGTGTGGCTATCGGCAGGAGGCCTTATTGCTGACATTAAAATATCCACAGGATAACACAATGCGTTGGAGGCAGATATCATGCACCATGGGGCACCTCCCCACTCACATCCCTGAGTAAACAATGTCTGAAAAATAAAGCAAAGTCAAAGAAACCAAAAAAAAAAAAAAAGCTGTGGCCGTCACACGAACAAAATTGCGACTCAAGTTTTTGAATGTGAAGCACAGCAGACTGCACCAATCTTTCAAACTGGTGCATGACGGCAAGCGCAAAACAGGCCAGTGGGATGGCCGGCGATGGGCACAGCCGTGATTGTAGGCCCTCCGACGTGTAATGTCCAAAAAAAAAAAAAAAACAACCCATGCGAAATAAACAGCAGTGAGTCCCAGTGTAGTCCCTTTTCAGCAGTTCTCCTGTTATCTGGGGACGCCTGTGAAGAAACAGGAATGCCAATTGCATTTCAGAAGCAGCAACGGCATCTTGCTGCACGTCACCTGCCTTGCATCACAGCGGCCATTTCCAGCAGGCTGAGTCGCTGGCCCCTCATGCACTTGCTCCACTATGAACACCCCCTGTGACCTTTACTGGAAATATCCGCGTGGCCCTGCCGTGCTTTCTGTTTAACAATGGTGACTTGTTCTGGGGATCCGCCCTTCGGCCTCAGCCAGCAAGGTGGGCTCATGAATTCTGTGAAATCCCACTCCCTGGGGAGCGTCCTGGAACACCACGCACTCCTGACCACCTATGCATGTAGTAAGGGACCCTTTGGTAACATCCTTACCTACAATAACTTTCTCCTTTGTTTCAGGGAGGCTTTCATGCGTAACCTAGCAATGGCAGCAGAAAAGGGCCAAATGGCCCATCCAGTCTGCCCAGCGAGCTTCTTATGGTAGTAACTGCCGCGCCGTGCTGGTCACCCTCATCTCTTAAAGGTAGCAACTTCCGCCCCCGTGCAGTTATCCCCAAGCCTTATGATAACCCATAAAAAATAATTCACTGCTAGCAACATTTTTATTGGGTGTTGAGCCTTCTTGAAAATTCAGACAGTGCTGACGTGCTTTGCTTATGGACTTGGCTGTGAAGCCGACCTGTGCTTTTTCCCTTATGTCTGCGTATCAGTATCCCAGACCGTAAAAGTCAGAGACCGTGTTGTTTGTAGTCTGAATCCAATTCCTTTCCCCTCCCCCCCCTGCCGTCAGAGCAGAGAGCGATGTTGTAGTTGCGTCAAAAGCATCAAGGCTTATTGGTTAAGGGAGGGGAGGGTACGTGATGAGAGCATGTTTCAGGAACAACACTAGGTGGCGCTGACGTGGTTTTGGGTGGTTTCAGCTTTTAATGCACAGGCAAGGAAGGAGCTGCGGAGCAGCCAGCCTGTTAGTCGACATTTCCCCGGGTATGCAGCCTGTGTCCCACTCAAACAACTGCTGCAATTCCTGCTTAGTGGCTGGTGATCCAAAACCAACAGGCTGCAGATAGTCCTCCTTCCCGATGCAAAATATGACCACAAGCAGCTTAGGTTCTCTTGGAGCATCATCCTGCCCTGGATTTTACCATTACTTTACAAACACGCACACGCACACCCACACGCACACGCAGACACGCACATGCAGACACACACACACACACACAGACACACACAGACAGAGACACACCCACCCACACCATTTTACTGGCTATATTTCATGCAAAGTTACTTAGCGCTGTAACCATGAACCCAGAACTTTACACTCTGTTAAGTAAAGCATCCCTCCTTCTGAAGATGGTTCAGACTTTTTAGCCATAGAGGGGGTCCCTGAGGGAAAAGATCCATGTAGAGTCCATGGATGTATTTGTGCAGTGTAATTAAATGACATCCCCCTCCCCCAACCTGCCACAGCCCGCTGTCTCCGTAGGCAGATAGCGCTAGCTTGGGCAATCTTTCAGGACACGTGGGCTAATTCAATCATCTGGATCTGTTTCCCAGAAACGTATCTGCCCACGTTTACGCCTGCCACGTTGTGTGGGTAGATTTCCTGGAGAGAAACCCCTGCGGACTTTTAAAAATGGAAAAGCGTGGACGGGTTCCAAACCCCTTCTCCCCCTGGCCAGGCCTTGTGGCGAGTCCCCTTACCCGCAGATAGGGGGAGCCATTTTCTCCTGGGGGAAAGGATTTCATAGCCGCCGCGGGCGTGCGGATGAAGTCCACGTGTACCCTTTTCTGCGCAGGCTTTAGCCCCACGTTTTCCAAAGTGAACTTAAAGGGAACGTCCCGGCGTGTGCAGAAAATGACTTGCACGAAGCTACGCCGGCTCCTTGTGCTGGTTTAACTTCCTCGCATGAACAGTGTGCTCGCAAGTCCCAACTCCCGCCCCTGCCCCCCTCCTGGAATGCGTAGTGCGCATGAGAATCGGGTTCCATCCACCAAGCCCTCCCGGGCTATTTTATAACAGCCACAAAATCATGTTTTATGCATATAAACGGCTTTGAAAATCAGGTCCACAATGCACACCTACCTGCGCCCCTGTTTTGCACACTCATTCCCCACTCATACTTTATCCTATACTTTTCCACATTAATTTTGAATGCCTTTTCACTTCCCAGGCACCTACAGCCAAGAAAGGGTAGCCTGAGGGCACTGTGAATCCTCTGCGGCCCTTGGATTTGTTCTCACGCCTGCACAAAGCGTCTGAGCACAAGTTAGCTGTGTTTTGCTCCCTGGCATTTGTGCTGTTTCATCACAGCCTTTACTGGTGATAATAACTTTCACTTGTCCATCTCCAGATGACCGTGCTCCTGGCAGTTTATTTATTTATTTATTTATTTATTTATTTATTTAGCACTTTTCTATACCGACCTTCATGGTTGAGGACCATATCAGATCGGTTTACATCGAAAGGGGAACTGTAACAAGAACCATAGGTAAAAATAGGAAGAACAAAGTTACATTTAACAGGGGTAGTAAACTTGGAAGCAAAGACTGCTAGAAGCAAAAAAGTTTAAGGAACGTGGTGATTAGGAAATTAACAACAGTTAATGTGTCAGGTAGGCTCTTATTCAGAACTTGAAGTTAGAATGGAGATCCTTAGTGAAAGGTGACATTCCTTAAGCTAACCTGGGTAATAATTGTTAACCATACCAGAGCAAATCAATCCTGTTCATGCTGCCAATTCTACGAACGTAACCGAAGAAAATAAAATCTGTTTACGGGCAAGGTTCCAGAGGACAGCTCTGGTTAACAACTATTACCCAGGTTAGCTTAAGGAATGTCACCTTCACTGCCAGGAGCAGTCGGGTACTTTTTCCAAGCGACCCGGATTGCCCATATTCTGTGCCAGTCGCTCACAAGTTTAAGGGATTAAGTCTCAAAATCTTCCTGGCAAGAGAGGAACTCAGTGGCAAGCATTGCAGTGAATTTTTATGAAAACCAAAGTTTAGTGTACAGATAAATGAGTACAATTATGGAAGCCAGAAGATCTGGTGTGCTGTCCAGAGGCAGGACTGGGTTTGATACCCAGATCCAGGTTATGCTCATTGTATGTGTTTGTGAGAGCCTGTTTGCATGTGTATAAATGCGTGCGTATGTGAGAGAGCATGGGTGCATGTATGTGAATGTGTGAGAGAGCCTGTGTCCGTGTGTGGGGGCTTGTGTGTACGTGTGTGTGAGCCTGTGTGCTTGTATAAGTGTGTGCCTGTGAAAGCTTATGTGTCACTTTTACAGTAGATTATTACAGGCATGCACACATACACATAACGAGTGTGTGTGAGGGAGAGAGAGCCTGTGTGTGTGAGAGCATGGGCATGTACAGTATATGAGAGAGGGAATGAGTGTGTGAGAGAAAAGATAAAGTTTGTTTGGACCTGCCTCTCCTAATCCATGACAATCTCAGGGTGACTGTGTAGAAACTAAAAGATTATTCCCTCTTACTTTTGCCACAATAAAAATAAACAAATCTTTTTTGCAGTTCAAGGTAACCATATAAAATGAGGGACATACACTCAATGCATGCTCCTAAAATCCAGTACATACAGTCAGGCTTATATAATGTTTCTAAACACAAAGTCAGAATGATAAAGCAAAACATTAAACGAATTTTAGCTTAGCTTGACCAATACCAATTACATCTCTGCATTTTATTCAAATACTATAGGTTTTAGATCCTGACAAAATCAACAGGTCAGCTGACCTAGATTCTCATTACAATTATCTGCAAGCACAGCATATTTTGTTATGATAAGAAAGGATCACATATCATTTTATCTATTTTCTACCAATTAAAATTATCTTTTATCTTGTTCATGGAGCCAAGAAGTCTACTGATATACAAACCTGTACAATTTTGTTTTCATATTTTTACTCTTATTATAATCTAAATAGTAGCTTCTATCTTTGTTTATAGCAAACATAACATTTATTTATTTATTTATTTTATTTAAAAACTTTTATATACCGGTATTAGTATGCATACATCATACCGGTTTACAATGTAACTTTAAAGGTAGAAATTACAATGAACAGGGAGGGCGAACAAGGAGGAGTATACAAAGAGCAGGAGGTGGAGGAATTAAAGCAATAAATAAAAACTGCAACGGACTATTTACAGGAATATACAAGGCGTAGGCAAGATACTTGCAGAAGTCGGTGTACTTAATCAGGGTAGGCTTGTCGGAAGAGCCATGTTTTAAGTTTTTTTCTGAACTTGGCGTAACATGGCTCTAGCCTGAGAGTGGTAGGGAGGGTGTTCCATTGTTTAGGGCCTGCAATGGATAGTGCACGGTCCCTAGTAGAGGAGAGGTGGGCTTTTTTCAAAGGGGGGAATGGAGAGGGTGCCTTTGTTGACAGTGCGAGTGGGTCGTTCAGTGCGTATAGGACGAAAGGGTTCATCCAACCAATTGGAATTGTGCGAGTGGATGGACTTGTGCACTATGGTTAGAATTTTGAAGAGAATTCGGGATGCGATGGGGAGCCAGTGGAGTTCTTTGAGTATTGGGGTAATGTGATCAGCTTTCCTTGAGTTGGTGATGACCCTGGCGATGGCATTCTGGAGCATTTGTAAGGGCTTGGTGGTGGAGGAGGGTAGGCCAAGGAAGAGGGCATTACAGTAGTCCAGCTTTGAGGAAAGGGTGGCTTGGACGACGGTGCGGAAGTCATGATAGTGGAGGAGGGGTCTGAGTTTCTTCAGGATGTGAAGCTTGAAGAAACCTTCTTTGAGGATGGAGTTGATCTGTAAATCCGGAAAGAACATTATAAGCTAAAGTGAACTATATTGCACTAGACTGAACAGAGAGATACAATAAATCTTTTTGACTCAACTGGAACCAAAAGATCCCAGGTATGGAGAGCAGGAAATGTTTTGATCCTTACTGGGTGTTATTTGGTGTTTCTGTTGTTTTGAAAAATTTAGTTGGTTTTTGGGGAAATAGAACAAATTTATGTGAGTTTTTTAATTATTAAATGTTCTTCGCTGTTTTGACATTTATTCTTTTTATTATTATGCTTATAATATTATGAATGATTTTTATGTCTTTTGACTTTTATTGCTTGATGTTTTGTGTGGAATTATGATGTTTCTGTTTTTCCATTGTCGCATTGCATCATGTAGTCGGGCTTTTGATTTCCAGTTTAGATTTTGTTGGCACATTTCTATTTATACTTTATGGTATTTCTATTCTGTTTGAGAAGAGGGTCTTCTGTATTTTAAATATCTAGTTCTTGTGTAACTTTAATTCTTGCTGTGAAAGTAATGGTACTTATCACTGTCTTTTTATGGCATCGATCATCTTCATTTCTGTTTTAATAAAATTTGGCTCTTTATTCAGTTCACTTGCATGGAGAAAGTGGTTTTGAATGTTAATACACATACTTTATTGTAACTGTTATTAGTAGATGAGGTGATTATTTTAAGGGATGGACTTAGCCGATGTTCCCACTAAGGACCGGGTTGCTGTGAGCATAGAACTTGATAGGCTTTTTGCATCAAAGAACATAGTGCTCATAGGGTAATCATATTAAAGAGTTTTGCTCACTGCAACCCAATTTAGACTTAGAGGGAGCATTAATCATAGGCATAGCCCTCATGCAACAGTGACCCTGACAGGTGAGAGTCTTGCTGCACACGCGCTCCCTTCCAAAGAGAGCCACGCTCAGTAGCCCCCTACCGAGGACCATCACAGTGGTGGTTGGGTTATAGAGGGAGGATGGTCAGGGCAGAAACATTATATGTAGCTGTACATAAAGCTTTATGACATCATAGCGCTAGTTGGGACCCAAAGGAAACCGGAGGAAGCTGCAGAACCTCTCTCCTCCCTCCCTCCCCCTAAAAAATCATTCCTTATTCAGGGAGCGTAACATATTTTAAATAAATTGACTAGATAAAATTATAAAAAGTAGTACTCCTTGACATTTCTGCTGCATTCAGCACTCTTGATCAAAACCTCTGGGGGTACCGGCACAGTCTTGGACTGGTTTCCTATCCAGCAGATTGCAACAAGTCAGAACTGGATGGAACTGTTCACATTGGAATCGAGTACCGCAGGGATCGGCCCTCTCCGCAACGCTGTTTAAAGCCTGTCTAGCCCCAGTCTGCAGAATATTTGCTTGTCTTGGGGAAAACTGTTATGTTTACGCTGATGACATACAGTTTTTGGTTCAAAAATCTACCACCTGGTCTCTGACACCTTGTATCTTTGGGCCTGAGTTCAATAAACCGATGGTTATTCCATAAGTGGTTACAATTGAATATTGAAAAAAACGAATTCACTGTCCTAAGTAAGTTCCCTCTAAATAATGCTCCCTCTCTTTTGGTACATGAAAACCGTTCTGTTCCAGTCAAGCAGCAGGGGTCTAGGTTATCATTCATCCCTCATATCAAGTGATGTATGCTGCAGAAACTATGCCCCCCTTTCAGAATTTTCTAATTTCCGCACTACTGCTCGCAGGGATTGACCACTCTAATGCCCCATACACAGGACTGCCAGTGTCCACCACGCACCCCCTTCAACTTGTCCAAAATGCTGCCGCTGCCCGTATCATTGCAGGTACCCTCACGTCGTGATTGCAGAACCCCAGTTTTGACTTCTGTTCATTGGCTACCAAATAAATATACACTGGCTCCAAGGCAATCCTAATTCCTGGGTCAGCACAGCACTAAAGGATTTATTTAGCCGACATGTTCACCAAGATCTGAGCACAACAATCTGTTAGAAATCCCTTCTATCAAGTGTGAACACTTAGAATTCACCAGAGACCAAGCTTTTTCAATAGCGGGCCCAGGCTTATGGAATTCTCTGCCTTCCTGAAATGCATAAATCTTTTAAGAAGACCCTGAAAACCTTTTTATTTAAGCTGGCCTATAGTCTGGAACGACTTGCATTACCATCTTGATATCACTTGGCTAGTTGACCTATGATCTCCATTAAGCTGTCTTTCTTTTATCTGAAATGAGGAAATATTTCTTTTGGCTTGATTTTGTTATGAAAGGCAGCACTTGTATTTGCCTTGTATTTTACCTTTCCTCCTGTATGTTTTTCTTATTATGTAGGTGATTTAGCCTGTTCTCCGCCTCGAACCGCAGTGTGCGATGAGTGCAGAATAATAACTCCCATTAAATGCTAAATACATGAAAAGAAAGTTAATGCTTATCTCTAAACATAACTATATTTAATTTATGAAACTTTAAATCTGTAATTATTTAAATAGAAATAATGGGGCTAATTCAACCCTTTCACCACAGGGAAGTGCTCACAAGCAAAGAGCTAGTCAGGCCAGCCTGCACATAAAATCTGGGCATTTCATGCCTGTCCTGGTGGCCAAACAGCTCATTTGATGGTTAGCTTTGTTGATAAGCATCTTGGAAATGGGAAATCCAGGCTAAAATGTTTTGCAGGGTGACAGGGTCACTGTACAATCTGTAAATCCATAAAAATAGCTAACTCTGCGGAGAAGTCAACTGGAAACGGCTTGGATTCCATTAATCATTGCATTCATTCTGGGACAAAAATGAGTTCTTGTGTTTCTTTTGTAGTTTGTCCTTGTGGCTGAGTGGGCTTGTACTATACAGAAAGGACTTTGAAGGTTAGAATTCATGAATGAGTTCTGTTTGAAGATTGGATATTAATGATGCAATTGCTAGACAGTTTGGAGTGTGATATTGGCTAGTTTGAGGACGGGGTTCTCTTTTCTTGAAGGTCAATATACCAAAGAGAGATGGTAATTGGATAATTAAATTAGATACTAGGAATACACAAGGAATGAATCTGATCTTTGATAATTAGGTTTATGGAATTATGTAAACAAACTGATGTGATGATATTTATTCCATTTCATGTAGACGTTAATAGTTTTTATTGATGAATGATGTGGCGTGGATTTTGTAATTAACTGGCTTGATTGCTAATGCTTTTTTTTTTTCCTGAAGGGATGGGAGGGGGATATTTATTTATTCCATTCATGTTTATATTAGACTGACAAGGTGACAGCACATGCCAAAAAGATGCTTGGAGGCATAGGAAGAGGATTACCAGCAGGAAAAATGAAGTAATGTCGCTTCTCTATCTCTAGTGAGATCTCATTTGGAATATTGTGCCCAGTTCTGGAGACCGGGCTGGTCTTCATCGGCGGATTCCCGATGAAGACCAGCCCGGGGATTCGCGGCCCAGAAGATACCATGTGACTAGTGCAACTGGCCCACCGGGGGATGCCCGATCCCCCAATAGGCCAATCACCCTGACCACAACTTCAAAAGGATGGAAACCAGATGGAGCTGGTCCAGACTAAATGGTCAACAAGATCTAAACATGTATACCCTAGAAGACAATAAATGCTAAATTTATAAACCCAAACAATATAACATGAAAAAATTATGAATTCAAAAAAAGACCTGTTATATGGATGTCAATAATCTGAGTGTACCTTCATACGATGCTGTAAAAAAATACGGCTATCGTGACTGTGAAGCCTATGTGTAGGCTTTAAAAATCATTAGGTACCCCAGTGTTGGAATGCAAACTTTTGTAGTGCTCACTGTCCACTGTGCATTTGTTGCTAAAATGATCACATGGATACTGTTGCAATATTCACTTATCTCAAAATTGTAGTCGGTCTTGCCTCAGCCGACATCCTGATGTTTCGGAGGCTGGCTCCTTCTTCAAGGGCTGGATATGCGCAAGAGAGACCGGTATTCCAGTGAAACATTAGATGTTGTGACAGTGAATTTGATTACTGTGCCAGCAATGTTCAACTTGTTAAGTTTGTTTAGCGGTCTGTGAAGCTCCGTGAAAAACAAGCGGCTGCTCCCACGACGCCAGGCGCCAGCACAGAGTCGTGGGAGCAGCCGCTTGTTTTTCACGGAGCTTCACAGACCGCTAAACAAACTTAACAAGTTGAACATTGCTGGCACAGTAATCAAATTCACTGTCACAACATCTAATGTTTCACTGGAATACCGGTCTCTCTTGCGCATATCCAGCCCTTGAAGAAGGAGCCAGCCTCCGAAACATCAGGATGTCGGCTGAGGCAAGACCGACTACAATTTTGAGATAAGTGAATATTGCAACAGTATCCATGTGATCATTTTAGCAACAAATGCACAGTGGACAGTGAGCACTACAAAAGTTTGCATTCCAACACTGGGGTACCTAATGATTTTTAAAGCCTACACATAGGCTTCACAGTCACGATAGCCGTATTTTTTTACAGCATCGTATGAAGGTACACTCAGATTATTGACATCCATATAACAGGTCTTTTTTTGAGTACCCTAGAAGACAAGCAGGATGGGGAGATACGATAGAGACATGTAAATACCTCCAATGAGAAGGCTCTGGAACAAGGGGTCATGGGATGAGGATGAAAGGGGGTAAACTCAGGAATAATCTAGGGAAATATTTCTTTACCGAAAGGGTGGTGGATGCATGGAATAACCTCTTGGAGATGGTTGAGACAAGGACAGTATCTGAATTCAAGAAAGCATAGGACAAGCATAGAGGCTCTCTGAGTGAAAGGGAGGATCTATAAAGATGAGCAGAAGATGTGAATGGGCAGACTGGATGGGCCATCTGGTCTTTATCTGCTGTCATGTTCTATGTTTCTATGATGATACAAACAATGAAAGATGTGTTGGGGTGTTTATGTGTGTCTGCCTGCTTTTATGTTACTTTCTGCTGCTGTTTATACTGCTTTGACTTTTTGAAAGAAAATGCAAGGAAGATATTTATTGATTTCAGAATTCTGATGTTGCTAGGAGTGTGTGCTGGAGATTTGCTGAGAATGCAAATTCATCATTGAGTTGGGTGTCATCTCTTCCAGTCCCCTGGAATTACTTCCTATTGAAAATCCTGTTAGTCTGATGTGATGAAAGTCTTGATTCCTCAGGTGTCTGTCCTGGCCCAGCGTCACAATCAGGCTCCTTCCCCGCTGATTTCAGTGATGCTCTGAATCCTCTGCTGATCCACTCTCGGCCTTTCTCTTTCCTAGCCACCCAAAGTGCGTGTCTGTCAGGTTTGTTTGAGGGGGGGTTGGGCATTGTGTAAATTTTCTTACTCTCTAAAAGACAAACTTGAACAAAGAAATTTAAAAAATGAATTTACATCTTGTTGGATGTAAAATGGATTTTCACATTAGGCAGCTCATCCATCTCTTGCTATGTTTCAGGCTCAGTAATTCCATCTGTTATGGGATTGCATTACATTTTATTTCCCACAGAAGAAAATAATTTCTGTTTCATTACACTAAAAAAAAAAAAAAAGATTGAACATGTGGGAGTACATAAAATATCCTAAGGGCATTCTTTTCATTGAGAAAGACTGTGAATGTGAGATGGTACAGGGGGTAAGCCCTGTTTGGTTATTAGGTTCTTAAGTAGTAAGGACTGAGCAGATGTTGTACAGAACCTAGGGATGAAACTCCATTTTGGAAAAGTTGACCAGATCAGTCTGGGGATGGGAAACTCTTCTTCCCTGTACACTGTCAGAATCCCTCTACAATCTTTGGCCTTCCTTACCTTGCAGAGACCTGATGTAGCAGTCACACAGCTACTGTTAATTGTGGATTCAACACAGATCTGATTTATTCACAAGTCAAATAAAGAAAGATATTGCTATGGAGTGACATTTTAACTGCATGGTTTGATAGATCTATCTTCAAAATGAATGTGTTACCTTAGTTGCTTTATCTCTTTCAACATTTGCCCTGTCTACGTTCTAGGAAGAATTTTTAAAGAGCTGAATGGATTGATCTCTAGTTTTATATGGGCATGAAAGATGGCTCGCATTAAATTAAGTTTTGGCTTTCCAAATATAAAGGTGGCATGGCTTTACTGAATCTTCAGTATTACTACCTGGCAGGGAGGTTGGTGTACTTGAGGAGTTGGCTTGATTCTACTCAGCTGTTGGGATGGCTAGAAATGGAAAGAGCTTATGCAGAAGGTTGGGATCTAGCATACTTGCTCATTCTTCCCTCATCTCACCCTCATGTACAGAGGATTTGTAGGAACGGCCCTCTTATAGGTCCTACTCTTCAGATATGGAGACACATGGGTGTGCATGGAAGTCATATTGCTCCACTTTCTCTAATTTATCAAAATCCCTCAATTTCAATTTGCCTTTTTTGAGATAACCTGGCTGACTGGGAAGCTAAAGGCTTGCAGTTCATAAGTCAACTAAGGACAGCAGATTGTGTGGTCTCCTTTGAACACCTTGTCTATAAGTAAAATATTTTGTAGTCCATTAGGTCCATATACCAAGCTTTAGAAAGGTCCCCCAATAGAAAACATGAGGATGGGCACTGTTTTAGGCAGATGAATTCAGTATAATTGGTCCTTATTAGAAAAGACGCAAGAGTGAAAAGCATAGGTGCTATCTATCAGGTCTTCTCGACTCTACATATAAGAAAATAACATTTGACATACTGGGTCATTAGGCTCAGTGTCCTGTTTCCAATGGTGGCCAATCCAGGTCAGAAGAACCTGGCAGGATCCCAAGGGGTAGATTCCAAGCTGCTTATCCCAGGGATAAGAAGTGGATTTCTGCAACTCCACCCTAATAATTGTTCATTTATTTTTTATTTATTTAAAGTTTCTTTTATTTATAGCTTCTATTATTTAAATAGCTTCTATTTATTTCTATTATTTAAATAGCTTCTATTTATTTAAAGTTTCATGGACTTTTCCTCCAGGAACTTGTCCAATTTTTTTTTTAAATGCAGCTACACTAATAGCTCTCACCACATCCTCTGGCAAGGAATTTCAGAGCTTAATTGTGTTGAGTAAAAAATGTTTTTCTCTTATTAGTTTAATTTGTATCACTTAGTAATTTAATTGTGTGTCCCCTGGTCTTTGTACTCTTTGAAAGAGTAAACAACTAATTTGCCTTTTCTTGTTCCACTCCACTCATTATTTTATAGACCTCTACCATATCTCCCCTCAGCTGTCTTTTCTCCAAGCTAAAGAGTCCTTACTTCTTTAGCCTTTCCTCATAGGGGAATCTTTTCACCCTGTTTATCATTTTGGTCACCCTTCTCTGTATCTTTTCTAATTCCGCTATATCTTTTTGGAGATGCAGTAACCAGAATTGCACACAATACTGAAGATGAGGTCACACCACAGAGCGATACAGGGGCATTATGATATTCTCTGTTTTATTCTCTATTCCTTTCCTAATAATCCCTAGCATTCTATTTGATTTCTTGGCTGCTGCCAAGAAAACAGACTTTATGACTATCCTGTTCATCTCCTCCAACTGACTTATTTTGTCAAGAGTTGGCCAATATAAAATTGCCTGCTGTGCCTGAGGTGTGAAATTTAGAAATTAGTTTAGACTCCAAATTAACCATGAAAGTACACATTCGAGCTGTGGTTAGAGCACTGTTTTATAAATTTAAAGCAATCCAGCATTTAAACATTTGTATTTTTAGAGAGGATTTTAGGCAGGTAGCCCAAACACTGGTATTACCTAATTTTGATTACAGTAACACCTAAATGGTAAGGGCTTCCTAAATGGTAAGTACGAGTGCTGCACATGACTCAAATGCTCCAGCTAGGGTTATCACAGATACTAAATATAGAAAAAGTATTACCCCAGCATTAAAGAGTCCGCACTGGCTCCTCATTTATGAAAGAGTCAATTTTAAGGTCTTGACTCGCTCATAAAATCATAGATATTCATCTGTACTGGCACTTCATTCCCAAGGACAAAATCTGTTGGTTGTTCCATCCTGTATGGAGAATAATCCATACAGGATACTCCATACAGGATACTCATTCCAGGGCTTTTTCTTACCATTGGACCAAGATGTGGAATGTGTTGTCCAGTGAGTGGAGGGGTCAAGAGGATTATTTGTGTTTTAGGACATTGTTGAAGACTTATTTTTTTTTTAAATCCGGTATTTGCAGGGCTGGATTTACATTTCGGGCACCCGAGGCAGCATGGCAATGGCAGGCAATGTCCCCCTCCACCCTCTCAAACCTATGAAGTGGGGGGGGAGGAAAGGTGGAAGCATGAGGGACCCCAGAGTGTGCCATCCAAATCCTCCCCTTTCAGTCTCTTGCTACCCTCTAATGTGGCTGAGGGTCAGCTACACTCATTGATTCTGAAATGGAATGAGGCGTTGCACACTCGCCTATATTATGGGGAGAAGCTCACCACATTTCAATATGTCGTAGGAAAGTTGACCTCATAGTTCAATATGGTTGACCTCATATATTCTATTGTATTCTATTTCCTCTGTTCTATTGCACCCTTATCACCCTTTAAATTGGAGACAATGTGGTGTCAGGGGCTCTCATTTACATATGTATTTGACATGCCCCATTCTTCAAAGCTTCCGGTCTGATGTATTTACAGTTGGCTTTGAGTTTCCTTCTTCGCTGAGCTTGCATTGTTGGGTCACTGGGATGATAGTTCAATAGCCTGCAAGATGAAAAAGCTTGTTATCTCAGATGCTTTTGTCCGCTAGAACTGTTATTGCTCAGTTTTTGGAAATGTGCCCCTAACTTTGACAAATGGAAGTCTCAGATGTTTAAAATTGCTTGAACTGAAAAAACATTCCCATTCATTGAATGGATGGCTTTCTGTGTACAATCGAATTTGGGGAAGGTGTTAGACCTATTATTCTATTTCAAGCCCTTAAAACAGTGGGCTGCCAGATTCTTGTCCTCTTCCTTCTCTTTTTCTATTCTTTCCTATTCTTTTTTTATTGGCTTTGCTTTGTCGCATATGTTTCTATTTGATTATGTATCTCCTTGGACCATTGTGGGCTAATTTAATTGTTTACTGTGATATTTTATCCTGTTATATCTGGTGCTGTTAGTTTGATTGTTTTTTATTGGTATCTGTCTTGTTGAGTAGTAAAAAGTTAAAATAAAGATATTTAGAAGTCCACATTCACAGGCACTTCATAATCCAGATCTAGATTGAATTCCAGTTGAATCCTGGGCCCTCAGATATAAACCTTGATCTAGATGTTCCTATCCAGAAGGGCTTAGAATCATTCCAAACACATGACTTCTTTCTGCCAGGTGCCATCCTGGACACCAAGCAAATATATTTGTTTTCTTCCTATGCAGTCACAGCCATCCACATTCTTGCATACACAAGTTTAAATAGGACGCAGACAGAAATCAGTGGTCACATGAGGCATGCCATAGTATGTATGTACATATATATATATATGTACATATATATGTACATATGTATATATATATTCTATGTAAGCCGATGTGATATGTTATATGAACGTCGGTATAGAAAAGCTCTAAATAAATAAATATTTATATACAGAAAGGAATTCCTTGATTTAAACACATAGAAATCAATTTAACACCATATTATAAACATGTACAAAACTGGCAACAGAGTATAAAATCCCATAAAGGTCCGCACTGTGTTTACATCTCAGATTAACCTTACATAATCATGCTATTTATAAAAACAATTATTACAATTACTGTATTATTGTTATACACTCACAGTCATGCACACCATTCACACACATCCACAATTCAAATGACCATCAACTTGATAGAAATGGCTAACAACGCAAATTAGAGGCCACAAAATGTGACCCTTAGGAAAGAGGCTGGTATAACCCCGGTGCTGATGTATCCACAACAACAAATTACAACTTGAAAGAAATGGCTAACAATACAGTACCAAGGTTACATCAGCGTCTTTCCTGAGCATAACAGGGCAAAGAATTGGACTCTATACAACATAAACCTGTCAAACGATTTACATAGTATCCTCTATTTGAACTTTGCTTTAAATGTATCCTTTTCTTTGAAAGTTTGTGTATATGCTTCATTGCTGGTTTCAATTACTTTACCACGTCATGTAGTATCTTCAATGTACAGCAATTGTTCTATTCAAAAGTACAAATGAGTCAAAGTGCATTGCACATAACATTTTAGGATTCTTTTAATGGTTGCAGTGAATGGATAATGATTGATTAGGATATGGTGTGTGCCTATGTGATGTAAAGGCATGAAATTACAATAAACCAGGGGAGGGGGGAAAGGGGGTACAACGAACCAAAAGGATAGCAAAGAAAGCACAGGAACAAATCAAACAGGTGGTGGTGTTACAGGATCTTTTTTTGTGTTCTATTAAGTACCCACACAATATAGAATAATTGTAAAAGCCAATTTGTGAATACTATATATATATATATATATATATATATATATATATCTTTAATTACATATTAGGAATTGTATTGAACCTCTGTTTTGAATTTATGCCAGAGTATAAGACACCACAGTGCAGTCAGTGGAAAGAACACCTACAAATGTAAAAAGCTCTTTTTCCAGTTCTAATGTACTGTGGGGAGGCTGTGTGTGTGCGTAGCGGGGAGAGGAGATCTGAAGTGTATTCTACCTCTGAATCATCTTAGTCCCAAAGATGGCAGCATGCTGCCTGCACTAATGGGCTTTTTGAGGGTTGCCCACCCTCTCTGCCGGGTACACCTATGTGTGCAGTGCCACGAGGCGGGTAGGAACTGGGGAAGGCCGATGATGCTCACCGCGCAAATTTTGCTAAACTGTGCTGCCCCCCGATTTTATAACATGCGCACACCGGCGTGCGCATGTTATAAAATCGCACATCCATGTGCGCACGCATGTACTTTTTAAAAATCTACCCCTGTACGCACAGAGATCTTTGTATATAAATATATAGTTCTTGATTCCCTAAGAATGGATCAGCCTGACGACATAGATTTACATGGTCTCTCGACGGAGATGATTCTCTCATTCCTGGAAACTCCCATTAGTCTATACTGGTGTGATGTCTCCGCTCTGCCCAAATGGAGAGATGAATCATTAATTCCTGGATACCATTTAATCTATTCTGAGGTGAACTATTTCTGAAGATGAATCCTTTATACCGTGCCAGCTGAGGGAATGCTGGGAACTCTCCATCTTTCTGCATAGTAACAAAGTAGTTTTATTAAATAACCTGCTGGGATTTTTTGCCCCCTTCCATGTGATGGGGCTAACAAATCTACCACGTTCGAATGCGGAGAAGTTATTATTTAAGATGTGAGCTTGGCATGTGCGTCGCTGTTTCCTGAAGAAACGTCTCTGACTGGTAGGGCTGCACGTGCAAATCCTCTTCCTTCACACAGCGCCGGCGGTCACATTCAGAATATTCTGAAAGGCCCATGAAGAGCGGCTGACATCGGTCATTACCGATGGTATTACACCTTGCCATGGAATAGATGGCATCATCAAGGGACTTCCACCTGCCTTTACACACTCTAAGTATGCTTACAGCCTTGCTGTAGTATTTGTAAAGTATTTTGTGATAACTTAAAACTGTGATGTCCAATTATGTGGTTTTCTAACAGGCTTGTTCTGGGAGGGGTGGAGGCGGGGTCATCATGACTGAATTTAATTATCAGTCTTGGGGGAATGGGGGATGCTCAAGGCTGAAGGTTCACCTAGGGAAATCTAGCGTAGTGTAGGGTTGCCACTTCATGTCAGGTCAACCGAACCAGACTAAATCCAGTCCTGGTTTTGCCCCATTGCATCTGTGACTTTGTAGTTCTGATTTTTCCACTGATTGCTTGCATGCAATGGGGCAAAAAAAAAAACAGGACTGCATCAGGCTTGCCTCCTCTCCCCAGCTCAGCCAAACAGGTGGGAAGAAATGCTAGGGCCTTGAACCATGAGGAGGTCGACCGGCTGGCTCCATATTTGCAGGACAGGCAGATTCAGCCCTGGTTTTATTCCCGTTGCATGCCAGGTCTCGTAGTACCTGCTGTTCTTGGGGAAATCGGAACCACAAGTCCAGGCGACCAATGGGGTAAAACCAGGACTGGACTTGGCTGTTTTGAAAAATGGAGTCGGTTGCTTAGTTTAACAGTTCACATCACTTCTGCCACTGATTTGGCTAAGCCACCTCGTCTTTCTATACATCCCTTATTGGACAAGTTTACTAACATGTTGGCCTGATATTCAGGCCGATACAGTACAGTGCGCTCCGACTGCTTTTCTGTACACCCTCCGACTTAATATCATGGCGATATTAAGTCGGAGGTCCCAAAAGTAAAAAATAACTAAAAATAATTTTAAAACATTTTAAAATCAGCTTGTGGCTCGCGGGTTGAAAACCGGACGCTCAATTTTGCCGGCGTCCGGTTTCCGAACCTGGGTTTGAGAACTGACGTCGGCAAAATTGAGCGTTGGCTGTCAAACTCACTGACAGCCGCCGCTCCTGTCAAAAAAGAGGCGCTAGGGACGCCCTAGTGTCCCTAGTGCCTCTTTTTACCACGGGCCCTAATTTGAATATTTCTTTTTACTGAATTGCGCACACAGGAGAGTGGGCGCTCGCCCGCTCTCCCGCAACATTTACTGTATTGGCCTGTTAATAAAGCTTTTCCACATTCTGTGCCTATTGGGGGAGGGGAAAGAAAGGTTAGTAAACCAGGCCATTTGTTCTTTCTTTCCTTACCAGTTTGAGAATGTCCATGTTGTCTGGGGACCAGATCTGCAGGTACTCCATCCAATCCATAGGTGGCTGAAGGGATTAATAGTAAGGCACATTGGAATTCTGTTTGACTGGAAAGTGTTGCACTGTCCAAATGTTTTACTGTTTAATGAAACACCTGGCTAGTGCTGCCAGGTACCTGTCACCTTTACAGCAGGTCAGCAGTTACCTAGCAGTGGCCCTTTCTACCTTCCTTCTTTTCTTTGGTGGTCCAATTGGCACGGGGAAAGAATTGTGCAGTGTCCAGCCAGGAAACTGACAGAACCAGCTGCAACAGTGGGCAAAGTGCTCCGATACTGCTACTTCCAGGAATGCACGAGAGGCATTGGACAGGCATGGTCCTGCCCAGAGTTCTAGAAACCTGATCTGTGCCTTGCATTTCCCCTTCTCCCCCGCCGAGATTTCCAGCCTCTTGACTCAACATGACACCACTTGTACTAACAGTTGAACAGCTGAGCATGCAGAGAGCACTGGGAGTGCTGGCAACGCCCTCGGTGGTGATCAGAAGATGTTCTGCATGGCACTGTGTGCCTCAGATTCTCATTGTCCATTCTCTGATAGAGATGAGGGGACCAGGGAAAGATTCTAGTGGGAGGCCATAAATTAGTCCTGGCTTTATAACATTCTCCTTCTGGAAACTAAACCAAGAGACCCTAATTAGCCCACCAAAAAATACATGTAGAAGAAAACCAACACAATTGTTGAAGGCGGATGTTACATTTTCTTAGCCTAATGGCTAGTTAAAGATGCAAGCTTTCTGGACTGCCTTTCTTCAGAAACTGGGCCATTCAGTAGCCCTGCATCCGGATTGGTACTTCAGCATAGTATCCTGAAGTGGGTAGCTCAGAGATTTGGTCTTCTGTCCAAATCTCATCCATCTTGTGACTTGTAACAAGCTTCCACCAGTTAATAGTCTAGTACCCTGTTCCATATCCCTAATAATACTATAGAAGTGACAGGTAAAATAGTGGGCTTCAGTCCTTGGATGGGCTCTTCCCTTTGTGCTAGCAGTAGCTGAGGATGGAAAGGCAGATGATGATGTGGGAGCTGCCAGAGTTGATAGAACCTATAGAACTGTTGTGTTCCTGGCTGTTAGGCAGCGTCCCTGCCAGCAGAAGTCCTCACAGAGCCACCCTCTCTCCTCTGCAAGCCAGCTTCTTGATGCTCCCATTATGCACGTGCCCTCTCCATTGCGGGCCCCACCCTCTGGAATTCTCTTCCTCCCGACCTCCGCCTAGAACAATGTCCTTTTAAATTCCGTAAGCTGATAAAAACATGGCTTTTCCACCAGGCCTTTCCAGATTAGCATTTCCTTCCCTGTCATCAGTATAAAGCGATCCTATAGACCATGCTACCTCATTCAGCTACAATTGTAAATATGTAAATCTAGTAACCTTGTATAATAAAGATAAGTTATCTCTATCCATTTTCTCTTCTTTTTCAAAGTGTTCAGTTTCCACTGTTGGAACCCTATCAGTTGTCCTCCCCCCATCCCTGTTTATTGTAACTTTCCTCCTTTTGTTATTATGTAAACCGATATGATGTGTACTTTAATGTCGGTATAGAAAAGCTGTTAGATAAAATAAATAAATAAATAAATGCAATTCCAGGCCTATTCAGCCCTGCCCCTCCCAGTACTCGGTGCCTCTTCATCAAGTTGCCTTGGCTCTTTGTATTGGCCCACCTTGCCTTGCTTTCCTGCTGCATGGCCTTCTTGGTCTTCTGCCTTGTCCTGTGACCCCCTGTTTTGCTTGTGGCCTTTCTGGCCTCCTCGCCCTGCCCTGTGGCTTCTTGTTCTGCTCAGCTTTGCCCTTGGCCTTCAGTCCTTCTAGTACTTCCTTGCCCTGCCTTGGGCTTCAGACCTTTTGTATTCCTTGTCTTGTCTACTCCTGACCTATTCATGTCTAGATCTGTCCAGTCCTTGTCTTGTCCTCTCTAGTTCTCCCTGTGTTCCCAGTTCCCAGTGGGCCTTCTGTGTCTCCAGTCCCAGGCTTTTCCCATGTCTCCAATCTCTGACTTTGTCTCCTGTTCCAGCCCTTGTCTCTGCTTCCAGCTGTGTCTCCAGTCCAGGCTTTGCCTCTTGTTCCAGCCCTCTCTCCAGCCCCTGCCTATCTGCAGCTCTTGTCTACCTTCAGTACCAGCCGGTGCCGCTGGCTGCAGCTTGTGCTTCTGGTTCCAATTCCTGCTTCTAGACCCAGTTTGTCTCCAGTTACAGCCTAAGTCCTGTTGGCCACCAGAACCCAAGGGCTCAACCTGCGGGGTAGGTGGCTGGTCAGGCAAAAGATCCTGTCCAGCCTTGCCCTAGAGTCTGGTCCTGCTCCTGCAGGGGAAATCCTCATCCTGCTGGTTCTCTACTCTGTGACAGTAATAAGTAAATCTAAAGCTATAGTATGATAGTTGATGATGGTAGATTAATTGACCCATTCTAGTCTACACTGCTCTGGATGTATTCTAGCTGCTAATTGTAGAAACTTGAGCGCATCTAACATACTGATGCTTTGGTTATTTTTCCATCCTGGGTAGATCCCATGCTTAATCCAATACCTAGATCCTTCTCTCCCACATGACCTACCATCAAGCTTTGTAAAATATCAAATGAGGCTGCAGCCGGAACATTCATCTACCTGTGGTTTTTGCTGTATGGTAGAGTGGCCAGCACCAACCTGCCAACACCAACCCAGTTAGTTTCTGGGGAAGTGTAGGCTGAGGATTCCCACCAGCTACATGTGCGGTGTCACTAGCTTGTGCTTCGTTTGTCCATGCCTTGTTTTCTCTTTACTACCTCTGCACTGGCTTCCTCCATCTATACTGGCAGGCTGTTCCAGGTATTTACCACCCTCCCAGTAAAGAAATATTTTCTTATATTTCCTCTGAACCTTCCTCCCTGAAACTCCTGATCCTTGGATCTCCTTTTCTTTGGACAATTTCACCTTTATTGAAGCCTGTCAAATATTGTAATGTTTCTATCATTTCCTCCCCATATGTACACCTTTCCTTCGGTGATTATTTTAAGCCTCTCTCTGTAATGTTTGTTTTGAAGATCTTGTATCATTTTAATAGCCCTTTTTCTGAACCACGTCCATCCTTTCAATGGTGTCTTGAAGGTACAACCTTTAGAAATGACCACACCACTCAAGGTTAGGTCTCACTAGTGACCCATGCAGTGGCGACATTACCTCCTTTTTCTTACTGAGGATGTCTCTACTTGTACAACCAAGCCTACTGTTAGCTTTCCCAACAGAACTGTCACTAGATGGTGCCCTGGGTGGTCCAGGGGGAGGGTCTCCCTCTGATGTGGCTTCCGGGAAGGGGAGGGGCCCCTTTGATGATGCAGGCACAGGGTGGTGACCTGGTCAGCTGGGGATAGAGATGTTAGTCCCGCCCCAGTGATGCGACTGCCCGGAAGCAGCTTACTTCCGCCTCTGCAGCAGGACACTCTGGTGCCCTGTCGCCCCAGTTGAGTTCCTACTCTTCCTGGCTCTTCCATTGGCCCTGTTTCTCAGTTTCTTTATTACATTAATTGGCTGCCTTGAGTCCATCTGAGCCAGTACCACTAGATCTCTTTTTTTTGGTTTGACAATTTCTAATTCCTGTCCTTATAACTGATCTTCTGAGATAGACCGCTTCCTCTGCAGATGGTTCAGAGACTGATTTCAGGTATGATTTGTGTGATGGGATAAGAGTTATTGTGTAAGGATTATAAAATAAGCCTGCCTTTCTATGTGGCTTCTGGTCAGCAAGAGGATTCAATATAAGATTGCTTTATTGATCCATAACTTTCTGAAGATTGATTCTCTCCCCTGGATAAACCAAATGCATGTCTATAATCCACCTAGAATATTGCGCTTGTCGCAAAGAAGATTTGTAGATGTCCCTTCTGTAAAGCACGTGCATCTTGTGGAGGCTGGAGAATGGACTTCTTCAATCAGTGCCCCGGGATTGTGGAACTCTTTACCTGTAGAGCGGCGCATGCTTGAATGCACCATAACCTTTTAAAAGCTGTTAAAGACTTATTTAAGAAGGCATTTATGGAGCAGGATGTTTACAGAGCACCACTGAAGGTCTTTCTGGAGCTGATTTATTTTGTATTGTCAGTGAGTCTGGGGTGTGTGTGTGATAGTGATAGTGATAAATACATAAGCAAGCAGAAGCACCGCGGGTTTCCTCCAGGGCAAACATTGCTGCAGGTCTGCAGTGCCCAAGCGTTTTCCCATTGAAAATACTGGAATATCTTTCTTGCTAAATGCGGAGCACTTGTCACTTTTGATTTCATTTCCCAGGTCTCCGCACCCTTTGTCTTCCTCCTTCACTGGAATGACTTTTCACAACCCCCACTTTTGCCATTTCTTCTCTCAGGCTGCTGCAAGAGCTTCTGCCCGCTCTGAATAGCCTGAAGGAAGACGATGTTACCAGATGACTCCACGTCTTCAGGGATTGGCAGAGCCGGTCTGGGATTTACTCCCAATGCTCTCTATGAACTTGTAGTTTTCTGAGAGCACCTGGAACTACAAGTCCATAGATGCAGTAGGGCAAAACCAGGCCCTGGCGCAGCCTGGAGCCGAGCAGTGACCCTAAAGTGACCGCTGGTGCGACGCCACCTGTCGCTGTCACTGAAGCAGGACCCCTGCTCTGCTGCTGGTGCTGAAGCCCTCGGTGTCCCGTGAGCGGAATGCGGCCGGCATTCCACCTCCCGCTCAGCCCACGTTTCAGGCATTTCTCTCTGGCTACAGCTGTTCCAAAAATGTGTCTGTGCCCGTCATTAGTGGAGCAGAAATGAAAGCCATGTGGTACACGGAAAAGGAATTCTGTGGCTCGGAGGTCTTGTTTTGGAAACTGGTTTTTGTTTTCTTTTTTTTCTTTTTTTTTTTAAAGAGATGTTAGCTCGGCACTGCGGCTGCAATAGAAACTTGGTGCTTAGAGGGTTAATTAAGCTGGTCCTCATCACTGCTAGTAAACCCATGCATGGGCCTGTGATGTGGTTACTGCACAGAACTTTAGGCAAGATCTATTGCAAACCTAAAATTCTCTGTAAAAGTGTCATGGCAAAAAACCGGAAGCATTGGCGTGTGATTAAAAACCAGTACACTGGGACGAAGCATAATGTACGGGATGAAGGCTCGTTCTGCTGCGTGCGCTGAAGAGGGGCGTAGTGCTGCGCGATGTAATGAGCAATCTCTGTTTCCCCTGCGATGAGCAACTCGGAACCACATGACAGAGACTCGAGCCATTCCTGAGGTTCCAGGAAGAAAAGAGAGGAGTGCTGAGTCTGGAAGGAAGAAAAGCTGCAAAAAAGGGCCAGAGGGTCCAGGGGAGCCGGGGGGGGAAGAGCCCTCCTTCCTACTCCCTTTCACTTCAGACTACTTGAAAGCGCCATTCGCCTCTGCTGTCTTGACTTTCCTGCACCTCGATCCTCTCCACACTGCATGGAAATAGCCCATGCCAGAGTCTGCATTGACCTCTTTGTGCTCATGGCCTTTACTCACGCCTGCTCATACTTGACCTATCTTGTGCTTTCAGCACCAAGGACCACTCTCTGCCCCTTGACACTTTGTCCTCATTTGGATTACAGGACTCGTCATGTCCCAGAGAGAGTGAACCTCAGTGTTTTAAGCCTTATTGTTAATGTCCCACAGGGAATGTGTTCAGTACAGCCTTGAGTTGGAGCTTGGTGTGTGCGGTAGTGAGAATGGAGCTGACTGTCGATGTCCTAGTGACGTCTGAGCTCCTGGGAGGAGTAGGCAATGCCACCCGTGAGTGTGTTCAGTCATATGGTACTGCTGGAACAGAAGGGGACGCTGGTCAGTACCTGCTGAGAAAGAGAGGGTGTTCTAAGAGCAGGGAGCCTCCCCCAGCCAGTCGGGTGTTCTGTATATCTACAAGGAATGTGCACGACAGAGGTTTGCTTGGAGAAGAGACTGTCCCTTATGGGTGTCTGAACGTCACCGTGTGGGTCTGGTAGTGGTATAGAAAGAATAAGAAGTAGGAATCGTAGCAGCCAGGCTGGGAGGGTAGAGGTTGTGTTGAAAGGTGGTGGAGGCTATTGGAGCACTGGGAAGGGGAGCACAGAACAGATCCCATCTCTGAGAGACTGGATTTCAGTATTTTTTGTAGGAGACTGCAGGCCCCTACAACTTTAACCAGCAGAGTGAGGATATTTGGCGTGAGAGTCTCTGTGTGAGGACTACAATGTTTGGGACCTCCTCTTGCCTTCTTATCCTCATAGAATCCTTTAACATCGTTAATGTAGCACAACAAATCATGACAGAAAAGTGAAATCTCTTAAATACAAACAAAAAATGTTGCTCAAGTGATGTTAAATCCAGTAAATGAAGGTAATTCACCATCTGTTACATCATCTTCACAAACTGCTCTACTCCCAATACGAGCCACGCTTCACCCAGCAAGGGCGGCCTCGGGGGTAATCATTAATCAGGACTTGTTACCCAACTCCATAAACTTGAGACGTGGTTACAAGACACAGATGGTGGATTACCTTCATTGATTGACTTTAAACACTTGAGACATTGGCCCCCATCTGTGGCCCTTAGAGCCAAAAGTGTGCCCGCCTGCGAGAAAGGCAGACAAACACACATTCCTTGCCAGGACCCTGTCTTTCTGTTCACATATTCTGTTCCTCTTCTGCTAATTTGGCACATCACTTACTGGATCTGATTTGAATAAAAGGATTATTGGGGGAGGGGGGGGGCTTGATCTACAGACCATAAACAGGAGCAGGGGTGAGAGCAGAGAAGCCCTAAAAGGAGCTGATTGCAGGTCGAGCATAGAAGAAATGTTCTGCTCTCGACCATCGTTCGAGTGACATACGTCACTCGAACGATGGTCGTGGACCCTGGGCTGCCCTCCCGAGGACGGTTTACGAGTGCTCAGCCGTTCCCATTTCTTCTAGAAAACAAAAAAGAAAGCTCTTCTGTCCTTGGATGCAGAGGAACTTAATTACTGCAGAGCAGCTAAATATTTAATGCTGCGGCTGGTTATGAGTGCGTTAGTGGTCACTTACTGTGAATTATGGCAGCTGCATGTCATTGTCTTCTGGCTAATGGCCTTGACGCACCCTAGACGGTGCCAGAAGACACAAGAAAGAGGCTTGCAGTTAGCACCTGTGATGTCAGGGAAGGAGCTGGTCCAATCCACACGCGAGCATAAGCTCACGAAACCTAACAGGTGGGTTCATCTCACGTAACCCGATAATACTGCGTTGGCAGTGCGTTCCCTCGCAGTGTCTGCCACTCGGGCACACGGTTCATTATTCGTATCCTGGAGGCCTTTTCTATGTTAGTTTTCATTCTAAGGTTATAGGCTTCTAAATTTGTACCATTTCTTTTTTTTCATCTGGAAGTTTCCTCCTGCTCCTTTGGGCTTTCGGCTCAGTCAGAACCAGGGTTGGGATTTGGACCCAGACTTCAGTCGCATCTACCTGGGGATTTTTATATCCCCCTTCCAACTTGCGTTTAGTCTGGCCATTGCAGTGACGGTCCTGGGCCCTACATCTGGCCACCAGGCATCACCAGAGCTGTGAGCACTACCTCTGCAGCATCCCCAGTCCTGGCCAGCATGAGAAGCAAAAGTCCCAAGATGGGGATCTAACCAGGTCTCTGCACTAAGCTACCAGAGCAGCCCAGCATTTGACCCATTCATATCTATTACTGTAAGGGGCCTTCTCAGTCCGCATCCATTTTTGTTCCCAAGGTTGATGCATCACCAGCACTGTTCCAAGCTATGTACCTTGCATTATCTTACAGTATAGGATGAATGGCTTGCCATGCTGTGGTGGCCATTCCAGAGACCTTCAGACTCTCAGGGAATCGGGCAATACTTGCCACTGGTCTTTAGCTGTTCATTGCAGATCAGCTATCACATGAAAGACTGCCTTAATGTTCATGCTGGTACCTTAAAAGACAAAATATCAATGCTCTTATCCTTTGTTTGCAATTTCCCATCTACAACCTCTGCTGCCGTTTTTTGTTTTGGTTTTTTTTCCAGCTTAATCCCCAGGAAAGTAGTTTGTCATCAGAAGTCAACAGCAGAGCCACTAGAAGTCAATCAAAGGGGCAGATGAAAAATCCATCTCTAAAATGTCTTCTCAGAACCTCATAGATGGCAACTGGAGGCCTTAAGAATTCTTTTATTCCACTGTCCTCAGTATTAAGTTCATCTTTTGCAAATCCCAGCCACATGGTCCTGATCATCTCCAACCTGCTGGTGAATCTCGTAGGATGCGGTTCCTCCCAGTCATGAATATTCTGCTGCTAGAGTTAACCAAGCAGAACCCAGGGGGATCCTCTATGTGTCCGCCTGCCCACTTGTAGTTTTTACCCACGGTCTATCACTTTCACTATGAAACTTGCCCAGACACAAAGTGTGCATGGACGCTTGCATCTACTTTTCGTGGTGGTAGAAATTTGCCTGAAAACTACATGCGTGGGTTTGAAGCTGCCTCTTCCTGACCTAATCGTCCGTTTCACGACACGCACACCTTGAGGGTGGGCAGTTTTCCAGCAGTGGATTTTACGCAGGTTAGAATGCTTTGGAAGATTCCCTCCCCACGACCACATTGAACTGGAAAGCACTGGTGCTTGTGGACTTATCGGAGGACCCCGTTCCTTCCACTGGGGCTCAAGTGTTCCAGCTTTTTCAGGTAGAATGTAAAACACTAATCGTGTAAATGAAAAGTAAATTCTTACTGTTTAATTGTTTAATCGCTACTATCTGCCAGACAGCTCAGGCTACCTTCCAGGATCTCCACTTGGGTCCGCTCATGGCTACCTTCCAGGATCTCCACTTGGGTCCGCTCATGGCTACTCTCCGTTCCCAGCATGCTACATGGCTACGCATTTTGGGGCAGGCTGGACCACTATTGGGAATGTACAGGTATGTCAGGAAAGGGGCAGGGAGCATGCAGTCACGTCAAGGGGTTGGGTTTGGGGCCTCACCCCCCCCCCCCCACCTCCCCCCCAATAACTGCAGGCAACTCTTCCATGTATTTATCGTTTAAACAGTTAACCATTTACATTTCAGTTGTTTAACTTTTTCATCAATATTTACATCTTTACTTACAAGGACTTCTCTGAAGGTCAGTTACAGCTCCCATCACAGCAGTAGCAATTGACCCTCGTAAGTCTCTTAAAAACAGTTGAGCCATTAACCCAGTAGCCATCTTGCCGTAGGAGTGGATGTACAGGAAGGCAGAGAGAAGGATTCTGAGCTCGGAGCAATGCTGTCTGGTGCCTCTGCAGCCTGCTCTGGCTGGGCAATCCCCAGGGAAATCTATTTAATTTTATTGTATTGTATTAATTTTTATATAGCAATTTCATGCAAAGTGCTTTCCCACTATAGCTCAGCAGTCATTTGTGAACAGAAGGCCTTTATGCTGTGATGCATGCTTAAGAAATATTCTGCTAAGAAAAGCAGGCCACAGATTTTCACAGTTAAACTCTTCCCAGCATACTCTTTCTTCAGTACTTGACTTAATTCACAATGCGCATACCACTGCATGTAAAAAGTCATGGGATAGGAGGCGATGTCCTTTCATGGATTACCAACTGGTTAAAAGACAGGAAACAGAGAGTAGGATTAAATGGTCAGTTTTCTCAGTGGAAGGGAGTGGGCAGTGGAGTGCCTCAGGGATCTGTACTTGGACCGGTGCGTTTCAATATATTTATAAATGATTTGGAAAGGAATATGACGAGTGAGGTAATCAAATTTGCGGATGATACTAAATTATTCAGAGTAGTTAAATCACAAGCGGATTGTGATAAATTGCAGGAAGATCTTGTGAGACTAAATGACAGATGAAATTTAATGTGGATAAGGGCAAGGTGATGCATAGAGGGAAAAATAACTCTTGCTGTAGTTACACAATGTTAGGTTCCATATTAGGAGCTACCACCCAGGAAAAAAGATCTAGGCATCTTAATGGATTGAAATCGTCGGCTCAGTGTGCTGCAGCAGTCAAAAAAGCAAACAGGAATTATTAGGAAGGGAATGGTTAAGAAACAGAAAATGTCATAATGCCTCTGTATCGCTCCATGGTGAGACCGCATCTTGAGTACTGTGTACAGTTCAGGTCACTGCATCTAAAAAAAGATATAGTTGCACTGGAGAAGGTACAGAGAAGGGCAACCAAAATGTTAAAGGGGATGAAACAGCTCCCCTCTGAGGAAAGGCTAAAGAGGTTACAGCTGTTCAGTTTGAAGAAGAGACGGCTGAGGGGGGATATGATAGAGGTCTTTAAAATCATGAGAGGTCTAGAATGGGTAAATGTTGAATACTTTATTTTTTCAGATAATAGGACTAGGGGGCACTCCATGAAGTTAGCAAGTAGTACATTTAAAACTAATCTGAGAAAATTCTTTTTCACTCAATGCACAATTAAGCTCTGGAATTTGTTGCCAGAGGATGTGGTTAGTGCAGTTAGTGTAGCTGGGTTTAAAAAAGGTTTGGATAGGTTGCTGGAGGAGAAGTCCATAAACTGCTATTAATCAATAGGGAATAGCCACTGCTTGTTGGCAGCATTAGTAGCATGGGATCTATTTAATGTTTGGGTACTTGCCAGGTTCTTGTGGCCTGGATTGGCCACTGTTGGAAATAGGATGCTGGGCTTCATGGACCCTTGGCCTGACCCAGTATGGCAATTTCTTATGTTCTTATGAGAAGGATAGTCTCTCTATGAAAATCCATCTAAAGTTACAAGGGTACAAAGTACTTTTACACTATGTGGCTTACTCAAACTTATTCCCTCCTACTCCTGCATTACTGAATCAGGCCCCTGATCAGGACTAAATTCCCCAGAGTATGGCTGATAGAAATAAAAAATCAGTGGTTTAGCATCAGATATATCTAGCACAGAGCCGTATGATCTATACATAACACATGATATGTCCAGTTCTCAGTTTCCTCTTCATCACTGATACGCTGCATGGATGCCTCGGCTTAACATTTAAAAAGTAATCTCACGGCAACAAGTATAGCTACTTTTAAACCTAGAAAAATCCATCTGAGATGCAAGGGAAAAACAAGCTCATGACACTGACTGAAAGTTTCCATCAGGGCTGCCCAAGGGACCCCGGCCTCAGAACATCCTGCTGGCCTGCGCGGCTCAGCTAAGCCAGGGAATGCAAGCAAGCTTGCTTGCTGCATTGCCAGAGAAGAAAGCTGCAGCCGTGGGGTGCCACAGAAATAATTATAGCTATTTTCAATCTGATGGCACAGTACAACAGAATATCACACTTGTAACCCACCCCCCCACCGGTTCCAGGTACACCTTTAAAGCTGGAAGACACACTCGAAACCAGAGCTTGGTCCCAGCTTAGTCCTGGCATCACAAAGCCCTGCTGTGGATGCTCCAAGGAAGGGCAGGATTACCCTCAGGACCCAAGGCATTGAGCTGGAATACAAGCGCAAAGCAAGGAGATGCCTGACACAAGGTCTTTACTAAAACAGTTCGGATCAGAAAGTGGCAAGTGGTCCAGTCTTCAGCAGGCACTGAGAGTTTAACAAGGGGGTCCGCTCATCCTTTTCCTGGTGTTTAAGACTCCCTCGGGCTCCCTAATCCCAGAGGATTTGCATCGATCTCCGGCACACTTTTCTCCTGCTTATCACTGCTACCTTGAGAAGCTTGCTGGGCAGACTGGATGGACCATTTTGGTCTTTTTCTGCCATCATTACTATGTTACTATGCAGATGCACAGCTCGCTCCTTTTCTCCTTCCGCGCCTGTTGGAACCCGACACTCGCTTCTCACTCCTCCTGCAAAGATCCGACTTCAGCCACAGAACTATTTTCTCCCCATAGAAAGAAAAAAATCCACACTCTGCTGCTGCTTACAGTGCAGATCAAAAGCACCACCATAGGGAATTGTCTGCGCAACCCTAAGTATGTAACGTACTATAGGATTATGAAAATCTAGGGACAGGAGACAGGCTTTCGCCTTCTCCAAATTCCAAATTCCTGCAGAGAAATAAGAAACTGGACTTCTCCCTTCCTCTCCGCTAACTAGAATATTCTTGGGCTTCTCTGATCACATCCTGGACTGCACCCGTGTGCCGACTCCTAGCGGGGAGTAGCATTAGAAATGCTTGTCCACTCACTACTCTGATAATCTCGATGTGCCCTCTGCCGACAGCAGCAGAGACCTTAGTGAATCTGTTCAAGCTTGCCTTTGATTGATTTGGCCACTTCCTGGTCTTAATCCAGGGACACAGTTATCAGGCCTATATCTGGTGATAACAAGGTCCTTAGATCTTAGTGCTCTGGAATATATATTACATTGTTATGTTCTAATTTCCAATTTACAACTCTTTCTATATATTAGTTGTGTCTGAAGTGGTTTTTATGTATGTGGAGTTTGTAAATTATCCAGAACTTGGGATGGTGAGGCATAGAAATAGTTAAAATAAATAAATAAATAAATAAATAAAGAGATTTGTTTGAAACAAAATGTGAAGTTTTGACAAAATGACCTGTTTTGTTTCAATTTGTTTTTAAAATAAAAGAAAACCAAAATAAAGCTGGACCTCCAAGCCCCATCCCTTGCCCACCAGCAAAGTGCCAGCTTTTTTTTTTTTTAAACTTTGCCCGGGTTATTTTCATTTTTCATTAATTTTGTGGGGTGGGTTTTTGGGGTTTTTTTGCTGTTTATTCCATTTTGAATAAATGAAACAAAATGAAAAAAAAATGTTTAGTGCACAGCTCTAGCAGACTCCTTTTTACACATGGTTTGGTTCCCTATGACAGCTTTCATAGAAAAGTGTGCGTTACGATGATCATTGCATGGCGTACCCAGAAAATAATGTTACGATGCGTTTTAAGAGATCAGGATATGCTAGCATTCCTTCTTCCTAGAATAAAAACAGCTTCTGACTGACATGACCCGATGGGAGAGATATCAAGGACTCCGCCATAGGGAAGCCATTACCCTTTAGAAATGAGTGTGGTAAGATTGCAGGGATACTTTAAGAAGAAAAAAGGCAGGCCAGTGATACCAGGGAAGGAGAGCAAAGAAGCAGTGGCATTTATAGCAGGGTCATTTAGTCTCACTCCCTCAACCCCTCCTCTTCATCAGTCTCACTCCCTCTAGCCCCTCTCCCCACCATGCAAGAGACAGTTGGAACCCATATGGCACTGGGTGGAGGCTCGGTCCTCAGAAACTATTACAATATAGTAAGCCTTCCGTACCAAAACAGCACTAACCGCCGACACTCAAACAGTAACAACGCTACCTAGAAAAAGGCAACACTGGACAGGAAGAAGAAAGGAAGAGAGGAACCAGGGAGGGAGAATGATGAACAGTGCCCTGATAGGAGGAGGGAGGGAGAGAGAAGTCAGGTAAGAAAGACCTTTGGGATGCTTTAGGGGTGGTTTGTAGGGCAAGAGAGTTTCGGTAAACCCAATTGGGAGGTCAGGCTGCTCCAGGATCACCAATGAGTGTCCCATGGTTACTGGGCGACATCGATCAGTCGCATGCACTGTTCTCTTTTTACTCCAGGCTGGTTTTCCATTTACCATTATTACTTCTACCATCCCAACTGGCATTGTTCTGCTCAGGTGCAAAGCCCTTTGCGATACAGAGGCATTATGACATTTTCTGTTTCTTAACCATTCCCTTCCTAATAATTCCTGTTTGCTTTTTTGACTGCTGCAGCACACTGAGCCGACGATTTCAATCCATTAAGACGCCTAGATCTTTTTTCCTGGGTGGTAGCTCCTAATATGGAACCTAACATTGTGTAACTACAGCAAGAGTTATTTTTCCCTCTATGCATCACCTTGCCCTTATCCACATTAAATTTCATCTGTCATTTAGTCTCACAAGATCTTCCTGCAATTTATCACAATCCGCTTGTGATTTAACTACTCTGAATAATTTAGTATCATCCGCAAATTTGATTACCTCACTCGTCATATTCCTTTCCAAATCATTTATAAATATATTGAAACGCACCGGTCCAAGTACAGATCCCTGAGGCACTCCACTGCCCACTCCCTTCCACTGAGAAAACTGACCATTTAATCCTACTCTCTGTTTCCTGTCTTTTAACCAGTTGGTAATCCATGAAAGGACATCGCCTCCTATCCCATTACTTTTTACTTTTCTTAGAAGCCTCTCATGAGGGACTTTGTCAAATGCTTTCTGAAAATCTAAATACATTACATATACTGGTTCACCTTTATCCACAAGTTTATTAACCCTTCAAAAAAATGAAGGGGTTAATAAACATGCTGCTGTCCCCTATGGGGCCCAAACCACATTCTCCTACCCACCAGGGCCCAGATGGGAGTGGAAGAGCTGCCTCTGCTGATGCCTCTTGGGAACAGAGAGAAGCCAAAGATGCTGATGGGACCAGCCTCACTGATCAGGTCACCAGCTCCTCATCCTGGGAGCCAGGGGATGGAGAGCATGTTCTGATATTGGCTGTTAAGTTATCTGCCCTGCTGGTTTCTAGCCAACCAATCAGCAAGAGTGGTCATCCACTGTTGGCACTGATTGGGTGGGCAAGACATTATGACATCAGAAACCCTCCAGCCAGGGTCACAGACAGATATCCATCCAGCCACGCAAAGTCCTCCACCATTTTACAGTATTATAGATAGAAGAGCAGAGAGCTGGTGAATAGAAACCATAAGTGGAAAGACACAGGCTTACTGGGGCTGATAGAAGAGACATTTGTGATAGTGCTGCTTATCTACCATTATTTCGACTGCACAATATCTTCTGAGTCACCTTATGACTTAGCAGCATTGCTAGCATGCTCTAGCTCTGCTTCTGCCTCAGAGCATTTAATTAATTCATCCTTCAAAGGATTTCTGTTTGAGGAAGGTTTTGATTTGCTTTTTAAGAAGTTGATGATTGGCAAAAATTCTTACCTTCCACAAGATGGAAGGAAAGAAGGTTTTCATTGCGGAGATCCTCCTTAAAGAGGTTCAGGGACTGCAAGGTTCTAGCTGCAGCCCCTCAAACAGTTCCGAATGACCGGAGAAGAAAACCGAGAAGTGTTTTTCCAGCCTGCATGAAGATGCAAGGGCCCCCCTTTCAGATCCTTCTGTTGGATGAAGATATTTTAAGAGAGACTGGATGCAGATAACTTCAGGCAAAGGTTCTAGAAATTACAAGGTAAGGTTAAGCTCTAGAGTTCCTAAAGCTTCCAATATCAAATACTTTCACATCAGCGCAGAAGACAGAAGAAATGAGACAATGTATTTTCAGAGTTAATTGACATGTATCTCAGGATCCAGAGGAAGAGAAGGGAAAAGGCATTTATTTGGTTCAGTTCCTGGTCCCAAGTGATCAGGAGAGCCCGTAGCAGTACTGGGCTTGACTTGTTTACCAGGTTATAAACATTCAGCATCTTGAGATGGCATCGTTAAGTACAGGAATGCCAAATAGAAGAAGACTCCTTAATGACCATAGATTGGAAGCCGTCTGTTTGCACATACCTGCAACATACGATCATCTGAGGGTCTGGTTCTTGAGTGGGTCTTTGGGCTGTCGTATTGGCAGAAGCCTTATGTGCGTTTGGAAAGATGGTGATCTCTACTGTTGTGGGAAAGAATTGATGGGGTTCCTCCAATATGAAATGATTACTTGCTTGGGTTATTTTACATAGAACATCCAAGAAGAAAAAAATGTTCCTACTTGCTAATTTGATTTCTAATATTTTCTATTGAGTTTTCTTGGAAGGGAAAGGTGGAGATATAAAGGTATAGAATACTTTGTTTTGAAAGGTCCCCCTTTATTTCATCTCGAATCTCGAATCTTAGCAGGCAGTGATACCTTTTAACGGTAGCCTTCGTGCCACGTGGGTCCCTCCTTCAGTTGGTCTTATGGAATGGATGTTAACTAAATTTTTAAGTACGTTTCAGCTTGGAAAGAAATCATGACTGAGGTAGATTACTCTCATGAGATGAACATGTTCCCATGGACGCCCGCTTTAAACAAGGCTACCTATAATGACCCAGTGAAGCCACACAGCTCTATTTAGCCTTTTTGCATGGGGCAATTTATGACCTTAGGAGTCTAGCCAGTTAACTCCTTATTAGCCAGCTAGATCCCCTTACTGGTACCACTAGTACTATTTATCATTTCTAGAGCACTACTAGATACAAATAAGAGATGGTCTCTGCTCCATAGAGCTTTCATTCCAATCAGGGCAAATATAGGCAAACTGGAGTCTATGGAAAGTATATGTATTACAGAGATGTGCTTAGGATTAAAAGCAGCCTCAAAAAGATGAGTTTTTAAACTGGATATGAATATGGCCAGAAAGGGAGCATGCCGCACTGACTCAGGGAGTCTGTTCTAGGCATAATCAGGTCAATGCAATATCGGGCGCCTGGGAGAAGTGGATCCGCACGCATTAAGGGAGCGGCTGCTCAGTCATATGTACCCGTTTAACGTGTGCTGATATTGCATTGGCCTGAATGTGCACAGGGGAGAAAGCAAAGAGTCGGGAGTTGGGCATGGAAGAGAAGGACACAGATAGGAGTGTCCTGTGCGATCAGTGGAGTTTATTTATTTAAAAGATTTATTGGCTGCTCTAGCTACAATTCTAGGCAGGTCACAAAGAACATACACAAGCACACAACATGACACAGGACAATAAATCCATCACACATAAAGTGAACACTGCAGCATCTGAATTAACCTAACCAGCAAAATACATAAAAGTAGTTGGAATATGTCATGCAGCAGCCAACTGTGCTGAAAGAAAGAAGCACAAAGACCCCATGATCCAGAGCAACCCTAGGTAAGTCAGATTGACTCACCCCTGTTCATTAAAAGCGAGCGTAAACAAATGTGCTTTTAACAAGGTCCGAAGATAGATTCTGGATGACTCAGAGTTCATAAGGAAGAGCGTAGGGAAAAAGAGGTGCAGTGATGAGGCGCTGCAGAGTGAATGCATTTATAGTGGAGCAAGAGCAGTTTGAACCGTGTGTGGGAGCGGTTGGGGAAGCCAATGCAGTAGCATTGCTCATCTTTTAGAGACAATTTTACAATCGCTCACGCGGTTACAGTGTAGGTGGGTACTTTTACAAAGCATACTCGCAGGTATCTTTTTGACCATTAACTTGCATGCTCAGTAACAGCACCTTGGGTGGGGGGAGGGGGACAGGGCTGGATGAGGGCCAACCGATGCCCTAAGCACAGCCCAACAATGGCACCCCCTCGGCCCTTCCATTGCCAAACTGACATGACATTAAGAGAAATAAGAGATTAAAAATTCGGTTTTCTCCCAGGCCAGACCCCACAACTATATTACATCTAAACTTTTTTTTTTTTTAATTTTATTTATTTAAAACTAAATAGCAGTAAACAATATAAGCATATTTATTTACTTATAAGTAGGGGGCAACAGACAAAAATGCACATTTTCATCACCGTGTGGTGCCCTATGCCCGGGCTCCTTTTGCAGTGGTTAATCCAGGGATGGCTTCTGAAAATCTCCCAACAGGGAGCATCTGTTTTATCACCCAGGTAAGAACGGCCTGGTGAACCTTGAACCGGGACGCTTTACCCGGGTAAATCGCTATTCACCCCTCAAGTGGCTTTTGACAACAGCCCCTCTGCGTGTCTAGTGAAGCCTTTTCAAGATTTGGAAGAAAACCTGAGCTCTGAAGTGGATTAATTCCCCTGCAGTCACTATTGGTATCCACGCATGAAAACAAAGCTTCCTTTTATAAGCCACGTCCCCCTGGCAGCACCTGGCGGGCATGAATCTGTCACTCTGGCACCCATGACCCGTCCCCTTCTGTGTGTGGAGCTGCTGGAGGATGCGTAGGGCGGGGTGCCGCCTGTGACTGATGGCAACACGTTGAGGCCAGGGGACGCACAGTGTTGTCTTTGTGCTGCCAGCAGCCGTGGCCATCCGTCACGGGCTTAAGCTGACAGCAGGCAGGAGTGCCTAACCCCACGGCAGCCCAGCCAGGAAGCCTTCCTTCAGAGCGGCATCCAGAGCCTGCGGCCAATGTGGAAATGAGACCCTAAGCCAGGGGCTGTTTATAAGGTGTCAAGCTCTTTTTCTGCCCTGCATGAAAGAGGCAGGCAGGTCTACTTTTCACTGGGAGGTGTCACTGATGAAAGCCGTTTTTTGTTTGTTTGTTTTTCTTTTTTTCAGGCGTAAGCAGGGAAAGCATGCTGTCTATACTCGGAATATGATGTTTATTCTGACAGATCCCTATGCGAACACAGGTTCTAATCTATCTATATAGAGGTATACGAGTGCCTGCATATGCACCTATGCATTCCAAAACTAAATATATAAATAAGAATGTCCTGGGTATAAGCAATTTTCAAAGGGATTTCCTTGAGTAAATGGGTATTCGCTGGAAGAGAGACGAGACAGGTGAGATAGGATACAGACCTTCAAATACCTGAGGGCAATTAATGAGAGGCAGAAACCACATCTTTTTCACTGGAAAGAAAGCTGCAAAACTAGGGGTCTCGATATGAAATGGCAAGGGGGAAGATTTCAGGAGCAACGTCAGGAAATATTTCTTCATGGAAGGGTGGCGGAGGCCTGGACTGCCCTGCTAGAAGAGGTGGTGAAGACAAGGACGGTAATAGAGTGCAAAAGGGCGTAGGACAAACAGAAGATCCCTGCTAGCTAGAGAATGGAAATGAAGAAATGTTTTGGTTTTTTTCTGTTACACCTAAAGGTTTGCATTTCTGCTCGGGGCAGCAGTTGCTACTCCCCTTTAATAGAGGGCTTGGGGGTGGCCTGCACGGAGCAGCAGCGCTACCACCCTAAAAAAAAAAAAAAACAACTTGCCGGGCAGACTGGATGGACCAATTTGGTCTTTGGCTATGGTCATTCATTGTGTTACTATGTTACTCTTTTTGAAAATTACCTGCACCACTCTGCAGGGAAGCAGGGTTGGGCCCAGGGCAGGCCGGCTGAGGTAAGCGTGAGATTTTGTTTTGAAATCTCCGCACCTCTTGTTTAACTCGCACACGCTGCCCCTGCAAAGTACGCAGGTTACTGCAATCCTCACGGATCCGGCTGCAATGGAGCAGCTCCATAGGGTAACAAAAAAAAAAAGCACAGAAATCAGAATATTCAGAGGTATCAGCTCCCTTAATGCAACACTAGTGTGCACTATTGTATCACCGATGACATCACAAGCAGCGTTCTATGACATCATTTCACAAGTATTTGAAATACAGCAGCTTAGAGTATTTAGCCACTTAGGCTTGTAATATATCTGTAAGGGAGTCACAAAACTGTCCCTTACCGGTAGGCCTCGAGGCTCAACAGACCCTAAGTATGAGGCCAGAGTAGAGCAGGTTGGCACAAACGTCCTGCCCTCATGGTGCAGGATTCTTTGAGAGAGTTTTTTTTTTCTAAGAGAGAGGTTCTTCAGGGTGAGTTCTCTCCTGCCTGTCTTGGGCCAATGGCCGGGCCTCGAGGCCAGGATGCCCAGGCCTTCAGGGCCATGCAGCTGCATCCAGATGTGTAAGTTGCTGCCAGGGAAGTGCTCAGGGAGGGGTTTCCTTACCCAGCGTACCTGCTGCCAGGGTGTGCCCGCCTCAGGAGCGTGCCAGCTGTGATTTCCGCCTGCAGTAAAGAACTTCATTTTGAGCGACACTTACAGTGGTTGAGGTTTCCTTTTTTTTTTTATTTTTTTCCCCTTCTGGACTGTTGTCCTTCCCCCATCCCCTGGGGGAGCTGCAATGACCCATGGCATCACTTGTGAGCCCCTGTCACTGAGAAGAGATGGGACGGGGGCTATGCCCTGGTTGATTTGATGTAACCCGCAGTGGATTCCTAATGCATATGAAACCAGCTTTTTTTTTTTTTTTTTTTTTTTTAAACAAAAAAGCAACATTTTATTGATTTATTTTTTTTCCTGGATTGGGCTCATGCATGTAGACTGCGTTGGACTGAACCTCCGCTGGCATCAGCTTGTACTCTCAGGTCCGGGTTTCTCTGACATCTGTCACTATTGGTTTTCCCCTGCCTAGCGTGGGTTCTCCCAGTTTTGGGATTGTGCCGCCTCCATGTGAATTCTACAGTAAAAAAAAAAAAAAAAAAGGGGGGGGGGGCTCCAAGCATGAAAGATAGCTGGGGAGGGGGTGCGTACTGTGGCCTCCACCCCCACTGCATTCACCACGAGTGGGGAAAGGGGGTACCTGAGAACAATGGAGGGGAGCTGGGCGCGATGCTTGGATTATGAACGTCTGTGGAGATCGCGCTTCGGAGGGTGAGTGCTTTCCTAAATGACCCCCCCACAGTGCTTCCTTCCAGTGCCACTGGGGGTGCTGCTAGTTTACATGCAGATGGGATGTTTAATGTGTTAATTGCTAGGTGTTTGCTTTTCCAATTCATGTTTGGCAAACCCATCTGCCTCTGCTTGTCCTTTTTCTGATTTGCTATTAATCTCTGTCTTGCCCCCTCTGCTTTTCATTGCAGACTTGATGCCGAGAGCCCCCCTCTTTTTTCTGCTTTTATCTTAAATGGTTAGAATGTGTTAGAATTTCTGACAAGACGGTGATTTATTTCCGTATCAAGCGTTGTTTCTTGGTACAGTTTGTAAAAAAGGAGTTATGGGTAGAAAAGCTGAATCCACATAACTGGATCTTCCACTCTCTGAAAGTCTGCAGGTCAAGAAATGTTGCTTTATTTCATTATATTGGGGGGTGTTTTTGAGTGACTTGTTTTCATGGGGGGGGGGTAGGAGTTTTTGTTTCTGTTTATTTGTCTTGGCAGATAGTGTGTGCTATTTGCTAAAACAAATAAAAACTAAAACATTCTGAATTTCAGCCTGATTTTGTGTTTCATTTGAAAACCAAACATTAGAGAGGGTGAATTTTCCAGACTTTACACCCACAAAAATGAGCACGGACACGTGCAAGCAGCTGCTGCTCCCGTATTCCGCGTTTTATAGAAGTCAAACGCGCACTTGTTTCCACTCCACGCCCAGATGACATCTGAGCCTGGGGACAAGAACACAGTTGAGATCCTACCCAGTGGACAAAGAAATGGACTGGAAGTCCAAGTGGAAGAAGTGGGCGTAACTCTCAGCCAGCTCTGCCATCCTGCCTTAGCTGCAGGTCTGCGACTCTCATGGTCTTAACTTAAACGTAGCAGGAGATATTTGTCAGGGAGTAAATCTGAGCCCTTCACGGCCTGATACAAAACAAGAAAAAGCATCTTCATCGACATAATATACCATTAGATATTATCAGAGAAGAAGACATGCAAAAGCCCACATTATCTAGGGGGAGAAATTAAGGCACAGGAGAGAGGAAAAACAGTGATCCTACCGGGACCACCCATCCCCCACCTTCACCTCGCACTAGGTCTTTCCAAATGTGTAGGATCCAGGAAGGTAAACTTACTACCCTGAAAACTAATAAGTTTAGGTAAACCGAAGCTCCTAGGGCTCAAACCCGAGTTTTCAGTTGTGTAAATTGCTTCCTTCTTAGCTGAGTCTCCCTAGAAACATCCCGGAAAATCTGGATCTTTTCACCACAGAAGAGACTCTCCTTGTACTTAAAGTATAGGCGGAAAAATATATCTTTATCTGAATCTAGTGCAAAGCTAACATGTTTATATCGTCTGATTCAAGAAAAAATGAAGCGCTAGGGCATCAAATGACCCTTCTTCCATGGTTACCCCCCTTCTTTTTAACGGGCAAATAATAAGAACTAATAGCAACAAAATCTTATCACCTGAAAATTGAAGAACCTCATTTACATATTTCTTAAATAACTCAACCCCTGAAATAAGGCGAGTTATAGGACAATTTAATAACCGTTAAGTTTTTTGAACATAATTTGTTCTCCAAAATCTCACATTTCTGGTGAATAATTAGATTATCCTTAATGCCTGCAACTGAAGTTAATTGCAGATTTGTGTTAGCTCCAGCCTTGCCTGCAATTTTACATTTGATTCTAATTTGGAAGATCTTCTTTCCAAATCTGAAAACTTCAAGGATGCTTTTTCAGTATAAAGACAAAGTTGATTCACGGAAATTGTCAAGGAGTTATCAAGTCTAGTAATCACTCTCTATATATCTTGAAGGGACATTTTTGGTAGCTCCTCCTGAGAGCATAACATGGACCCTCCTTCAGCAAATTCAGTTGAACAGGGTCCGGGATAGATTGACCCGCAGCAGTCATAGACATTGTAGTTTCAACAATAGATGTAACCAGGTTCCAGCAGTCTCAGTGTCTGGAATATTGGAGTTAGCCTTTACCTCTAAGACCCTCTGAACATCCCAAGTATCCAAGTCTCTCTGAGGGCAACAAGAAAACTCAAAGAAATACTGGAATCATCCAGCAACAAACCTGATGAGGTTTGGGGTTTAGGTGGAGGAGAACGTGCTTCAGGGGATAAAGAAATCCCAGCTAATTCCATACTCAAATCTTGCAGTGGGGAATTAGCTTTATGGACGTGTTGGTCCATTGGCCTGTGGATTACAGTGGGGGAAGATACAGCCGCCATTGGTTTTCCTTTCCTTTTTTTCCCATAGTGTTGGCCGAAAAAAAAATGGCATAAGGGGCATGCCCCTTTGGTGCATGGCTTAGGTGCACCGGCAGCGGTGCACCACTGCACACTGCGTTTAAAGGTCCCGGGTCCTTCAGTTCGGGCACAGGTATCCTGCTGACTGCCCACGACTCAGATCTTCCAAAGCCTCCAGGTCCCGGGTAAGGACGGAAATGTCCCCCTCTCTTAGGGTATTCTGATGGCTCCAAGGAGCTGTGTGAAAATGTAATATCTGCTTCTCAAAAAGAATTAATGAGATAGAGGATTGGTGCAGACTTACGGAGCCTTTCACCTCTAGGTCACCAATTGAAATCCAACTTGGGTCAGCAGTCGTCAGCTTCTGAAAGGCAGTTGATGGCCTGTGAGAAATGGGTTGGTGGTCTTGTTCCAGTTCCCAGTGGACAGGAGCCAACAGAGCTATCTCTATGCTGGGCAGTGGTGGCTCCAGAAATCTTTGTATATGGGGCATAGAAGAGGCACAGGGAATATCAGGGTGGGCAAGCGCCAAGCACCTTTCCATCCAATCAAAGTGGTCTGGACAGCTGGAGGACAGCAAGCTCCCTCACCCCATCCCTGTCACCCCCTGAGGCTCCTTTCATTACTGCCCCAGATATGTTTCTTACTCCCCCTCCCCTTGCTCTCGCCACTCTCACCCTCTTCCTTCTTCCTTACTGAGGGATAGGGAAGGGTGACATTCATGGGTCCTCCTGCTGCCACCATGCATTTGGGTTTCTGCGGGTGCACCTGAATGACCCCCTCCCCCACCCCAGTCACAGGGCCCACTGCAGTCACAGCACTAGTGTTGATCTACAGGCAGCTCAGGGAGTCAAACCCAAAATATTAAAAAAAACCACACCACAACTTGGTAGCCTTGCTTGAAGCCTTAACAGAAGCTAAATATTGACCTAACAAAGAGTGTGAGCTATCATTTCACTATTGTTATGGCTTTATCTGTAGTATTGATTTTCTTTCATCTATTTTAATTTTGCTGGCCTAGCATGGTGCTTCTTGGTTTTCTCCCATACTTGGAGGCACTCTCTCCAGGACAGGGTTGAGGTACATTGGCAGGGCAGAGTGTATGTGTGTGCGGCTTGTTCTACTACTACCTGTACTATAGCTGTTCTGTAGTGGGATGGCATTATATATTCAGCTTAGCATGCAGCGTTTAGCTCCAGTCGCTGAGGGGAAGCCAGGAGTATTCTCTCTGAGAGCATTGTGCTGCATGCACTTTCCCTAATGCCCAGATCAAACCAATGTTCACAGTCACTTGAGAGAACACTATTGTGGCTGAGGCCATATCATAACACACAAATGAAGCCTGTTTGGTTAAGTCAATAGAAATATACCAAGTTTGCAGTGATTGTTGATCAAAATGTCTGTCAAATGAAAAAAAAAATCTGAGAATGCAAAATCTAGGCTATTGGGTTCCTAAAGCGACTTATGCTTATTGATCAGAAAGTGGAAAGGTTGTTTTTTTCTTTAAGAGTGTCCAACGTAGAATTCTTGGGTTATCATATGGATGAACAAAGAATTCCACTGACAAATAAGAAGGTCCAGGCTATCCATGAAACTCCTTCACCCCACTCCAAACAGGATTCCTTAGTTTTGATTGTATTTTCGAGGAAGAAATGATCACCAACACTCTCCCCAACCTTGGGGTCAAGAAGTCACCACGGAAGAGGAAAAGCAGTCATGGAGATGCCTTCTACACAATTAAACAGTTATCATCTAAAGCAACGAAAAAATGACCCCAATTCTCATGTGTGGTACTTCACTCTATGGTATGGGTGCTGTTCTGAGCCACAAGATACCAAATGGATAGGGACCTTCATTTTCGATTTTTATCATTCTGTATTTTGCCTGGGAGTTTATCAGTGTTTGTTATGATAAAAACGAAACCGGAGAAAATTAGTTGAAAAAAAAAAGACTCATTTTTCCAAGTAAACTTATTTTGGTGGATAGAAGCCAGGATAATAAAACGATATCAGATTCTGCCACCCACCCACTGAGCAGCATTCCCATCTTACCCCCATCCTCTGCTTAGTATGCCCCCCCTCTCTCTCTCCTTCCACCTCACAGAGAATCTCCTCCCTCCATTTCACCTCCCCCCCCCCCCCCATTCCAACAGCATTCATCTTTACCAGTGATGGCTCCAGGCTTCTCCTCTCTCCCTCAGTAGCAGCTTACTGAGGCTCCCTGACTCTGTAACCCTGCACATTTGCTTTTATGCAAGGCCAGGGAGCTTCTGGTGGACAGGGACTGCCTTAAATGCATTCACAGCACCAGACAGCTGGCTGCTTGGGGGGTGAGGAGGAAGGACTTGACACAGCATAGGCGGCACTGGAGGGCGAGCACTTTCACTGGTGGAGAATCAGACTTGAAACACAGTATGGGCTTTGTCCTACGCTGGCTTTCAGCAATGGCTGGAGGACTTGAAATGCTACATCTGCAGCTCCAAAGCAGCTGTTTAATCATCCTAAAATTAGGGTGCGTATTGGTTTAAACCGATTGTCACCTTTAGAAAAATCCAGAAATGTATGGGTAAAAATGGGTTTAAACTGAAAATGAAGGACTCTAAAAATGGAATGGAGTTACTCGTTATCTGCTAATTGAGAACATGTCATCCACCAAGAGAAACTATGCAGAAATTCATTGCAAAGTACTGGCCAACATACTGAGAGTTCAATGTTATGTCTATCGAACTGAAGTGGAGATCCAAAGAGATCACCAACCACTGTTAGTCAAAAACGAGTCTTCAAGGCCAAGTGATCAAGTAACATCTTCCCCGGGTGCTTCACTGGGACGTGAACACACATGACCTTTTAATTCAGTCTGGGCCCTGGAAAAGCAGTCAGACATGTTAACAGCCTGAGCTAAGAAAGTATTAGCATTTCAATATTCTCCCACAACCTGAAAATATACCAGTTCTAGATGCTCCTGTGCACACAAATATTACAGAAAGTTGTATTAAAATGCCTTTCCACTCCTTGATGGTTATTCTGTTCTAACTATTATTTATTTAAGGGACCAGTTCTTTCTCAGTCCCATTTTTCCACGTCTCCCTGGATACAAAGTAATCTTAATGGCATCAGATGCTGAGGATTACGTTCATTATCATCATTCATTTTGCTCTGCCCTGTTTCTTACTTTTTGACTCGTACTGTGACACTCTCTCTCTCTAATAAATCTGTCCATTGCAAATAGCTATATTTAGGGAGCAATAATCAAAGGCTTTTACTTAGATAAAATTGTGTTTACGTGTGAAGATGCATTTAGGAAATTGTCCCCACCTCTTATGTGAGCTAAAGTACTCACTCTGATTCTCCCTGGGGAAAAAAAATGAGTGGAGTTAGGACGAGGGATTGGATGGGGCTTTGTCCATTCTGATTGGATGTCTGTGATCCTAGAAGCAATGAAGGGGGCCTTTGGGGAACATAGATGGCATCAATTTGACTGCACAGACCCAGTGCCAGTGAGTGTGGGATCTCCTGCACTGTCACTGATGCTCATGATCACAAGGGTGCTGAGAGACGTCTTTTTGGACATGTTCATCATTGGTTGGTAGGGATGTGCATTTGTTTCATCTGTTTCGCCAGGTCCGCACATACCTCGATGACTTTCTGGTACCTGCGGGAAACAGGGTATGCGTGTAGTTTTAATAATGAGATACACACATACGATCCGTTTCCCCACGTGTGCTAGAAAATCGGTGAAGTATGTGCATACCCGCTGAAACTGATGTAACGAATGCACATCTCTAGTTGTTGTTAGCTCATGTGAACATTTCAGTTATTCATAATCAGCATACCAGATGTGGGTCGCCCAAGAGAAAAACTGATGAGTCAATAACAGGAATTTTTATTTGGAATTAAAACCACTGTGGAAGTATCTGAGAGAGCTGGATTGGGGCAGAGATTATAATAGTGACAACCACAAGGAAAAGATGATTTTGCATGCATGAGCACCCCTATTGATGGCATAAGGGTGGCCCCAACACGTCCTTTACAATAAACATGAAAGTAATCACGGCTCCTGAAGACAGCGTGGGAGTGGGCAGTGTCCCCAGTGGGAGGGGTCTTGCAGGCAGTGTGGGTTTAACAAAGCTCATGAGTCTGCTTTGGCTTGGGTTCTCTTTCCTCCATCTCCTGTCCTGGAAGCATGGGCTTCCTCCAAAGAGGATCTCAAGAGTGGAAAAGACCAAAGGCCGAGAGGAGCTGTCCTAGACTCCTGAAGAGTGATTTTTGGCCTGGAATCAGCCCTCATGCTGCTAGAGTGAGAAGTCCACCTGCAGAGTTGTGGTTTTTTTTTACTGGAAGTCACCAGAAGACCTCAAGGCAGACTAAGGGCATTGTCGGTCTATGAATGCGCTTTTATGTTGGTTATTTTGAATCCCATCCTGAACTATGAGTAAATATTTACAAAAGGACTTCCCATCTCTCGATCCACCCCCCCGGGAGTATGGGTCAGACTGTGGCCCCAGCACTTCCTAAAGTACCACTGAAACAGACAGGGTTACAATGGGCATCCACAATGTTTTTAATATTCAGTTTGGACCTGCAAATTCATCGGGTTTTTAATTCGGCTCTCTGTTCCATACTTTGTATTTACAACATCAATTGACAAAATACAAATTTTGTCTTGCCTTTTTATTTGGCCAGGTTGAGGGTGTTGATTGAATTTGTCTTTTTGGTATGGTGAATAGTAAGGGGAAATGTCCTGGTTCTGCTCTACACCCGCTGTTGGGGAAGTTTCTTTGCATGGACATTGCAAGGAAGAGGCAAGAAGGGTGCGCGGCCAAAACGTCAGGTTGGGGGAGGGAGGGAGGGGGGATTTATGGCATTGCTGGTTTCAGTCCAACAGCCGAGGATTTCTCCCGTGCAGCTGCTCTCATCAGTGGGGCCATCTGCATCTTCACAGGGGAAATGCCTCCTGGTCCAGCCGCCTCATCAGAGGGGGATCTCCCCTCTGGCCACCTCGGGTGCTATGTCCGATGACCGTTCTGTTTCTTTGGATGAAGACTGTTGCAGACTTGGAGGTGCAGGGGATACGACTGGGATTTCTGTCCCATTCTGTATAGATCCGGGTTCATGGTGGATCCCCGACTTCAGTGCCATACAGAACTGGTTGAGTGATACTTTTAATCCCAGATTCAACCCTTCCTCCCCCTCCCCCCACACACAGCACACCTGAAATGGGTGGCAGCAATCATAGAGTGCAGGTCGGCAGATCTGTGCCCTCTTCAGGTCCAGGTTTTCCTGTTTGGTAAAAGGCAGGAGACCCACAGCCGCTGCAGGGCCTAGGAAAGCAAGCCAGCTCCCTGTGCTCTGTGACTTCTGCCACCGGCCACTGCTCTCCCTGGAGGGGTCAGCACCAGCCCTGAGCAGAGGGTGTAGAAGGGGAAACTTAGTTGTTGCATTGAAGTCAGCCCCTTCTTGGTACATAGTTGCCAATATGTAGACTTCATTGAGTTTTTCCCTTTGTTGGTAAGTGCTTACAGTGTTTCCTATTGCCGGCTGGGTTCTGGAAGAGCCTGCAGGCTGGAGTGAGGGACTCCTGTGTAACCATGCCGGGAATGCTACAGTAACTGATGACAGCAGATGATACAGGGTGAGGAGGAGTGGAGGGAGCCTACCCCCACCCCCACCAGCACCATGCACAGAGGAATGTTGGGTGCAGGAAGGCTGGCCCAGTCCAGAGGGGCATTCTTCTCCTGCATTGCATTGAAACAGCATGGAGGCTAATCAAATTACAGCACGAGTCTACAGTACTCAATCTCTAACGTTTCATTCACCAGCCCTTCTCCCCAACACAAACTTTTTTTTTTCTTTTTTTAAAACACCTCCTCCATGAATGAGTTTGCATCCCAGCTCCGGGAGGGGAGAGGGGAACACGGAATCAGATGTACAGTTTTGATGTGAAGCAACAGCTTAAAGGTGGATCGGGTTTCTCTTGGTTTTCTATATTTATCTCTGTGATTTAATGCCAGTCGGGGAGTTTAAATGCCACCCAACAGTTGGCGTTGAGAAGACAGAAGAGCAGTCGGCGTGCGAGCAGCCACAGGAAGGACTGTTCGCAGCCCGGCAGTCATGGAGCTCTTTGAGACCAACCCTTTCTTCTTCCCAGATCAGAGGTTTTACGAGGACGAGAGTTACTTCCCTTCCCGGCTGCAGCCGGGGTTCGAGCAGGCAGGGTACCAGGAGCGCCCTGGGCTGGCTCTCTGCTCTGGCGGCGGCGTGCTTTCCGTGTCTGCGCTGGACGAGAAGGTCTCTCCGGTGCCCGGCCTGCCGCAGCAGGAGCACTGTCCCGGCCAGTGCCTGCCCTGGGCATGCAGAATCTGCAAGAGGAAGACGGTGTCCATGGACCGACGGCGGGCTGCCACCCTGAGAGAGAAAAGGAGGCTGAAGAAGGTGAACGAGGCCTTCGAGGCCCTGAAGAGGAGCACTTTACTGAACCCCAACCAGAGGCTGCCCAAGGTGGAGATCCTGCGCAGCGCGATCCAGTACATCGAGAGGCTCCAGGCTCTGCTCAGCTCCCTCAATCAGCAGGAGCGAGAGCAGCGGTACCACAGCACCGGCTCCCAGCAGGGGGTAAGGCTCACGTGCACCGCCTCCTTTCTATCCCACAGTGATTTGTGGTAGGGCAGAGAAGCAGACAGAGCAGCGCTGGCACAGTGCCAACTCCAGGCAGAGGTCAGCAGACACGTTGGCCACAAAACTATACTGGTGTTCTCTAGTCCTATAGTGGTCACTACACAGGAGAGAGTTACAGTATAGGGGTGAGAGTGGAGCAGAGCCCAGGAGGTTACAAGGTCACAGGGGAACACCTTTAATAATACGGTATAGAGGTAAGAGTGGTAAAGAGCCCCGAAGATTACGAGGCATGGAAAATAGAAAATAAATGGTTAACAAACTAATGCTATTTCCTTTAAAAGCAAATAAAATGTCTCATTTTATAACTTTAAATTATGTCCTTGCCATGTTAACCAATGTAAAGATATTTGCTAAGTGAACCATCTATTGACCTTTCTAGTATTTATAATGAGGAAATGGATCATATGTTACATTTTTCTCCAAGAGAAGCATTTGCAGCTGCTTTGATGTTTCTTCATATGGGCTCTGTATCTCTGTGGCTGTCCCCTGAACCCTCCAGTCCTAGAGGTGATAGGCTTTGAATTCCTGTGCCCAGGCCCATTGCATGAGTATTTGATGCCCTAGGCGAACCTTTGGCCTATCACCCCCCACCCTCAAGTTGCCTATTGGTGGCAGTTCCAGCACAGCGCTCCCTCCTGGGGGTGGCAGCGGCTCCGGCACAGCGCTCCCTCCTGGGGGTGGCAGCGGCTCCGGCACAGCGCTCCCTCCTGGGGGTGGCAGCGGCTCCGACACAGCGCTCCCTCCTGGGGTGGCAGCGGCTCCGGCACAGCGCTCCCTCCTGGGGGTGGCAGCGGCTCCGGCACAGCGCTCCCTCCTGGGGTGGCAGCGGCTCCGGCACAGCGCTCCCTCCTGGGGTGGCAGCGGCTCCGGCACAGCGCTCCCTCCTGGGGTGGCAGCGGGCTCCGGCACAGCGCTCCCTCCTGGGGGTGGCAGCGGCTCCAGCACAGCGCTCCCTCCTGGGGGTGGCAGCGGCTCCGGCACAGCGCTCCCTCCTGGGGGTGGCAGCGGGCTCCGGCACAGCGCTCCCTCCTGGGGGTGGCAGCGGCTCCGGCACAGCGCTCCCTCCTGGGGTGGCAGCGGCTCCGGCACAGCGCTCCCTCCTGGGGTGGCAGCGGCTCCGGCCACAGCGCTCCTCCTGGGGTGGCAGCGGCTCCGGCACAGCGCTCCCTCCTGGGGGTGGCAGCGGCTCCGGCACAGCGCTCCCTCCTGGGGGTGGCAGCGGCTCCGGCACAGCGCTCCCTCCTGGGGGTGGCAGCGGCTCCGGCACAGCGCTCCCTCCTGGGGGTGGCAGCGGCTCCGGCACAGCGCTCCCTCCTGGGGTGGCAGCGGCTCCGGCACAGCGCTCCCTCCTGGGGGTGGCAGCGGCTCCGGCACAGCGCTCCCTCCTGGGGTGGCAGCGGCTCCGGCACAGCGCTCCCTCCTGGGGTGGTATTGGGTCTCCCTCTCTGAGCCTCGTGCTGGTGGGATTTTGCCACCCCCAAGATGTTGGTGCTTTAGGCAACTGCCTAGTTTGCCTAATGGAAGCACCGGCCCTGCCTGTGGCTGAATATTGGCGTTCACCAGATAACTTAACTCCACTCAGAAACACCCCTGGAAGGTCCCATCTCATCTGACTAAATTTTAGCCGGATAATGAGTTGTCCAGCTAAGCTTAGCTGATCATGTCGCTGAAATATTCAAAAGTCAGCATTTGGCTAGATAACTCACAACCTATCTGGCTAAATGCTGCCCAATATGGACATCTTGGTAGCTAATTTGTTCACGTTAAATCATTCACAATTGAAGGGTCAGTTTGGCTGAAAGTATTAGCACAGAAATGCGGGGCCATTCACCTCTAAGAATGGAGAGCTCAGGGGACAGGCATAAGGGCTCAGGGATGGGCATGGGGTCTGTCACCTCTAGGACTGTAGGGTTCAGGGGATGGGCACAGGGGTACAGAGCCTGTCACCTCTAGGACTGTAGGGTTCAGGGGATGGGCACAGGGGTACAGAGCCTGTCACCTCTAGGACTGTAGGGTTCAGGGGATGGGCACAGGGATACAGAGCCTGTCACCTCTAGGACTGGAGGTCTCGGGGGATGGGGGCAGGGATACAGAGCCTGTCACCTCTAGGACTGGAGGTCTTGGGGGATGGGGGCAGGGATACAGAGCCTGTCACCTCTAGGACTGGAGGGCTCAGGGGATAGGCGCAGGGATACAGAGCCTGTCACCCCTAGGACTGGAGGGCTCTGGGGATGGGCACAGGGATACAGAGCCTGACACCTCTAGGACTGGAGGTCTCAGGGGATGGGGGCAGGGATACAGAGCCTGTCACCTCTAGGACTGGAGGGCTCAGGGGATGGGCACAGAGATACAGAGCCTGTCACCTCTAGGACTGGAGGACTCAGGGGATGGGCACAGAGATACAGATCCTGTCACCTCTAGGACTGGAGGGCTCAGGGGATGGGCACAGAGATACAGAGCCTGTCACCTCTAGGACTGGAGGACTCAGGGGATGGGCACAGAGATACAGATCCTGTCACCTCTAGGACTGGAGGGCTCAGGGGATAGGCACAGAGATATACACACAGTCTGTCACCTCTAGGACAGAAAACCTATCCATCTAAGTCCGGTCACGCTGAGGAGAGTAACCCTAAAGTTAGCCGGATAAAGTTAATCAAGTATCTGAAAGGCAGAATACAAATTAAATAAAATATTCAATGATGCGGCCGGTGGCCGCACCACTGATTATCTGCCAGTTAGCTGGATTACTTTATCCAGTGGCTGAATATTAACCCCCTGAGTAATGGGAACACGATTCTATATCTCTGCAGTCATTCAGGGAGTAATCTTTAAGTAGCCTATATGGATGATGTTCAATGGCAAACTCCCTGCGGGCCGGTGGGGGATTGTGGAGAGTTTGCTTCAAAGCAGCTGTGAAAGGGCACACGGGGCTGTGAAATTAAAATCTCTGTGCATGTTTTCCCTTCCCAATCTTTGTCCTGTAAACCAGAGCAGCCTTCAGTTCATCTTAAACACGTCTTCCTCCAGGTGTGCTTCCATGTCTTCTAATGCAGTCACATCATCAAATATTTTCTTTTTGCCAGGTTTATTTTATCACAGAGACCCTGATGTTGTTAGACTTGAGTAAAAAAAAAATAATAATGTGCATTGAACTTCGGCACGTGTTTTTTCTTTATTGACACTCTAAAAGAAGAATGAACTCCCGATGCAATAAGCTAATGCATCGGGAGTTTTAAAAACAGTGCACTAATCTGCAAACGTGCACCACAGTGCACAAAAGAACATGAATTATGTGCAAATGTGCCAGAAACCCCAGAATCAGTCCCATCTTTACTCCATCTCTGTCCAGGAGTTACATTTCCACTTCTCTGCATGGGGAATACTGGCTCATCTTAAACTGGGAGTAAATTTCTACGCACAACAATGTGCACAAGTGTGCGGTAACATGCGCGCACAGCTGAGCAGCCGGTATGCTCCCAACCTATGGGGAAGGGAAGAGAACCGCCCCTGACCGGGCCATCTCCGGTGAATGCCATGCACTCTGCCTTGGGGGCTGCTGGAGTGATGGGCTTTTCGGGTCAGTTTGGGCTCCCCCCGAACACCCTCTTGTTCAGGGGCACTCTGAAGGAGCCCTGGGCACCTGTGAGCAGACTCCGGGATCTCACATGATGGGGATGTGTAGGGTCAAATAAGGATATTAGCTGGGATGCACTGAGGGCCTGGGCCCAGATTTGCATTTTGGATAAAGGTAGGAAGAGGTCTGACTTGCACACTTTTTTTTGCTCAAAATGAAAATCTGACCCTAGAAAGTTTTGAAGCATTTAAAAATAGGAAGAGTTTAGGATGAATGACTTTTCTGGCTTATGGAAAGCCGAAATCTCCTGCTTTTTTATAGGTTTGTATTAGTAATGATGCCACAGTCGAGGTACTGGAAGGCGGGAGAAAACGCACAGCCTACTATCTAGGCAGAGAAACCCGATTTCTGGCCATCCAGACCAGCTTCACAGTCCCTACCACTTCCTCAGAGATCCTCACTGTTTATCCCGTGCTTTTCTGAATTCAGGTACTGTCCTCGTCTGTCCCAAGCTCCGGTACCGGGTTATTCCAAGCATCTGCTCCTACTTTCTCTGAGCCTCCCTCCCTCCAGATTGATATCATGATCCCTGGTCCCTGAAATTCGTTTTTCTAGGGAACCGTTCTTTAGTGAAACTGTCAAATATTTCCGTGTTTCTGTCATATCCCCCTTCCCTTCTCCCCTCCGGCTTGTACATTCTGAGGGTCTGAAGCCTTTCTTTGAAGGTATTTTGCTTTTTGTTTATACTTCACGCATATAGGATAGTCCCTACCTCTGTATATACTTACGCATATATGTACTTTTTTTTTTCAAAATAATTGTTATTCTGTAGCTAGTTGTTAGGGATGCATCTGCGCGTGGCTGCGACAGGCGCCAACCCCTCCTACCGTTTCCATTCCGCCGATGAGGCGGCGGCCTCCTTCTCACGCTGGGCCGCGAACGCCGGGCCGCACGGCGACTGCAGCGTCTCTCTCCCGGCCGGCATCGGGGGCCTCCCTTGACGCGCGTGCGTGTGTGGGAGGTCCCGCCTCATAAAGGGACCTCAGCTGGAGAGCTAAGCCGGCTCTGGATTATGATGTCAGATTATGACATCACCACAGATGGGGTTTTAAACCCTGCAACTGCTTTCTTTCTTGGTCTTTGGAACAGACGTCCTCTGTTGCTCCTAGGCTGCGTTCCCTGTGCTTAGGTGCCGTGCCTCCAGCGTCTGCTGTGTCATCGTGCCGCCAGCGTCTCCATGTTCCTGTGACCGTCATTTCGTCTCTTCGCTGCCTGCCACAGACCTTTGGCCTGGACTGCGCTGTCTCTTCGAGAGGTTGGTTCCTATCTTGCTGGGTGAACGCTCCCAAGTACCCGCTCCTCGGGGGCTCTTCCGCGTTCATCGGCTTATCCGCCCCTCGGAGGGCCGTCCTGCTTGATTCTTCGGAACCAGGTCTTGTAGTCCTCTGCTCGCCTTCGCCACCTCCCGGAGATGAGTCCCTCTGAGGGGTTTCCTCGGCAGTCAACACCTCTCGCTCCGGCTCAGGGGTCCTCATTTACAACAGCTAGTTACATATACAGAAAAAGGCAGGCAACATACCATTTAACAAACAAACATCAGCCCTCGATCACTCAGGCACAGAGTTTCTAGTCAACCTTGTCAAACATCCAACTCAACAAAAGCTTCAGCTTTTCCTTTTCCACTCAGTCCCAACCATGTCAAAGCTCCGTCCATATTCATGCACCCAACATCCACTCCTCCAGCCATACAAATCAGTCTCTTTGACCACCGTGCAATCTCAGCCACTCTTCACGCGCACATTCGCACGTGAACTGCCATTCAGGAGAGGCGCCTAACCTTTACCGAGTGGGCTCTGTTTCAGTACCCAAAATGTCCCCCCCCCCTCACCCCCAGGTTTTAATTATGTAGCCCTGGGGTCCTTCTATGGCAGTGGCCAGGATATTCCAGGGGGTAAGGGCTGGCACAACCCTCCACCTAACCCCAGGCACATGCTGAGTGGAGGGAAAGCGAGCTTTAAGGACCTACCTCTGTGGATTTCCCATGTCCTTCTTCCATTAAAAGTAAATTTACTAAAAACCGACGCTGGATCAGTCCATACAAAATAAAAACTGCAAAAAGATAGTAGCGGGTTATAGTTCACATCAAGTGGCAACAGACAGAAGGTTTTCTGAAAGATCCCCCACACCCTCTGCGACCTCTCTGACCTTCCTTTCCCTCTGGACAGAGGCTTCTTCAGAAAGCATGAGCAGGCAGTCTTCCTTTTTGTCGCAGGGGGGGGCCGCTGCTCTTCTGGTCATGTGCCAGCATCTTGGCCAGCTTCGGCTTCACCGGTTCCCCGAGCCACGCACGCATCTCAGGCCTGTGCCGGGGATCCACTACCATGGAGCCGGAGTTCTCCCAAGCACTGGACCCCATCCTGCCCAACGCATAGGGTTTCAGCATAAAGACTCCTCCCACCACTGTGATGTCACTGTACCGCCACAATACCTTAATGCTCCACTTTGCTGGCCAAGACCTTTAGAGATTTGCAGCCACCCTGGTAAATGTGGAGAATGTGTGACCCCCCCTTACAATTATTTTTATTTTAGTTTTGTTTCCTGTCTTTTGTGCCCAACACGTTGCGTGCGTGTGCTGGTGTAAGGGTACCTCGCATGTGTCTCCACCAGGGGGCACATGTGAGTAGATGGCGTAGGCCCTGAAGACAAGCAGAGGCTCCGGATGCTCTGGGGGCTCTTTTGAAGTGATTCCAGGAGAAAGCCTATGGGTTTTTCAAGGGGAGAATTGCTGGAGGAGCCCTTGAGGGAGTTTCAAGAGGAATCTGAAGGGGATTCCTAGCGAGACTCTTTCTCCTGCTGGGATTTGTCTTTCCAGCGTTGTGCACAAGTGGAAGAGACACAAGAGGTCAAGGTGATCCAGCGTACTTGGAGAGGCCGTGGAGGGCCTGCAGTCAGCAGGGAGCACGCAGCAGGATTTTCTCTAGTTTGAGGAGATTCTACCAGAGGAGTCAAGGAGAATTCAGGTTTAGAAGAATCAAGGATAGATCCCTGGAGTAGCCTGAAGGGAGGCCCTTGTATGTCTTTGAACTGTCATGTGACTGCTCAAATTTATTTTACTCCAGTCACACCAGACAAAATCTGGTGTTCATTGTCCTTACTTCAAGACCATGGCAGCATCTCAATTGCCGTAAGGGCTCTGAAGCAAAAGCCCCTTCTCTTGTCAGAGGAACTCCAGGGAGCGCAATGACCCAGCTCCTCCCAGATGTCCACCGAGATACTGGAAGGTGTGGGGGAGGGGGTTACACTTACTATGTTGGCAACAGGTTTGTAATCTGTTAGCATATTAACCTGTTACTTTCATCCTTGGTTAGCTCTTAATACGTTCCTACCAAGATCTTCTCTTGTTTCTAGAATGTTGTTGGTTCCCAGTATTGCTTCTCATCCAACAGATAGCACTCCCATCTCTCTGATAGATAGGCCTTTTCTGAGAATATCCTTCTGCCAGTAGTTCTTAAAATATAAAATGTTCCTGAATACTGGGATTACTTTAATTGTGTCTCAGGAGATGTTGCAGTGCAGTGTGTGGAAGGATACAGCCTCTTCTGAATAGTGAGATTACTTGAGTGATGTCACAGGAGGTGGTACAATGAAGCAGGCGGAAGGATACATCCTGTATGGAGTGGTGGGATTACTTAAATAGTGCTGTAGGAGGCATGGAGGGATATCCTGTCAAATTATATTGAGAGAGGTTATCATTACAATAGAGATAAGAAATGTGATGCTGGGTCAAACTAATGGTCCATCAAGCCCAGTTCTTGTCCCTGACAGCACCCAATCTGGATCATTTGGCAGTATCTAGCAGATCCTAAAGGGGAGATCCGTTTCCTGTTGCTCACTCGTAAAAGAGGTGACAGTCCCTACGTCTGCCAGTCTAATAGTTAATGAACCTGTCTTTCAGAAACTTGTCCAAACCTTTTTTTAAACCCAGCTGTATCCCTGCTAGGGCACATAAAATAAATGCTGGGCTTTTTCTGTCCTGGCACAAGCTCTGTGAGGTCACAAAAAATAAATGAGCTCAGAGGGCAATGGTGTGTGCTTTCCTCTCTGCAACCATCTATCTGCTTACCCAAAGCAGAAGTTCATTACTCCTTATAGCCCTTCACAGGAGTGCATCTTCTTTGTTTAACCCACACCCTGGGATTCACACAGGTAGTCTCACACAATACAGCAGTGGTATTCACTCCCAGCCCTAGAGTTGCCACCAATGGGTCAAGTTTTCAAGATGTTCCTAATGAAATTGCATGAGATACATTTGTATACAATGGAGGCAGTGTGTATGCATATCTATTATGGTTGTGCAGTAGTATGTGTGATGTGTATCTCATTATTAAAAATACACACATACTCTCCGTTTATTTATTTAATTCTTTTTTTTAATACCGGCATTCATATCAGTACATATCACATCGGTTTACATCATAAATCAAATGTAGGTTATTACATTTGCATAAAAAGGGAAATAACATCTAAAACAAATTCATTTAAAATATAAAATCTACAACATATCTGTCTCGCCAAAAGCTAAAATAAAAGTATGGATCAAAACACATCCTAAAAAAATACGTGTACCACTATAAATTATGATAAAAGAGATAATACAAGAGAGTCAATCCTTGTTGTTAAAAGCTTGGTTAAAAAGCCAGGTTTTGACTCCTTTTTTAAAAACTCTGATACCAGTTTCCCACGTGTACTACAAAGTCAGCAAGGTACGTGTGCACCCGCCAAAATGGATGTGACGAAGGCACATCCCTAATATCTATCTCGTGTATATTAAATAGGAATATCTGAAAATATGACTGGGAGTGAATACCACTGCAATAAAATATTGTTCCAACTTCTTCAACTTTTATTTGTTCTTCTGGGGGCAGCAGCAGTAAAAATTAGCATAATCACAAACCAATAGAGCGAGTCACAGGATCCTACTGCAGAAAGATCAACAGATCCCAAACCTGAATAGCAGCTCAAGCAGTCCACACACGTGAAAGAACAATCACCCCATGATTAAACGAAACAGGTTTTTCTCATTCATAGTCCTGAGTCCATTAGCTCAAACTTTGTCCTGGGAGTATATTGTTCTGGTACTCGGTGATGTCCAAGCCTCTTCCTAGTGCTCTTGATAAACCATGTCGCCTGAGCACCTAAGAGTAGTTCTTTGGCCCATGAGCATGCACAGTAAAAGAGAGGCTCTGCTGGACAGGCAAAGCCAGCAGGACCTAAGGGAGATCCTCAGAACCCAGGATGCCTGGGATATACCACCCCGAGGTTATTACTCAGAGGAACAGAGAAATAAAAGGCTGTCCTGTACCGCAGAAGTCCGACTAATGACCGAGGCTGAGCCTCAGTGAAAGTAGAGCATTGATTCTTTCTTTAGTACGTTTTCTGGGGTTTTATATTTTGATGATGTACGTTAAGCTCTGCAGTCTGCTCAGATTGGATTGCCCTAGTCTCCAAATTTACACCAGGGCTACACCGCTATGCCACTCGCCTTGGTCACAGAAACGTTGACTGAAAAACTGCTTTCTTGTATTTGTTTTAAATCTGATTCATGGAGTGGCCCCTAGTCCTAGTGCTGTTTGAATGGGTGAATGATCGTTCCACACCATTCATAATTGTATAAGCCCCTATCACATCCCGTCTCTGTCTTTTCTCCAAGCTGAGAGCTGTCGCATCCCCTTTAATATGTCTGAACCTTTTGTACTTCTGCATTGTCTTTTTTTTTTTTTTTTAATTTATAATACATATGCTTTATTAATCAGAGCATTAAATAAACACAGGGTATTTTCTACAATAATTTCAGTAACATCACACATAACATTCCAGTGTAAAACTTACAAAGATGACCTATGTCTGAGACAATAATCCCCAACATCTTCGTATACAATATGCTTTATGGATAATGCTTTATCATATGCAAGGGCAGAACAATTTCCAAAGCTGGGCCCTTCTGACAAATTTCCCCTTCCCCCTCCAGATGGCTACAAGTAAATGCTCACGTTTAGCCACATTCAGCGCAGGCATTTCCTTGGGCGTTGTTCAGAGAGGATCAGAAAAATAAACACTCAGAGAGTGTATTTCCCACTAAAATTTTATCCACTTCGTCTGGGAAAAGTAGAATCGTACAAGGGACAATAGTCAAATGATTTTACGTGGCTTAACTAAAATTGCTGGCTGTAAATTGCCCTTCTGAGGGCAAAGGGATGAGGCTTAGAGCAGCGGGGAGGATGGAGCCAGCAAACAGCACACAGGAATTTAATTTTGAAATCCCCATGCTTTCTTTACAGTGCCAACTATAGAAAGGTGCAAAGTCTGCGGGTACCCACAGGAAGGTCAGAAGTAGGGTTGTAGAGGGACCTTACAGAAGGACTAGTTGGCCCTAGAGCAACTATCAGGACAATGAGGCATACACTGACATCACATTGAGGTAGGTTCTATCATCTCCAGAAGTGTTCCTAGACTCAGAATGATCACATTCTAGAACACTCTTCCAGAGCAGTATCCAAGGGCAACTTAAAGAAGAGGTTGGATGTGTCCCTAGATGACAAAGAGATTAGTGGCTATAAAGATCTAGGGGCCAGGACGCTGCCATTTTCCAGCTAAGTAACAAACTGTCCCAAGCTAACTAATTTCCCTTGGCTTTCTTGTTGGAGCCACACCAGGATCCTAACTCCTGAATAATCCACTTTCTCTTCAGTCCAGCATGTTACTATATTAAGGTCTCTTTCGAAGTGCCCCGCATACCATCCTGCCACTTCCTATCAGGATAAGCAGCAAGAGCAGCATTTCCTATCAGGATAAAGTCACTGTCCTAGCAATACACCCAGATCTGACCAACACTTCTACCTATTCTCCTATTTATACTTGGTGGCTTATAACACGTGACAAAGTTTAGAGTCTGCTTGTTCCTTTTCTCCGTAATCACCCTTCTGTCCTCTGCTGCTTGATAACTCTTCTCCCCACCCCATCTAACAAGCACACACCGTCCGCTTTCTGTTTTCTTGATTTTAACTGTTCACTCATGCTTTGCATTCTCCCGTGGTTTTGCCAGGCTGGTGCTATCGCGTTCCTTACTTGTGTTGACCAACAACAGGGTCCCAGTGATCTCTGTCCCAATCTGCCCGTCATTTGTAGAAAAGTGGCGTAGCTCTTTGTTTATCCCAAAGATATAGCTCACCGGACTTTAGAGGCAGATTGCAGCTGGCTGTGTATAGGAGGGATGTAATATTAATATTATTCCTTCTGATTAACTTCTGAATATAGTCCTAGCCAGTGCAATGCAATATTTCTCTGTTAAGTGCTGCTTGTTGGCACTGCTGAACTACAGACCTGGCCAATGACCTTCATAGATGTTGTCCAACCTTTCTTGCAGGTGACCAGTGATTGCAGCTTGAGCAGCTCATCCTGCAGCCCGGAATGGAGCAGCCAGAGCGAGTTCAGCAGTAATCCTGGGGGTACGTGAGGGGACCAGAAAGAATATGGGGAGGCAAGTGAGATATGTTAGGGGCCCAGCAGTGTTACTGGGGGCAAGAGGGTTGCACGAGGGGCCCTGCACGTTCAGTCCATGTCCGTATTAAATGTTTTTGCCGTAGCTCTGCCAAATAGATGCTTTTATGCTGCTGTTGTAGTGGCCCATTAATAGGTCAAGAACCAGAGGGTAAATGTGCAGGGGTCAGCAGTATCTCTTAGAGCATGGGGAATATGTGTGAAGGGGGCACTAGAATCCCTGAGGGCAGAGGGGAGGTGTGGTAAGGGGAATCTGTATGAAGGGAAACCAGAATGCCTGAGGATAGGGAGGATCTGTGTGAAGGGCACACTAGGATCTCTGAAGGTAGCAGGAGATGTTAGGGGGAGGGGATCAGCAGTATCCCCGAGGGTAGGTGGGCTATGTGACAGGCCCAGCATAATTCCTGGGGATAAGTTGTATGCGTGAAAGGGTTAATAGAATCTGTAAGGGTAAGTGAGGTCACTAGAATTTTGGGGGATAGAGGGGCTGTGTGGTGGGGTCAACAGTATCCTTGAGGGTAAATGGGATGTGTGAGAGGCTTGATTGTACATGTGAGGATAGGTAAAATCATCTATTAGGTACTCCACAGTGTCCCTAGATGTCAAAGGAACATAGGTCAGTGAGATGAGTGAGGGATTCAGCATCAAGGAAGGTTTGCATCTTAAATCGTTTGTTAGCATAATACAGGCATTATCATGTGCAACAACTTGGTTGATTTTCTTTTAAGAAATCTTATTTTGGGAGGCTAATACAGTACCCATACCTGGGAACGTTCTAGGTGAAACCCAGACTCAGAGAATTTGCCTAAATTGCCAGGTCACTGGGGAAACATTGTTCACAGCTCCAGCCCCTCCTCTTCAGGCAGCAGGCAGGGAACAAGAGGGGAGAGACTGTAGAAGGGGCAGAGCAATTGTTTTCTAGTCTGCTCCAGTCTCCCTTTCTGTCTACACAGGAGGGGAGATGAGGCTGGAGCAGACACTGCAGGTAGGAGGGAGCAGAGCAATTGGGCATATCAGAGCAAAATGTGATTGCTCTGTTTCCTTCTCCAGCCCCTTCTGAATGCAGTGTCTGCTCCAGCCTCCCCTCACCCCCTCCTATATTAACAGGCCTCACATGGGGAGAAACAGGAGACTGGGGCTGTAGCAGACACAGCCCTCGACTCTTTGTGATATTGAGGGCAGTGTAGAGGAGGAGGAAGATGATACCCTGGAGCACAACTCAAGATGCTGGCAGTGACTTATAGGGGTTGGGATGAAGGGGGGTTAGCGAAGGGAGGAGAGTACTGGTGTCAGGCCTGGTGGAAGGGGGAGAGAGCTGGGAGAAGAGAGAATGTGCAGGAGAGACAGTGCGGATTAGAATTGGGGGGGGGGGGGGGTAGGTTGGAAGTAAGAGTTTTGTGTGCATTCCTTCCCTCCACCCTCTACTAATCAAGAGCAATCCCGGGTCAGGGTTACCACGACTCAAGAGCTCCCAGGTATGACAGTATCGCTTTCTGCTTCCTGTGATGCTCCTCCTTCGAACCTGAAATCCTCGTCTTCCTCTCCAGATAACCTGCTGACTGATGATTCCTCCGAGCAGCGGACCCATCATTCCCTAACCTCCATCGTGGAGAGCATATCCATGGACGACCCGTCTCTGCCATTCCCGGAGCAGCACGTGCAGAACTGAGCCCTAAGGAGGGGAGGATTGCTGAGCGCAGACGTGCGACCGTGAAGAGACCACGCCCATACAGAAAGGGAGCAGAGACAAACAGGAGATGTCGCTCTCCTGATCCCCCAAGGATCTCTGGCTGGTTGCAAGTAAAAACTGTTTGCCCTAATGCAACAATTGCACTGTAGCAAAAGATCCACTGGTGGGACGGGAAACCTGGGACGATTTTGGTGAGAAAAAAAAAACCCAACCGTCATAATTCTGCTGCCCAGCAATCTTGCCTTTAATATTTAATCCAAATATTTAAATGTTGCACCTAAGTTATGTGATACAATTAAAATAACTGCAATAACAAGTCAGTTTTAAATAGGCCACATGTGATGGGCAAAACTGAATTAAAGAGATAAATCTCCTATTTAAAGAAAAGAAAACAGTTGCATATTTATAAGAAAGAGAACCAGGTCACTATCCTTGCATTAAGTGATAAAAGATGAGCTGGTTTAGGGCTCGGTTACATTTATCCATAAAGAATTCCATCTTTTAACATTTAGATTTTTATTTTGTTAAAGAAATGTGTGTTTTGCTAAATCTTTTTTTTTCTTTTGGGTCCAATGTTTTTATTGCTGTTCTGACCAAGCTACTTTTCCCATAGAGGTTCCAAGAATCACATGTAAATGACAAACTGTTTTTCTACTGAGAAGTGTGTGGATTTGCTTTTTTAATTTTTGTTAACTTATCTGATTGACTGTTTTTTTTTTGTTTGTTTTTAATAAATATACAATATTTCATGTTTGAAAATATTCCTGAATTGGTTTATATCTGCTGAGTTATATTTGTTATGTTAATATCCCAGCCTTTGAATTTACTCAAGCAAATTAAAAAAGGAGGAATGCAAATTTAATGCATATGATCCAGACTGGTGGCTCAGAAGCAAATGCCTGTGTACTGCCACCCAGGAGACCTGGATTCAGTTCCTAGGCTGGGTTTCTGCTCCTCAGGCTGACTAGGGCTGTGGATGTTGCAAAGGCAGCACTCACAACTCCCAGGAGGAAGTCTCAATCATTGCACAACAGCAGTTTAAGGGTGCTTTGAGATTTTCTTTGAAGCCAGACTAGTTTGGTGGTGCTGAAGAAATAAAAAGGTAATTACAGCACAATGAGATTGCACTGACCCTACCTGTAGGAATAGCCAAGGTTGCTGAAATGCTAAAAAGTATGTTAAAAGTCAGTATTAAGTTTTGTTTCTGCCTTCTGGGCTCAGTTTACAAGAAATCATATGACTTACAAAAATCTAGTCTTATTAGCATATACGAGATAAAATTATATCAACTAGTTGGAATGTGTTATGCAAACAAACTAACCCATTGGTGTATAAGTTTAGAGGTGATGACATATTTAACGGAGTGTAACAGTTTAGAAGAACTGAGCTGGTGTTTATTCTGCATTGTCTGGTAAGCTTCACCGTGCCTATTTTGAGATATAATAAAAAAAACTAAAGAGTTTTCTCTTACTGGCTGTTGGTATTTAATATTTACTAGTACCCCCAACAGCAGCACTTAATGGCTGGATGTAGGGCCCATGATTGCAGGGTTCTAGAGGGATCAGAACTCTGCAATGCGTGGCCCCTGGCCAAGCACTGTCACTGCAATGATGGGGCCAAATAACTTGACAGGGGAGGGGGGAATCCAGAGCTGGTGCAAGGGTATTAGGTGCCCTAGGCAAACCTTCAGCCTTGTTTCCGCCCACCCCCAATTAACTTTTAGGTCGATAGGCCACTCCCCTTATGATTTTGATAATCATGACTGATGAGTTTAATTATGTCACCACTATCCCACCCAGAATAATCCTGTAAAAAACACATACTTTAAATAGAGAGAGATAAAGCACATTTTCCTGTGTATACACACGCATACATATATGCAAATGTTTCAAAAAATGATACAGGATCTGCTAATTGTTTCACCTGTGATTATTGGGGGTAGACTGCACAAAAAACAAATCAAGAAATACATAAAATATATAAATTAAAAGAAATCTATACCACATTGCCTGAAGATTGTCTCTAAAATGGCTGGCCGGTCTGAACTAGGATGTTTCCCCTTACTACCACCATACAAAAAAAATTCTAATTCTGTTGTCATTAATAGGGGTGTGCCTTAATTTAGAACATTTATAAAATATAATAAATGGGGCATTTCAGTTCATTCTGAATGGAATTAACCAAAAATGGCCTCCTACGAAAACACCCCAAAAGTTTTGGGTATTTTCATTCATAGTTAAAAATTAAAAAAAATAAAACAGACCTCCCACAGCCCAGAAATCACTCCAGGCTGGGCCTCCCCAAGCCCCTTCTACCCCTACTCCCACCACAAATCTAATCCAACTCGGGGCTTGGGCCTAGCCCAAGCCTCCCTAGGCTCTTCCCTACCCTCCATTAAAATCTGCTGGGACCGGGGAGTTCCCTCCCTGCGTGCCATTCTAAATCTTTAGAGCAAAGTCCATTCTCTCCTGTCCCAGCTCTAGACACTTTAAAAATGGCACCATTTGCCTGGAGGATGGCACCAAAGAAACATCACTTCCGTGCCTGCTTCCGGTGGAGCTGACGCCATTTTGCCCTACGTTTATATAAAGTCTTATCTCACATGAGATCAGTGCAGACGGTTCTGAATCAAGTCATCTCTCTGACCCAAGTGCTCAAGTCCTTATATGTTGCAATATACAGTATGTCATGGAACCAAAACAATGTTGTAGTGCACGTCTATTCAAGACTACATCGGTTTCTTCTTGAGATGTGATACAACGCTGAAGGAAGAAAGCGTTCTGCAGCAGAAGTTTCCACAGTGGCAGTCATCAGGAGGTTTCAAGAGGAGACTGCATAAGTATCTATTAGTATTAATTGGCTGATGTTTAGTTTCTGGAGGTGTTAGAAATATTGAGAACGGGATGTTAAGACAGCACCTCATTAGAAAAGATAGCAGAATCTGTAGAAGGCGTAGCCAGAAGGGGAGGAAGACGTCACAGTTATAGAGACATAAAAATTAAATATGGATCAAAAAATACCTGTCGAATATATTATTAAAGATAAATCCCTAGAAAATTCAGTAACCTTAAAAGATGTTCTCTTGCCCTTCTCCACACCCCAAAAAACACTTTTAAAATTGAATTTATTAAAAAGATAGCATTTTGGTTGAGGATGGCTGAAGCAGAGAATGTAGTAAAGGCAATTTTCCCAGGTGCTAAGGAGGTGGGGGGCATGGGTGGGGAGGGAATGGGGTGTTTTAACCAATGCACAACAGTGACATCCAGTGGCCGGAGGCTCATAGTGCATGTGGAACATGTTCCAGAGGGAACCCAATTCTGGTAGCCCTGGTCAAAGACTCCCACTGGTGAAGTGGGAAGAAGGGTGGAGGTTAGAAGATGGGTCAGGCTGGAGGAGGAGGAGGAGGAGGAAAGGAAAGGAGGAAAAATCCTAGGCAGTTGTGAATGAATGCTCATGGCTCCATCACCCAAAATGGGCAGGAGTAAACTTCTGGACCAAAAACACTGGAAAAAAAGGCAGCATGGAGAAGGTTATCAGTAGGATGCCTGTGGCCAGATGTCCTAAACAGAGGACGCTTTGGAAACAGCAGAGGGAAGGAAGGGATGAAAAGGTTTTGGCAGTTTAGAAGTCATCGTCAATTTTATTTCTTCAAGAGCTTAATGCTTTCTTAGCCAATTGCTCAAGCCTTACTGTAATTCATACAATTCACACAGGCAGACGACACAGAGACAAAACCACTAACCATCTTGGTGGCTCGAGGCCCGAATTTATTTATTTTCACATGAAATGGGCTAAAATGTCTAGAGTTCATGCACATGAGCCGCAGTTGTTCCAGAGGCTTGTGACCTGTGCTTGACCCCTTAAAACGTGTCATTCCTCCTGACTACGTAGTCAATAAAAAATAAACTCCCTTAAATTTTACAGGAAAAATAGGTTCAAAGGAAGAAGTAAACTTTGATCATGAGCCACTCTGTATAGCTCACAATCTTTTTGTAATATCTGAATATAAAACAGCAATACAAAATGTGAGGTCTGGGCTGATAACTGCAGTCCAGATCAAGTAGTGCCTGATGAAGCAATGATAGGATTATCGTTTGCCCCCACCCCTGTAATAGCCTGTTCTGCTGCTCTCCCAGACAGGGTGGTTAACTGATTCTATTTCTATTAGTCACATTTTCCACTACCCCAGCCTACAAGTCCCTTCATACGATTGGGGAACAGCCAGGCCTGCTTCGGCCTAACCAGCAGAAACATAACCAGTCTGTAACCTTGCTCCCAGTCTGGGGAAAAACCAGCTTGTGAACCCTGACCTAAGCCTTTCCTCTCCCCCGCTCTCCACAGATCAGGTTTGCAGGGGAACCGGAAGAAAACTGCACAAAATGTGCTGGAAACCAGACCTGCTGGGTGGGCCTGAGAACCACAAACCCAGCTCTCCCCACCCAAATGAGCTCCTCCTGCTGCCGTAACACGCTGCCGGCTTTATTTTCTAAATACCCCACAAGCTGCTGTGCATATTCTGCTACAGGCCAAAGGTCCTTACTGGAAAATGAATTAATAAGCAGGTTACATTGATATAAAACCTTCTTTATTGCCCACAAAACAACAGGATCGGCCCGGAAAGTCCGCACAATATGTCTTCGTATGTACACAGTTTTCCATTTCCATGATGACCTCAAAGTGCACAAATGCTGCAAAGTGCCCAGTGCTGAGATTACGCCAACGCAAAGACAAAAAAAAAAAAAATAGCTTTCAAAAATTGTTTTCAAAATCATGCTAAAGTTTTTGGAAAATTCCTGCAGCTCTTTCCAGGCTGCCACATCAACTCCCTTTCTATGCAAAGGCACAGCTCTAATCTGCTGATTAATTCATTGCTTCGGACAGACTATTCTGCTGTATTTTAAAATCACTCATTGAAATGCCCTTCTTCATCTCACCCCCCAGGGCGCCTGAATTAGAAATTGGCTGACAGGAGGGGGAGAAGAAAGAAGAACGGTAGGAGTAGAGAGAAAGTAAGGAGGGTCTGGATAGGACGGACAGGAGTAAAGAAGGGGAAAAGAGAAGGATGAGATATGAGGGATGGGGAAGGCCGCACACAGGGGAAGGATGGGACATCAGAGTAGAGGACTGGAGAGAGAGAGAGAGAGTAAAGGAACCCCATTCCTGTGAAAACATGTGACGAGCTTTCCTACCAAGGAACTTAAAACAAGTTACAGCACTGAAGAAACATAGCGGGGATAGGGGAATGGAAACTTCACGACTAAACGAAAGGTATCGGAACGAAAGCCGTTTTAGATGTTACAGCAGGCCGATAGGGGAATGAGGACACCGTGCCGAATGGAGTGACTGCTAAATAAAATACGATAATTTGAAGAGGAAGCAAGAGTTCTCCCGACAGGTTCCCTCCCAAACTTAACTGTTTCAAAAATAATCCCCTCCCAAGACCAAATCCAAAAATTGCACTCCCAGCCCCACTCAGCAAGAAAAGCTGGAAGAGAGCTTCCAAGCCAGGCTTGGCCCTTTCTGTCTGATGCTATTTATTGCTCCGTAATCCCCCCAAATCTGACCAGACTCTGCTCCATGCAGAGAGAGGCACTCTCTTGGTATTCAGAAATGAAACTAACAAGGGCTCCTCTAGTATAATCACCAACACAAACTCAATCTTCACCCTGACGACAAAAGGGACGGCAGAAAAAAAATCATAGGGCCCATCCACCCAACTAATTTAGCTTTACAATTCCCATCACTCCCTCAGAGATCCCTGCATTTATCCCAGGCTTTCCTGAGAGGCTGTTCCACACATCCCCCACCCTCGCTGTAAAGAAATCTTTCCTGAGTCTAGCTCCTGCCTATTGAATGAGGCTCGCTTCCTGTGCATGGAAGCCTCAGAGGTATTTAAATGTCTATCTTATCTCGCCTTTCTTCTAGAGTAGATATGTTTAGCTCTCTAAGTCTGTCCCCATCTGCTTTAGAATGAAGACCACTGATCATTTTTGTAGCCAACCAGTTTTATCCTTTTGAAAAGTTTGACACCAGGCCCCTCAATAGAACGATTTCTGCATAGTGCACCGAAGCTCGGGTATTGATACATCTCAAAAAAGAAGGGACCATGATCTGGAGCTTGGTCCTCCAGGAGACAGCCATTAGGTAGCAAAACAGGGCTGGGCTCTGTATATTTCCAGCGTTCTTTCAACTAAACCAATCATGAAACCCCCGCAACTACATCATATAACTTCACTCTGGCATATTGGCAAAAAATAGAATGAGGATATGGAAACATTTTTCAAATATTTAAGACAGATTTCAAGGCATACATGTGTCTAAATGCTTTTACAATATATCCCAAAAAAAAGTCCATGACAGAATACAGAATTATTTACAAAACGAACTGCATTCATATATGAAAAAATATCTTGACATTCAGGAGTATATCTCTTGTACCAATGGGATTTCATTGGCAGGGATAACAGACAGAACTGGACCAGTACCACAGAACCAATATATAAAAGGGAGAGCAGGGATTACTGGTCTAAACACACTAAGCCCGTGCCTAGTAGCAGATTGTCTCTGAGGTCACAGAAGGAGAGCTGTCTTCGTAAGCTGCAGTTCTGTCCTGTCCACGTACTGCTGGGCATCCCGTGGCCTAATCCCGGAAGGCAGAGAGCATGTAGCCGTACAAGTAGTGGGAATGTACTGCAAAGCAAAAGCACTTGTTAATTTGGCTTCCTCCGTTTAGAAGTCTCCTTACCGACACCTTTGGGAGGTCTGCGGGCGGATTTCAGGATCTCTACTGGAGAATCCCAGAGAGGGTGACCCGCCCGCTGGGAAACGGGCCGACTGCCACCAGCAACGTCCTGTTCAAGCTCCACCCACGGTAACGAGCGTCGCGCACAATTCTGGCCTTGCCGCTGTGTGTGGGTGCCTGGCTTTCCAGAAGCGAGACAGCGAGGGATGAGGAGAAGAAGAGAGAAAGCGAGAAGTGAAGGAGGAGGAGAAGGAGAGAGAATTAGATGGGCAGGAGAAAGAATGAGAGACAGAAGAGAAAACCAGGATTTGGGTTTTTCTGAGAGAAAAATAGAGGTGGGACATATGAGAGAGAGAGAGAGAGAGAGCGCTTGGTTTTTTACATTTTTAGTCTTCTCCTTGTATTATTATTCCACTTTATTTTACCTTTTTCACATTTCTCTGCATCCTGCTTTTCCCTTCAGTGTGTGATTATTTTAGACATAAAAGTTGTAAAAGGGTACTTTCTATGGAAAGTCTATAGAAAATAGACTCATGGTCGATTGCCTTTATATAAAGTATTATTCTGCCATTAGACGCACCGCACTATTTGTAACTAAGCAGAAGTTATCCACTTAAATAAAAGCCTAGGGCTGTAGCAGCTCCAATAAGCCGAGGGCATTCTTCCTATCTCCCTCTGGCTACCCCACCAGCAGCAAAGGAGGAAACGGCCGCCCAGGTACGTCTGTGACCGACAGCTGACTGAGTCCTTCAGGCCCTTCTAGAGATCATTTGATGCCTCTCACGCACCTCTCGTCCCCAGACCTTTGTTCACATGTAATAACCTTTTCTGTAGTGCGTATGTGTGTCCATGTCCATCTTTCTGTCTGTCTGAATAAAGCAGACAGCCCAAGTCCCTTGAATCTTCAGGTGGCACGGTTGGCCAGTCTACGCTTCCTCCCAGAGGATGCTGAGTCCATGGCCCTGGAACGGCAATACTAGCAGTAAAGGTTGCAGGGACAACGAGATGGCCACCCTCGTCCCTACAGCTGCCTCGTCTCCCTCCAGGCTCAGCATGTGCTTTGGCAAATGCGCATTTTATGCCATGATGTACAAACAATTATGCAATTATCTGTGGTAGCGCAATGATCCTGCAAAATGGCATCACCACTATGGTGCTTTATGGGAGAAGGAATTCAGCACATAATAATTTGCATATTCATTGTTCTATTAGGTAAATGTTCTAGAAATAGAAGTAGACACTAATTAGTGATACCTATCAGCTTTGCCCTAAAATGTTAGCACAGTTATTAGGGTGAATCTTTATTTCAGCTGACGCGTCAGGTTACCAGGTTCACCTCATTTACTGCATGTTTTTAATACATTACCTCAGTTTAATGTGAATTATTTTTATTAATTTTATGGATGTTTTACTGTAAACCACCGAGAACTGAAGATTGAGTGGGTTACACATTTTTAGATAAATAAAAATAAAATAAATAAATATGGTAATCACATGCCGCCAACAGCGTACACACATACTGGTAACATGCTAGCAATACACCAAAAACATGCATGCAACATCTAAGACTATGCTGAGAAACGTCAAACACAATCTGATGTGCTCATCTCCCACTTACGTTGCTTTCTTCAAAAAGTTGACGCCCACTGACCCTGCCCTTCTGAGACACTGACCCCCCCCCCCCCCGACCCTGTCACTCCCAAAGACACTGAGTCTTGTGACCCTCACGCTCCCATGATCTAGACACTGACTCCCCTGTGACCCTGTCACTCATAGAGATAGACACCCCTGTGGCCCTGACTCCCACTGACCCTGTTACTCCCAGGCACTGATTCACCTGTGACCCTCACTCCCAGAGATGGATACTCCTGTGACCCTGACTCCCAATGACCCTGTTAATCTCAGATACTGACTCCCCTGTGACTGCCAGAGACAGACACCCCTGTGACCCTCACTTCTCTGATTCCCACTGACCCTGTTAATCCCAGACACCGACTCCCCTGTGACTGCTACTCCCAGAGAGAGGCATCCTTGTGACCCACACTTCCCCAACACCCTGACTCTCACTGATTCTGCTGCCCCCAGTCACTGACTGCCCTGTCGCTACCAGACACAGACTCCACTGCGACCCTCGCACCCAGAGACACTGACTCCCCTGTGTTCCATCTCGCACACTGTGTCTCCACTATCCATTCCCATTTCTGCTCTATGTTTTGGTCATTTGTGCCATCTAATCACTCTTCCTCCCAAACACCATCATGTCCTGGTGCAGAAGTGGCACTCGCTATCCAACTGTTTTTCAGTTTAACTTTTTCTCAGCAAAAAAAAGCGTGTACAGTAACCAGTTTACATTGAAAGCAAAGGACAATCTTAAAATCCTGTTTCTTTGCTGGTTCACCTGCTGCAGCGAGAGTTGTCTATGTTCTCTTTTTCCCCACTACTTACACGGTCCGAGTGCAGACGGCCCTGAGAGCCTGAGGCTGAGCTTCAGCAGGAGTACGTTCGGACCACGGAAGCCTCCAGCCACTGGGACCCCAGCGCTCCCGCTACAGACACAGAGCATGCCGTTAGTGCCCATGGAGGCCATGCAGCCCTTCGTGCTCACACACATACCAGTGGCAGGAAACAGCCCAAATAAGTCATTATCTTTGGGGGGAGATCCACAGGAGTTCACGCGTGGCATGAAAATAAAGCTGGGTTAGCGTAGCAGTGAAGGGACCGGCGTCTCGCCGCAGGGCAGGCCAAGACAGTCTCGGTCTTGCCCCTCACTGCCCCTGTGGGCTCGGTTAAGCCAGGACCGGGTCAGCCTGTCCCTTATGACCTGAAGCCATCTGGTCACCTTAAAACGTTGGCTCTCAACCCACCCCCTCGAGGACCACCCAGCCAGTCTGCTTTTCAGGATATCCGGAATGAATATGCATGAGATCCATTTGCATATACTGCCTCCTGAAAGCCAGACTAGCCGGTCGGTCGGTTCCCCAAGGTGGGGGCTGAGAACCACGGCCGTACTGAGAAACACAAGGATCCCAGGGGCTGGCTTTGGGTAGAACGATCCGCTCCTTTTTTTTTTTTTTTTCGTAGCCTCCCACAAAAGTCCCCATCACCGTCAGGCTCTATTTCTCTCAGGATTAAATGAATGGCAAGGGGTGAATAGATTATGCTTAAACACTCCTTCCCAAGCATTTTCTCCTAAGCTTTTCCATGTAGATTTTCGGGCACAGCTAGGGAAGTGCTGGCAAGCGAGCAGTCTGCTGTGCACCAAAGACGACGCCTCCTTCCTCTAGCACATGCTCCAAATGCTTTCAGTGGGAGAGGGGAGGGATTTCTCAGATAAGTAATTGTGTGCCCATGTGACATTTTATGCGCGTAAGGTTGTGGACAAATTTTCAATCAGTATCAGATGTCGAAAATGCTATTCAATTACTAGAATGGATGCCCCCAGATGGGGACACCTAGTTATAGACACAGATACCTAGGACAGAAGGGGACAGCAGGTTTAGACGTGCTACGTTTTCAAAATGTAGCTCCATGCATCTGGTGTTAAGGCCGCACTCCTAGATCGTGCACCCTTTCGGCCATCTGACCGTGCTGATGCCCTTAACTTATGCATTTCAAAACCAGTAACTGGGAGATTTGTTTACCATCAAAAAGAAATAAGAAATATGGCAAAGTGGTCAGAGGTTGATATTCAAAAGATGCATGCATTTAACTCTGACCAGTCAAACGTTCCACCCCCCCCTCCCCCCAACCCATCCAGCTAAACTCTGTCCACACAAATCTCGGTGTGCACAGATTTAGCAGGACAAAAACGGGGCCGGGTCAGTATGTTCAAATTTAGCCAATTAGTAAAGTACTCAGTGCTAACCAGATAATTCTGTCCACGTAAGTGTAGCCACAGAAATGGATCCTTTAAATCTAACCGCATTAAGCTTTGCGCAGTTAGATTTAACTAGATATTCGGCCACAACTTGAGCTGCAGATGAATTTCTTAACAAAATTAACCGGTTAGCTTTCCTGCTCGGTGGATCTTGGAAAATCTATCCCGCTTTGAACAAGTTGATCTCCCCTCCCCCTGCTCAGCACCCCTCGGCCAGACTGCAAACTTGTCTGGTCTCTCGCCAATATTCACCGGAAGCTAACTGGGGAAACGCTGCCAGGATGCGGGGGAAATCGCACGAGAAGGCAAGCATGAGCCCAATGGCACACTGAAACGCAAGGGCCGCTCGCCCACAGAGCCCTACCTTCTGGTGGCATCTTTTTGGAGGGGAGTGCAGGGGGTGGCACCGCAGAGCCCAGGACGCGGAAGGCCTCCGGCAGTGTCTCCGTGGACCCAGACATCAGATTCACGCTGCGAAACTCTCCAGGTCGAAACCTCTTCCTCCAGGACGGGGTTCGAGTGCAGGACTTCTCATCGCCCTGCAACAAAACGTAACATAGCAGCGAAGGTGTGCTGAGCTTTTCTATCATTCAGTACGGGGGGGGGGGGTCGTTCTAAACCAACAGGAGAATGCAAACGAAATCTGTTTCATTTTATGTCATTTCCAATCTGAAACACTACAAGAAAAACAACACAATTTTCTTTTGTTTTTGCCAATTTTTGTACGTGATAATTGGTTTCAGTGCACAGTAAAATGAAAAAAAAAAAAAAAGAATTTAGAGAAACAAAATAAAAAAATTAAACCATTTTCTTCCCCATGTACAGCCGTATCAATACACAGTAGACCAGATAGATGATTAGGTTGGTGCTTTGACAGTACTCCCAGAGAAGGGAATATGTGATGTTTGTCATGATCAGTTGTCTCATATCTAAAATCTAAGCTGATCATCAAACACCAATAGAGAAGGACCAGTCCAAACTGGTGCTTCTAGGAGCCAGTTCTGCAAGTCTCTTGACCAGCAAACATTCATTTGGGTTTTGCCATCTTACCCTGCGATTCACTCATTGCAGTTTGCAGGATATCACAATTCAGGGAATGCAATCTTAGGTCTACAATCCACGGATCAAGATCTGTGAAGTGTTTTGGATTCTATAGTCTCACCAAGTGATTCACTACGGGGTCATTTGACCCATCTCTGCCCAGTGATCTTATTGTCCTCCAGAACTCACCCAACCTCTTCAGTTCGTCCATACATAGAGCCAGAAGTTCCTCTTCTGGAAGCACATTCCACAGCTTTGCCACTCTCAGGGGTCTACGTACTAATCCACATTAAAACTGGCAGGTTAATGCGCATTCCCTGCCGGTTTTAATGCAACTGGTACAGCGGGATCTAATGATCGATGAGCTTGAATTACTGAGATGCATAACGCGGTAGCAATAATAGGGCATTGTTAAAGACAGCGCAGCCATAGGAATGCTACCTCATTGGGCAGTTCAGTCCTCCCACATGCTAACCCAACTAACGTGAGACAGACAGACAGCCCAGGGGCACCCTTACCCCATGAAAGTAAAACACAGACCTCCTCACCCTCAAGCATCACCCCTCCCCTCCCCCACTAAAGTACAGAAAAAGGAGCAACTGGGCACTTATCCTCACCTCTCCTCATAAGGCTTCCAAAATCTTCACTGGTAAGAGGGATCTGGAGGCAGATATTCGGAAAAAGCCAAGCTCCTAAATTAGGTGCCTAAGTTTTCAGCTGAAAATTCACATGAGAGAGAGAGACTGCTTTGTACAAATCAACTCCTCTTGTTGTACCTTTTATGGATTCAAATGGTAGAAATTCTTCACTCATACCAAATTTGCAGTTAATTCTTCTGACTGTGTATGTAACCCCCCAAAACCCGCCCATCGACAGTGCTACTTATGTATACAGGCCTAATCACCCTATTAAAGTGCTCTCTCTCTCTCGCTCACACATTTTCGCCTCTTGCATACTAAATGTAAAATTTGCATATTAACGTGCACTGTGATATTTATCGCGTGTGTTAGGGCCCTAATGCAAATTTTAAAAAATGACCCTGTTTGTTTCCCCGCCCTAACTCTATCTCCGTAGTCACCCACTTTTTAGGGTCCTAAATTTAACAACCTAATGAAACTAGGAGCCTAAATTTAGGGACTCAATCCTAATACATTTTCAAAAAGGCCAATTTATGAGCCAACTCCAAATGTTAGGAGCCTAAACTCTTTGAAAATTGGCGCCCTGATTTTCTTCCTGCCATCAGTGGCACTTTGGCGGATCAGAGGTGCTGTTTTGGATCTGGTGCTATTGATGGCAGAGTGGAAATCAACTCCCTCCGGCAAGTGAAGATCCTGGAAGCATTTTTGGAGGGTGAATGTGGGGTGAGGGCTTGAGGGCCCCGTTTTCAGCTTTCAGGGTGATGTTGCAACCTTACACAGGCCGCATTAAACCTCACAGCTATTAACAAAGGATAATACGTTCAGTGTTAATAGCTTTGAGGCAATTTTAATATTTGATTTTGCTTTGGTGTCATTTGCATGCTCGTTAGCATTACCATAGGGGAACCAGCAGTGCAAGTTAATCATTAATTAGCTAAAGTGACCGACTAGCTGGCTGAGAGGGAGGCGACAAAGGGTAGTGGTAAATGGGGTTTTCTCTGAGGAGGGGGTTGTTCCTAGTGATGTGCCTTAGGAATCGGTCTTTGGACCGGTTCTTTTCAACATTTTTGCGAGCAACATAACGGAAGGATTATCGGGAAAGGTTTGTCTTTAGACTGATGATACCAGAATCTGTAACAGGGTGGAAGGAGTGGAAAACATGAGGAGGGATCTAGCAAATCTCAAGGAATGGTCTAAAGGTCTGGCAGCTGAGACTTAATGCTAAAAATCGCAGACTAATGCATTTAGGATGTAAAAAGCCAAGGGAAAGGTACAGTATTGGAGGTGAAATTCTTCTAAGCACAAAGGATAAGCAGGATCTGGGGTTAATTGTATTTGATGATCTTAAGGTGGCCAAACAGGTGGATAAAGTGATGGTAAAAGCCAGAAAGATGCTGGACTGCATAGGACAATGATGGCAAACTCCAGTCCTTGAATACCACAAACAGGCCAGATTTTCAGGATATCTACAATGAATATGCATGAGAAATATTTGCATGCACTGCTTCCATTTTATGCAATCTATCACATGCATATTCATTGTGGATATCCGGAAAACCTGGCCTGTTCGTGGCACTTGAGGAATAGAGTTCGCCATCACTGGCATAGGGAGAGTAGTGGTCAGCAGAAAAAGGGAGGTGATACTGCCCCTGTGTAGGTCCCTGGTGAGACCTCACATGGAATACTGAGTACAATTCTGGAGATAAAAGGATGGAAACAGGATGGAGTCGGTCCAGAGGGGGCTACTAAAATGGTCAGTGGTCTTTGTTCTAAAGCATATGGGGATAGACTTAAAGATCGAGATAGGGGAGATATGACAGAGGTATGTAAATATCTCAAAGGTTTCTATGCACAAGGGGTGAGCCTTTTTCAATGGAAAGGAGGCTCTCGAATGAGAGGACATGAGATGAGGTTAAAAGGGGGGAGATTCAGGAGTAATCTGAGGAAATATCTTTACAGCGAGGGTGGTGGCTGCATGGAACGGCCTCCCAGTGAAGGGTGGTGGAGACGAAATCAGTAAGAAAGCATTGGATGAATACAGGGGATCTCTGAGGAAGTGCTGGGAATTATATTGTTAAATTAATTGGGGGGGACAGGAAAATTAGATGGGCCATACAGTCCTTGTCTGCTGTCGTGCTTCTATGTTTCAATGAAGTGCCGAAAAGCGGAATATAAATTCAATAAACAAATAAATAAATAAAAACACCCGTGTGTTTAACACGGACATTAATGCAGGCCCCTCAGTGTAAAACTAGTTCTGGAGCTTTCTAGTCCCATAGGATAAATTATTCCCTTTGAATAAGCCTTTAATCTGTTTTGCACCAGATTCGGGAGATGTGCACGCACACAGGCCATGCGGGCGTCCGCCCGATTTTAAAAGCCACCTACATGAGTGCGCGTCTCCCGATACGCGAATATCTCACTTTGAACAGAAAGGGGGCGGGGTGTGGGCGGGGGGGGGTTCCATGTCAGGACGAGAGATGTGCGCACGAGTACCTACGCGCCTGGGCGTGCGCCAGGTCCAGTGCTGCGTAAGTTTACTTCTGCTATGGAGCGGGTGTGAGTCTTAATAAACGTATTTCCAGGCATCTGGGGTTACTGAGGGGATGCAAGCTAAAGAACTGGCAGGGGGAGGACCTAGCTCTAAATTGGGGAACTGGTGGAGGAACTGCTGAAACTGGTCATGGCATGGACGTGCGACGGTTATAAAATTCCTCCATTTGTGTGGCTCAAACCCGACTTTACGTGGCTTTACGTGTGCCCGCTTGCAAAATTGGGTGCATACACACGTGCGCCGTGCATTATAAAATTGCCACGTCTCTGGGTGCACGCCAACACACACATGGTACACGTGTGCCCGCACACCCCTTTGAAAGTTACCGTCCCTGGGTGGGCAATTTTCGGACTGCCCTCTTACCTGAGTAAATCAGCACTGACCCTGGTAAACGCCCCCTCCTCCTCCCCCGAGGGTCCTCGGCGCCTTTCCTGCACAGAGCAGGAATAAAGGCAAGAAGTCCTGCGTTCCTTGAAACCTCTCTGGCCGAATGCCACATGGATCTGGCGCCTTATTAATTCCGACGCCGTAAAAATCTTCCCTCATCTCTTCTTCAATTAGGTTTGTGGCCTCCTCTGCCCTCTTTTGTGTTGATTCACATGGCCCCACCAACTGCTTCTCCTTAATAAATGCAGATGCAAACATTCCTTTCAATATTTAATATCCCTCTGCATCCCTGGGATTATTCACCCTGCCCCTCTTCAAAGAGACTGATAATTATCCCTAGTCAGCTTTCTGCCGTCTGTGTACTTCGCATGTCCTCTAGGATTACTTTCAAGAGCAAGAACAATCTTTTTTTTTTCCTTGCATTCTGCACTTTGACTCTTTTCTAACAGCGTCCATTAACCGGGACGCTGCACGTCCGATAGTCTTATGGCATAAGAGAGTATCAATGCATGCAAGGCAAAACCCATTCCCCTTCCTACTCTCGTCTGCAGTTCCTCTCACTCAGCCTCGCACGCTCTTTGGCAGTAAGAAGCACCGCACCTTGCTCCACACCTACTCCTTCATTCTGGCCAGGGGCTCCTTTAAGATAGGGAACCCGGAGTTGGTAACGCCGCTGGCTGCCTATAAAGCCTTGCAAACAGCTTAAGAAGCTCAGAAGTCTCGCTCTGAGAGAATCTGAGAAGCTGTAAGGGAGGCAGTTGGAGTCGTAACCAGCAGATCAGGCCAGTCCTGGGCTTCTCCCTGGGAACCAGGTGGCGTTTCCCTAAGAACTCCGAGCAGTATCTTCTTATTGCTGGGAACTGCATGAACCACACACCCCCTTCCGGCAACTGGATGGGTACAGAATCAGCTCTGGTAGGCTCAGACGTCAGCCAACACCACTGCACATCACGCCAAGCTCTCCTGGGAGGGAGTCTGAATGCTGCACATTTCCAGGTCTGCCAGAAACATAGAGTTTGCAGGTTATTGCTAGGGCGTCAGAGACTTTAATGGAAGGGCATTCACTGCGATGTCTCCTGAGGACTGGACCACGTAAAGATCTTGACCTTCGGAACCACAACCCCCTTGTCTGCGGCCCTGTCATTATTGCTTTGGCTGTGGCTCCCAGTGGGTTGCAGAAGAAACTGCTGTGCATCAAAGGAGAACTGGAATCGTTCCACAGAGGGGCCTGGGCAGTCCTCGGCAGTGACCGATTCGGCCCCCCCTGGCCCACTACACCATCTGATCAACCGTGACTAATATGAACCCTAAACTGGCCCCATCCCAGGCAGGGGTTGCAATTCGTAGCCTGGCTTCTGGCTAACCCTTCTGCATGATTTTAGTGGGAGGAAAGTGTTAAGTGACAGATCCTTTCGGGGTACAGACAGAGCAGTGGGACCCATTGGGTACCACCAGCTCCACCTCCTACGTTTCCCTTCACAGAAGCCTGGAATAAGTCGACAAGGACCACCAGGGCCAATCAGGGCCACCAGAGCCACAGGTCTGCCGGCTTTCACTTCTGGTCAATGCTATCTCTGGCTTTCCTGTCACAGAAATGGGTAAAGCAGTGCGGTTTAGCTCGCCAAAATAATAATTAAACACTTTCATACAGTAAAGGAAGGTTTAGAGATGTAAATGGGACATTGCTGCATCTTTAAATATTCACCAAGAATTTTAAAAAAGCCTGCACTCTGCTCAGCCACTTCGTTTGTTTGGGGGAGGGATTAAGGGGGAGCAGGATGGAGATTCCTTCCCCAGTTTTTCCTTCGTTTATAAACTGCCCGTCCTGGATAGCTGGAACTCTCACCGGTCCAGGGGGCCTGGAGGGATGTTTCCTCCAGGCCGCTCTATGGCCGCCAGGGGCTGTTGCAGTAGCCGGCAGCTTCCCCCTCTCTCTCTCTCTCTCTCTCTGGGCTCGAGCGCACTCCCTCCATGGAACTCCAGAACCCTGCCTGGGTCACAGCGCTTCGGACAGGACAACGGTGGCGGCCCCTGCTGGCTTTTCTGAACACTGTTGTTATCGCCAACCCCCTATCATGCAACGAGCGGCACGAATTCTCCTATGAACGGGACACCCACTGATAACGTCTTTTAAAGGGACATCCGTAGACAGATCGGGGCCAAGGAAAGGAAGCAGTCCAGCTGTAACGGATGCTAGCCCACTGGTTGCAGGTCTATTTTTTTTTGCGCGTCCACGGAGGAGCCATCTGTGTTTTTGCAGAGGCGGATAGGTTGGGACCGGAGATGGGAGTCTGTCACCTCGGCGGCCCCACGTTCTTTCAATTACGACTGTCTGGCCGGGCTGCCGCAGCTTAGTGCCTTTCTGCTGCTGGCTGCAAATCCGCCCCCCTCCCTCAGGCTGGTGGCTGAGTTATACTGGATGCCCAGTCATGAATTCTCGCTGCGGCTCTTCCCACAGTGCCAGAAAGGAAAGTACATTACCACCAGAGGCTCGCCTGCCCCGTCGTTAATCACAAACACCATTTCAAGCTGTTCTTTTAATAAAAGGCCCTGCCAGCTCCAGACATCAACTGGCCCCAGGTGACCTGCATCCCACTGCATCCATGGACTCGAAATCCCAAATTTCTCTAAGAAAATTAGGAAGGCAAGTTCATAGATGCACTGGGGGGGGCTGAAGAGGGAAGGTAAAACCAGGACTGGCTCGGTCCTTTCTTTATGACATGGAGCCGGTTGGTGGGAGGGAAGGGCGTACCTGGGAACTTTGGGGATTTTACTCACCCTTAGGCCGATGCAATTCCATGAGTTCTGCCTAGCGCACAGATTAACCCGCCGCTGGACATGCATTTTCAGCTCGCGTCTATAACCCCTGATGCGATAAGGGGATTAGCGCATCCAAAACGCGTGCCCAAACCTGAGCGTATTTAATAGCACTCATCACATGTAAATGCCATGTTGATGAGGCATTTGGCTATTACCCCCTTATGTAAAAAATAAAAGTGCGCCGGACGGACACATTTTTACCCTCAAAAATGAATGCCAGCCCCGGAGCTGGCGTTAAGTTTGAGAAACCCCCAAAGGTGGTAGAGGGGGTCCATTTTCCTATCCCATGCCCAGCCACTTCTCCTGGGTGTCTGATGCCATGGACGCGCTAGGGACGCACAATTTATCCCTAGCGCGTCCTTTCAGCGCGGCGGCTCATTTGCCTATTGCATCGAGCGCCCAGGGGAGGTGATTGTGCGCGCATTTAAAAAAAAAAAAAAAAAAGCGCGTCCAGTTTGGACGCAGGTTTTTAGCGCGTCGGGATTGTGTCGGCAGATGAAGTGGGAGGTGGGTGACTCGCCGAGTGTTTTCTGCTGCACGACTGCGCCGGAAGTCAGGACAGAAGTGCCAATGAACCCGCCTGCTGCAAAGCCACACCGGAGCCTGCACAGGGATTCCTGGCACTTTCTCACGAATCAGAAAACCCTGACGTTTCAGTTCCTCTCGCTTAAGATTTTACCTTCCTTCTCTTCCTTCCTCTGCTCAACTTCTCCCGCCTCCATTGAGTTTGCTGCTGCCTCCCTTCCTCCATCTTCAGCTTTCCTTCCTTCCATCCTTCCCCCCCTTGCTTACCTATAAACCCCTTCTCCTTCCCCTCTCTGCCTCTGTCCTTCTCCCATCCCTCTCGGTGTCCCTCAGAAAGGCTGAAATCTTCCAGAGTTGGGCACAAAAATGAAAACCATAGGACCGCACCTTCACTCACAGGATGTGGATTTTAATTCCTGTATTTGCCATTAGCTGCTTTGAGTAGTATTTTATGCTAGAAAGAAAGGCTATAAATCAAAATTGTACTGTGTAGGTATAACAACTGAAGAAGTTTAGGGAACATCTTATGAGAATCTTAGAAGTGAATTTCGCCTGGGAAATGGAATTGTGGCTTTTCTAAATAGAAACAGTGCATGACCCCGGACAATATCAAATAAATCCGAGTGGATGCCTTCCTCATACTGAGGGGGGGCGGGTCATGCTGGCTACCCGGAAAACAGGTGATAGTCCGTCTCCGCGACAGCGGCAAAATGAAATCCAGCGCCTGATTACATGGGAAAAGTCTATGATAAGGTGAAAGGCCGTCAGAAGCTGTTCGGGAAAACGCGGGACCCTGCCGGGGCACTTTTCCATCTGGGAGATTAGTGATAATGCGGTTCTGCTGAAATACAATCAAGCCGTTATCTTTTCGCTCGCGTTGCTGTCCTGCGTCCTTGCAAGTGGAAACTGGTGCAAAAATATTCCGTAGCAGGCGGGATGAGCTCTTACTGCTCTTTCTTTCTTTCTATAAGGAGTTTGCTGCACATCAATCCATGAAACATATTCATAGCAAAATCAATAAATATTACTGGAAAAAAAAACCCCCACAAAGCAATGTATCGCTGCGTTGGTGTGACTGCATCTCATGACCTCAAGGTCGTCAGGGCAGTGGTGGGGAGAGCCGGGGGAATGCTAAGAGGGAACAGGGAGAGGGAGCTGAGCCAGCAGAAAACGAGACTGATCAATAGATGTAAAAGGTTTATTAAAATGCGCTGCTTGGGTCATGTTGACAACTGCTAAACTTCCGCCCTATGGGCAGAAGAGAAGAGTTATTTAAGATTTAGGGAACTTGTTGGAAGCCTGGTTATTTACTTGCGTTTTTAATTAATTGTCAGGATAGTCTTATAGTTATTGATCGTGATTTGTTATGTGGATGCTGGTGCTGGTGTTTAATTAGGAAGGCCTGTGCAGTCCTAAGTTGTTAGTTTTATAATTATTTTGTTATAATTCTACAGCTTGTTTTGACATTTTTTATGGTACACCGTTTTGATTTTACAGAAAATCAGAATATTAAAAATAAATTTATCTTTGCAAACAGCTGCAGGGCTGGGGATCCAAAACCCGGGGGTTTTCCCCCTACTTCATATCTCCCCCTCCCCCCAATCCTCCCATAATATACCTCGTCTGGTCACTGTAGCAACGGTGCTGGCCCAGGGCCACGCACCAGGGCCCTGAATCCGGCCATCAGGGGTCACCTTTGAGCAATGACCGAGATCCCTCCCCCCCCAGGCGCTCCTGCAGCAACCTCCGCCCCTGCTGACGTAGGCGAGCAGGAGACCCTGCTTAGGGGCTGAACCAGGGACCTTCTCTATTTACCACCTAAGCAACCAGGCCAGCCCTGCTTATCAAATCTTTCAAACGCGCTGAAAAGGAGGCGACAGTTCCCCTGTGCGAGTCATCGGCAAGACCTCGTTCACAGTACTGTGCCCGGTTCTTGCAGGTGCAGCTTCAGAAAGACACAGGCAACGCAAAGGAGAGCTACCGAAATGCTACGAGCGATTGCACCATAAACAAGATATCCAGACTCCTCAAAGGTACAAATCATGCCAAGAGTCAAACATTTTTTGGATGAGAAGTTCTAAAATGAAGGGTCAAGGTGGAAGGCTGGAGGATAGGTTCGGGTATAATGGAAGGAAGCGTTGCTTTATAGAAAAGGTGGTTGATGCATGGGACAGCATTTCGAGGAGAGATGGTGGAACAAAAATCAAGAAAGCCCAGGATAAGCACAGAGGATCCCTGGTGGCTAAGAAGCAAAGAGAAAGCCAGATATGAGAGGGCTCTACGGCAGGAAGTCAACTGAGCAGACTAGAAGGACCTTATGGTTCTCATCTGACCTCCGATTCTTTTTTTTTCTGTGCTAATGCTTTCTAGTTGATCTCTAGATGCAAAACTAAAATAGTTAAGAATTTATTTATTAGATTTCAAATAAAATGAGCTCTGTAGTTGGAGTTTTGTTGAGTTTTGTGTGTTTCTATGGAAACTTTAAAACCACCTAAGCTTTGAAAGATACTTGTAGTAAGCCTGTTCTGCAAGCAGAAGAGGATTGATTGATACAACAGGCGTAAGTTAGATGCTTCCCAGGTGAAACACAGGACGTTGCAGTTACAAACCCTATTGTTTGCATGTGTTAGAGGTCCTCTATTGGGCAAACAGATGTATTACATTTCATCAGCTTTCTCCAGAAATTACGCTAATAAAATGCCCTTCATGGTGAAGTTATTTTGGCAGTATTCTGCAGAGGTTATCACTAAGGTGGAAAAGGTCTTGCCATATTCAATACAGAAGCAATCTTAGGTTAGCCCAGAGGCTCAGTGGTGGTTCTGTGCACTGCCAGGCAAAGGGCCCTAGTTTTTAACCCTGGCTGGAGTCTTCTATTCCCCAAGTCAGCCAGGGCCGGAGATGCTGTCAAAGCAGCACTCAGAGCCTCTGAGAGGGAGGGGAGGCTGCAGAGGAAGTCCCCATCTATCATACAATAGCAACACCTAGCTGCCCAATTAAGGACCCACCATTGCAGGATTCCAGGAAGAGCCCTAGTGCATGGTCCCTGCCTGCAGACTGTTGCTGTGATGACTAGGTCAGATGAATTGGAAGGGGATACAAAATACAGGGGAAAAAATGCCCAAGCAGCTGTGAATGAAGGCTCCTGCCGCCAGATCCCAGCTCTGTTTCTGACTGAGCCTGGTCTGAAGGGCTTTGTGATTTGTGTTCACAAACAAATTTGAATTAACAAGGTTATCAACTGAAAGAGAGGCTACTTAGCTGGCTGACCTTCATTCCTCTCCTGCAATTGGCATGAGGGAATGGAACATTAATGTAGACCATGGGATTTTTCAAACAAGGAGCATACCCATCACAAAAAGTGCACCCCTCAACCCGGCTTGAAAGGGCCACAAGCGTCTCTGACTTTCACAAAGCTGCTGTCGCATTCCGCACCTCCTCAGGCTGATAAGCTTATGACAAGTCCAACTGAAAATCCCTTGGGCATAAGTAAGCATCCTGCCAAGGATATCACTCCTGCCTTGGCATGGTTAATTTTGGTAGGGGCTGTGCAGGGAACAAAATTTCATTTCATTTGTTTTTTGTTTTGTTTCACTTAATGTGCACTAAAACCATTTAGAGTACACTGAAACTACGCGACACACATTAAAATGGTGTGTGCTACATAAATCAAATGAAAGTACATGCTTAAACTCTGCCTGCATATTGTATTTGTTAGGAGAGAAAAAAAAAAACAAACTCACGCCTTCATGTTGTCGGTCTGATCCCAGTGCCAGCAGATTGTTAAATTCTCTCTCTAGAACCTGCCGCGCCTGAGAATATGGAAACAAAATAAATTAGAAAGGAACAATTTATTATTCTAGCCCTTCCAAATGAGACGGCAGCCATCTCTTTTGACAAAACAAAACTCTTACATACTGCAGGCTTTAGGCCCCATGTTCCTCCTCTCACTGCCTCAGCTTTCCTTATCTCCGTGCCAGCGAGGAAGCAATCTTCCCTTGCTTCCTTTCCCTATCTCTGCTTATCTGCCACATCAGTTATTGGGTTTCCCACTGTGTCCAACTGCATGTCCAATTACCACTTGAAACTCAAAGAGGTAATGTGTAGACATAATCAGTAGTTAAGTGACTTCACTGACAGATGGATCTGCTGAAAAGCAGAGGTACCCGTTCCTACGGACCTAGCAAGGGCCATCATCTGATAAGGCCTGCTGCCCGTGGCATGGCTACTGCTGGCAATGGGAACTGGAAAAGAAGAATAAAAATAAAATCCAGGTCTGCCACTGCCCCAGCAGCGAGATTCAGTGTGGCTTCCGCTGTCAGTTAACCCAGCCTTTCAATCTTCAAGAAAAGACTCAAGACCTGGCTGTTCAATCAGGCATTTCCGGACTCCAATGTGATTTAACTCCTCACAATCAACAGACATCACCATCAACATCATTGTTATTTACCTCTAACAACATTCGTTAGCCATATTTAACTAATCTTGTCCTTTCTTTTCCTTCTTTCGCCAAGTTCTATTCTCCCTGTTACATGTAACTGCCTTTTCCGCACCATAGTTCAAGTTTAAGTTTATTTTGCACCCCTGTTTTATGTGAACCAGCATGATGTGACTGCGGTCTCGAATGCCGGTATATAAAAAACCTAAATAAATAAATAACCACGGAATCCATCCATATCAGTCTATATTATGTAATCATATGTCTATAGTTTGCAATATCCTTAACCCCTTCTTCTCATCTTGATGATTACTGTACCTGGGTGTTCTGGTTGGGGATTTGTAACACAAGAGCCAGGCTATTATGGTCAAAGTGTTCATCCAAGCACATGAGTGCTCCATGGACACCGCTCTCAGACAGGTTATTCGCATACTCCCGAAGTCCAATAGACTGAATCCAGTGAATCACTTGATCATTGTTCCAAACCAAAACATCTTTAAAACAGAAAGATCACATCAACACTTGTACTACTCCTTGCTTTGAAAGTTTTCTAAACCTCTTTGAAACTTTTGACTTTCCCCCAATGAAAGCACATATCTTTTCAAACTCTTGTACAATGGTTGAACCAAATTTAGGATGCATGGTCTACGGGATGCCTCCTGCAAATGGTTGGACTGAGAGGTCTCTTAGCTCTTAAATACAAGGCAGCGTAAGGGACCAACACTCTGAGCCAAGCGTAAGGAACTGACACTGAGTCAGACCTAAGTCTGCCTACCCCATGCATTGTAGCTCCAATATTGGGGAAGAAACAGAAGCTTTGAGGAAGCGTCTACAGAGGAAGATCATCAGATGAAAGACAACCTCATCGCAGTCTTAATACATGGAGACTATAACAGTCTGGAAACATTGTATGCTACATCAACACAAAAGACTCACCTTTGACCTCATGGTGCGCCTCTTCCCGCCTCTTTTCTAACTCCTTCCTGTCGTAGTTTAACCTCTTCAAACACATGATGCCGTACTGTAAGCTGGCGCTGTGCAGGGCAGAAGCCGGTTAATACCGTACTGTGCATTAATGAATGATTTTACACCGTGATATTGTACGCATCATATTGTAAGCATCATTCATCGTACTTTGCTTAGAGCATTGGCTTGGTATGGTGGGCTTTGACTTTTACAAATGAAATTCCAAGCTGGCTAGCCAGTCATAGGGACAGAATGTGACAGCAGGCAATGACGGCAAGACGCCTCTCTTCTCTTCTTGCACCACAGATCTTACTAGATCTCCAGCTTCTGCTTCACTTCTTTGCGACTACAGATCCCCTCCCTCCTGTGCTTATCCTGCGCTTTCTTGAAATCAGTTACTGTTTTTGCCATCGCCAACTCCTCTGGGAGGCTCTTCCCAAGCATCCATAACCCTTTCCATGGAGAAATATTTCCTTACGTTAGGCCTGACTCTAGCCCCTTTCAGCCTAATTCCATGACCCCTTGTTCTAGAAATTCTCTTCCACTGAAAAATGCCTCTTGTGGTTTATTTATCCTTCAGAGGTATTTAAAAGTCTACCTGAAGAAAGCCCCCCCGTTACTGGTCAGACTGGTATGTTCCAGTCACCATGTGCAGAAGGCAACAATGGTTTGGGCAGATGTTCCTGGAAGTGGCAATGTCCCCCCTTCTGAGCTGTGTGCCATCAGCTCTCTTCTGACAAGGCCAGCCCAGAGGATCCAGCTGTCTGAAGCTGTAAATCCACCTAGAATGGATATTTTCTGATACAGGCAGAAAATAAGTCATTTAAATAAATAAATCAATCCATGTCAGATTGCCCGGATTGGATTCTCCACCCTGGAGGTCTCAACACATCTTCCTGACGTGCGCCAGTGGGTGGTGAATAATTCAGCGGTGCGAGCAGAAGAACTAAGTGGCAATAGAGGTTAAGTACCGGGGATTAGGGGTTTTACTGAAGAGTCTATGTTAATTCAATTTCCACGATGGGCGGGCTTTGAGCTACATATAGGGAAGACATTTCCCAGGGACAGGGCTGGGAAATAACGCGTGTAGACTATGTTTTCAAGCCTCTGTGCATGCTGTTTTCCAGAGAAAATCCAAACCATGCAAAAAAGGGCTGCAGAAGTCCGTGGGTTGCTCTGTGCCCTCCCCCCACCCTACAAGTTTCAAAGCTCATAGAGCATCTGAAGATTGCCCCCATAGTGTTAGAGGGGTGGCAGAAAGTCCAGCTTGACAACTTATCATTTCAGTCTGGTATCGTTTACTGCACACGGTGCAGACTTTTGGAGATTTGACAGTGGGTAACTGTGATGAAAATGATGGCCCCCGAGGCAACCCTACGGAGGCTTTCTGTGGTAGGGGAAACGACTGCCAGGATACAACGTGATCAATAATTAGACCCTGTACAATAGAGAAAGCCCGTTAGCCCTAACCGAGCTCACGTTCCTTGCATACTGAGAATCTCCGGTCGCTCACCGATGGAAGCTGTCCACCATCTTGAGGTGCACTCGGAGGTCTTTCTTGGTTAGATGGTCCAGCATCCGCGCGTCCACCAGGCACTCCATGAAGTAACTGCGATACTGAGGGAGCCCCAGGCTGGGGAGCCAGTAATTCCCAATCCATTCGTGATTCATATCGCCATAGGCTAGAGTCTGAAAACCAAACGCCAAAACATTTACCCGAATCGGGCAGTTCTGCATATACTACAGAGCGCCGTAAACATGGCGGCGGCATTTGCCATGTCTGTGCTCATCCCCTATAACTACAGCAAGACAAACTACAGGTTTACCAGGTCCTTCCTGTCCCAGTCTGAATCTGTGCACAACGAGGCCGCGAGGACAACATTCGGCAGCGCAGCGAGCGGACAATTTATCCGGCTGAAGTTAGTGGAGCGCCGCTGGTTAGGTGCTCCTCTGAATATATCCAGATAAAGTCCTACTCTGCAGAGGGCAGTGCTAAAGGCAAGGGAGAGCGTTGACTGGAGTCTGAGCAGACTCTACGGTGACGCATAAGGTAGAGGGCAACCCCTGCTCTATTACTATGAGCGTTCTCTCGAATCATTGAGAGCAGACCACGAAACGTTTGAGATGGAAGTTGTCACCAGGCTCCGGGTCACAGCGGACAGGCTGAGCCAGTCCTGGACTTCTCCCTATGGCGTCTATGTTTTTGTCATTCCAGTTTCCCCTCAGAGGAAAAAAAAAAAAAAAAAGACTACAAGTTCATGGGAGCAACGAGAGTAAATCCAGGAGCGACTCAGCCTGCCCCTCAGGACGTGGAGATCGGTGGCGACTTTAATTGGGATGCACTGTTAAAAAAAAAAAAAGCAAACCCCAGGAATGGCCCCCGGAAGGGGGCTGGGCAGCACTGCTTTGGCTAAGCCGCAAATGGCAGGTGTCCAGTTGACATCATCGCTATGGCGGGCCATGCCACACCCTCATCGGAGATAGCACCATAATATCCATCGCCGGGGAAGAGAAGGAAGAAACATTCTCACCTGTGCCCAGCTGCCTTCCTCATTGTCCTACATGTAATAAATGCAGCGTGTCGGGAGAAAACAGATTGAGGTACAGTAAGGAAATGTCTCTGCTGTTACTGCACGGCTTGGAGCCCGAAACGCTGAGGTAACAGCCAGCCAGCATTAGGCTCTCGCGCTTTCTTGCCCTGGGGAACGAGTTGCACCTGCTTCCCTTATTACCCCCCCCCCCCCCCCCTTGCCCTGGGGAACCTGGTAGTGCCAGGCTCCGGCGCACTGGGAGCTCACATTCCTTTACCCCATGCCCCTTGGCGCTGAGGGACCAGGGACTGATGGGCTCTCACACCCCCTGGGCACGGGGGATTAGAAAGCACTGCGCCCTCGGGGTACCACCTGGTGCTGGGCCCCGCGCACTCTCACCCTGCGGGAGCTGCGTGCAGGGATTTTAAACGGCGTGACGTAAGGTACTCTCTGCAGTCAGACTCACCAGTTTGCTTGAGGTTGCCAGGTTTTTCATTTCTTCATGTGTGACCCAGACATTTCCAGAGGACTAAGGGGAGAAGCCAAGAAGCCAACCATGAATTAAGGAACAGACCACAGCGTGCAGCTAGAAGGGCAACTGGTTTGGGTACAGAGAGCTTGGAAACGGCGCTGGTACTGGATAGCACCCTCAGGCCTCTGTTCCAGTCTGATGTACAGTAAGCGATGAATTTACTGCAGCCTTAGATCAGAAACCTGGCTGCAGATCTAACAGTGTTTACCCTAAATTTTTATTCTCCGGTTGCAGGTCGCCTTTCAGCCTTTTGTGCTACGGTTGATAACTTTTTGACCTTCTAGCTAAGCCTGAAATCCTGTATAATATGGAGTGGGGGATAAATCTCTGCCATAGGGACAAAGCCAGCTGCACTGAAAAACAAAACTTGGTTTCAGCCAAACAAATCGAGGATTTCTGCACAGCCTTCCCTTATAATAATTATTGTTTGGTTTTTTTTTTACAGAATCAATCAACCAGGACCGCAGGTTCTGCCATCTTCATCTGCTGGAGACAGAGAAATACTGGAGGGGGGGCTGCAGGTGGCGCATCCTACGTACAGGGGGTGCCCTTCAAGTTTTTTCTCTGTCTCCATCTGCTGGAAGGGAGGCATAACCCAGCAGTCTGGGCTGATCCGGGTACGTACAGGGAACTTCCTGTCAAAAAAGTAGCAGCAGAACCAGTGGGGCAGACGGGCATTCACCTCCTGTCTTTTCGCCCTTCCCCGTCCTCTCACATTGCCTTTCAGCCGTGCCAGGAAAGTGCACAAAAAAAAAAAATATCAAGGCTGTGTGGCTGCTCTCCTGCTTTCTCTGCGGCCTGGGAGGGCAGCCAGAAACAATCCTGTCACCACGAGCTCTGCTCCGTTGCTGCAAGGAGCTGGAACTGATTTACACCGGCTCTACTCGGTCTCCTTGCATCCTGGAAAAATAAGGTGGCAGAAGGCCATTCTGAGGCTGTTCCAGAAATTAGGTCCTGGGTACAGGCACAAAAAGGGGTTGAGTTGGTGCAAGCTGTGGTGCCAATCAAGGCCAGGGCTGAAGCCTTGACGACCGGCATTACTGCACGTAAGTTTCAAACCTCTGCTAATTCAACCCCTGCTTGTGTTTATTTTATTTTTTTTTTTTGATCTGCAGCATCCGCTTCAGTTATCACCCCCTTCTCCTTTTGTTCCCTGTAGAAGAGGCAGGGAAGGGGGCTGCATGACCGAGCAGAGTGGCTCTTCTCTGCTCTGCCTACTCCAGGCTCGTTCCCTCTCCTCCCTCTCCCTGCAGGTTGCCTGAAGGGAAGGGGCCGGAGCAGATGCTCTAACCTCTTAAAGGCTGAAAAGAAGTGGCGGAGAACTGTGCTCCCGGCCATTCCCCCACCGATGAGCAGTCAATCCCGTTCTCCACTGCGTCCCAGCGCTCCTGGGCTGCGTGGCCAACCCTTGCCGAGGCTCCCTCCCCCCCAAATCTGACTGCTCTGCATCGGCTCCATGCGGGCAAAGGACGCGTCGCCGAGGCACTTACCGTCCTGGAAGTCGGTGGCGCAGAAGGGCTCGTTAACGAAACCATTTCCTGAATGGCCAAGCGCAGTTTCAGCCGATGGAGAGCGTTGCTGATGCCGATTTCCCGCTGGATCTCCGTATCGGACAGGGCGGACATGATGGCCCCGCTCTTCACGTTGGCTCTGCACGCCGCGACGTACCAGGCTGGCATCCCTACCCACAGCTGCCGAGAGAGAAGAGCAAACTGAGGCCCGCACGCCGCATCTTTTTCCCTGATTATTCCCTGCTAAGAGCTTTGGCAGGTGGAAGAGCCAGGTCACAGCCACAGCGGCACCGCCTGGCTAACGGCTCCGCCGCTCCGTGGCAGCCACTCCCACGGCAGTGGTGGACCGGCTGACCTTCAAAGGCTATTCTGTGCGCGATTTTCAGACAGGAAGACTGTAACGGCAATGATCATAAAAGCCCACTCAGCCGCCCCCACTATGGTAAGAGTGCACCCAACAGAACTGATGCATACAGAGGCCTGGGGCCCCTAGAGCATCCCCTCACTGCCACTCGTAGGCCTTCATCAGAGGAACGTATTATCCCCGTCTCCCCCCCCAGCAAGCCCAGGCCTGACCGGCCTTGACAGACCCGAATCTGAACCCAAATCGGCTCTCGTTAAAAACGTTCCTCCGCAATGAGTTGAGACAGTGGTTTCAAACCGGTTTTAAGTGCCACATTATTATTATTTTTTTTTTTATTTATTATTTAACTTCTTTTACTATACCGATACTCAAGACAAGGTCTTATCGTACCGGTTTACAATATAACTGAGGGGGAAACCAATTTAACAACTAAGTTAAACCGAATTAAACCGAATTGATCAGTAATTCTGTTATTGGAAAGTCGGTATAGAAAAGCTATAAATAAATAAATAAATAAATAAATAAATAAATAAATAAGTGGAAAGGTAAAGTTACATTAAACAGGGAGCGAAAACATGGGAGATGGAAAACAGGAGAGATTTTAAACGATAACAACTGGAGAGTGATAAAATTAACGAAAACAATATAGTAGCGAGACATATAGAGCCACATATAGAGCCACATATAGCCACAATATAGAGCCACATAGAACTGTGTTTTGCCATCAGAGAATTCATTAAAACCAGTTTGAAACCAGTTTCAAACACATCACGGGACAGTTAAATAACGAAAAGCCAGCCCGTGCTTTAATTAGAACGGTCCAAGCCAGGGCTTTCCGGACTGCTTGACAGAAATATCCCATCCTTAGTGTGACTCAGGCTCCAGGAGTTTTCCTGCTTGGTTATCTGCGGACGCTTTTCTTTTGCACTGTCATTTTAACTTAATTTGCTTTTATATGTTTTTTGTTTTCTGGAGGAGGTTTCAGCTGGCAGACACATATTTTCTTCCTCAATGACTCCCGTTAGTGGCACTAATGTGTATCAATTTTTTTTTTCTCCCATGGCGTTTCTTCTTAAAAACTAAATACAGATAAAATTGAAATGTCAATTCCATCTGTATCCATCCATAAAACAAATCTTAAAAACTGTAAGGCTTTAATTGCAATTGTGGAAAGAGAAATGTGACTCTGAAATCAAAGCCAAGGGCTGGCTCTTTGGGAAATCTAAAACTGCTTTTTTTGGGGGGGGGGAGGGGAGGGAGAGGAGGAGGGGGAGGTGAAAACAGATGAGAATCAGCTCAGTCCATCCGCTGGGATGGTGCTCTTTGGATGCCTGAAGCGGGGGCTGGGCGGGACGGGGGGGGGGGGGGGAGTCAAGCCTGCGCCCTCCTCCCACTTGACTTGGGGACACTTTGGGGGATGGAGGTTTTCTGGGGTATTTGGTGGGGGGTGGGGACGGGCAGCAGGCATTTGGGGTTTTAATATGGAGGGAGCAGCCGGGCAATTTTTTTAAATAACATTTTTTATGTTGGGCTGCGGGGAATGGGGTTTTTTAGATTACAGTCGGTGCAGGGAGGGAGACTGGGGCAGCTCTGGTAAGGATTTCGCTGGTCAGAGCTAACCAGCTAGGGGTTTGATTCCCCTAAGTTATTTTCCCACAGGCACAGGACACAAGAAAAGCCTTAGTAAATCAGGCCCTAAGCTTGCTAAGTCTGAGCTCTTAGACAGAACACCTGGCCCATTGGGTTCAGCTGAAAATTTGGCTATAGCTAGCACTTATCTTTATGTATTTATTAATGAATAATTGATATTTCTTGGCTTTGAAAATGCACCGCAGAGTGAAGGAGTCCCGCTATCTCCAGGCCCATCCTCCCCCTCGGTGACTTCTCCTGCCGCATTCACTGCCAGAGGGCGAGACGCACGCAGTCCTCACCTCCAGCCAAGAGACAACTGTCGGACCATCCCACTGAGCGAAGGGGGTGCCTTTCCTCCGCGCCTCTTCCAAAAGGTCATGTCTAGAGAATGAACAGGGCAGCGGGCATTAATTCTCTGCTCCAGGAGCTCAGGTACTGAGAGCAAGTGTGGCTGCTTTATAGGGGATTTAGGGACCAAGCACACCAGTTTGCACCCAGTGGAAATAGGGATGAAATACAACGAAGAAGGCCACTTGAAACCGAAAATGGCCTATGAAAATACCCCCAAATTTTGGGATATATTTTAATTTGTTATTTTTAACAACAATTTAAAAAAAAAAAAAAACAAAAAAAAACCCAGATCTCCTGCAGCCCAAGAATCATCTTCCTGCCTTGTCACACAATTTAACCTGGGGTCCAGGCCTGCCCTGCTGGACCTCCACAAGCCCCACTCCTGCCACAAATCTAACCCAGCCGGGTCCCTCCCAGGCCCAGCCGAGACATCCCTGTGCCCTTCACAACCCTACCCCCGTTAAAATCTGCCAGGGAGCTCTCTCTCCTCGGCCCGCACTTACCCCCCTTCCCATGGTCCTGGCTCGTACCACGGCACCAAGCACCTTAAATATGGCGCTGCCTGCCTGGGGGACAGCACCAAGCTGACATCACTTCGGGGCTTGCCTGCGCCATAAATGTACGGCCGGCCATACATTTAAGGACACCACTGCCAGTCAACACACGCCACGCGCACAGAAAATCTCACTTTCTCCGCAGTCTCCGGTCCTTCTCGGCCTGCGTGCCCAGTTTTCCAAAGCCCGGCGAATCCTGGAACACGAACTCCACATCTGGCGCGATACCTGCGGGAAAGGATTTCAAGAGGATTCTGCTCAGAGTCCAGCCCCGGAAACCTCTTCTCCGACCTCTGTTTAATGAGCCGGCGGAAGGGAAGAAAGGAGGGCGACCTTCCAGCTCCAGGCCCCGACCTTCTGTGCTGTCGCCTACGTGCTAAGCTCTACTGGGCAGGAACCTTGCTCTCAAGCACTAATCCCTGACGGGCAAGCCACTTACGGGCAATTGATGTCGTGCCCAAAAGGGCTTAAAGGCCAGAGGCAGAGCTATGTGGGAAAACGCAGGGGCCAGCATTCGAGGGCGGGACAGGGCAGGGACCACTACCTCATGTAACAAAGAGTGGAGATTCTATTCCCCCCGTATATGGGGTGGGCAGTTTTGTAAAAGGCGGTTTCTGCCAGCGGAAGGCCCTTTGAAAGTCACCCCCCTCGCTATGTGCCACCGGTCCCCAGCTCGGTCCCCTCCTTCCTCCCTATCTCTGCCCTGCCTTTTCCACTCTGAACCTTGCACATAAAGCTGCCAGGGCTTTGGGGTACTCTCTTCTTTTCACTGCACTGGGCATGGGCGGGAGCACAGTGAGGGGGGGTCCTCCCGCCTCCCAGTTGGGCCTCGGGAATTTGTGGGGTTCCAGGTGGGGCAGAAGGCAGGAGGGGACCTGGAGCCAGCTCTTGAATGTTCAGATCTGGCGGGTGGGAGGGGAAGGACATGGGCCACTGTGATGCTGACAGAGGTGGGGGGATGTGAGAGGGACTGGGCACTAAGTCATCAACGCTTTTTTTTTTTTTTTTAATGTGGGTGGCCTCGCTTAACATTTCTAACGTGGAAGCGTTACCCCTAGTTTAGTTTATGCTTCCAGGTGTTTGCCTGTCAGAAACAGGTGAGTTAAAACCCTCGCTCCCAGCGGGACGGGTTTTGGCTATCGAGGGGTGGGATGGGAGGGTCCGGGGGGGGGGGCGGGGGAGAGGTGCACCCAAGTCCTTTGATACTGTGGGGTCTGAAGATCTGGGGAAAGGGTGCCATGGGAGCCCAGAGATGTTTGGGGACTGCGGGGTGGCCAGCCCGACAGGACCCTTTATATATAAGCCTGGAGAAGGGAAACATTCTGGCCGCAGGCCCTTTGATTTTTTCCTTTTTTTTATATTGATGGCACTACTTCTTTGAAGATATTCAGTTAAGTAGAACGTTATAGAGCTATACAAGACCGGATTACTTTAGGCCAGCTCTGAAGCATACCTAAAGTTATCCGGCTAACCTAGCCAGATATTCCCAATTTTCAACTAGGTTAGCCAGATACCTCAACCCTTTCCAGGAATGCCTCTTTTATCTGGCTAAATATGCCAAAATTTCCAATTAGATGAATAACTTTAGAGTTATCCGTCTAAATGGCTTTTGAATATGATCCTCTTAGTAGTTATCAGCTAAATTGTGGCCGCTGAACGGGTCGGGTATTCAGACATCAACACTTAGCCGGTTAAGTCCCTACTTATCAGGCTAAGTGGTGCTGAATATCAATCTCTTAGGTGCTAAGCTGGATGAAATTTTCACCTGGAAGAATCTACTATCGAGTTAAATACCTTTGAAAATCATCCTTGAATGAACAGAGGTCTTTTCCCATGTCTCCTTCCTGTATATCTACCATGAGAGAGACCTTCTCCATATCTCCTTCCTGTATCTACCATGAGAGAGACTTTCTTCTATGTCTTCTTCCTGAAGACTAATGAGAGATCTTCTCTCATGTCACCTTCCTCTATCTACAATGAGAGAGAAGTTCTCCATATCTCCTTCCTGTATCTACAAGGAGAGACACCTTCTCCTATGTCTCCTTCCTGTATCTACCATGAGAGAGACTTTCTTCTATGTCTTCTTCCTGAAGACTAATGAGAGAACTTCTCTCATGTCACCTTCCTCTATCTACAATGAGAGAGACCTTCTCCCATGTCTCCTTCCTGAAGGCTATAATGAGAAGAGATGTCTCATGTCTCCTTCTGAAAATGCTAATGAGCGAGACCTTGCCGCATTGCTCCTTCCTTGCCCAGATGGATGAAGCGTGCTTTCTCCTTCTTCCCGAACAAACGTCCAATGGAGGATTTGATTCCCTTTTTCTTCACGCCTTTGTGCAGCGAGTCCTGGCTGCTGCCGCTGCTGCTGGGATTGCTGGCCTGATCATCCAGGGAGCTGGGAAAGGGAGACAACCAAAACAATGTTGTCTCCTTATGTTTTCTTACATTTTACACCAATTACAGCGTCAGCCAGTAATTAAGCCTGGAAATCTGCGGCTAGTCATCGGATGGGCTACATGCACTATGTTCTTCTCCCTGCCTTTGACGCAGGAAGCGAAGAGACTTCTCTCACCTAGTTTTCCTGATTCTTAGGGATTTTCACACGATAAAGAAGGGATAATGAAACAGCGAAACTCTCTTGCAGCGATTTTCTTCCTGAATCCCCACCAATCCCCTTCAAGTCTCACAGGGGTCCCTACTGCTTTGTTTACCTTGGCCCATCCTCCAGGTTCAGTGCCAGGGGTGCGAACTTCTCCAGTCGCAGGTTCCGGGGAGAGGGAGGAGGTGAAAGTTCACATTTTATGGTGGCCTTATCCTCACTGCTCTCCTCCCGCGTCACTGGCGACTGCACAAAGAAGAAAAAACCAGGGGTGGTCAAGACCAACAGACATTGCACACCAGGAGGGCCAGATTGGGTTCATGGGCCCCACATAAGACACAGATCCAAATGTCAGGAGCAGAATCAGTGTCTTAAGCAGCGTGAGGGTCTCTCTATCCCCCTTCCCCATCTAATACTGCACAGGTCCGGGAAGTGAAGTCTTTCTGCCCACGTAACCCCCATGATGTACCCAAGTGAAGCCTTCCAAAACTGCCTCCTAAAATTGCAGAAACTAAAACATTAATAAAGATCTTAAGGACCACATTTAAAGATTAAGCGAGGGGGGGGAAAATCCCTTCTAAATTCTGTGTATTTTCTGTGCGCTCCGGCTTCGTATTTGTGAAAAAAAACAAAAAAACCTCACCCCAGTCTCCTCCAATACGCGCTAAGCCAACTGCGTAAAAATTCCACGCCAGACCCTATTTCACTGCAGTTTTCGAATGGCATGAGTTTTACCTCAGTTTAAATTGGGGGACCGCCATCACCCCATCAAGGCATGTTAAAGCATATAGCGTGAAAACGCGGCACGTGGGTAACGTGTCAGACTCACCAGTATTTTCCGACGGTGCTTCCTTAGGTCACTAGGCTGATTGAACAAGCGAGAAGACAAAATATTAAGGGGTTAGCACCAAGCTCTTTTGTTATGTAAAAAACTGCAAGATCCCACTCCATTAAAGCAGTGTTGGATTTAAGCCCCGAGATACTCCACTTTTCTGCACAAATCTGATACCATGAATATCGACAAGCTAAAGCCCAGAATTCCACACAGAATAAAGCTGTGATTGAGCAGGACTTCCCATGATGGCGCTGTCCTGACTGTGCATGACATCCTGCGGTGGCGCTGTCCTGACTGTGCACGATGTCCCATGGAGCAGCAGTAAGTAAGTGAGCACAAAATCATGAGTAGATGTGACCTAGTGCTTAGAGCAATGGACTGGGAACCTATCTGAGCTGCTGTGGAGGGGTTTATTGATTTTTTTTTTAGTATTTTATGTAATTTATTGATGATTTATACGGATGGGTTGGTTTTAACTCTAATATTATATGTTGTGATTGTATTTGTTTTTCATGCTTATTATAAATTGCTGCAGTAGCATTTTGCCAAATTGAAGTAAAAAATATTCAGTGAGCAGTAAGCAATAAAGTTAACCGGATATTCAACAGAACATGGCCGGTACGTGATCCGCTGAATACACCCAGCTCAGGTTATTCAGAAACAGTTAACCGGGTGCTTTTAGCACAGGTGTTATTCCAACTAACTTTAGCCAAGTGGTGCTGAATATTAGCTCTCACCGGCTAAAATGTAACCACAACCATATCACTGCCTCTTTTCATCCAGCAAAATTTTGTGCAGTCGGACATCAAGTGAGATATTCAAATCTTGCGCTTTGTCTAGATAACTTGTTACCCGGGCAAACCATATCTATATTAGGGGTGTGTGCATCAATAAAGATTCATTTTATTTTGTTTCACCACTTCACTTTTTTTTTTGTTTTCGTCAAGATTTTTTTTTGCATTTTAAAATTTTTGTTTTATGTGCACTTTTTTGAGTTGGTGGTGCACACTATTTTTGATTTTGTGGGCACTATGTGAGTTGTAATAGTGCACACTAACTCACACATAGGGGTAGATTTTCAGACGAGCGCGAACAGCCTACTTTTGTTTGCGCTCCAGGCGCAAACAAAAGTACGCTGGATTTTAGTAGATACGCGCGGAGCCGCGCGTATCCACTAAAATCCTGGATCGGCGCGCGCAAGGCTATCGATTTTGTATAGCCTGCGCGCGCCGAGCCGCGCTGCCTCCCCCCGTTCCCTCCAAGGCCGCTCCGAAATCGGAGCGGCCTCGGAGGGAACTTTCCTTTGCCCTCCCCTCACCTTACCCTCCCTTCCCCTACCTAACCCACCCGCCCGGCCCTGTCTACACCCCCCCCTTACCTTTGTCGGGGGATTTACGCCTCCCGGAGGGAGACGTAAATCCCCGCGCGCCAGCGGGCCTGCTGCGCGCCGGGCCGCGACCTGGGGGCGGGTACGGAGGGCGCGGCCACGCCCCCGGGCCGTAGCCACGCCCCGTACCCGCCCCCAAAACGCGGCCGACACGCCCCCGGAACGCCGCGACGACCGGGCCCGCCCCCCGACACGCCCCCGACACGCCCCCCTCCGAGAACCCCGGGACTTACGCGAGTCCCGGGGCTCTGCGCGCGCCGGGAGGCCTATGTAAAATAGGCTTCCCGGCGCGCAGGGCCCTGCTCGCCTAAATCCGCCCGGTTTTGGGCGGATTTAGGCGAGCAGGGCTCTGAAAATCTACCCCATAGTGTGCACTAACTCAAAATAGTGTGCACTAAATGAAAAATTTAAAAAACAAAATTTTGTGAATGTATTTATTGTTTTGGTTTAGAAACAATATGAAACAAAATAGGCATTAAAAACAAAAGCATGTCCCTAATCTATAATCAACCTACAGAAGGACAAGGATTCAAATCCTGCTTCTCCCACATTGACACTCCTTGTGTCCTTGGGTTGAGCAAGCTTAGGTAGCTTCAACTGAAAATCAGCTCCACGCCCTTTTCAAAGTGGAGTCTTGTGTTCCTACTCCTGAAAACCTCACAATTTAATCTCAGTGGGGACTTTTTACTAATGACGCACCTTAGCGTAATTTGATAAGTAGGCCCCTAAGTCTGAGTGGCTCAGGGACTCACTGAAGGCCATGGATCTAGGAGTATCTGAGTTCCCCGCTCTGTACTCTCACCCCTCCACCACTCTTCCCACTTAGGAGCAGATTATTCAATAGAAAAAGGTTTTCCATACAATGAGAAAAAAGGTAGTTTGGAATACGATGCCAAGAAGCTTTGAGTTTGATTTGGCTTGGGTACTAAACGAGCAGTTTTAACAAGCTCAGAGAGACAAGCGGAGAGACAATAATCCTGTGTCTGTTTCTTTCTGATCTTGTACAGCAAAACTTGGAGATGATTTGGGGATGGAGGGGAGCAAAGGCAGAGCCAGTCCTCCTATGCACCCTAAAGAGCCATGGTCTTGCATTCAGTTGGCTGTGAAGCAACCATCCTTCCAGCTCATCTTGATCTACTGATTTCCCTTAACTGCTGGCAGGCTTCTAGGCCATTTGGATCCTATTCGAGCCTCACTTCATGACCAGGAAAGGAAACAGGGAGGTATCTGAAGTCCGTTTGTGATTGACAGGCTTCCTCCCTTTTAGTCTCTCTCTCCACCCCCCACCCCCCTTCACTAGCCAAGTGTCCCAGCAGCAGTGCTCCAGCCCAGTCTCACAAATCATGCCCCCCCCCCACGGCTTTCAGAATCCAGCAAGCGGATGCCCACAAACCAGGTCGTTGGATGTTGCTGTCGAGCAGCATCTGCTATTCTCTCCCAGAGGCTCCAAAGCAACCTCTACAGAGCACCTCCCAGACCCCTACTGACCCCAAGGAAACAGGAGTCGTAGCCTGCTGGGTGGCGGCATTGCTGGGATACTGCATGGGCTCAGGGCAAGCTGTTTTAATGGATACAAGGAGGTCCTCACACAATGCGTCATGGTCTGCTTACAAATGCACAAATGTAAAATAACTGCATGATAGTAGAGCACGCGTTAGAATGGCCTTCTTTGCTCTTGCCATCATGTTACATGCACAGTATTAGAAGACAATCATCTCTCTTTGGAAATGGTGACTGTTGTTTCATGTGCAATAGGAGAACATGGCCTGGGTATTAAGGTTTGGGAAACCTACCAGAGTCATGATGCCCATGCGGCCCAGCTCGTGGGGGGTACTCCATAAGGACAGCTTTGGTGTTGAGCGGCCGCTGATGGGGGCTGAGGGGCTTGACAGTGACAGGGTGGTGAGGGACGTTGGGATGGACAGCCTCTTGCGACACTGGGTGAGATTCAGGGCCTCCATGCTTCCACCAGTCACAGCGGTCTCAATCTCTTCAGCTCGGAGCTCGGCAGATGCTTTCTCTTCCTGAATCATCCTGCGGAAACAATGCAACAAGGCTGTGGTGAGAGCCAGAGGAAAGCAAAGGGCCGGGCAGGCGGGAGGTGGGGGTCAGGAAAAGGTAAAATGGTGATATCTCTGTAACATTTATCGTCAAAACCTCATCTGAAACATAGAAATGACGGCAGAAAAGGACCAATGGTCCATCCAGTCTGCCCTGCAAGCTTCCCATGGTGGTATCTGCCGTGCAGGCTACCCCCATGGATGATCAGTCAGTTATGCTTGACCTGCTTTGCTTATGGACTTAGCCGTACAATCAGTCCTGTGTTTTTTCCTTAATGTCCGCACATCAGTACCCCAGACTGTAAAAACGTCTTGGCTCATGTTGGTTGTCCCTGAATCCAAACTCCTCTTTCCCTCCACCCCCCACCACCCTCCTTCGAAGCAGAGAACGATGTTGCAGTTGCATTAAACCCTACCATTGAAGCAGAGAGCAATGATGGAGTTGCATCAATGGTATCAAGGCTTATTGGTTAAGGGTAGTAATCTCATGCCTTCTGTTAAGGGTGGTAACTTCTGCTCTGTGCAGGTTACACTTATGCTTATCAGTTTCCCAAACTGTAAGAGTTGGGCTCCTCAGTTGCTGTTTAAATCCAATTCCCCTTGTCCCCTGCCGTTGAAGCAGAGAGCAATGATGGAGATGCATCAACGGTATCAAGGCTTATTGGTTAAGGGTAGTAGTAATCTCATGCCTTCTGTTAAGGGTGGTAACTTCTGCTCTGTGCAGGTTACACCCATGCTTATCAGTTTCCTAAACTGTAAGAGTCGGGCTCCTCAGTTGCTGTCTAAATCCAATTCCCCTTGTCCCCTGCCATTGAAGCAGAGAGCAATGATGGAGTTGCATCAATGGTATCAAGGCTTATTGGTTAAGGGTAGTAACCCCGCACCAGCAAGTTATCCCCATGCACGCTTTCTTCGTTTCCTGTAGGACTTGGCCGTAGAAGCAGACCTGTGCTTTTTCCTTTATGTCTGCTGTGTTTATTTAAAGCCATTCATAATTAGATTTGATTTATCATTACTGCGTAACAGAATCCCAGACCATGGAAGTCGGGGCCCTCGGTTGTCATCTGAATCCAATTCCTCTTTTCTCCCCTGCCGTCTAAGCAGGGGAGAAAAGCTTATTGGTTACTTATTGGTTACTTATTGGTTAAGGGTAGTAATCTCCATGCCTTCTGCTAAGGGGTAGTAACTGCTGTACCAGCAAGTTACCCCCTGAACGCTTATTTCATTGCCGTCCTCTAGCCTCTAGAGATCCAGTATTTATCCAAAGCTCCTTTGAATTCTTTGACTGATCTTTTCTTCACCACTTCCTCCGGAAGGGAAGTACTGTGTCCGGTACTGGAGGTTGCACATCCAGAAACGCATAGACGGGAAAGAGACCTTCTAGAGGACGAAAACCAAAATGGTGTGTGCGGTGAGTACTCCAGAAACCTTATGAAGGGATACCTGAGGACCCAAACAGGCACACCCACTAGTAGAGGAAGGACATTGCAAGGTATTAATAACGCACAGGGAGCAGACACTTCTCGGTGAGGATGTTCCAGAGCAAGGTGTCCTGATGTAAGGCTGGAAGTGGGTAGACACAGAAACTAGATAAGGAAATGTTTTCTTACAGAAAGGATGGTGAATGCATGGAATGGCCTCACGGGAGAGGCGGAGGCAAGGCAAGGCAAAAACAGTAAAAAAAAAAAAATTTCAAGAAAGCCTGGGAATAAACAGAAAGAATTAATAGCAGTGGGAAAGTGAAGATCCCATAGGGTCTGTGATATTGCAGTACGCAGGGAGCATGGGCAGATTGTCATCTCTGCTTCTATTTCAATCTACTCAGGCACTGGGGACTATAATCTACTCTTCCATTGAGTTTTATTTCACTTCAAATTATCCTCCTTATTGTCAGATGAAGGCTTGATGATGGAGCAGTTCTGGCCATGCACATTTACTAGAGGAATTATTCTATGGGCTGTACGGCTAGGCTGGTGTCGGAAAACGCGGGAGAACGGCTGTACCTAATCTCTTCATTAATAGCATTGAGCTGTTCCTGCAGCATCAACGCCAGGGTCTGCGTGTCCGAGTGTCCGCTGGACGACAGCACCTCCATGGAACCAAAGACCGTGTCTCTGCCATCGTCCTCGTCAAGGTCTGACAGCTCCAGATCGCTGTCGGTAGTGTGCGCCATGGTGCCGGGTACTCCGGGCAGCGGAACATGGTCCAGATCCTGCCAAGAAGAAGCCACAACATTAAGCAGAGGGAAGAAGGCATTCAATGGCATTAAACTGCTTTTCTTGGCCCAATGGCCGTTCCTTTATCCCCCTCAGCATCACAATCTCCCGCCTGGATCACAAATGCACTGGGAGTGAACAGAACATAACTGGTGTGGCAGTTGCCTCATGGAGCACTGCGGGCAGGGCAGGATAAGGCTTCCAAGGATATTAATGTTCCCCTATTGAATAAGCAGTTCCTTTCACGATACAACAGATGGAGTTTATCAGCTACTGCCAGATACTATTAATAGACTGTTATCATGTCAATTACTTCATTTAGGAGCCACGAAAATTTGCACCTGCTTTGTGTACAGATACTTTGTGAATGGAGAATTACACGCACAGATTTCCAAATACGATCCACCTGTTCAACCTCTGCACACCACCAGAACACCTTCTGCGATCCCATTACCCTTGGACAAGTCAACCCTATGGCTTTAGCTCAGATTTCTCCGGCTAAATATCTATGAGATCCTCCTCCGGGCCACGAAGACCCTCAGCAAGCACAATTTGTAAATCCTCTCCAGTGATCGGCTGCCCATTTCTTATTAAGAGGACGCGCATCACAATATTTTTACAAAGAGGCTCGTGCAATTACGAAGGGTTTTGTTTAATCAATTAAAAATTGATGGGGATGTGCATGCAAAACCTTCAAATAGAGCACTAAAACCCTCATTAGCTATTCTCACCCTATTCTCTAACAAGAGCTAAATATTACTAAGGGCATGGGTCCCTGGTAAATTTAGCAGCCGCTTGGAGCCTGGTGCTAAATTTGCCAGCATTAACACAGAGGGAAAGATCTTGTCCTCGGATCCTCTTCCTAATCTCAACATATGAATATTTGTATTTAGTTATATAGGGGGTCCATATTCACAAGTTAGCCCGCTAAATTAATATTTGGACACTTAGCCGGCTACATTCTAGTAGAATTTAGCCAGATAAGTTAGAGACGTTCCAGGGGCATAACGGGGAGGAGTTTAGTTAGCCGGACGTGTTATTCAGAGTTAGCTGGCTAATTCTGGTCGGCCCGTAGAGCTGTCCTAGAGTTAGCCAGTTCAACTTATTCGGCTAACTTTAAGATGGCCGGGTATATTCAGCGGCACGGCTGCACCACTGAATATACAATGCTAGTTAGCAGAGCTGCACAGTGGCTGAGTACGGACAGCTTATACCTTTTCATTGGCAGCTCAAGGCGAATGGGTCAGGGGATTTGTACTGGGAATGAGAGGGAGAGGGTTGCCGGGACTAAGTTATAGCGTGGTTGTATGTTGTCGTGTTCTCTGCGTTGTATTTCTCTCTCATTGGATTTGGATTTGATTGTTGTAACCTGTTCTGGGTGTTTTGCGCCAAGATGGGCTGGAAACCTAATATATGGAATGAAATTCATCTCTACAGGACAGGAGATTATAAAGCAATTTACAGTTGTATGAGAGCTGCTATCTCAGATAAAAGTGTGGTTTATTTAATAGTGCAGCAGCAGGCTGAAACGTTAGAGGCATTGAGAAGGAATCAGTGTTAAAGGCGACTGCTAGTGTGGATCTGGAGCTGTAGGGCAAGCAATTAAATCACATAACAAGGGTCATTGTCAAATGAACTTCTGCATGACAAATGGGGTTTTACCTGCAGAAATGACCCGTTTAAAACCTTCCCGCCCAATATGCAGGTACAGTCTGCATGGGCGTAACTTTAGGTGCATAGTGGAAAGGTGTTCTGGTGGGGCGGGGGGTGCATGAGACTGGGCGGGGTTTGGGCTTACTTTTCGATTTTGAAAAGCACATGCACGCATTTTCTTGTAACAACTCCCCGCACAAATCAGCAGACGTAACTTGTCTGGGCAAAAAACTTACGGGCCTAAAATTAGCTTTGAAAATTGATGCAATTTGTGCATGTAAGAGCCCACAAAAGTATGCAGGCTGTCATACAATTATCCCCGATGAGCGCAGGGGGGCAAGAGATGGCACAATAATGCAGCCTTCCAGAAGGAGTGAGGTTTCCTGTAGTGTGTCTGTAGCAACACACAAAAGTGGATGACTTCTAATCGTAAAGAATTCAAAAAATTACTAAAAACTCATTTATTCATTCAAGCTTTTCATTTACAATAATATCTAAATCACTTGTATCTGCATCCTATTTTTAACATTGTTTGTATAAAGTGTTTGCATTGTTTTTAAAATTATGTATGTGTTTTGAACATTTGTAAACCGCCTAGACGGATATATCATATCCATTTGTGCGGTATATAAAAACTTTAAATAAATAAATACCATGCAGCGCATGGCTCAACACATGACTGGACGCGCGTCCATATCCCCGATGCAAAATAGGGGTTAGCGCCCCCGATACAAAGGAAAATGAGCCTCCCACGCTCACATTTTTTACCCTCAAAAATTAACACCTGCCCTGGAGCAGGCTTTAATTCATGAGGCGTCCAAAAGGTGTACAGAAAAGCAGAAAATACTGCTTTTCTGTAGTTCCTCCGACTTAATATCATGGCGATATTAAGTTGGAGGAACCAAAAAAGGAGAACCCTAAAAAATATATATATATTAATTAAAAAATAAATAAAAAGTGTGCCATCCATTTTCCTAGCCCGAGGCTGTACACAGGTTAGGAAAATGGATGCTAGTAAAATTGAGGACCTGTTTTCCTAACCCGCTGACAGCCACCTCTCCTGAGTGCCCGCTGCCGACGAGGCGCTAGTGAGGCACAATTTTCCCAGTGCCTCCTTTTTATCATGGCAGCCCATTTAAATATAACATTGGGCGCCCCAGAGAGGTGCGTCAGCGGGCACTCAATCACGAGCCACCCGTTTTCCGCGAGCGCATCAACCTGTATGCGGGCCAGTCAAAGTGGCACTTTGCATACTGAGAAGCACCATGGGCTTTTCGGCGTTCCCTGGCTTGACTGGGGCTGAGGGTGCTGTGGAGGGGAGTCCCAGTCGTTTTAACACAGCAACGCCCACTGACTGGATTGAAAGTCCACCACTGTAAGGTTTTGCAAAGAGCCCTGATGTGTGTCCAGCAGCCGAGGACCATGGCTACGATGACTGGACTCTGTAGGGAGGTACAGATATACATCCACGCCACACAATGGCGCTGGAATCCTGGCCCGCCAGCATCATTTTGAAACAGAGTCCTGGAGGGGCAGGAGAGTCTGGGGTGTGCCCCTGCCCCTTTGATCCACAGAGGAGGTTAGTGGTGGGGGGAGGTCCCTCTGCATTTGAAAATGAAAAGAAACAAGTGAAATTTTGTTTTTGTTTTGTTTTGTTTTCAAAATGAAATGAAATGGAAATTTTGTTCAAATCTCCTGTTTCGTTTCAGATAAAAGCACATCCCTATATATATATAATTTAGAACTGTTAATAATAACATCAGGGTTAAGCACTTTGTGATTACCCAGAGTTGTCAAATAGAAATATTGGTACCATGTATTTTTACTGAAATTTGCTAATATAAAGTTGAGTTATATCAAGTTGTATAAAATTACATTAATGTTTATCATTACAGTATTTAAAGGAAATATTATGTAATTTCTATTTTGAAAATTTTGCACAAAGTGAGACTGGTGTGGTTGAGTATGAATGAAAGTTGATTTTAGTGAGGTAGAGATGAGATATGTGTCATTTTATGAAAGTCTGAATTTGTGATATTTGTTGATATAAAAATGAAATAAAGGAAATATCAGAAAGAATATAATTGTGCTTTTACTCCACTCTGAAATGAGTGTTTTTGATTGTTATTATTTAATAGGCACAAGAAGAGAGAGTAGCATTGCCTAATATTAGGATTGCTATATATATATATACATACATATACATATATATACATACACACACACACACACACACACACACACACACACATGAATATATATAAATATACACACACACACACCTACATGAATGTACTGCAGTGTAGAATTAGCTGTTTCTTTGAAATGTATTTGAGTGTTTTATGTACCGTCATTCCATGTGAGAATCACTAGATCACAACGGTGCACAGGTTTAACACTCACAGACAAAGGTAGGCATGCATACAGGTAAACATTGAAGGAAACATTTCAAATCTAAGGGTGTACCTCAAAGACAGACATATAGGATACATCTGTAATCATTATAAGGGGAGGGGGTCGAGAGAATGGGGTAATGTTCAATGTTCAAATAGTTTGGGATAACCGCTAAATTCATGTTTATGCCCACACACCCATTTACAATACTTGTGTAGGCACACAAGCACTAAATCAATATAAAAATAAGTCGATATACACTCAGGAACAAAAATGAATAAGATCTTAAAGTTATTCCCTCCCCAATACACACTGCTGAAAATAACCTAGCATGCTGCCCTGGCTGAAATCCAGGCTCTTCCACGGGCACAATAAAGGCCTCTTTCTGCCTTTCGGAGAGGTGGGCTTAGGCTGAGCTCCCCGCAGCTGTCACTGCATTATGAAATGGCAAATCCCCCCCCCCCCCCCCCCATGAATTCTTACAGGCCAAGGCAGCTGTCACGGAGGCAGAGGTTTGCGACACACGCCGGAGCGGCTGTGCGGCTCAGGGAGTAACCAGATCCAGCCCAATTAAGCACTCCTGGGCCATTCATTACAGAATCGGCAGGCAGGGAACGCCGAAAAGCCCATGGCGCTTCAGCACCGATCGCTCCCCGTATCCAGAGCGCACCGCGTTCCCTTCCCTGGCACGCTTTCGAGAAAGGGCTTTCGGTTTTCCGTGGGAAAACAAATACACGCACCCGTATTGGAGACACACAAAAAAAATAATAATAATAATACTGATTGAATTAGCACAGGATGGAAGCTTGGGAGTTCACCAAGGAGAAGTTCCTACCAGCGGCAGCCGGGCTGCATCCACAGAACCCTCCCCCCCCCCCCCCCCACTCAGACATTCACCTGCGTGGACGTCCTGACGAGGAGTCTGTGACTAAGGATCCGCTGTCCTGTGCCCTCATGAAGGAGAGGGACCGCAGGCCCCAAACCAAAAACAGCCTGCAGCTCGCACCATTCCTCTTCTCCCCATTGGGCAGGAGGTGGGGGTGACAGCAGAGCACATGCATGTGTGTTCCTCGTCTCTGGGGATGCCTGCCTCCGCCTCCCCCCCCCCCCCCCCCCCCACAGCACATCTCCAGTTTAGTAAGGAAGTGCTGGAAAGGACGAGGAGGAGGAGGAGGAGGCGGCAGGCACCCACAGAGACAGTGAGCCCCTGTGCACTCCACATCCACGGTGCTGGAACCTCTAGACATGTGCCTGGATGGGCAGACAAGACAGGCTGAATGCTCTTTTTCTGCTGTTGTGTTCCTATGTTACAGAGCAGGATAAAAAAAGGCTGCAGGTAGGGGCTAGAGGCTACAAGCAGGCAGGTAGGAGACAGGGAATGGGCCTGTGAGGCCAGGGACCACTGAGCCTGGGAGCTGGGAGAGGGGAAGACTAGTGCCGGTGGAGGCACGGAGAGTGCGGCTGGTGGGTGTGAGACTGGGGGCGTCTGGATCACAGAGCTGGTGAATAGGGGAGGTGGGAGACAGGCTGAAGGGATATTCACTGGGGGAGGTGGGTGCAGCCATGCATATATATATACATGCACATAAATAAAACCAAAGAAGGATACCACAGACTCTTAACCCTAAGACATCTGAAACCATTTCTCAACCCAGACGATTTCAGAACAGTCCTGCAACTACTCATTTTCTCCACATTCGACTATTGCAACTCCTTACTAGTAGGAATACCCTTTTCAACCCTCAAACCTCTACAAATATTACAAAACTCAGCAGCCAGAGTCCTAACAGGAACAAAAAGAAATGACCACATAACGCCCATATTAACATCACTCCACTGGCTTCCTATCACTGCAAGTATTGCCTAGAAAAGCAATGACCATCATTCACAAAATTTTAAACAAAGATGACCAAGGCCTAAACATGCTTAACATAACTCATCAAAAACCCTCTAGAAACCAACACTCCAATAACTCAAGTTACTTAAACATCCCTACCATAAAAGATGCACATCTTACAACAAGAGAAAGAGTCTTCTCCATCGCATTCCCCAAACTCTGGAACACACTACCTGAAGACTTGAAAACTCAGCACAACATAAAAACGTTCAAAAAAGACCTAAAAACTTTTTTATTCCGCAAATTCTTCACTGACCCACTATCAACTGACCATACCAACCATCAAATGAACTCTCAACTCTAATCTCCAACCAAACTCGCTTCCCTCCACTTCCAACCCAAGAATAGTTATTTGACCTGACTTGTTTATTTCTATATATGCTCATTCTGTTATAATGTTTCAATACTGTTAAGAAAATAATATTCACTTTGTAAACCGTTATGATGGCTCTACCGAATAACGGTATATAAAACTCATCAAATAAATAAAAATAAATAAATATACAGTTTGGCCTTGCTATAGCCTCTCTTTCGGCAGTAAGGAGAACATGTGGCACAAAGTGTTCCCTCACCTTGGTCGCTTCCACCTGGAGACCTGGAAACCGTCCCTTCAGAGTTCGTCGCAGCATGGGGGACAAGCCGACAGCCTCGGGCAGCACCTCCACGCCGGAGCTGGGCAGGTGCCTCACATCCGAAGTGCTGCCGACGTGTGAGCTGAAAGAAACACAGACAGACATCAAACGGCGGGCTCGCCTGCTGCGTGTGACGAGTTTCTGGAGGGAAGCAGTGCTGCTCCCAATATGCATCGCCCAATAATTCTGCCAGCTCCCAGAACAGAAGCACTGCCCCGCTCAACAGCTTCTCCTCCCACCGCAGACAAACGGAAGCCAGGGTGGTGGTGAGTTTATCGTCGGATTCCTCTGGTATTGCAGCGCCCACCTGAGACATCCGTGCCATAGGAATGCCAACAAGCTTCATGTCGCCCCCGATGCTTCTATGGACCACTGATGCACTGGAGTAAGAAGACAGACTCAGCCCGACTTTTAGGCACAGAGTTTGTCAGCTCCCCCCCCCCCCCCCCCCCATACCTATGATTTCAGCTGATAAACAGCTACTAAAAATCAGGAAATGTGGCCAGGTGATCACAAGTTAGATATTGCACACCTTTAACAAGTCAGCCCCAAGAAAGGAAATACGTGATGTGGGTTAGGAAAGGATTGAATTTGATGGTCCACCTACACGTAACCGCGTAAAAAAAAAACCATGAGGACAGAAGGAGTCTTTGGTCAAAATAGAAAGAAGGAACAAGAAGGAACAAGAAGGCCAGTGAGCCAGGGAGCATGAACCATCGCTCATCTTGAAAGGGAAGATAGCACACAAAACCTTCCAAGGCTCTCTCGTTTGTGGATGATTAAACCAAGGAATGCTTAATAACTGAAAAAGAAATGGAATCAGGAGCTGACAGGATGGAACAATCCCTGCCACCTATGTGAACTGCATTGCTTTAAATAATTGTTCTAAAACCGTCCCAGACACAAAGCCATAATGTCAGAAAGGGCTTCCCATTCCCCAGTTGGGAGGTGTCTGAGGGTTTGGAGATTAATTATTGTGAAGGATGCCAGAGGGTTCTTTGCTCTTTCCTTTTGGGCCCTCTTCCTCAAGGTGGAAGCGTCTGGGGCTCTACAAGGCAAGAAACCTGGATAGTTTTCCTCTCCAAAGTGGCCCCTACTGTGAGGGAGTCTGAGTCTAAGAAGATTCCTTTGGAGAGGAAAGCTTTCCCAGATCTCATCCACTGCAGCTCCCGTCTCCGTTTGTGACCCTTGTCCGTGATCAGCAAGAGCTTGTGAGCGGTAGTAAGCATGGTGTCTAAGGAGCCCTGAACTATGCAATCGCAATCTGCACCCAGCATCAGATCCCCCCCCCCCCCCCCCCCGCGAAAAAGTAATATGCGAAGAAGAGACCGGAGAGAGTCCATCGCAAGAGAAGCTGTGGACGGGGGCCCGTGTGAGGACACCGCAGAATCCATACGAGTCCAGGTGCTTGCATCTGAATCCCATCTGGAAGCATCCAGTATGGGAGTCCCCAGAAGGCCCAGGGGGTCAGAGGGAAAGGCATCTGCCTCAGGTCCTGCGGATAAGCGGCTCACTCACTTCACTTGCGCCCCATGAGGGAGGGTGCCATCGACGTGAAGACACCCGGGTGGCTCTCGTTAAAGATTTCAGTGGCGTGTCGGGCACGCACCTTTCAGAAGCTATCGTAGATTAAATAAATCACTTTCGTTTTTCCCGCTGCTGGACTGCATTTGTGCTCTGGAGCTGCTGAGAAAAGCCTGTAAGAGAAGATGCATCGTGGCCCAGAGGGATCCATTAACTAATGCACCTGTTTAAGCCAGGCTGCCAGATCGTCTGATAAAGAACAATTGCATTTGCTGTTTCTTTGGTGGGGATGCTTTAGTTCCGTATGCAGCTGCCCCTTCCTTGAAACGACTACATCTCAGCCCATCATCCTGCAAAATGTTTCACGGAGATAAATCCTGTAGACCCCGCTGCTAATGGCCGTGAGGTGCTGCTGAGCTGGGAGACTCGGGACAACCAGCGGTCAGCGAGCAACCCCCAAAAGAAGCACTAACTAGTGCTCCAGCCCGCCTCTCAGCCACAGGAGGGGACCTCAGTGCTGGAGCTATAATAAGGAAGACCGAAAGGACTGCTGGGAAGAAGCAAAGAGCGACCCAATAAGCAGACAGGCGGTGTCTGATAACTCCTAGTGAGAGCCAGATGAGGAGGAAGGAGAGTGGACATGTAAGGGAGAGAAAGATGACCAACTTCAGGGTCCGTTCCATGTGTCACTTGGCATTCTCTCTCCTGGAAGGAGAGCAGTCAATTTCACAATAAGATCTTCTAACATAGTTTAGGGTTGAGTTGAGGAGCAGGCGGGTCTATGCCATTATTTTATTTTGATTTGAATTATGGATGTCTTATTGTCCACCACCTAGGGCCTAGGTATTGGTGGTCTAAAATAAATAAATAATAATAATAATGCTGAATATCCCATGTAAGTTAGCCAGATAAGTCTTATCCTGTGATGCCACACATCCACCTCTGCTTGTTCGGGACTGTATAGACATCCTGTGACAGCATTCATTTAATTAATTTAAAATCATTTATAGCCTGCCATTCTTAAGTAAAAGCCATAACAAGGTGGATACAATATACACATTGACAATAAATGATACATAAACATAATACAAAACAAGAATTCAAACAAACATGATAAATACATCACATAAATATATAATGCAGCAAAATATAACAATCAGTCATGGATAGGAGGATGTAGTGTTTTATAATCAGCCTTATCCAGGTAGTCTGATCATGCCAACCAATTAGGAGAATGTTATGCAAACAAACTAGCACATTGGTGTGTTAATTAGAGATGGTGACCTATTTAATCTAATGTATCAACAATGTTCTCTGACACTGCTTCCAAATTGCCTTGCTGGTAATCTTGCACTCTCCTGGGATACCCCATTTCCAATAAAGACTTTTCTCTTGAAGTTGCAGTATTAAGTGTTTATTTTACAGCCCACAACGGCAGTCCTAAAAGTTATCAGGATAACGAACTTTTTTCCGGATATACTCAGCGAAACACACTGCCTGCATTCTGCGGAACATGCCAGTGACGTTATGCGGATAACTTGCCCGCTCGCTGGCGCTGTGAATACGGAGGGGCTCTGTATCGCCTGTGGTCTTTCGCAGGAGACAATCAGGGCAGACAGCTGGTTACTGCTGCACTGAGAAGTATTGAATTACCTTGCATGCGTGCTCTCAGCGGGGACCCCACTTTTGGATTTCAACTGCTCAACCTCAACGTGTAACTTTTCAATTTCGTTTGCCAGCCTTCCCTGAAAAAAAAAAGTTAGAAAAATGGCTAACGGAAAAGAGGCAGACTTTTGCACGTCATCTGCTCAGACTCTAAAGCGTTTGCTGCTGGGGTGAAAGATGCAATCCCAATCCCCGTTCTCTCTGCTCTTGGTGTTGCCCAGCTCCTCCCCTTCAGCAGGCCTTCTCCTCACTGCCCACACAGGAACCGGGCAAAGAAAAGCCCAGGCGGCCCAATCTTTAGACACTGGATAGCCAGATAAGTAGGAATGATCTGGTTATATTCAGCGGCTGCTAGTTAGCCGGATAAGTCAGTTCTCTAGCTTACCTGGTTAGCCGGACAATTTGGGGGCGGGCACCGGGCGGATCAGAGCACTGCTGCTTATCTGCCCAAGTTAGACCTGCTCAATAGCAAGGCTGAGATAAACAGATCATTTTTCAGTACTGACGCCAGGGAGTCCTGGACCTTTTCTCATTGGCACTGACCAAAGAGTCAAAGCCTTTCCCTACCTCTCCCCAGGTGAACACAAGAGCTCAGACCCAGAGACAGAGGAGGGAAACGGCAACCCTCAGAAGAGGCGACTGCTGTAATGTTCGGCAAGGCATTCCCCAGGAATACCCACAAATTCGGCAGCCCTCAGAGATCTGCTCCTGGAGAGAGGCTCTTATAGCCCCATCCTGCTGTGCAGAACAAGCCTGAGCATTCCAGGGCTTCTCCTCCCCAGTCAGGAATGCGTCTGCTCCTCGTCCTCCCACCACGCCAGATTAGGCCTCCTCAATGCTCTTCCTGCCTGCCCACCTCTCACAATCTTCCTCCCTGCGCCTCCTCAACGCTCTTCCAGCCTGCCCACCTCTCATACTCTTCCTCCCTGCGCCTCCTCAACGCTCTTCCAGCCTGCCCACCTCTCATACTCTTCCTCCCTGCGCCTCCTCAATGCTCTTCCTGCCTGCCCACCTCTCACACTCTTCCTCCCTGCGCCTCCTCAACGCTCTTCCAGCCTGCCCACCTCTCATACTCTTCCTCCCTGCGCCTCCTCAGTGCTCTTCCTGCCTGCCCACCTCTCACACTCTTCCTCCCTGCACCTCCTCAATGCTCTTCCGGCCTGCCCACCTCTCACACTCTTCCTCCCTGCGCCTCAATGCTCTTCCGGCCTGCCCACCTCTCACACTCTTCCTCCCTGCGCCTCCTCAACGCTCTTCCGGCCTGCCCACCTCTCACACTCTTCCTCCCTGCGCCTCCTCAACGCTCTTCCGGCCTGCCCACCTCTCACACTCTTCCTCCCTGCGCCTCCTCAACGCTCTTCCGGCCTGCCCACCTCTCACACTCTTCCTCCCTGCGCCTCCTCAACGCTCTTCCGGCCTGCCCACCTCTCACACTCTTCCTCCCTGCGCCTCCTCAACGCTCTTCCGGCCTGCCCACCTCTCACACTCTTCCTCCCTGCGCCTCCTCAACGCTCTTCCGGCCTGCCCACCTCTCACACTCTTCCTCCCTGCGCCTCCTCAATGCTCTTCCGGCCTGCCCACCTCTCACACTCTTCCTCCCTGCGCCTCCCCAATGCTCTTCCGGCCTGCCCACCTCTCACACTCTTCCTCCCTGCACATTAACGGCACAGCACGCCACGCTACGTCACACCTGCTCCAGTGGGCAATACTGCTAAACCTAACCGGAGCGTTTTGGTGGCCTTGGCATTCTCCTGGAGCTTCCTGCTCACTGGGCTTTGCTTCCCAACATTGTAGCTGCCCTGGGAGCTCATCTCGACTTGCTCCATAGCATTTTACCTTCTCGTCCAAGGCCGCCATCCGCTCGTTCAGATGCAGTTGTAACCGTTCATTAGACTCGGTCAGTAATCGTTCCACCGTGTCCGACAAGCGCTTACTGTGCTCCTCGTTCATTCGCTCTCGCTGACGGGCCTGGAAATGGAACCAGCCCATTACATAAATCTGGAAACCTGCGCCCAGAACCAGAACATGACGGAACATGCAAACCCATCCCATTATAGGATATCTAACCCAAGATGCATGAACTTGGACCCAGAACCAACCCCTGACAGGATACCCAGATCTAGAGACCCACAGACCTATATCCAGAGTCAGCACATTACAGGAGATCCAGATGCTGCCAGGTACCAGGCATTTCCAGAAGAACTGCATTGCAATGGGGGATTTCTCCAAGCTGCGTCCTGCCGATATTTTCTTCGGCAGGACAGAGGTAGGATAACTCTTCCTGTTAATCCCTGGAATTCTCTCTCCAGTTAATGAGGATTGGCCTCCCCTTACCCTGGCCAGCTCTTGGTTCTTCTCCGTTAGCTGATTCTCCAAGTGCCGCAGACGTTCCTCGATGCTTCCATGCTTCTCTTCGGCCTGCGAAAATCACAAGAAACTTCATGGGGAGTGTTCATTAAAGGCAGGAACACCCCCCACCCCTCACAGACATCCCGTGCAAGCCCCCTCTCATGACCTCGACATCCTACGGGAATATTCCCCGCGCACGCTCTCCTTGCAGTCACACCCTCCGTTTCAAAACCCGCAATGTCTTAGGTCAGTGACATGCACCTTTAATTATAATCCTGCCCCCTATTTTGGAAACATTTTCCAAGTCCACCCTACGGCTGTTCATATTACATTTGTATTTTACATGCATTGGTTTGATGGCTGCAGGAGGCTCCGATGCAGTGCCCCACTAACAGTGGTAGTGGTGAAGCAAGAGGAAACATCTAACGTCTTAACAGTCCCTTGGGAATGGGGTAAAATTCCACATGGAGAGAGGGAATCTTAGCGGTTTTGGTTTTGCCTGACCTTATCTACAAAGCGTTTGATATTAATCCTGCCGCCTTGAAGGGCGAGTCGCAGGATGTTCCTGCAGGAGTGATGAAAGCAGTTTGTAAAGAGGTCCCTGAAGAGGGCTGGAGCAGGACGCTGATGAGAAACAGGACACCCCCCCCCCCCACCCCCCTCCAGGTAAGCAGAAGACCTCCCAGGAATCAGTCATAGGATTGTTAAACTGAAGAGAGATTTCTACAGCTCAGGATGTCCACGGAACCGATACCGATAGTATTCCATAGCATCAATCATCATTTTGAGAGGATTTACTCCCATTCTGCGTCTCTGGATGGATTCTCCTGAAAATATCCTGTTTCCTCTATAGGGCACCCAAAGCTGCATTAGGCAGTAGAATCCACAGCAATAAAACTTACTTTCTTAAAATCAAACCAAATTTCTGTCTGAGTACCGTTAAATTGTATCCTCATTATACAGTGACCTTCTAAATCCTTATACACATTCTGCTCCTTGGTTTTCTGGTTTCAGGCTCAATCCATGCCATTTGTTTTTGCCCTGGGGCATCTAAACGGGCTCCAGCAGTTCAGATAAGACCTCGGACAGGCTCCCATTTCCCTTCCTATTTCCGCGTTTCTGCACCCTCACCTTCCTCAGGGCCACGATCCTCTCAGCAAGTTCTGCCTCCACTTCAGGCAGCGTCTCGGCTCTCCTCTCCATCTGCTGCAGCCTCTGCTCTGCCAGCTCCAGCCGCTCCTGGAGGTTCCGGGCCCTGTCCTCGGACTGCAACACACCCCAGGGGGAGACATGCACAGCACAAGACAAGAATCCTGCTGGTTATACGTGACAGAAAGAGAACAGAGACACTAGTGCTACGTGGTACCGTGGGACACAGTGACCTGAGAGGTGCACGTCAATTCCATGACGACAGAGACGTGAGTGCTACAGAGTGAAGCACAGTGACAGAGATACGAGAGCTGCATGACACACGGTGACCTGAGAGAGCCTGTACGGGTACGTCAGCCTTTCTAATTCTGATGCTTAATGCCTTGTGTGTTAAAAGCTATATGCCTCCCTAGCAAGGAGAAGGACCCTCCCACCCACCCCATTTCCTGTTTTTCCTATTATAGATTGATTGAGAAGCAAACATTCAATTCTCCCAGCTTTACCCTATTACATAAAACGATCCCTGTCTGCAATTAAACTCTACCTATAAACCCATCTTTCAGATTCTTTTCCCTCATTCTCCACAAATACTTATGTTTCTTTTCTGTCTCTGTTCAAGGACTGTCTCTGATGTGTTTGTGTGCAGGGCTGCATATACCTTGTAGCACTATATAAATATTAAATAGTAGTAGTACTGCAGAGGAATATAGAATGACATACAGGTGGGGAGGACAATTTTTCACTTTGGGACAAAGACCATTGTGCAGTAATCTTAGGGTTGTACGTGCATTGCACAGTGACAGAAACTAGTGCCAGAGTGACAGGCAGTCGCACTGCTTCATTACCTGGCGATGCAAAGATTCCATGTTGACCAACTCATTCTCCAGTTTGTCATTAAGATCGTGTACGGAAGTCACTTCTCTCTGAGCAGCTAAGTAGCGTTTTTCTAGGGTTGTGATTCGTTTTTCCATATCATCTTTCTGAGCCAGGGCCTGCACAAGGGAAATGGGAGTATTTGCAGAGTAAGACAGAGAGAGGCCCAAACACAAAAAGCATATTATCAAAAATCAGTAGTATTTCCACAGCAACACCCTCACACCATCCCCAGGAACCAGAAGCAATGTTCCCTGTAAGCTGCACACACAGGAACACACAGCATGAGCAGAGACCACTGCACACAAATTTGTACATTATGTTACACACAAGGACTTTTTTTGTGCACACAGTCCACAAAAAAATTAGAGAGAACATTGACCATGAGTATTCTGCCATTAACATACACCATCATAAGGAACTGGGAGTATTCCCCTGGTAACAAATACACACGCACCACATCCTCAGGAACTGAGAGTATTGCCATGAAAATAGACACACGCATGCACTAGAGTCCAAAGAGAAGCTGCACCGGGACACTTTCAGAGCTCATGTCGGGGACAAATCATACTGTGGGACATGGCTGCTATGTCCAGGAGATCAGAACACACCAAGGAGTAAGGTACAGACCATGTGTTTGGGAGGAGGGGGACAGTATCCAGACTCAACAAAATTAAACTAAATATTGAGGAGAGAATGTGACACAGCAGGACAGGGGCAGCGGTGGGATGTCATCTCTCAGACAGAGGTTTAGATAGAGAAGCAGGCAGCGGTGTGGCCTTGCCTCTCGGAGACAGAATAGGACATGCCCTGGGGCAGCGTCACCCAACGTTAAACGGAGCAGGCCCCTCACCTCTCGGAGATCCTTCTGGTGCTTGGTGTTCATTTCTTCTGACTTAACGAGGTCCTTCCTGGCTGTGGTGAGATCCTCTTCCAGCTCCTCGACCCTCGCACCCAGTGAGGACAGGCGGTCCTTCGTCTGCCCCAGCTCGCCGTTCTGTTTCTCTAGCAGCTCCTGCAGCTCCACTACCCGACTCTCCTCATCCTCAGGATGTACAGAGCCATTGGATAATTGCTGCAATGGGTCAGAACATTATTATTACACCTCAGTGCCAGCAGGAAAAAGCTCTCTACAAGGAAAGAGAAGGAAATGGTACCTCCCCAGAAGAGACAGTTCTGCAAATCTGTCCCCAAAATACGCTTACCCCAAGAACTGTGCATATCTCTGCAATCTCAGTTAGGCTTTAAGGAGGCAATAATGAAAGGATTTTACACTGGTAATTGCATCTTTACCCACCTAAAAATGCATTTTGATAACTGCTCCCACCTCCCCGCTGAATGCAAGAGGTGGAGTTAGGTTGGAGGCGTAAGAGGTCCGGGGAGCAGACAAGTTAGATGGATAACTTGTCACAGATATTCAGAAGGCCAAGCCTCCCGCTGAACATACTCGCCAGTTATCCCGATAACTTTATTCAGGCATATTTAGCACCATAGCTAAAGTTACCTGGGTACCTGGATGCCTTAGAACTTAATCGGCTATATTAAGATTATATCGCCAGTTAAGCAAACAAAAAAAAAATAATTTCCTCGGCCAGCAGGGCCTTTCCCTTCCCCTCCCACCCAAAAAGTGAAAGTCAGATGGGGGCCCAGCGCCCCGCTCCGTACTTCTTCCTGTAGAGAGCGTCATCAAGCCCCACCTTCCACAGAACCTTTGGCCCGGTCTCCCCTTCCTGCCACGGTGCCTCATCTTCTCCCGCAGTGGCTTGCTTCTTTGGGTGGCCCTGCTGCAGGGCTCTCACCTAGCAAGGAGCACAGACATATACCAGGCAGGAATACTGCTAAGGTACAGGGCATGCACCACAGGCAACAACTGGAGAAGGGCCTCTATGGTACAACTTAAAAAAAAAACAAAACTATTTCTTAATAGGACAATGAGCAAGTTACAAATTATAAAACAATGTAAGTCACAGCTAAAAGACCACATTGACAAGAAAAAGGCAGTGCTGCTCTGGCAAAATAACAAATCTCGATGACAGAAAAATAATTACTGATGTATACGGGACATAAATTAATCTCCCTTTTTTTTGAAAATTTTTTTGCAAATAAAATAGTTACTTTCCCCCTTTTTTTTTTTCTTTTTTTTTTTTTTTAATCGGGATGAGTTTCTGTCCAAGGTGGCTCCAAGGTGGTGGGCAGCTCTACAACCGCAAAACACCGGACACAACGTTACGTTTCAAGTGAAGATCTGCATCGGGAGAGCAAGGTCGGCGTTTCTCAATCAATTTTTGCATCCAAAGTAACACGCCATGTCATTGTCCAGCTGGACGGAAATTCATCCCAATAAAAAAAAAAAAAAAAAGAGGGGAAGTAACTATTTTATATGCAAAAAAATTTCAAAAAAAAAAAAGGTCATTAATTTAGGACCCATGATTAAGCATGACCTGCTAAGGACACGTATACATCAATTATGTGACATGCATGGGTGTTATGATGGTCCTTAACGGCAACAATTGAGCTATGTCGCCAGTGTAAAAGTTTGGTTAATTTTGTTTTTGAATGCTTCTTTGAATATTGTTTGTCACATTATATGCATTCTACTAATTGACTCCTTTAATTCTGTGACAGAAAAAACATGAATGCCATCTTTTTAATGAAAGCAGGGTATGAAGTCCAGAATCTGCTCCAAATGTTGTGTGATATTACATTTCTACACCTCCTTCCTTGCTCCACCAGTATCTTTATGACAGCATACCAGTGTCTCAGTATTTATTTATTTAATTTCAGCATTTATATTTTGCATGTTCCACAAGGTCACGGCATGTCCTAACAGTACATACATAATCATGATAAAAAATACTCTAAAAAATAACATCACGCACAAAATAAAAACCCTCTAAAAAATAAAATAAATAAAATCACACATAATAAAACAATTCAAACTCATAAATTAATAAAGCATAACTGTCAAGACTAAATGCAATAAACACAGATTAAAGCTGTATAGTATTCCAAAACACATGAATCTATCTGAGCTGTTTGGAAAAACTAAGACGGTGACTTTTAAACTTATGCATGTGCTCAAATATGCGTGCATTTTCTGGGCACACGCCGATTTTATAACATGAGCGCATCTATGCATGCATGTTATAAAATCCACTATCCGTGTGCACGAATCCCGTCTCGAGCACGTAAGGGGGGGAATTTTAGTAGGTACGCATGGCAACACAATAGGCCTATTTCCCAGTTCCCTCACAGTTCTTCCCAGTAAAGGAGTAGACTTCCTAAACCCCCTAACTTGCCTCCCTACTAGCCCTGATCCCTTAAACCCCACTGACTACCCTTTCTTTTTTGCTACTACACGCTGTCCATAGCAGAAGCAAGTTACGCGGTTGTGGGATCCCGGCACGCTCTAGTGCACGTAACAGACTTCATGGGTACAGTCCTGGCTTGCCCATGTCCTGCCCACTCCCAGACTCCACCCCATCCCACCTCTTTTTCACCTAACCTTTTTTATCCTATACTGCGTGCGTGGCTGTGGGCCTCTTAAAATCCACGCGGCACACACGCGTCCCAGTCACACACGTATCTCCCGGCTTTGGTACGCATAGGGCTTTTAAAATTCACCTTTAAGCATGCCAGCTAACCAGAGGTAGTGCATGTATCCAAAATTTGAATATGGGGAATCTGGCAGCCAGTAACATTTGAGAAACGAGCTTCTTCATTTTAGCAGAGGACTGAATGGGTCCCCAATCACCCAGCAGAAACAACTCAGGGGAAGGAGTCATCTCAAAGCCCAAAGTTTGAGACATTTCAGAGAAAACATTTCACCCAAAACCTCTGGGCCAGAGGGCAAGTTCACCAAACATGGATATGTGACCGGAAGTCCACACGATCTCCAGCAGAATTAAAAGTATAAAAATGTTGGAGACCTATATGTGTGGTGGAGAAGTTTAAGTATTAAGTCAGCCCTCCTATGACCCAAAGAAAAATGATGAGCCTCAGACCATAAGTCACGCCAGTCATCCTCATCAAGATTAATTAGTAATTCAGTACTCCATTTATGTATTAAGAATGCATTCATGCATCGCCAAGCACTGATTCAAGTAAACGTTGGTAGAGAGTAGATTACCTGAGGTGTAGTATTGTGTAAGGATAGTTTTAGGCAAGCTAGTTAGATCTCTGGAAGACTTTGTACCACGAACAGCCAGCTATGGATCAGAACAGACTCCAATGATTGGTAAGTATGACTCAATATATTGCATATAATTTAAGTACAAATACTGTACAAAGGTATGATACTGTCACCATCTGTTCCCTTATTCCTGAGACTTCCTGGCACCAATGTGCTGATAAAGAGCTGGGATGGCCCCAAGGAACATCTGGTATCTCTGGGGACATCAAAGACTAAGACATTTGGTATTTCTTTATCACCTGGGAAGATCAAATGCTAAAGACTAGAACCCATACCAATGAGCTGATAATGAGTTATAACAATTGATGTCTTTTACCAAAATGGGAGATCAAAGGACTGGAACCGAAATGCCTTTGAAACATCTAACTTGCAGAGGGATATATAAGACATAGCATTTGCTTATTTTAGTTGGACGAGCTGAAATGACCAGGGTGCATGTCTTTTTCAGAATCCCCGAGCTCGTAAAGTCCTTCAGATTTCTATGAACACTGGCTTATATAGAGGAGAGCGTATAAGGGAAGTGTTCTGTTCTTTATTATTCTTTGTTAATATTCTATCTTTATGTCTGTCTGTCTCCTATTTACCTGTATTGCTTTATATACAGCATACTGTGCTACTGTATTCAATGTTGATATTACTTTGCTGATTTATTATCCATATATTTACAACATTTAGTAAACTAAGTTTTCTTTTTGCAACATTTGCTTCTAGGACATAATATACCTCTCACGACCACTGTGCACAAGTATCCATCAGATTGAGTTGCCTAGCGGTTCATCCCCCAGCTTTCTTTTTTACTAACGAGTGTTTAGGGTTATTGAAAACTGGAAGGCTTACAGTCAGTATGTTATATTTATGAATAATGTAGTCGAAAGGTATAATTTGATCTGAAGATCTGTGTGGTCTAATATTTATTTATTTATTTATTTATTTATTTATTTATTTATTTATCTAACACATTTTAAACCTCACGCCTCCCAAGTTCATAAAAAAAAAAAAAAAGGAACAAATATGAGCTAGGTGGGGTACCAAGAACAGGAGAAAGTGGAGGTGATTGCTCGTCATCAGCACCCGGCCTAGCACAGCCCAGACGCCACTCGTTGGACTATGTCTGCAGATACATTCTAAATCTGCGGATGAGAGGGCTCCAAGGTAATTAACTGTGCCAACTCTTTGCCCACTGCAAAAGCTTTTCCAAGAGAAACCCAAGCCACAGACACAGAGGGGCCATAATAAGCTGAGAGTTAGAACTGCATACTGAAATTCTGCCCACAGTTTCTTAATGCACATGCCAAAAAATGTTTTAACTCCTGATGCAGTAAGCTAATGGTCTGCTAATGCATCAGGAGTGTAAAAAAATATGTACAAAACAGAAAATGTGCGCACAGAAAAGGCTCAGCGTACATAAAAATATAATTGACGCACCTAAATCATGTTTTCTGGACATAAAATCCCAACTACAGGTCTCGGCACTGGAAGTCCAGCTTCCGCCCATACACTAAATTTAGCTCTAGAAATTTTACTCCACCTCGGAATAAGAGTTAAGTTTCCAGGGCTAAGACAGCACGAGGTAAGCCAGCGCATCTCTCTGCATTGGGGGAGGGAGGGGGTAATAGCTAATGCCTTCATTAGCATGGGATTTGCATGAGAGGGTGTTGTTATCTTAAATGCTCACTGTTGTGTGCATAAAACTCCTTGCCACATCAGAATAAAGTTTGCGCACACAAAAATGTGCACACAACTGTGGGGTAAACTGTGCCGAGATGGCCCCAGAGGGATTAAGCCCATCTCTTAGGGGAGCTAGACAAGCAGATCAGTAATATAGCTGAAGATTATGACATGCTGAGACACCTTTAGTTGTGGGGAGCCATACAGTGCTGAGCTTTGTATGCAAAGGGTTTTCGCACCAAATAACACAGGTTACTGCGCCAATTAACCGTAGGATTTTTCATTCCACTATAAATATAGCGGAATGAAGAGCCATGGCTAGAAAATGGGTGAGGGGGTTGACAGCATGCACCCCCTGCCGCATCGTGGCAGTGTTTTTGGCCGCCGCGGTTGCGGCCATGACGCATACTATCGCCCCCATAGCGCCCCTGCAAAAGGTGTTGCTATTTCCGGCACTACTGCCGGCGATAATGTGTAAGGATAATTTTAGGCAAGCTAGTTAGGTCTCTGGAAGACTTTGTACCATGAACAGCCAGCTATGGATCAGAACAGACTCCAATGATTGGTAAGCATGAATCAATATATTGCATATAATTTAAGTACAAATATTGTACAAAGGCACGACACTGTCACCATTTGTGCATACAACGATAACGATGCGGTCATTATTGCTTGCGTTAGGGCATTATCGCACGCACTAACGGCCCATCGACTTTTGAAAAATGACCCCCCCCCCCCCAAGACATTAAAAGCTCTGCCAGGTACAGAGCACGGCACACGCTGACAGAGGTGCATCAGCCAGGGTTATACATTCATTCTCAGTACATTTAGCTTTCCAGGCCAGCTGCAGGGAGATCGCTCCAAGCCTCCGAGTCCCTTTTCAGCTGTAGAATTTCAGGGCTTTGGTTACTATTATATAAATCCCGAAACTGCCTGGAGTTTACAACCCCTAAATAATGAAAACTTCAAGGTCTTGAGTAAGAACTGGGACAAACAAGAGGGGATAATGAGTGTAGGTCTCAAATGGGAAGGGAGAAAGAGAAATAGTGAAACCTGACTCCATCTCCATCTGCTAACAGGGGAGCACATAACCCATTGGTCCTGAGTCCATCCGGCCACGCGCTAGGAAAACAGGCATTCTAAATGTTGGGGAGACCAAGGCACAGGTTAAACGTGAGCCAAGGGTCACTGGGTGCTCTACTATCATAACAAAATCTTTAAGGATATCGCATGAATAACTGAAAAGTTATTAGAGGGGCAATGGGCAGGCAAGACCAGTTTCCCTGTAGGGAACCTTGACGATAACACTTATCGCAGCTATCAGTCATCTAGTAAAAATGCACTTTCAATTTATTTTTTATTTTATTAATTTTATTTTAAAGCTTGTAAACCGCAACTCAAAATTTCTAATCAGTTTGACAAAAGAACATTCATAAAAACCATAAATAGACATTGACATAGTCAGTACATAAGAAAATAACTATTATAACTACCTTCAGTTTATAGTTCTTGCTCCAGACTTTTATGCGGTTGACTGCTCCCTGCTGGCTATTTATTTATTTATTTAAAAACTTTTCTATACCGTCATTAAGTTAGGTACCATCATAACGGTTTACAATATGGCACAAATATTAAAATTGGAACAGATTATGAATTCTATCACTATACATGTGCCAAGATTTTACGGTAACAAAGGTAGTTATAAAAACTCATAATTGGATGTGTTATGCTACATATCCTCGGGGAATGCTTGAGAGAACAAGAAGGATTTTAATAGCTTCCGATATTTTAACTTCAAGGACTCCTCCTTCAGACCGCGGGGCAAGGAATTCCATAAGACATAGAAAAGTCTTTCCCTAGATTGGTCTAAGCGAATAATTCATGGTGAAGGAACACTCAATAGGAATTGATTGGCTGATCTAAGCGTACGTTATGGACGGTACAGTTTTAAAGCTGTATTAAAGCTAGGGGCTGCAACGCCATTCAAATACCAGCATTAAGATTTTTAAAGAAAGTTCTCCACTTGATGGGAAGTAAATGGAGGCCAATTCAAGACAGGTGAAATATGCTCACGAACCACTGTCCCAGTTATTACCCGAGCAGCCAAATGCTGGGCAAGCTGTAAAGCCCTCAAGGATTTTTGTAGAAGACCAAAATACAGCGCGTTACAATAATCAAGAGATGAAAGAGCAAGAGAATGAAGAACAGTTCTTAAATCCATCTCACATTTAGGAAGGGTCGTAGTCTTCGGAGCAGATGGAGCTTAAAAAAAAAAGGCACCTTTCACAACTTTTGAAATTTGAGGCTTTAGGGATAGGGGGATGTCCATAATGACCCCAAGATTTCTGGCCTCACCCTCTACTGGACTTTCAACACCATCCAAAATCAAAGATTTAGGGACCTTCAAATTAGGATATCTGGATATAAGATATAAGATTTCAGTCTTAGACATATTTAACTGAAGTTTATTTCCCAATAACCATTCCTTGAGGGAATTCAGACAGTGAGAGATCTTCTTTAAGGCACAGTCATATGACTCTGAAATTGGCACAAAAAAAACTAATCATCAGCAAACAGACGGTAGCCAACATCAAGTCGTGAAAGAACTTTGTAGATTGGGGCAATGTAAACATTAATAAAAACGGCTGAGAGGGCTGACCCTTGGGGTACCCCAGTAGCAAGAGACCAATGTCCAGAGATGTATACTGATTAAGAACGAAAGCTCTAAAAAGAAGAGAACCATTTTAATGCTACGTTTCCTGTCCCTATGTTAGACAGACGGTTGATCAGAATGGAATGTTTTCCTCCCAGGGAATAGTTAACAGGAGTTTGATTTGTGGCGCTGTGTTGTTTCAGGGCTGTAAAACACTAACGAGGTCGTGCTGTACAGCTCCCCGGTGTGCTACCATGCCTCGTGACCCTTCTTACACAGTCTGAAGGAAGCACTCAGCTCAGCCATGAGTGGCATGGAGCAGATGGAACATACTCCAGGAAGGTATGAAAAGAAGCAGCACACTGTGGATCATTTTCACAGACTGCAGGCCCTGGGAATATCAGAACGATCAAACAAGGTCCTCAGGACCATAGCCACACTTTGTGACAAGGTCCATGATGTGTGGAATATGTACGGCCATCTTCTATGACAAAGAATATGGAAGGGTTAGCAGCTGGCTCCATTTTGTTTTTCTTAAGAATAGGTTGATCCAGTCCTGGCACTGATCCAGTCCTGGCATTACCCCATTTTATGCAGGGACCTCTGAATTCCAAATTGATTTCTCAATGAAGCTTCCCAAACCTATCCTGGCCGGATTTTCAGGATATCCGCAATGAACATGCATGAGCTATATTTGTCTGCACCTTAGACCAAGCATGTGCAAATTTATTTTAGGCATGTTCGTTGTCGATATCCTGAAAACCCAAACTGGCTGTAGAGTCACCAGGATAAGTTTGGGAAGCCCCGCTCTAAGAAAAACAGAAATACAAGTCCCTGCTTGCAGTGAGAAAAAAAAACAGTATGGGATCAACCTATCAACTATCAACCCTACTAAATGGACCAGAAAAATCCATGGGAATCCTCTGTCATGTTGAGTCTAGCTGGTCCTTCGGGTGGAAAGTTGTTAATCTTGGCATGCTTTGAGCTCAGAACACAAAGTATTCCTTTCCTGATCATTCAACCTGTTGGTCAACGCTAGGCCGTCAAACATATTCCTTTAATGAGGGCTCTCACTTTAAGCATGCCAAGACATCTTACATGTTAACTCTTGAAGTGCTTGTTGAGGTAAAGAGCTTCTCTGCACAAGTTCACAATGTAAGGCAGCTTTGCTAAGATGCTCTTGTTTTTGTCCTGGTAAAACATGGGGCTACCCTCTCTCCTTGTTGAGGTATCCATTCTTTCAATGTGAACTCATCCACATCTTCCAGGACTGTGTCCTTTCTTGCCGTTGTGCAGGGCGCTAGCCGTGCATCTGATGTGAGCACATCAACGGAAGGCAAAATAACCCGTCAGTATAAGCATGACATTGGTTACCTTTACATGTGACAACATATCTGTGGAAAGTGAGCTACAGAGATTGCCCAGAGAATTCAGCCCCCTCTCTCCTTTCAGACACACCCCTTTCTATGCTTATGATAAACTGCTGCAGGTGATGTGAATCACCTGCACCAGAGGGACTCTCCAAGTGTTCTCATGTTCTAAACCAAGTTCCTGTGTACACTAGGGGAAACCTGCCAGTACAGAGTTACATGCGTAATTTCAAGCAGTGCCACCACTGAGCCACCGAGCTAGCCCCACCCAGACAGTTTTGAAGCCTAAGATGCACACAGAAGCTCACGTTAACAGCCGGATTGCTATGCAGCTGAATAACGGGATGCAAAGTTCTGCACATAAGCAACGCACCATTTATAACGTACAAGTTCTACAAATTTTGGTCACATGTGCATATCATGAACGCCCCTTTTTTTAGGTGGGTAAATTTGCCTGGGCAAGCATACCTCCTCACAGGCAGCTGCCAGCTGTTCTTCCAAGATTGCCACTCTCTGCAGCGATGCACGCAAACGCTCTCGCACCTAGAATTAGATATAAAAAGTTAACAGCAGTTAGTTTACCAAAAAACTTTACTTTGCCTGTACTAATGATGCCTCTGAACCTAATAATGTCTAAGATTAACATCCCTCCACCCACAGTTATAGCTGTATTCTGGGTTTCTCACCCTTTAACAACCCCTATCGTCAATTATGCATGTTCTCACCCAGTGCCGGGAATGACAGACCTTCTCATTCTGTCACTATCAGACATTCTCATCCAATACCAGGTAACAACAAAGCTTCTAAGTCAGGATAGGTCCTAGGGGGATGTAGGGCTGGAGCAAGTTTGTCTGTACAGGGCATCATCATGAGGAGGAAGAGTGGTGGGCAAGCTCACTGAATACCAACTCTGAATACCACTAATAGAGAAAAAGACCTTCTCCTCCAACACCAGGGAATAATAGATCTTCTCATCATCTTGCTCTCCACCAGACTAGGACAGACCTTCTCAGCTCCCACCAGCTAGTGACAGATATGCTCAAACTCTCACTCTCCAGCTGCATGTCATATACCTTCTCAGCCACCATCAAGTAATGACAGACCTTCTCACCCATGTTCAACCCTTCACTCTCCAAAAGGTGATGACAGACCTTCTTACCCATGCTCAACCTTTCACTCTCCAAAAGGTGATGACAGTCCTTCTCATCCATGTTCAACCTCTCACTCTCCAACTCTCCAACAGGTGATGACAGACCTTCTCACCCATGTTCAGCCTTTCACTCTCCTAAAGGTGATGACAGACCTTCTCACCCATGTTCAGCCTTTTACTCTCCAACAGGTGATGACAAACCTTCTCACCCATGCTCAATCTCTCACTCTCCAACAGGTGATGACAGACCTTCTCACCCATGCTCAACCTTTCATTCTCCAAAAGGTGATGACAGACCTTCTCATTCTGTCACCTTCCACCAAACATTCTTCTCCAACACCGGGTAATAGCAAGCTTCTCAATGAATACCCAACTAATGACTGACTTTCCCAGATACCAGGCAATGACAGGTTATCTCATCATTGCACCCTCCACCAGGTAGTAACAAGAGTTTCTTACTCAACACCAGGCATTCACACCCTCTACCAGGTACTGACAGACTTTCTCACCCAATAACAAGTACTGTAATAACAGAAACTGTTATTCTTTCAACCACAATCAAACAATGGCAAACCTTCTCAACTCATCACCAAACACCAAGTAATAACAGACCTTCTCACCCAAAACTTGGAAATGACAGAATTTCTCATTTTCTCATCCAGCAGCAGGTAATGATGGACTTTCTCACCTTCTCGTCCAAAGCTTTATGATGCTCAAATAATGATTTCAGGGCTTTTAAAACTTCTACTTCACTGGAAACGCCGGAGGGAGACTGAGCCTGCCTCTTGACCACGGTCATTCTCAGTGACCTCTCGTGCCGCGAAACCAAGCACTCCAGGTGTTCAAGCAACAACTGCAAGTCAAAAAGAGCAATTTGATTGCATATAGACGGCAAACAAACTATTTTCGTCTTTTTTAGTGGACTGTAGACTTGACCTGTTTCATTGGGAAGTTTAAGCACATACATTTTTATAACATGAGGTGTTGGATTAAGAGGTCCATATTCAGCTGTTGAGCCATTTAGCTGAATAGACATATCTGGCTAACTTGACTGGGATATTCAGTGGTGCAGCTGCAACTAATAGCCAGATAAGTTTATCCAGCTAACTTAACCAGATGCGGCTGAAAATCTTCACTTATCCAGCTAAACTAGCCAGATAAATAGCTCCACCTTGGAACACCCCTGTCCCTCCCCCCACTTGGCTGGCTAACTGTTTACCCAGATAAATAATTATCTGGCTAAGTGGCGGCTGCTACATGCAGTCAAATATTGAAACAGCGCCACTTAGCTGGATAAGTCCGAACTTACCTGGCCAAGTGGCGTTGAATCTCAACCTCAAAGTAATAAAGAAAAATGATAACAATTAGGTAAACTAGCCAGCTCCAACTTGTGTTCTTCCTTCAATGAGTGGGGTCATTATTCTAATGGTTAGGAGCAAGACAAGCTTCTGACTTTCCTTCCATTCCCCCAGGAAGATAGCTCTTTCTGCTCACCCTTGTGTTATTGCGCTCTGCCTTCAGCTCCGAAATCTCATCTTCTCTCTCCAAAAGCTGCTCCCTGCATGCGTTTAAATCTCTGGTCAGTGTTGCAAACTCCTGGAAAAGCAAAGGAACATAGAAGATCCGGCCCACGTTTGCAGCGCCATGTGGAATGGACCCTAGGGTGATCCATCAAGAATGCCCAAAAGACCATCTCCCCATGTTATATTTTCTCTCTCTTCAAACAGATCGGTTTGTGGCTTCCCTTCATCACTTATGACTTTAATCTTTCTAAAAACCTGTTGGATGTTTTCAGTTTGCCAATGGACATGGCCAACTGACAATGATTAGTGATCCGAGTCAGACTACTAAATTTCTATTTTTCATGCCTGTCAGTGTTATTCTTATGCTTCTTTGAGTAGGTGAGTTTACTAATGGTTAACACAATGTCCTGGCTCTGTGATATTTTTATGAAATCTGTATTTTTCTTAGACTGTGGAAGAAGGCGGGCTTGATGTTCCTGTGTGACGTGTTGGTAACAATGTTTATTTCTGTATACATTGTCTAATTCAGCAAAGGTTTTTCCAGTAGGTCAACCCATTTCCCATCAGAGATTTTCTCTTGGATTGATCCACCGACATGTTAGATCGTGTTGATTGCCAATGGTAAGGACCGGGCGCTCAATCAACGTTCTCACCGTGAAGCTACATGTTTCTCCCTATCTCTATCTTGGAACAAAGGTGACAAAGCTTCCCGAACACGGGAATCCCTCTGTTACATCAGGTGAGGTACAGAAATAGTTCCATGCTTAACGCATTCTGACGGGTGAAAGGGGAGAATGGAGAAGAAAGGTACTATTATCCATGGGTGCGTCCTGGGAGCCTAAAATGCCAGGAGGAATATTTATCAGGTTGTCAAAGGCCATGTGCTTTTCAAGCATTTGCAGCCACTGCATTGTACTGAAATTTCTGCATGTTGCCAATATTTTCGGTCTCTCACTCTGTGCCGTGTGCTTTAAGAAGCCTTTCCTGGCAGGCGGTCAAGTATACAGAAACAGGAGGGGGGAGGGGAGGAATGCCGAAAGAGCATTTGGAGTGGCCCACACCTGTTTTAATGGGATTTAGCAGCTCAGAGCCCGCTAGTCCTCCAGGAGCATCTGATTGTGTCAGGGCGCTGCCTGCTGGCAGCATGCACCCACTGCATGGGACTATCGTTTTCAAGAGTCTGTGGGGCAAGACTGCAAATAGGCTTTCAGCATGCCTGCCTTAGGGTTAACTGAAAGGTAGATCCCTCTATAGTCCTTCCGAGAGGCTGGTGCACACAGTTATTTATTCGTTTAAGTAACGCCTCCTGCATGATCAGTGAAGAACCCCGACATTCCGGAAAGAGAAAAGTTACAACGATCCCCCGAAGCAGGCGCTGAATGCCGAAACATCAGCAATGTCGGGGTTCTTCACTGATCTTTTCTACTGGAAGCCCAGTTTTGATCCAGATAAGTACAAACAGTGAAACTGCTCTGTTTGAAGAAGATTTGGGAAAGTAACACCAGCCTTGCCATCAGGACTGGCACATGTACAGGGAGGATTGGGGGGGGGGGAAATACTGTAAATCAGTGGTTCTCGGCGTTTTTTCTACCCATGCTCACATGCGTGCCACACCCAACACATGATTAAACGTATATTCCGCATCCCTCCCATCCCCCAACAATGGGTGCAGAGCAGAGCTAGGACATTTCCCCGTACAACTCGCCATACACAAAAGAACCTCTGATGCTGGTGTCATCTCAGTAACAGCAACACCAACTCACTCTAGGCACAAGAGCCCTACCTATGAGAAGGCAGCAATGCATGACCTAATGAGAAAACACAACACATAAGATGGATTCAAATGTAAAATACCTCACCTTGGTCACACATATAGAACTGACCTGCACCAAACACAGAATGAAAAAAACACAAATTACAGTTGTGGAGACTAAAACTGGAATGGAAACCCCAAAAACCACTCTGCATGCAGTGCAAAACTGGAGAACTAGAAACAGAAATACATTTTCTCCCGCACTAAGCAAAGTATAGAGATAAAAGAAATGCACATTCCCCAAATTAACTCTTGCAGCCTGTCACTCCCCTTCCATGGCCCTGTCATTCCTCATTTCTCTCCCTTTCAATCATCCCTTCACACTCACATCCCTGCCCAGAATTCCCGACTCCCCACCCTGTATCCTCTTCTCTGGGTTCCTGCTCTCCCCTGCTTGAAGCTCCCTGCCTCCTCGCCCAGGTACCCTCGACCCCTTGATTCCCACCCCTTCCGACTCAGCAGCCCTCGTGCTCCTACGTCTCCCTGCCCAGCATCCCACAAGGTGAAGGGAGCAGGCCCGGCAGGGGAAGATAACGTTGGTGTCCCATCGGGCCCAGAAGAGTAGCAGTTGGCAATTTCTCGCTCTGATCTAGGAGAAGGAGGGAAGAGCCTCCCACTAGGCCAGAAAGAGGAGAAGGAAGTGAGATAAAGGAGATGTCACCCAGCTCCCACCAGGGCTGGCGAGAGAGCAGCCTCCCGTTGAGAAGCACGGCTGTAAATGTTTAAAATTCAATGCTTTTGATATGATCCGGTCTAAAGTCCACCGAGGGCATAAGACTGCAGATTGGATTTTGCATTGCTTGCTGATACAGTTTCCCTTTCCTCGATTGTTTACATTGAGTATTTTAGAGTAGGATTTTTACAGAGTAGTTTTTGGCACCTGTTTGTGTTTGTGGCCATCCTAGATTTAACATGTCACCTTTACATCAAATGTCGCTAATGCACAAAAAGTTTCCACATTCGATTTTGCACCCAAAAGCTCCAAGTTGGGCACCAATTTGTAACCTGCCAGTGCAGTGTCTCTCAATCAGCAGGCGTTTTCAAGGGGTACTTCCCTTTCCCAGTCCCTCCAACCTCCATGCTCTCATGCAACCTCTAAATAGAACCATGGGATTCACTCCAATTTCAGTCCACATCTCTTATTTTCTTGCTCAAGGATGCTGCATGCCCCCCCAACCTATAGATAAACACTTATCACATACTGTATATCCCTATGTCACTGCTTGCCCCCAAGCTCCATGTCACAAGGAAAGTCCAAATCAATCTTTGTGTAGCTCAGAGCAAGATGAGGTTCTCTCTATGGTGCCCAAAGCAAATATTTACTGTCAAACAATAAACCTCTATCCAGTTCTTGGTTACATATGAAATCATAGCCTTATTGATCTTAATAATGTTTATTGCAACAAAAATATTTCCTGGCAACTCTTATTCATCTTGTCTGTATTTCTTGACTCTATTGTAAGCTCCACGGATCAGAGACTCTCTCATATATGTATCCGTGCAGAGCTGCATGTCTAGTAATGCTACAGAAATTTGTAGGGATGTGCATTCGTCACATTCGTTTCGGTGGGAACGCATGTATTTTGCCGACTTTCTAGTACACGCGGGAAAAACGGATAGCAAATGAAAGTGAGAGCGTCTGTGAGAGAACGCATGAGCCTGTGTGTGTGAGAGAGAGAGGAAGGGAAGAAGACAGTATAAGAAGAAACAGAATAAGAAGAGAGACTCTAAAAAGGAATTAGGAAATGATTAACAAGGGGAAAGAGAAAACTGGGACCAACTGATTAGAAAATCACAAAGATCAGACACTAAATTTTGAGATTTTAGCAATTGGAATATGCCATCTTTGGGAATGTGCAATTCTTATATTTTTGTATTTTGCTCTCTTTCTTCAGTATTTGCATTGCTGCTTTTTCATAAGGTTGCTGTTATTTGAGTCCTGAGAGTCAGTGCTGTGACTGTATGGTATGGCAAGTTTCTAGATGTCTCTTTCTTTGCAGGAGTGTGTGTTAACTTCACAAAATGTTTAGCAGTGGAGGGATATTTTTTGCTGAGGTGACACCAGAATTTGAATTTTTTTTCATGTTGATTAAAATGTGAATTGTTCTAGCTCTGCTGTGGACCTGTTCTGATAATTAATGCTATTTTATTGTAGTTATGATGAATTCTGGCTTTCTGCAAAGAGGATTCATGAATACATTGATTTTTGTTTTATTACATGATTGATTGGATCTGACATACTTGGGCATTTATAAACTGCAATAAATATAAAGTAAATTAATACAGATTAATAGAATTTTTTAATGCTGGTAAGTGCTTGAAATAATTGAGGTAAAATGTTTTAAAGCTTTATGCATGATGCATAATGGCTGTTGCAAATGACTTAGAAAGCCATTGTAGGTGCAGTATATGGCATTATTTATCAATAAGAATACAACATGTAGGTCTCAGCCCTGCATGTCTACAGCCCACCCATGTTCACCTTGTGCCCACCCAAAAGATCATTTCGGGCTACACCACCGAGTGAGACAGGCTACTTCTGAAATTAAGACTCCTTTTCCCCTGTCCACCTCTTCATGCTTATTGGGCTGTTAAAGGGAACCTTCCAGATCTCAACATAGGCCACAAGTCAACAGTAAATTGATTGATCAGTTATTACGCGCTGCCCATCTCACTATAGCGTTTTCTGGAAGCTGACCCCCGCAATTGGGGGATCAAGGTGGCCAAGCTTGCATCACTGGAGGGGATCACCATTGCTCTGAAAGGAGAAGTGGACATTTATGACTGTGTTTGGTTGGTATTACTGGAACCGGCGCTCACAAGAAATTTAAAGTGCACTCTGATGTTGCCCCATTTCCCCTCCCCCCCTTAAAAATTCTCAATTCACATGCAAAATGCCTTTGAATTTTCTTTCAATATATTTTGTATTTACTTGATTGTCATACTTGATATTCCTCTTCCTATAGGCACCCCAAAGTGGATTACAACAAACATTAAAAAATCAGACAATGATACAAATATAGAGCCCAACCCCCCCCCCTCCCCCCACCAGAAACCATACAACACAGCAGTAACACCAACATAGGGGAATGAAAATTTTTTAAAGAATTCTGCTTGGCTTCGTGTCCAAGCAAATGAAAAGTTCACCAAAACTTACAAGAAGCTTTCATTTCCTCTAATTCCTGTCGATACAAGCAAGCTCATAGCACCTACCCCTGGAGAACGCAGCACTTAGGATAATACTGCGTCTGTGAAAATGTCCCTTCCCTCTGCAGCATCCTCTGTCAACATTTCATTGCAAAGGTCTTTAGGTGAATCGCTTAAAGGCTCAGATTTTACATGACCCAGATCATCTCTCTTTGGCCAATCTCTGTTTTATTCGCTCATTTTAATCTGTTACATTTTCACACCTGGCAGCTAACACTTCCTGCTAGCAGAGCATTAAATACTTTCCTACAGAATTGCAGTGTCTCGGAGCTTGCACTCCCTGCATTAATATTCTGCTGCTTTTTCACACTTCCTGCACTCACTGCATCTCTGTCTGCAGTGAGTCATTATCTGTCTCATGGAGAAAAGGCAAATGGTTTGCACATCAACTTACAAGCAATGTACAAGCTTTTACAAAAAAGTCATCGAATAACATTAAGAACAAAATATATACACCGTTGTGTATTGGACTACATAAGTGACTATTCTAGCAGGGTGCCATAATCTGAGTCCCTACTACCCTCAGTAGGGAAAGTCTTAAGACTGAAGTATTAAAACTATGTCTCAGACCTGCCATAGGGGCATCGACATTGCACGGCCCTCTGTGAAAAATCAAAGATTTACGCAGTTGCATGAAGTTGAATCCTCTTGTAGAACCAGCAGCTACTTGGTTAACTAGGCATCTCCTACTGAGGAGACCCCATGACCTTAGAGAGCCTATGAGAACTGGCCAGCAACCAGGAAGGAATGGTAAGAGTGAAACAAAAAAGAAGGGGGGGGGGAGGCTTTTTGGAGGAGTGGCTAAGAGCTGTGCAGCAGAAGAGGAGAGGCTGGGGAGGGAGATTGTTGGGAGTTACAACCTGTAAACAGATCCAGGAGTTGTAGCTGCAGCCCAGAACTCCCCTCAGTGAGCTGAGTGATAAGTGACAAAGAAATCTAGAGGGACTTTATCTCGGCAAACATTTCAGACCTTGTTGCTGCTTTAGCCGGTTAACAGAAAATCTAGGGGGGGGTTCGTGTCAAGGTCCTCGTAACCAGGAAATGATCTGGAAAATGCTTTCGCAGCTCGCAGGGAGCACCCCCGAGCCGCGCTACTCATCTCCCATGCCAAGCCTCTCGGCTTCTTTGTCGCGCTGCAGAACACCGCCGCGACTGCTGCTTCCCCGAGGCCTCCGTGGGCGCACGCGCTCCCGACCTTTAAAGGGCCCGCAGTGGGAAAAGACCGCAGCACCCGAAGGTAACATCACCAGCCCGAGTCCTAGTTCAGGACCTCACCCACGGCCCTTCTTTGCCTCAGCAACAGGCCCAGCTACCCTGTGTGGTGCGTGTTCCTGCCTTTGTCTCAGCCTGTTTCGGTCTTCATCCCTACCTGTTCCAGCCTTGCCTGCCTCTGCCTCTCCATCCCTCTTGCCTTCCTCAGACGGATCCCTGCTTTGATCCTCGCCTGGACTCTGGATACGCTTGACCGCTGCGGGCCCTGGACCTTCATCTGGAGTCTGGATATGCCTGTTCACTGCCTGCCCCCCGACCTGGGTCCTCAACACGTCTGACCACTGCCCACGACCCTGGCCTGGCCTTGGACCATGTCTCCAGTCGTCAGCGGAGACCCTCGCCTAAGCCCTGCTGGTCCCGGCACCCAAAGGGGAACGTGTGCTGCCTGGTAAAGGTGACGCTCCTGACCAGTCTCTGCCTGGTAAAGGTGACGCTCCTGACCAGTCTCTGCCTGGTAAAGGTGACGCTCCTGACCAGTCTCTGCCTGGTAAAGGTGACGCTCCTGAGCAGTCTCTGCCTGGTAAAGGTGACGCTCCTGAGCAGTCTCTGCGCTGCCTGCCGACGGTGAGAACCTGCAGGGAGGGGTCAATCTCGCCTCTGCCCAAGGGTCCACAGACAGCAGAAAAATACACCTTTCAGTTACAGTCATTGTCTGTGTGAACAGAAAACAAAACCGGGCCCAGGCTGCCCTACAAGAAGACAGATAGCAGGAAACTTGATCAACACTGCAGATGGAATAAAATGTCTATTTCCCTGACACAAAAAGTCATCCCCAGTTGCCTCTTCTTTGTTTTTTCAAGCTCACGTCCCTTTCGGCAGAAGGGGAAAAACTCAGGCTCCTGGGTACCCAGAAGTTAAGCGGCAGGGAAGGTTTGATAAAACTTTATTCAGTTGCATGATCTGTCTCCCCACTGTCACCTGCTGTGATGTTTGCACATTTTATTTCAGTGGTTGTTTCCTATTGGGGGGGGGGGCTTCTGCTGATTTATGCCTCATTATCCCCACCTTCCCCTTATGCCTGAGTTCAGTTATAAGTTATCAGTCACCTGTGGCGATTGTTTGGGTACCCTGTTATGAAAAAGGGGAGCTGGAACAGGAAGGCGCAGGGCTCCTCTATCCCAGAAGCTATGTGGCACTGGTAACCCGCAGCCCCCGCTCTGCCTGCCCATCCACACAGGTGCAGGTGGGCTTCTCTCTTCCGTGGCAGTAGACTCCCCTCTCTTGGTGATCTGTATTACCTGAGGGAGGTGCTACACTGTACAACTGTAGCTCGGGTTTTCTTTTAGAAAGTCTTTACTTATGCGTCCAGTACAGAAAAATCTAATGCACGCTTGAAACAGTTCAAGAATCACTTTTCTGCATTAGCAACACCTTTCCAAGATCCCAGAGCCACAGTCAAACACCTCTCCCACATCCAGCATTGGTTTTCTGCCGGCTCACCAACCCTGACCTATCGGAACCTGCTTCCTTTTTCCTATTAGGAACAAACTGGAAGGTGGAGGCCCCCGCTGAATCCAACCTCATATTTTTTCTATTTGGAAAATTACTACTGCCCACGTCCCTAAACTGCACATCTCTCCTGCATCCCAAGCTATACAGCTCACTATCTTTCCTGCATCCTCAACTCACACGCATCATTACGCCATGTGCATCAAGACATCTTCCAATCACCAAGCAATATGCTTCAATACCTCTCCAACATCCCTGTGCCACGTGCGTCAAAGATTCTCCCAGATCCCCAAGTCACACACATCATTACGCCATGTGCATTGACATCTCTTCCAAATCACCAAGCCACAAGCATCAACTCCAATAGCCCTGTGCCACGTGCGTCAACGATTCTCCCAGATCCCCAAGTCACACGCATCATTACGCCATGTGCATCAACATCTCTTCCAAATCACCAAGCCACAAGCATCAACTCTACTCCAATAGCCCTGTGCCACATGTGTCAACGATTCTCCCAGATCCCCAAGTCACGCGCATCATTACGCCATGTGCATTGACATCTCTTCCAAATCACCAAGCCACAAGCATCAACTCTACTCCAATAGCCCTGTGCCACGTGCGTCAACGATTCTCCCAGATCCCCAAGTCACACGCATCATTACGCCATGTGCATCAACATCTCTTCCAAATCACCAAGCCACAAGCATCAACTCTACTCCAATACCCCTGTGCCACGTGCGTCAACGATTCTCCCAGATCCCCAAGTCACGCGCATCAACACCTCTATCAGGCAGATCACCAAGCCACAGCCATAACACCTTTTCTACATCCTCAAGTCCTAAGCATCGGTACCTTTCCCACATCAAAATCTCTTACTTCACCAAACCTATGTTAAAGCCCCATGTCAGCAGCTCCCCTTCAGTACCAAGCCACGTTAACACCTCTCCCACATCCCTAAACCATGTGTTAACATCCCTCTCTCATTCTCAAGCCACCTGTGCCAACACCTCTTCCACATCACCAACACCATGCATGGCAATGCATATACTATAACAGAACCAAACTTTATAACTGCAACAAGTCTTGGAGCTCTAGAAGCAGATTTCACAGCCTGCGATACCAAGCACGTGGCCTGGGACTCATTCCTTACCTGTGGGAGGGCGCTACTCAGTTGCCTCTGCAGCTGATCCCTCTCATGAATGACCTCCTGCATTTTGGTCTGCGACACGCCCAGTGCTTCCTGGGTTTCTCGCAGCGTATCCAGCAGCTTGTCCCTTTCGTCCAGCATGTTCACCATCAGCTGCTCCAAGTTTGAGTCAGAGTCCGATCCATTCTGGGGGCCTAGTGCAGGGCTCAGGGGCTGCCCCTCACTGATGGTAGGCATCACCTCACACATCATGGCGCCTCTGGGGTTCCAGCTCCCCCACCCCCACCCCCCGTAATATCCAAGTGTCAAAAAAAGGCAGCAGAGAGCCTACTGATTCATGGGCCGACTCTCTCCTGCTGCTCCCTGCCCGTCTCCGACCAAGCGCAGTCCCAGGATTACCAGCTCACGTCATTACAGCAGCCCAAAAGCAGGTTATCGCCTGAGAGAGATGCTCAGTGAGAAGTGGATGGAGTAGCCAAGGGTCAGGGAATCCTCTCTTTCCAATACCTCAATCCACATTTCTTTCTGAAATGTCCAAAGGTTTGTACCTGCAGAAGGGACCTATGTGATCCTGAAGGGACTGGTGCATTTCAGAATTCTTTTAGGTTGGTCTAGTAAAAGGTGTCAGGACCTGCAAAGCACTCGGCTGTCTCCAGGACTGATATACTCAGTAGAATGATGCGCTAGACATTGTGCATTTCAAACATATTACCTTTTTTAATAACATTTTTCTTCTTTAGAAAAGTTTGCAATTAGCAACAGTGCATTTTGGAATCATCAGCTGTGTTACCCCCAGATGCTCATTCAAAAGAATCGGCATTGCTGACTGTGGTCTCCTCCAAAGTAACTCAGAACTTCACAAAAATAAGTTGTAGATTCAAACTCCAATATGGCATCAATTTGGCCAAAGGATAACATGTGTAACCAGAAAGAGCATGACGCTTGCATAGAGTCGCTCTCCGGACCAGGCCCCCTCCCCCCCATACAGCTCAGCAGACCAGAATCCTCCCCGTTCCCTGGGTGCTGCAGACCAAGCTCCCAGGTTGCAGCTCCGCAGACGGGAGCCCTCCACTCGCTCGTAATGCTGCAGACTGCACCCGCACCTCTTACTGTAGTATCCTCTGATTCCTGAAGATGTGTGCAAGCCCTTCGGAAGACTTAGGATCTCTCGGAACATTCCATCTTCCTTCAGAAACGTGATTTACAATTTTGCGATGGATGAGGCCGAAAGCCCTCCTGTCAGGCCCGTGATAGCAGCAGCTGTTTATAGGGTGAGTCCCACAGGCCACAGAAGTCTCTCAGATCTATTATTCTGCACCACTGGTGGCTCTCCTGTCAGAAGAAAAGCAAGAAGTGAACATTCTGTGGCATCATTTGTCTCTGAAGTGCAAGTTCCACAAATTCTGTAACCAGGGTCCAAGACAAACTTCCCTACATACGGGCAGACACACAAAATATGCAATATTCAGCACTGACCCTCCCTACTGCCCATCCCCAAAAAAACCTGAGATACACAGCATCTGTAATACTGAGGAATGACCCCCTCCCCCCAGCACTGAGACATGTAGCACCCCCCCCCCCTCCAACACTGACAGACACACAGCGCACGCAATATTCTGGCTGTTTCCTAAATGCTCACTGATATTCTAAGGTGGTTAAAATTCAAACAGTAGAGCAAAACACAGTTCAGTCTCTGTAGTAACAGCGTTGTCGTAAATTAAGACTTACAGTTGCAGACTGTCTGGTCGCATGTTTTGGACCTGCATCCATAACCCCAGATGCAATACGGGGATTAGCGCTTCCAAAACGCGCATCCAAACCACCGCGTAGATTCCATGTAGATGAGGCTATTAGCTAATACCAGCAATGCCAAAAATTTGCCGTATGGCCAATGCACCATTGCAACACAGCAAATTTTACAGAAAGCACATTCCAGTACAAAAAAAAAAAGTCTCAGGTAAAAAAAAATTAATTCTGGGTGCCCGATATAAACGCACGAAATACACAGTCCAGGCTGTGTATCTGAGCGTATATATTGTGCCGGTAGCGGGAGAAAACGGACGCTTAACAGCCACTTCTCCTGTACGTCCGATGCCGAAGAGACGCTAGGAACGCACAATTTTTCCTAGTGCTTCCTTTTTAGTGTGAACTCTCATTTAAATATTGCATCGCGTGCCCAGGAGAGGTGGCTGGGGAAACAGGCACTCAACACTGAACGCCCGTTTTCTACGCACAAATATTGCATCGGCCCCTTAATGCAGTAGCAAACAGAAAAGTGCAAAGAACTGGGCTTAATTCAGTGCAGATGCAACAAGGTGTAATTCTTAAAACTTCACAGACAGCAGTTGTCTCTGCATCTCTGTGGCAGTTACTAGCCATAAGCATTAAGCCTTATGCTCACCTTTGATGCAACTCCAACATTACTCTCTGCATCAATGGCAGGGGGTGGCAGGAAATTTGAATCAAACAGTTACCAACAAGGATCCTGAACTTGGTGGTCGGTGAAACAGATAAGTATGGGAAAATAAGTGTGGGAGCTTGCTGGGCAGACTGGATGGGCCGATTGGTCTTTTTCTGCCGTCATTTCTATGTTACAGTATAAGAATATCCGACCCAGGGACAGATAAGTGGTCTCCAGGAGAATTTAATCCAATCAGTTAATTCTAGGAACAGTCACAGCCCAGCCGAGCTGGCAACAGAAATTGGGATGTGGGCCTTCCCCCTCCTACACTCGCTATGCTGGCTTCCAATTTCCTTGTGCACTAAGTTCAAAACCCTATCCCTCACATTCAAGGCACTGAAGGGCTTTCTTCTCTGAGAAATGAAGTGCTTAGCACCGCATCCAAAATCTGGGATCTAGCCAAAAACCACGTCTGCTCGCTCCCTCTCCTAAGGGCCTCTCGGAAAAGGGTAATTCAGGTTTAGAACCTTGAAGCGAGTGGCACCTGAGCCGTGGCACTCTCTCTCTCTTCCCCCCTTCAAGCCACCAGTGACTACGTGGTCTTCCATCCCCAACTGAAAACGTGGCTCTTCAGCCAACAAAAGCACAGCCAGAACAGACCGGCCCCCAGTAACTCATTCGTTTCCGATTCGGCGGTACATATGGGAAGATGGAGCGTCGGAAACGAAGGTGCCTCCCTAGTAATATTTGTTTGTTTGGTCTATTGGGGGTTCCTGGGGGCCGGTCTGTTATGGTTGTGCTTTTGTTGGCTGAAGAGCCACGTTTTCAGTTGGGGATGGAAGGCAAACTTTGACTGAACCTCATGCAATCCCTCTACCCCATGACTTATCTGTAATGTTCTTAGACCAACTCATCCCTACAACTGAACTGTTATGTTTTTGTATTACCTCAACCCTGTGACTTAATAGTAATCTAATCCGATTGTACTCTGCTTTGAAGTGGCCAAGCAGCCATGAAAGGTGAAATGAAAGTATAAAATGGGACAAATAAGCCCATTTTCATTTCATTTCAAAGGAACGGAAACATTTAAAAAAAATTGGAGTACTTTTTGTTTTCAGTAAATAGTGCATGCTACTTGCAAACTTGAAAAACAATTTGTGTTTACAAACATGACCTGCTGAAGGAGGAGTTTAAAGAATTCCCAAGAAAATAAGTCAATTTATTTTATTTGCATTCTCTGAAATTTACAAAACCACATCTAACAGATACATTTCAACAGGACCAACGATTGCAATGCTTTTGACTCCGTAGTGGCTCTGATGGTCCTCTTATAATTTGCATATGCGCGTTTGCATGTATGACAATGGCTCTCTCAGAACATTTTAAGTAGTTTTGTAATAGAGATGTATTTTCGATTGACTTTTTTGTCATTTATTTTAAAGTAATCCATTCCGGACACATTTTCCGTGGGTTCTGACCCATGTTTGGAAAATAACTGCCCCAATTTGGGGAGGGGTGGGGGGCACGCCACACACTAACAGGTGTAACCTAATGGCGGAGGCAAACCTAAACCCGTGGAGTTTGCAGACTCGCCACAGTGAACATGCATTACAGGCGGTCTGCAACGTATGCATATATATCGTGTGCTCATGCATATTCATTACAGATATCCTGCAAAGCTCAGAACCTCCGAGCTGCCCAGCAAAGAGGCACTACCTCCCACTCTTCTTCTGGCAGTGGAAAAAGCCAGAAGAGGGCCGCCCCCTTTACTCACGTCTCCCCCCACCCCTGTAATTATAGCCCGGGCGCGTGCTGCACGGGAACAGCGGGCTTTGCTGTCAGAGGGAGGAAGGAAGCGGCGCTCGCGCTGACGCTAATTAAAGGCATCAGCTGGTGTGGACATCTGCGGGGGGGGGGGGGGGGGGGGGGGTCTCGGTAACTCCGCCCTGGAGCAGGGCGGCGGCCCCTCCCCTTTTTCGTGCCCGGAAGCCCCTGCTGGCTCTGTTACAGCCCCGCTATAGTGGCGAGGAGGGATTCTCTGGCTCTTGAGCCGCACCCATTGGCACCTGGGATCCACGAGACACCGGGGCTTCTGCTCCCTGCAAGGGTTTGGGTGCCGAATTTATCAGGGGTGTGCGCTTGCATTTATTTTGTTTCGTTTGAACCAAAATAAATCAAATGAAAAACAAAACCTGGGGACCGGGGACCCTCTCCCCTGCAAAAACATGCAGCACCGCCCCAAAACAAAAAAAAAAACCTGAAGCCCCCAAGGCCTTGCCCCCTTCCTCCTGCTCTCCTCCAGAGACCCTTACCCCATTCATGGGTCTATAGAAATCCAAATGGGGCAGGAGTGATCCCTTGGTGCCCCTGACTGATCAGATCCCTTCTTAAAAATGGTGTCAGCCAGCCCTAGGACAGTGACAGAGGTGGAGGTACAGAGGTGGGGACCAGCTGGGCAAGAGTCCCTGGGGGCTGCTCCTGTGCCATTTGGATTTCTACATAAGATATGTCATACAGGGTCAGACCAAGGGTCCATCAAGCCCAGTATCCTGTTTCCAACAGTGGGAAAGCCAAGTCACACGTACCTGGCAAGTAGCCAACATTAAATAGATCCCATGCTAGTAATGCAGGCAACAAGCAGTGGCTATGCCCTATTGATTAAAAGCAGTTTATGGATTTCTCCAGGAGTTTATCCAAACCCTTTTAAATCCAACTACACTAACTGCTTTCACCACATCCTCTGGCAACGAATTCCAGAGCTTGTGCATTGAGTGATAAAGAATTTTCTCTGAGTGCCTCCCTTGTATTATCTGAAAGGGTAATGGGGCTGTAGGAGAGCAGCAACGGGGAAGACCTGGGATGAGGAACTTAAAAAAAAAAATAATTGGAGACAATTTGTTTCTAGCAGTGGGATGGGGAGAGGGAAGAGCTGGTAGTTTAACAATTTTGTTTTTCTTTCAATTTAAAAATTAAACAAAACTGGTAATTTTCATTAAAATTTCCCATTTTGTTTCAACAAAAGTACATCCCTAATAGCAACTTTTGAAATTCAAATATGGGCAGTTTCTCAATTAACGCTTCCATTACCTTCCTCCTTCCACCCCCTCAAAAACATTTGGATTTAATATTTTTAAATTCAGATTCAAAGTTTTGAACAGAATATACAATAAATATAACCAAATTGTCTCTCTTCTTGGGTCAATGTCCTGCTCTTCTGATTAAACATTTTCCTAGCATGTAGACAGATGGATTCAGTTCCAGTGGGTTTATGCTCCCCTGCCAGCTGATGGAGACAGTACAAGCTGACCTCACAGTATATATATAACCCTGCAGAGACCCCAGCCTGCCAGTATTCTCCATCTCCAGCAGATGCAGACATGCTTTCCCTAAGGGGATTGCTTCGAGCTTTCTGGAAGGAGAAATCTGAAATTCTAAATTCAGAAAAAGCCCCGCTTTCCTGCGGTGATACCTCCCCCCAGTTGAGAATTCCTGAGGTGATTTCCATGGTCCCTCAGAGGTCTGCCTTGGTCCAGTAGCTGGGTCTCCTGGTGTGGACTTAGCTGCTAGTTCATCTGAAAGGCAGCAGGTGCTGGAGGCAGAGCGTGGCAGTGACGGCAGATGCCCTCTCACCCCACAGCCATAGACCATCTCCGTACTCGGCTGGTAAGCGCTGAGTTCAGGTAAGGTTAAAAAAAAAAAAAAAAGAAAGTTTTCACCTGAATCAGAGACAGAGGGGTTTCAGCACTTCCTCCGCTCTCCGTTCTTGGCGCACCATACCGACGTTCGTTCCCGCTCCCATTGGGGTTGGGGAACTGATCAGCCAGGCAGGTTGAGCAGCCCTCAGTGGGCTAGGCCCCGCAATTAGGCGTTGTTCTTGCACACCGCGTGGTAGGCCACGGCAGTCATTTTCGTGCGCTCTTGTGCGTGTTCTGCTGCCCTCTATAGGCTGTCGATGTGTGCAGTCCATCGGCTCTGCGCACGCATTGTGTGCTTAGTTTTTTTTTATGCACAAACTTTTTACGAGCTTCACTGGGCGCACAAGTTGTGCATGCGCTTGGCCACGTAATTCTAGGCGCACTTCTTTTTTTAAGCGCGAATCGTGCCAACGCACACTTACGGTTACTATGGTGCCGATAAACAAGAAGTCTAAGCGTCTTCCTGTTTGCGTTGCCTGTCACATTAGGGCTTCTCAGCCTGACCTGGCTTTTAACCTGTGTCAGCACTGCTCAGACGCTCAGGGATTTTGCTAAGCCGGGCTCTTCCCATTCTGATGATGGTTTGGTCACGGTTTTGACTGGGGGGGGGGGGGGGAAGCCAGATCTTGGTTCTCCCTTAACAGGTTCCTCCGCTGGCGAGGGCAGTTCTGTGGGACCAGCTCCAGTTCCTTCTGGGCCTGGTTTGGACCCAGCTGCTTTATCTTGGGTGGAATTTATTCAAGCCTTTCTTAAGCTGCTGGCCTCCATACAAGCTCTAATACATAAAATGATGGAGCTTGACTAGTACAGCAAATATCTGCATATATGAACTTAGGAGACCTAGTTGTTGGTAGATCATTGTATACAGGTTGAATGGAGTTGTTGAGGCCATTGGCTCCTATAAAATTTCCTGTTGCAGAGAGCATCTCAGCAACTCTGGAATTACTCTTGACGTCATCACTAACAAACCAGTGTCACCCTATTGAAGGCAACCGTGAGTTCAACAATTGAGCACCTATCTTCAGGTTCTTCTGGCACCCGTATTTTCTGCAGTCAGTAAGCACCAGAACTACATCACATGCGCTGCAGTCTTTGCAGAATCCTATACGATCCATGCTAAGGATGTGTTGCAGGTTCACGCTGTGTGAATGTAGTAAATGACAAAAAACAAAGACACAAAAGGCTGGTATCCCCAGGCTCTTCCCCTCCCGACAGCACCCACTATTTAAGAAAAGCACAAAGCCATACTTATCCACATTTACTCACAATCGGAGTCGGCACACAATAGATACAGAGATTAGCAGTGCTTATTATTAATGCTGTTACATTCTAGAAATGACTGACTCCAGATATAGCAAAGGCAATAGTTGATCATGTACTTTATTATGGTTAGGGCAGCTGAATTGCTTCTGTCGGTGAGGACTCTCTTCCTGTCTGTTGCTCTGCCCTTTCCCTCCTCCTGCCTCCGTTAATTATACCCTTTCCGTCTGCACATCTGAAACAATGTTTTGAGAAACACAAGTGGTTTCCCAAAACAACTGGCTTTTCATGTTATTCTGCACATGTTTCCCTCTTATGTTATCACAGTTATAGTTATGTGACATTTGTCTGCATGAGAACGCTGAATCCACTAAAGGCCTAGCTTCCGAATACATCCTTAGCCAGGGTGGTCAGACTCAGACTAAATCATTTCGTTATACGATGCTCTGCCCCAGTAGAGAGATCTGCTGGAGGATCAGGAATTCCAGGATCTTTAAATGCAACAAAAGTAACGATTGCGGCTGAGAGCTGGTCACCAACTTAAGGCTTTGGAATAGCAAGAACCTTTGCCATATACCAGATCTTCGGGGAGTGTTCCCAATGTGATGATTTGCATTGAACCAGGTCTGCCAGACATCAACACAGGGTGCGAGTGAGTTCAGAAATTCTGGAGAGGTTATCATATCAAGAAAAAAGGCCTTTTTTTTTTTTTTGCACAGAGATGTTTTCCTAGGCAGCTGCTTTGGCACATTTCAGAAACCTCAAAGGGATCTGGGCTATAACTTTTATGGTCTTGCTGGGAATGCTATTGCAGTTTATGAATGGTATGCATAATAATCTTTTTTTCGCTGGTGCCTTGGCCGCACACGGCAGATGGCTGGCGACTTGATTGAGGGTTACGGAGGTGCGATTTGGGACATATGGTTTTTGTGCCGCTCTGAGGTGGCAGATTAAAGAGGCTCTAGCATTCATGGCTGGAATGGGTGAAGTTGAGATCTGCCATCTCCTCCCACTTGGTGTGATGGACAGCATCCAGGGGCTTGGTAAGATGGCCTGCCGCATCAGGCTCGCAGTCAATTTGTACTCTTTTAAGAGCGCTGTGCTCTCAGCATTGAGTTGTGTAATGAGCAGAGGTCGGCAGTGATGTACTGAAGCATCACAAAAAATGGTTCATCTTTTTCACTATGGAGAAAATTGGATTAAATGGATTTGAGGAAGATGGGATCTCTACAGGAGCGGGGGGGGGGTGTCATTTGCTGATTTAAACTATTTCCCCCCATTCTTTCCTGCTAGTGTGGCTTGTTTAGGATTGCAGAGGGCTATATTAAGGTAGGAGAATGGTTTATTATTCTACCCCACCCTCCTGGCTCTTTCCTTATACAAGACTCTTTCCTGCCAGCACTTCTCAAAGATGCCTCTTCCTCAATTAATCCCAATGTTAAACCACCTGACTCAATTCTCCCCAAATCACGGCCTCACTGTCTTAACTCAAAGCCACCTCTTTGTTTTTTTTTAAATTTTGGTTGGGTGTCTTGTCTGTCTGTCTTGACTAGAATGTAAGCTCCAGGGAGCAGGGTCTGCGTCTCATGTCTTTGTACAGCACTGTGTACGCCTGACAGAGCTATCCAAATTAATACTAAAATAGTATGAATTGCTATTATCCCAGTGTTTTGCAGCAGGGTCTAACGTAAATTCCACTGCACCTTTTTCATGCTGCTGATGTCTGGATGACCGCGCCAGTGTGTATAAGGGATGCTTCTGCTGACTGCGTGGAAAGTCTTCTAGGATTTGGCGCCATGCTGGTTATCTACTGGGTTTATGCTGTGTGCACATCACCTTGGTCGGATCTGCTGTAAAGGCAGTTTATAAATTCTAAAATTACATTAAACTCAGGGTGGCTATCGATGAAACTAACCATCAACACAGGTCAGGTGAATAACCATCATCTCTCTCCTGACAGAATGAAATGTCCTGCGTTGTTCAGGGTCATGGATCGGGGCGAGGTCGTTTCCAAAGGCCCAGTGTAGAAGTAGGCTCAGCACCCCTGCCTGGTGCTGAGCATCTGCTGTCTCTGTGGGGTGTGTAATTTTAAAATCCCTCACACAGGACGGGCTCGGGGGGCTCCGCCACATAGAAGACCTGGGTTTCGTTCGCAGGCTCGGGTTTTGCTCCTCGGACCGGGCGTGGCCGGGGGGGGGGGGATGCTGCAGCAGCGGGGGGAGAGAGTTCCAGCCCTTGCTCACTGGCAGCACCTAGTGGCTGGACCTCGGGTCTATGGTGGCTTGGTTCCAGTGGGAACTGCAGTTTGTGGCCTCCCCGGGTTGAGAGCTGTGGCTGGAATGGCTGAGTTGGGTTGAGTTGGACAGGGGCTATTAAAAAAAAAAAAAAAAAGATAGGGGAAAAACTCCAGGTAGTTGCAAATCGAGCCTCCTGGCGCCGTAGCCCAGTAGAAGCTGTTTTCCAACTGAGCTGGAAGCCCAAAAGAAGAGGAAATTGCAGGACCCAAAATAGTCTCCCATATAAATATCTGGCTGAGGTCATCTTGGCAAGGCTTGCTGACCCCAGCTGACACCTGGAGATTTATATGCCAGTGTACCACTAGGTACTAATGAGTAAGGTTACCGCTTTGCCAGCTGGCGCCCTTAGGGTCTTCTTTTCTCCACAACAGATCCAAGTCCAACCTGCGGGATCCGCAATGGCCTTCCCTGCCCCAGTTACGCCGGTGGCACTACCCGTATGATATTAGCACAGATAAAAAGTGGATGCCACTACCAGCGCGTCGATCGCTGTAGCTGTCTTATCTCGCTGCTGCACACAGAAACAGCTCTTGAGAATAAGAAAAGTCATTCGTCCCTGTGGCCCAGGGTCGCTGTTAGAGAGGGCGCCCTGCCATCTGATTCTAACTCACAGTAAATGCCTGCAGCAACCTTCTGTTTAGATTAAAAGCTTCCTAGCAGAAAGTGTAAAAAAACCCAAGCAGTGGTGACTCCAACTGGATCACAGCGGGCACACTGGCACCGGCTGCCCGGCATACTGTCATCGTGTCCCCTCCTGCCGCTGCACGCACCGTGCCCAGCAGCTCTCCGAATCCCAAAAGCAACCGGGAATGATCGCAGGTTGATTTCTTTTAAAGGACCACGGAGGAAGATGATGGTAGCACACGAGCCTTCGCGACTACTCCGGTCCCCTTTTCAGATGTGGTGCTCTAGGGCTGTGCCAAGGAAGCTTTTATGTCGAGGGGCTGCGGTGGGCTGGGAATTCCTGCAATAAGAGTTATCCGGATTAGCACCAGCTAAGAGACAAATTAGCAGCAACTTAGCCACTGGAGGCGATACAATCCTTGTGAACAGGGTGTTAATCTAACGCCTCCTCCAGACTGAGAGCAAGGTGCGAGAGGCTCCCATCCCGAGTCACGAATCCAGAGTCGCAAATCAGTTCCTTGTCTTTAGAATCTAATAAATGAATATATTTCAGTTCCTATGTCCATCTATCCTGTACGCTTTTAAAATTGTCTCCTAACCATGCTGGAAGATGTGCTTAGTCACAAATTAGATATTGTGAAACGAGGGGGTTTCATCTTGGTTTGGAGGGCCTGGTCTGGCCTCGCACACAGCTGTTTTTGGGATGAGCTACATCACATTTCTTGATCTGCAGGGGAACGATCCATGTGCTTAAATGAGTTTGTGATGTTCATTTCTTTTCCTGTAGACGTCTCCTCCCAGCAGTGGAAAAACCTATAGAAAGCTTGGGCCCTAAGCACAGATTTTTAGGAGCCGTTACATTTCTCAATGCTTCAGCTTTTCGTTTTTCCTTTTGGCCATACTGACCTTTATTATTTCTTTCTGTGAAGGGGTTAAGGGTGTCGGCCCAGCGTCCAGGGTCTCCACCGTCACCGGCAGATGAGGCCAGGACGAGCAGGAGTTACGTGGGGGCTCTAACACTCCCCAGTGGGATGGCTCTGTCTGAAGCAAAGGGTTTGACAGAACTCATGAGCCCACTTGGTTCGGGGGCTCAGTCCCTCCCTTTCGGTCTCCTGTCCTGAGGGCGTGGGGCTGATGGAGTCCCACGCTTGGGGGTGCCAGGCCCTTAGGATCTGGACTGCTGAGTTATCCCAAGGAACCAGAGAAGAGGTCACTCGGTCTCCTGGTCCTCGTCTGTCGGATTTCTTCCGTGCTTCGGAGAAAGACGAGTTCTTGGGGGGGGGGAGGTTTCACAGAGCTGCTGGCTCCGGGGAAAACATCGGGTAAAGGCCGGCTGAAGTGCACGGGGAAAGCTCCACTTTCCTTTTGGATCCAGTTTGCAAGTACCGAGGGTGGGGAGGACCTTGTGAAGAATGCCTACTGCCAGGCGGTGCTGAGTGGCTTCAGTTTCTGTACTGAAAGTGCCCTATTCAAACATGAAGCTGCTGTGATTTGTCATCTGCCAGCAAGTGCTCCGTGATAGGGATGTATTTTTTTTAACAAAATGCTGACTGTGTGCATTTTGTTTCATGCCCTAGACGTTAGGTCAAAGCAGCGTAACACCATCTTTGCCACTGCACCCTCACTGCTGGCTGCTGCCAGGGTTCAGTCCAGCTTTCCATTTTAGCAAATGACCGCTGGGATCCGGGTGGATTTTTTTATTTTTTATTTTTAGTTTGCATTTGAGAGAGCAGGAGCTGTTTCTTTCACTTCCCTTACGTGTTTATAGTACAGGCCCAAAGCCTGTGCCGTCTCGGAGCCCTAGAAAGACTCCAGCGTTCTCCAGTACAGCTACTCGTATTCTCCACCCAAAGAAACCAACACAAAAAAAAAAAAAAAAAGGTGAATGTCTTTCTGGGCCTGGGTCCGGCCGCGCTCCGATCTTTAGATGCGCAGAATGAGCTTCCTCTGAGAACGTTTTTTCCCTGGGTATCCCCATCCAGAGATGCTGCTGCTCTACCCATTCATCCAACTGCCAGCTCCCTAAAGCAGCAGGTGAACCCCCATCCCATCGTCCGACCCGCTAAGCGTGCAGATGGGCGAGTACCCGAGCTATTTGCCATGTTTAAAAGTCTCGCCCTTTCAGCCTCTTACCATGACGAGTTTGCCTCTTGTGATATTCATCGCTTTGCGGCATTCACATGAGTTTGTCAAACACCCGCCACCCCCTCCCCCGCACCTTTACGGCTTTAAGTGAAGTCGCCCAAGGCTCCTCGTGCAGATTCTGCGCCCGCTTTCATCCCAGCGTAGACGGGTGCCGACTTATGACCAGACTTTTGCTCTTCCTTACTTAATGCTCCCGTGACGCCAGTTTTGTGAATGATAGAACAACGTCTTACGTGTAAAACTGCCTGGAGTTTGTAGCCGGGGCAGGCAAACAAAATTCTTTTAAATAAAGGGGCGAGAAGAAAATGCTGTTTGCTGCCATCTGAGCAGAAGTCTCGGAGCGGGCAGCGATCAGCTCGTCTCGCATTCAATAATGCTGCCCGTGCTATGCAGAAAGGGCTGGCACAAGGTGCTCCCCACTGGCATTAAAGCACCGGGGGGGGGGGGGGGGGGGTTCTGGCTCGGTGTGAAAAAGCAACATCTACAGCTGAATCCCCACCTCCAGGAGCCTTCAACTCCCTCAGAACAAGAGAAGCTTGCAGGTAACTTCCCCTCCCCACTTTCAGTCTGTGCAGGGGGGGGGGGGGGGTTGTTGATTCCCTCCCTCTCAGCCTGAGCAGGAGATGACAGCTGGCAGGTGGTGGCTGCAGCCCCTCACCCACCACCAAGTGTCCCCTTGCTCTTAGCCTGAATGGCCGATGTCTGCAGTTGATTCTCTAGGGTGCCACCGTCTCAGCCCTCTTTATTGATTTACATACATCAGGCTAGTACCAGTCCACATTGCATGATTTTGGAGCAGGAGAAACGTCATCACTCCTGAATCCGTGCAAGTCAAACCCTAGCATTTATTAAATTAACATGATTTAGGCCTCCTTGGGTTTTCAGCGCCTGCCTCAAGTGTCTCCACTGTCCTTTCTATGAAATAAAGCGATGACCTTTTTATAGAAATGTCTCCTGAAGTATTACCAAACTCTGGGATGATGACAGCCAGCGTCACTGTGGGAATGGTTGTGACATCTGAAACAGAGGCTGGCTCTGCAATGAATCCATCTTTTGCTGGACTCCCTCTGGAAATGGCTTTGCCATTAAATAGGCTGCTGGTATTCTAGAAAGAAGGGGCTCCCAGGACTGATCTTCGGGTTGATGGAGCGAGGACGTTCAGTCAGAGGTGGGGGGAACTGGATTGGATGAAATCTGAGCCCCACATGATCTGGTGTTGGGGGAAAGCGGCTGGATAACTAGAGTTGAATGGGGAAGTATGAGTGTAGGCAAACTGTTAGCAGCTTGATTCTTATTCCTACCTTCACTCAGTCAGAACCGGTGGAAGTAGAGGTGCTCGGGGTGTATTAGCCTCCTCTGGCTGGGAAGTTGAGGGGTGTCCCAACTCCGGCCCCAACTGGAGGTGGTGGAGGCAAACACTGTAAATTATGGAATAAGCACAGACGCACCTTAGTTGGTGGGGTCCTGGGTCCTACGACAGGAAGAAAAGTCAGACGACGCAGGTCTTACTTATCTGCCATCGAATTCTGGGTTTAAGAACAGAAGAAGTGCCGTGCTGGATCAAACCAATGGTCCAATCGAGCCCAATCCAGCAGCCAGTCATCGGGAAGTACCTGGCCAGTCCCCCTATGAAAGTCTGTTCCAGGTTGCTCTCCCAAAGAATTAACAAGCGGAAAAACCAAACACTATCTGGCTAATACTTATTTACAGCTCTGTCATTCCAAATCTTTTTAAAATTCAGTTATACTGCAAGCCTTCACCGCATTTTCTGCAATCGGTATTCATAGCTTTGGTGCTGACTGAAAAAAATACTCTTACATTTCTTTTAAATCTGCTAGCTATTAGTTTCAGACTATCAGAGTGTAAATAACCTTTCCTAACCTCTTTAGCCTTTCTTCATAAGGGAGTCTGATCCATCCCATAACCATTTTGTTGATAGATAATGTGGCTTTCAATGCATACTTCACTTTCAATACATATCCAACATAGCTCTCTGCTTCAACGGCAGGGGAGAAGTAAAACTAATACTTCACACATATCCAGCATAGCTCTCTGCTTCAACAGCAGGGGAGAAGTAAAACTAATACTTCACGCATATCCAGCATAGCTCTCTGCTTCAACGGCAAGGGAAAAGTAAAACTAATAGGTCACGCATATCCAGCATGGCTCTCTGCTTCAACGGCAGGGAAGAAGTAAAACTAATACTTCACGCATATCCAGCATAGCTCTCTGCTTCAACGGCAAGGGAGAAGTAAAACTAATAGTTCACGCATATCCAGCATAGCTCTCTGCTTCAACGGCAGGGGAGGAAGACAGACACTTCACTCTCAATACATATCCAGCATAGCTCTCTGCTTCAACAGCAGGGGAGAAGAAAAACTAATACTTCACGCATATCCAGCATAGCTCTCTGCTTCAACGGCAGGGGAGAAGTAAAACTAATAGTTCACGCATATCCAGCATAGCTCTCTGCTTCAACGGCAGGGGAGGAAGACCGACACTTCACTTTCAATACATATCCAGCATAGCTCTCTGCTTCAACAGCAGAGGAGAAGAAAAACTAATACTTCACGCATATCCAGCATAGCTCTCTGCTTCAACGGCAGGGGAGAAGTAAAACTGATACTTCATGCATATCCAGCATAGCTCTCTGCTTCAACAGCAGGGGAGAAGTAAAACTAATACTTCACGCATATCCAGCATAGCTCTCTGCTTCAACGGCAGGGGAGAAGTAAAACAACCAATAAGGGCTGAATAAAATAGTCTGGGTAAACAAATAAGTATGGGTGTAGCTTGCTTATTGCGGCGGTTACTACCCCTAACTAATCAAGCTTGATATTTCACTTGGATGCAGCTCCATCACTGCTCTCTGCATTAATGGTGGGGGTGGAAGGGAAATAGAACCAAAGGTTACTAGGAGCCAAGAGAAACAGATAAGTATGAGAAAAAAAGAAGTGTGAAGCTTGCTGGGCAGACTGGATGGGCCGATTGGTCTTCTTCTGCCGTCATTTCTATGTTTCTATGTTGGCCCTTCTCTGTTCTTGTTCTAGTTCTGCTAAAACTATTTTGAGATGAGCTGACCAGAATAGCACGCCATGGAGCGATACAGGATCCCTATTATATTCCCAGTTTTCTATTCCTTTACAAATAATTCCCAACATTCTATTTGCTTTTTTGGCGGCCACCGCACACTGAGCCGACGATGTCGACATGTTGTCCACAATGGCCTCAAGGTCCTTTTCCTGGCAACTCCTAATATGGAGCCCAACATTATGTATAAATAGTTGGGATTATGTTTCCCTATGTGCACTACTCTGAACTTGTCCACATTAACTTTCATCTGCCATTTAGATGTCCAGTTCCCCAGTTCCATAAACATTCTCCTGCAGCTTCTCACAATTAGCTCACTTTGAGGCATTATGATCACCATTGCCAAATGACCCCACCACCATTACCCCCTTGCACCAGTTCCAGGGCATCTGAAAACGTTATCTCCTTGCAAACCCTGACAAGATGGTCACCCAATCAGTATTGGGGTAATTGAAATCCCCTTTATTGTATCAAGAAAATGATTAGCATTTCACAGTCTGTTTCATCATCCTGGTCAGGAGGACGATAGTATCTCCTACTGTTATATATACTTTTCCCCATCTCACATGGAATATCTGGCCATAGATATCCCAGAATGCAGTTTGTTTCCTGTTTGATTGCATCCTTTACATATAGTGCCACCCTATCCCCAATTCTATCTGCCTTGTCATTTTCATATATTTTGTACCCTGCTATCACTGTGTCCCATTGGTTATCTTCTTTGATTCCTATTAAGTCTATATCTTCATTCAGTGCCATAGGCTCTAGGGATGTGCATTAGTTTCCTCTGATTCCATGGTACGCGCTGACTGTGGTACACGTGGAGAAACACAGTATGCGTGCATCTCATTATTAAAACTACAGGCATGCTCTCTGTTTCCCCGCGTGAACCATAAAGTCAGTGAGGTACACGAGTACCGCCGAATCAGAGAAAACAAGTGCACATCCTACTGCGTTCTAACTCTCCAATCTTGTTTTGTAGACTTCTGGCATTTGTTTACAGACAAGTAAATCTGTGTCTTTCATCCCCAATCACAGCCTCCTTATTGTTAGTGGGTGATTCGAGTAAGTTTGAAATATTCAGATTTGTCTACTCTTCATTTAAGTGCACCTGAGCTACCTCACTTTTTATTACCTTCTCTCTGGCAGGAAATTCTGACTTCTCTGTTTTAAGAATATTCGTTGAAGATAACTTTGATGCAAAGTATCCTGAGCAACTGTCAGCTTTCCCTGATCTAAGAAGGAGATAGAGCAACTTTAAAACGACTTATTAATACGAGAAGGCAGCCCATTCGGTCACAATAGGTTCTTCTTTCCCCAAAATGTTCCCTGGTTCCTAAGAAACGTAAAACCTTACACTATTGTTTCAGCTGTGCATTGAGACTCCGCAGCTCAACCTTCCTGCATGTGGAACTGGGAGCATTTCCGAGAATGCTCTCCTGCAGGTTCTGCATTTCAGTTTCCCTAATCAAAATCCTAAGTTTGGCTTCCAGAACCTCTCTCCTACACTTTCCTATCTCATTGGTAACCACAGGTTCTCCTCAGCACTCTCTAAAGTTCTATTTAGGTGACACCTGAGGTCCTGCCACCTTCACACCAAATAAGCAGAGCACCAGCCACCAGGCTATCTACATTTCTGGTGATCGAACCACCAATAATGGCAGTCCTATCGCGTGCCACCCGGGCACAACCCTTTGGAGACAATCTCACAATGTAAGAGGATAGCTCATCACCTGGAGGGCAGGTCCTAGCTACAGGATCGCAACATAGGGGTGGGACTGCTCTACTGTGTCCCTGAAAGTCTCCTCTATATACTGCGCTTTCTGCCTCGGCTCCTCCAGGTCTGCCATTCCAGCCTCCAGCGTTTGGCCTTGTTCTCCGACAGCCACGAGCTCTTTGCACCGCATGCAAACACATAACCTCCCCCTCACAGGCAGCTAATTAGATACACGGCACTCGGTGCAAGAGATGGGTAGACTCCATCTCGCTGTCTGCGTCCTTTTATGCTATTATAAAAAAATAATTTCTTAAGTAAATTTAACGTTTTGGTTTGTAGCCAAAAAAACGTAACTGATACCAGCGTGCACAGACATTTTGTGTGGGGGGGGAATTTTTTTGTTTGTTTTGCTTATAATCAAAGAGAAAAAAAATGAAATAAAACAAATAAGTCAGCTCCAGCCTCCCCCTCAGTGCACTCTGAACCACCACAAAAAAATAACTCCTGTGCTGCCGCGTCCAACAGCCCAACTTCTTAGTACAGCTTTAGGCTTCGAAGGCTCTTCAGAGTCAGAAGGCATCGATGTAAATGTACAAACAAGGCCAGCAGTACTAACGCCAGCCAGCCCCATGCCTGATTATATCCAATGGTGCCAAGCTTGGGTTGACTGGCGCCATGTTCTACAATGGTAACAGCAGGGCAAAAGCGACTGCCCCTGAAGAGTCTTCAATGGTGTGCAGCGGTCCCAAATTAAACTGTTTTTTTTTAAACAAAACCCAAACCAAGTTGAATTTCTTTTTTTTTTGGTGAACATTGCTTTGATTCCAACCAAAGTACATCCCTGAAAATTAACCTATTTCTTTTTAAATTTCAGCTAGGGTTTATTTTGCACTTATTTGTCCAAAGTACTAGTTAATTCCTATTATGTAAATTTTCTTCCAGCACCCTAAGGGAGTCATTTTCAAAAGGTTTTATGTGCATAAGTGGGGTTTTGGAAACTGCTTCGCTCTATGTTATTGAATTGTCAATAAGTTTTACACACACAAGTGCACTTTTGAAAATTGCTGTGATATATGCTATTTATATTTGTATAAATCCTTTTGAAAATTACCCCAATTGCACAATAGTCTATAAATGTAGATTTGAGATAGGTGGGTGGGAAAAATAAACAGGGAAACAGAACTATCATACTCTCAAAAAGCCAGAGAGTATGCAAAATGTTATCACACTACCAAACAGAAAATATACCTGAAAACTCTATCACACTCCCAAACAGCAAATACTATACTTTAAATCTCTATCCCAAATACTTTAGTAAGTTACAGACCACAGTTTTTATCCAGTGCATCTCCCTCAAGACAGATTTATTCTACCATTGCCTTCCTATTTATCTGTATCCCAATAGTTCCTGTAATGACTGACGCTTCAAACAAATTAGCTGTTATTCAATTGCAAACAAGGAAACAGCGCTGTCACACTCTCAGAGAGCTAAATAGTATGCTTTAAAATGTTCATACTCTCAAGCAGCAAATAATATACCTAAAGTTATACTGTATTCTCAGCTCAATCATACTCCCAAATAGAAATGATTATATTTAGGGAAGGTAATTTTCAAACAGCCTGCGTAGGAAAAAGACCACAGGTACTTTTTAACCCGCCAGAATTTTCAAAGTGGACTTAAACGCATAAATCCACTTTGAAAATTCCAGGGTATGCGCTGAACCACCTGCACCGTACACACTCGAGAGCAGGTATAACTTTGTGCAAGTGGATTCACACACATACTTCTGAAAATCGAAAGTGTGCCTGGAAATCCTCTCTCTGCCCCCAACTCCACTCCCTCGAACGCTTGCTCACTATGCACGTGAAATTATGCGTGAAATCATGTTTTGCCCCTTTTACGAACAGACAACCCTGAATTGATTTTCAAACGGGTATTTTTATCTGCAGAAACCAGGATTTCTGCACGTAGATCCTTTATAAAATTGCACTATAAATCTCTCTCATAATCCCAATTGCAAGCAAAATAGTTTAGCAAGTTAGAGACTCCAGATTGTTATCCCATAGAAAATCCTGCTTTCCCCAGCTCTTGCTTCTCAATAGCTCAATAATGTAAAATATACCAGACGATTCCAGAACGTTCTTTTCCCCTGTACTTAAGATACACTTAAAAGGGAGGGTCCCTTTGCCTATGTCCATGTTACTCTTCTTCCCATTCCTCTCCCCCAATCTCCTTCCTGCACCTTCTGTGTCTCTTATCCCTGGGCTTCTTTCCTTCATATCACACCATTCAAGTGTCCATCTCCCAAATATTCCTCCTCCTGGTGGCATCTGCCCCATATGCCCCCAGCTCCTCTCCCATTTCCCACCTTCCTATGCCTCTCCTTTTTGCATGTCACATAATTCTGGGACGATGTCATAGAAAAGCATTTGCGATATCATGTGATGTCATAATAATACAAAAACCATGCTGTTACAGTTGCCATGGTGACCAGGACTCTGAAGTTTGTATTGTTCATTTAGGCTACAACTCGAACACGCTGATGCCATTTTTATACATGAATTTCCACTTTTTAAATCCGTTGTATACTTTGATTTTCCACACCTCCTTCCCCATCAATAAAGGCCAATGATCAACCTGTTGACTTCGGTTGACAAGGCTGGGGAGCTCACCCTGGCTGCAGCATCCAACCCGACGCTGTTGCTTCAGCCTCTCCTACTCGCAGAGCCGAGATGGCCAGAGCGCATGAACACAGCGGTTTTATGTGGTCAGCTGCCTGTATGTTGGTCTCTAGATGGCCACACCGTTTTGCCATGACAATTGGTAAGTTCAGGTCCTGTCTCCATGATGGCACAGCGCCAGCCCAGACATCTGCATTAATAAGGTGGCTGTGCTTAGCATCAAAATCCAGGGCGGTGGGGGTGCCCTGTTGCCCTGGCTGGTGCAGCTGAAGGGCCAAAGCAGTTGTTACTCAACTGCAGGAATGACGGCCCTAGCGCTCCAGCCTCCTGAGGCTAATAAGTGTCCAGCTTCACATTGGTGGCACGGTTTGCACCGGCCCCGAGGCCCCGTAGTCATGCAGGAGGGACCTGGGTTCAATCGCCACTCCCCAGGCTGGTCAGGGCTGAGCGTTCGCAGCTCCCCGGCGGAGCGGAGGGGAGGGAGGACTCACGGTCATCATGCAATGGCAGCCCACGCATTTGGATTCAGAACTCCCAAGACACGAGAGGTAAAACGATCAAAATGTTAAAAGTCTGAAATTTTCTTTTTAAAAACCGGACCTGAGCAAGCCTCTTCCATTGCTAATCCTAATAGCTGTCATACTGCGGCAACCACAAACTTACACGAAAGCCATCTAAACTGGACCGCCTCTGGCTGCACCACCGAGTTCATCCCCTGCTTCCCCTGCCTTCTCTGTCAGGAGCCCACCTTCGTGCCTCGGAATTCGACGCGACAAACCTTAGGATGGAATCCCATAGCTCAAAGGTAGTAAGAGCTTCCTTCATGTATCTATGCCAGGTCCGCCAATGAGGAAACTACCTTGATCAACACAACCTAACTGCAGTAATTCATCCACTAATCCCCAACCGGATCGACTATTTTAACTCTACTGAATAGTATTTCCCACTACAGTATGAAATGCCTCCAACTCTTGCCAAATACTGCGGCCAAAATCTTGGTAGGGAGCCAAAGTAGCAGAGCACGTAATCCCAATATTACATAAAATGCATTGGCTCCTGGTAGAAACTAGGATTACATTTAAAACCCTTTACTTCCGTCTTTAAATATGCGAATAAGCAGGCCCATGAGTACCTCCCTCATCGTTTTGTCTCTTATACCACCCACCACCCTTCCAAAAGGCCCTTTCCTCTGATTTCTGTGAAAGTGGCCTGCACAAGACTTTGGGCTTTCAGCCGCCGTGCACCCAAAATCTGGAACAACGCGCCCCCAGCCCTTCACCTCGCACCGTCCAAAGGAAAGCAAGGCAAGGCTTCCCCAGACCATTCCCTCGTGAGGAAGCCTTATCAAGTGCTCCCCAGACTAAGTGAAGGATTACAGCACATGACCCTGGAACGAATGTTATCACGAGTCCTTGTCCGATTGCAATCCGCTTTGGAGAAAGGCAGAGGATCAAATGCTTGAATAAATAAATAAAAGAAAATAAATTGTATTTTTTTTTTGTGAAAAGGCAGAGTCAGAAAGCTTGGAGCTCTCGGCCTAGCTAGCAAAATTTAAAACAAAACACACAGTCTTTATTTTTACAAAACTGTCTAACCTGGAGGTGCCCTAAGAGCCAAACCTGTGATTGCAGGAGGTTCTGGCTGGAAGGGACGCACACATGGAGGTGCACACGAAGTAACAGAGAAGGCAGGCGCATGCAACAGGCCAGATACAGGGCAAGGGCCGTGCACCTACAGATCCAAGCGTGAGACCGTAAAGGGAACCTCGCGGCGGAGGGCGTCTCATTAGAAGGGTCAGACTACGCCGCTTAGGTCAGAGAGCATAAGACTTGCCATACTGGGTCAGACCAAAGGTCCATCAAGCCCAGGGTCCTGTTTCTAACAGTGGCCGATCCCAAGCACTGTCCACAGCACCTCCAGTGGTGGTTGGTGCAATGGTCCAGTTCAGTTTTAAGTTAGTGAGTGACCCTTAAGTGTTTCAGGAGTTGTTCAGACAGGGGTTCAAGGAGCTTTATGGCTCCATCTCCCCTGCACTAGATCTGCAGGCCCAATATCCTGGGACTTGTTTCCAGAGTCAATACTAGCCCTCTGCTGGGGCTAGGGAGCTGGGGCTCATTTTTTGTAGTTTTTTTATTTTGAAATTAAATTAAATTTACCCTTCCTAGCAGAAGAAAGAAGTAGCCCAAAAGCCTGACAAAAGCCTCATTTTTCCTCAAGGTTCTTGAAGGGGAGAGCCCAGCTAAGAGTTTGGAGGGGGGACCCGTTGTGACTGGAGGTTGCGCAGTGGATTTTGGAAAACTTGGAGGTTCACTCCAGTGTTACTCAGCCCGAGGGACTCAGTACCCACAGCACAGAAAGCTTTGTCGGGGAGGAAACGCGAGCTAGCCATCCGGTTCTGAACCAGCGTAGACAGTGGAATCAGTGCCAACCTGTTAAGTTGCAGAGGGCAGGAATGGAGTTAACAGCCGAGAACAAGCAATGGATCCCAGGTACAAAGCAGAATCTTAGGTAAAAAGGAAGAGCCCTAAAATCTAGGAGAGAACCTCAGGGAACATTCCAGGGAAGAGCAGATTTACTTTCTGAAGGTTTGTTTAATATGGATGCCACACCAGATAATTGCACTGATGTGAAGTTATTTTCATTGAAGACGTGCTCAGTATAGCTTGTCCTGCTGAAACACCATCACCATGTGAAGATCTCTGATTGGGAAAATCTGCAGTGTCAGGCCCTGAAAGAGAATTTCTCACTCCCAAGGTTGTAAGGAGGGAGTTAGGACTCAGCTGCGGAACTGAGTGAGCCCCCCCTCACCATAGGGCAAGACCTGGAAAGGAGTAACACAGACTGACACCCAACGTGGGGCACTGTTCTGTGTAACTCCCTTATCTTAAGACGGACTGAGGAGAGGGTTACACAAGCACACCCCCACTGAGCTGGGATGCACACAACACAAATGTCTGAGGGTACAGAAACACAGACATGCATGGCAGGATCACATACAAAAGAAAGTACACAGCCACAGCACTGGGCAAATGACACACATATATCGGGTACAAAGAAGGGTCATACACACATAGGATGTACAGATTCAAGCACGTGCACATTGAGCTGGGCTGTACACAAACACAAACAGAGAATAAAGAGACACATACACAGCAGACAGTACACACAAACATATGGCAGGGGCACATAAGCACACACAGACAATACACACAAATAGCAGAAAGCGTGTGGAGACAGCACTGGGGGAATGACACACATACACACACACACATATATCAGGACCATGCTAAGTTTAGATAAATGAGCCACCTGTCCCTTTTCTGTTTTGCCACTCAACCCCCATCCTGTCACAATGATATTTTGAGAATGATCTGGGGGCTCGTAGTGTAAACACCAGATGCCCCTTTTGTAACAGAAACAGAACAAAATACCTTAGGAACATTATTTTAGCAGACATGTATTTACTGTTCCAGCAGTCACCCCACCCCCAAACCCCTCTTCTCCCAGCCCCATGCAGCTGTCTCACTTCCCAACCAAATCCCACCCTAGAAATCCTATAAAATCCGAGGTGGGTTTTATACGATTTCCCCCAGTTGGCAGGAAGGGTGCCCCCCCCTAACACTGACCCCCAACAGCATTTCTAGGGTTTCCCCACTGACTCCATTTTTGTTGGTTAGCTGATCTGGCCCTGGTTTTACTGCACTGCATGTGTGGACCTCTAGTTCCAATTTCCCTTAAAAAAAAACAAAACAACAACAGCAAAAATCAATCATGCAATGAAGTAAAACCAGGACTGGATCAACCTGACCAACAGAAAAAGGAGGCAGTTTGCAGCCTTAAAGTACATCCAAAGCTATTGAATGACTCATTTCAAGGAGGCAGATTTCAGGTCAGCCCTGTCTTTCCGCCATCCCCTATCCAGACGCATTCTTATACCTTGCAGTGCTGATTTCCTATGGCAGCGGGGACTACAAATACCACGATGCAGTGGGATGTAAGTTCAAAAACCAGGATTGGCCAAAACTCCCCCCCCCCCCCCCCCCGGAGCTGGTCACTTGGCAAGCTCTGCATCTCCCATCATTTTCTCCCAGCTTAGCTACTCCCAGAATAACTTTAGGGGTGCTCCACCTCAAGCAGCGGCGGGGAAGAGTTTCAGAGAAGTGCAGCCTGAACACTTGCACGCCCCGGTACCCGCGCCCGCAGGCAGCGCACGGATGAGGTAAGAAGCAGAGAAGAGAGCGGCACTCACCTCTTCCGGGGCTAGGGAGGAGGGGGGGGGGCCGGGATTCACCGGCGCAGCAGCCAGCTCCCGGCACCGGGGGAGGGGTGGGGTCGGGGGTGGCTCCCCGTGACAGCAACCAAGAACCGCCAGCGGAGCCCCAGGAAGGAGCGAGGATCGCGCCCCCCCCCCTCTCCCCAGAGCGCGACCACCACGGCCGGGACCCGCGAAGAGGCGCTGGTGCCAGGCAGCAGAACAGAGCAGCACCGCTCCCCGGACCTGTCATCTGCCAGGCGCTGCCCTGCTGCATGCTGGGAAACATCACAGCCGGTGCGAGAGCGAGCGAGGCGCAAACTCCACCGCTATTTTTATAATTCACAGGATCAGATGACGTTAATTAGCCAGGCAGCCATCAAAGAGTTCCAGTGCATGCCGAGAATCCAGTCATTTTGCAGCCTTCTAAAGATAGGGGGGCAGTGGGAGGTAAAAACATAAATAAAAATAAACAACAGATTTCTTTTGCAAAGCATCTCAAATCGTTTGTTTCATGCAAACTAAACAGGGAGGAGGGGGATTCATAGATGGGGGGGTCCTTTTTTATAATTTTTTTATATTACTTTTTTCCCCAATGGGAAAATTATGTGTACTGCCTTCAAGAGTATCAATAACAGAGCCAATAATGACATGGCATGGTGGATGCACTGCACTTTGCTGATATTTCTGACATGGGAACTGCAATCTCAGCAGCAGAAGCAAAAGTGTGACCCACAAGGAAAGATGAAAGGAGTTGGGTTCCTTTAGCCTTGAGAAAAGGAGATGTGTGGGTTTTTCTGTTCACAGGATCAGTATCATCAGGGTGATGCAACAGCAGCCCTATGAGGACATGGACCAGTTCTTCAAACAGTAGGGGAGAACTTTGTGTGTAATGTAAGATACCCAGAGAGATGGTAAAATCCACAGCACTGGAGACTAACAGCAAGTTAGAGAAGCATTTAATCTGGGGATGTACAGTTAGGGAGGAAGCTGCCTGCAGTTAGGGAGATGGATTAGATGACGTCTTGAGGTCCCTTCTAGTCTTGGTTTCTGACAAACCAGAAAACCCATAACTCTTGGTCCAGGAATCGAGGCCTCCCCGCTGTTTTAGGCTGGATATTGCTGCCCTGTCTCCAAGCAGCACATTGTTATGTATGTAACAAGTGATGTCCCCTTTCAGCCACGATTTTGCACGACTGCCAAAAATGCTGGCTGTGTTACTCGTGTGGAAGGCAGACAGGACTGGTGTATCCAGTTCTCAGATGTCTATTTTAAATCACTCCCATAGCTTTTTTTTCACCCCACTACTTTTTTAAGACATGGAGATGTACGTCTAACTGTTACAGCACAACAAAGAAATCACTAATCTCTAATTACATGAACAGTGCCACCTGGCTTCATTGTTCACAGCTTCTATGAGTCAACCGCCCTCCCCCAGAGCTGCAAACAGTTTGGATTAAATGCAACACAGACAGTGGCAAAGTAAAGAAAAAGAGATTTAAATTGGACTCAGCTCTGGCGAATATTGGTAGTACAATGCAGAAAAGGTCAACCCAAGCCCTTCTCCCCCGCTGAGTCACCAATGAAACGAATTCTCCAGGGAGACATAAAATGCAGTTAGAACGAATAAATTCGGACCTGATGACAATGCTATGGGAGTCTGAGGGTGGGGAATGATAATGGAGAGATGTCTTCTTCTTTGCATGGCTGGAGAAGGCAGCGCATTGTAGTTTAGTGACAAGGTCATTAATCCACTCCAGGGCTTCAGATGAGGAATGGGCTGTTCTGCAGAGAACTTCAATAAGTGACCGATCTGGGTGGCCAGTAACACTTTGGGCTGCTCCTCACATTCTGTTTATGAAACAGGTAGGCCCACCTTCCATGGCCTGATCTTAGATGATTCAAGGTTCTCCAAATTCTCCAGGTGAGTTTCAACCCTGCGACTTCCTTACTTGGGTCAGATACCAAGTTTCTCTTGATGGCATTATCTGCAGCATCTCGACGTGGGGCTGGCCTCAGTTTGGAAGATGCGAGCTGTGTTTCAAGAAGAGCTGCAAGACTTCAAGCAAATACATGGGAGATTTTTAAGATCTTGTATCAAAAGAACAGTTCCACAGGCCATCTCAGCTGGGGGTGTTTTTCTAAAAGACTGTTTTCCTTGCAGACATCAGGGTGTTGGGAGCCATTCGAGCCATGTTGATCTCAGTATTCCCGAAAAGATCCTCATGGCTCCCTGCTGATGAATATAACAGGGGTGCTGGTGAAAGATGGGAGGAGAGAGAAAAGCATGAGAGGGTGAATTCCTCATTGTTAGAGGCAAGCTTGTGACCAGTGATCTTAAATCTGGTCTATCACCTAGCTATGACAGATGTGTTTGGGTTGGGTTTTTTTAAATCAGGAACTAAAATATCAGAAAACTGTGGGAAACTATTTTATTTATTTATTTAAGGTTTTTATATACCGGCATTCATGAAGCGATCACATCATGCTGGTTTACAAATAAACAGGGGTGCAATAAATACATCAAAACAGAAATAATGTGTCGAAGAAAGCAGTTACAATTAACAAGGACTATTGAACTGGGATCAGAGGAAATAAAGATAGTTTAGCAGAGACTACATTATATACAAGGAGATGAGGTACAGCTGCTGTGTTGGATATGTATGATATGGATATGTACAATACCTTCTTACATCCTTTGACTAGTTTGGCAATCCTCTCCCTTTCAAGTCCTTTCATTCTTCTGATGTAAATTAAATTCTCATCGATCCATCTCACCAAAGTTTGCACGCTGCTGACTCCAACAGGTCCCTTGCATTGGTTAAAAAAAAGGGGGGTGGGTGTCAACTTAAACTATCTGTATTTGGATTTTCAGAAGGTGTTCAACAAAGTCCCACATGAGAGGCTTCTAAGAAAAATAAAAAGTCATGGGATAGGAGGCGATGTCCTTTCGTGGATTGCAAACTGGTTAAAGACAGGAAATAGAGAGTAGGATTAAATGGTCAGTTTTCTCAGTGGAAAAGGGTAAACAGTGGAGTGCCTCAGGGTTCTGTACTTGGACAGTGCTTTTCAATATGTATATAAATGATCTGGAAATGGGTATAATGAGTGAGATGATCAAATTTCCGGTGTTAGATTCGTGGACCCTTGGGCCGGCTGAGTCGGATGGTGATGCACTGTGGGGAGCCCACAGCGGATGTCGCAGCCGGGAGGTGGCACTGAAGAGGTGGTCCTGGGAAGGCTTCACCACTGGAAGCCTGAGGTCCCCCCAGGAGGAGCCTGTAGGAATCCGGGCCTCTTGGACTTATGCAAGATCCTCTGCGACCAAGGACCTGAAGAGAGATGCTGAAGAGGTAGTCCAGTGAAACGGCTGAGCCAGGAGGTCAGAAGAGACTTCACCCTCGGAAGCCCACGGTCCCCCCGTCCCCCCCAGGGAGAAGCCCGTGAGGACCCGAGCCACTGGGACTTAGGCAACACCTCCTGGCAGGTGAAGAACCGGATACCTGTGGAAGGCGAGAGGTCAGGAGCCAGAGTCCAGCCAGGGACGAAAGCTGAAGCCGGAGTCAGTGGACGAGCCAAGGTCGGAAGCCAGAAGTCAGAAGCCGGAGTCAAAGCCAGGGGCAGAAGCTGAAGCCAGAGTCAGTGGATGAGCCAAGGTCGAAAGCCAGAAGTCAGAAGCCAGAGAATTCAGAAGAATCACAACTCAACTCAGAAGGAGCCTCGTTGCAAGGCAGGGCATTGAGGCAGCTGCAGGGTTTAAATATCCCAGCAGCGTCTGACATCATCTCTAGGGCTGTCCTTCTTTCCCGCGCTGGCCCTTTAAATCTGGAGCCCCTATGCGCACGTGAGCTAAGGGGGCGGGGCCAGGCATCGAGGATTGGCGGTGTCTCCCTCGCAGGGGAAACACCGCGGCAGGAGCCAGGTCAGGCCTAGACGCCGAAGAAGCCTTCCAGCAGTCCAGGCCGGCCCCGAGGTAGGTGGAGGGACCGGGGCACGGCCCGGGACCGTAACATCCGGGTGACACAAAATTATGCACTAAAATCTCAAGCAGATTGTGATGAATTGCAGGAGGACCTTGCAAGACTGGAAGATTGGACATCCAAATGGCAGATGAAATTTAATGTGGACAAGTGCAAGGTGATGCATATAGGGAAAAATAACCCATGCTATAGTTACACAATGTTAGGTTATATCTTAGGAGTTACCACATAGGAAAGAGATCTAGGTGTCAGAGTGGGTACTACATTGAATCCGTTATGATGGCTCTACCGAATGACGGTATATAAAACTCAACAAATAAATAAATAAATTGAAATCATTGGCTCAATGTGCTGTGGCGATCAAAAAAGCAAACAGAATATTAGGAATTATTAGGAAGGGAATGACTAAATCCCATAAACTGGTATCACCTACAACTTGATTGCTGACCCTTAATTCTACATTGCCCAAAATAAGAATCCATGCCAAAGGCACAGGGAAACAGTGACTTTCCCAAAATTGCCTAGTAGATAGTATAATAACCAGGATTAAGAGATAACAACATGCCCATATTTACAGAGATTCAGTAGCAAAGCCAAAATTCAAACTTTTATCCCTGAGATCTAACCACTAGGCTGGGAGGTGTGGAAGAACACGAAAATATTCCTAAGGAGAATATCTTGTTAAACTCTCAAAAAGGTGGATTGAACCTTACTCCTAAGAGAGATCAGTGTTTCCCTTGAAATAATACCATCCGGTTCTCTTGGATGCTTACATGCACCTCCCAGGAATAGCAATGTAGAGAGGAAAATCGATCACATGACTAGACCAAACACAATTGTTGCAATGAATCTACTGCTCCGTGAGATGACGTAACAGCAGTAGTGTCTGTGTAATGATACAAATGTGCCAAGACAGCCATATGCTGCATGGATGTGCCAAGAGAGCAAATATTCAAGCGGTATAAAATTCTGTCAGGACAACAAACAGAAAACTCTCCTATGAACAATATTATTCTACTGAAATACCGAGGAGCTTGTCTATTTTGGATTCCGTGTACTATGAGCATTGCTCCTTGTCTTAACTATAATTTTAGTACCAACGGCATTTTTAAGGTAAAGATAATCATAGTCTAGATATTGCTTCAATATACAGATGATAACGTAGGAAAACAATCTTCATTCTTCCTTTTTGCAAAAAAAAATGAACAGTTTCAGATGCCCCTACCTATTGATTCATCAAGCAAAAGGAACTCGTGCCACTCCTAACTGGGAGGATAGTTTCAAATCACCCCGCCACCACTCATAAAACAATGACATTCCAACCAAAAACTAAGGGTGATGCTGGACCTTTGCCAAATATCTCAAGAAGAAACCATCTAGATCCACTCCCTGGAAAGGACATTGCAATGTACCAAAATACTGAAACAGATCATCATGCCATGCTGGCTCAGACCGATGGTCCACTGATCCCAGCATCTTATCTCATAGAATGGCCAGTCCAGGTTGCCTGGAAGTATCCAGCAAATCCCAGGGTCTCCTACAGTGGCCAGCCCTGGTTGACGCAGGCAGTACTGAATCTGTTGATATTGTCTCCTTCCTCTGCTAGTGTAAGGAAGGCATACTCACAATTACAAAGGACCCAAAAGGACGCAATCGGGGAGACAGTTGGTGACTCCCTTCTGAAACAGACGGAGGCATCTACCTGACTCCCTCCAAGCCATTACCATTAGGAACAGCAGAAGACAGCTGAGTCCCTCCGCTACCAACCTGCTCCTTTCAGATCAGCATCCGTGACCCAAGGCAAGCCCCCCCACCATTGGGATTCTGGTTTATAAATGCTACCCAGTGGTGAGAGGGGAAGGGAGGAATGGGAGGGAGAGGAAAAGGATGTGGTGAGGGAGGGGACACGGGGAAGAGGGAATGGACAATAAATGCAGGGCTGAGGAGACAGAAACAGCAGGTAGGAAGAGAAAGGAGGGAAGGAATAGTATAAAAGGATACGTGGTAAGGATCGGATTGACATCAAGCGTACACCTGATCTCTGGCCCTTCAACAAACCAGGCTGTTTGTAGAAGTCTTTGGCCCATAACCTAGGCCCTATTGTTTTGCCTCTCTCGAGCTTGGCCACCGAACTCTATGCTAGTCTTGCAGCCTTAATCTACCTCATTTCCCTTACTGACCGAGAGGTCTCCATTAGGGATGTGCATTATCACATCCATTTTGGCGGACATGCATGTACCTCTAGTACACACGGGAAAATGGAGACTATTACATGTATCTCATTATTAAAAATACATGCACACGCTCCATTTCCTGCATGAACTAGAAAGTCAGCGAGGTGGTATGTGCATACCCGCCGAAACGGATGTGATGAATGCACATCCCTAGTCTCCGCTAGATGGCCCTAGATCCCTGTCCTTGCAGCTAGAAGGGATATACCATACCTTACAGTACCTCCCCCTGATGCTGGCTGGGTGATATATTCTCATTCCAGAAAGGCGACCGAGTCTAGGGACAATGGAAACAGTGTCGTTTTGAAGAGGGAAGAAGTATTTTGTGTGTTCTCCAAGTTCAGCCCTCAGTCTAGCACAGAGAAGGGGAGACACTGTCATGCCAGGTCTTTGTAATAAAGACTGCTGGGAAGGAAGGAAGACAGAGAGAGGTTTTTTCCTTTTGATGAGTTCAGTGATTTTTGTGTATTTGACCTGTACCTTCTGGGAGACAGAAACCCCTCTCCAGGAGGGCAAGAGGAAGCTGTACAAGTTCTCGCCAGCCAAGAGGACATTGCAGCCACCACATAAAGGTTCCAGTATTTTTTCTAAGATTGAGTTTTGCCATCTTTTTAGGAAGGAAGTATTTTTCTGCCTCCTTTCCTTGCCCAGATCTGGAAGTTAAGAGTTGCTTCCAGAACAAACCTTTCCCCCAGAAAGGTCCCCTGCTATGTGAGTTGGACAGAAGAGGAGGAGGACACCTATAGAGAACCCCAACCAAAGTTTCCACCCCAGGATGCAGGACAGCATCCAGGCCAGAGATCAGAATGTGCACCCTGAACCTCAGCTACTGTGGGAACCAGGGACCCTACCCACTGCTAGGACACCCCGGCCACAATGGGATATAAAAAAGGATACAAACACCTCAACGACCTACCCTGAGGGATGCTTACACAGGAAGAGAGACACTAAGAACTTGTACTCTCTGGCCATCAGTAAACCTGGATGTATTTGGACATTATGTTGCTTATACATTTTTATTGCTTTACTGCCAATCACAGTAAAATATTATTTGAACACCCATCCAGTAAGTCATGCCTGGTCTGTAATTGTTCCTGCCCCAAAGAGCCAGGACAATGTACACACAAAGGAAGATACACCTGTCTTGGGCCTAAAAGCTTGTCCTTTCCCCCGACAGCAAGAGCCCATCCCTGGGAATGACAGCAAGAGAATGGAGCCCCCAGATAGAAATGAGTTTATGGACCCCTTGAACACTGTAAATCCACATATACCATTTCCATCTCCCCTGACATCTACCTGTGAATTACAGTCCCAGATATTCTAGACTGCCTCACCTCGCTCCATCTTATAAAGATTAAGTTGATTTCCTTTACTGTTCTTTTCCCCTTTTCTTATATGATTTGTTCTTTTATTGCAGTTGTACATTATACCTATATCCTTCTTGCACTCCTGCACACTGTAATCCCTCTCATTTTGTTCGAGGGGCTTTCTGTAGACCTTTTACTGTGTAACAAGCTCTGAATTCACCAGCTGGAAGAGTGTGAAATAACTAGATGATGATGAAAGGTGAGAAAAGGTAATAAAAAAAGGAGATAGAGCAGCTTTTAAACTAAATCAAAGGGGAAAGCAGACAGTCACCCAGCTGTGCATGGTTCGGAGGGAGGTATCTTTGAAGGATACTATTGAAACATTAGAGTTAGGGCATTGCAACAGAGAGATTCCAATAATAAGAAAAGTAGTCCAAGTGCCTATAATTAAGACTCACTTGAGCTAAGATTCCAATTTATCTTTGTCAACTGATTGGCAGAATGTTAATACAAACAAAAAGCACACTTTGAAATGTTTGTATGCTAATGCCAGAAGTCTAAGAAGTAAGATGGGAGAGTTAAGAGGATATAGCAGTGAAAGATGACAGACATAATTGGCATCTCAGAGACCTGGTGGAAGGAAGATAACCAATGGGACAGTGCTATACCACGATACAAACTATATCACAATGATAGAGAGGAGCAACTCGGTAGCGCTTTATAACTGGAATGACAGAGTCCAAAAGGATAGAGATCCTGAAGAGACTAAATGCACAATTGAATCTTTATGGGTAGAAATCCCTTGTGTGTTGGAGAGAGTATAGTGATAGGAGTATACTACCGTCCACCTGGCTAAAATGATGAGGACAGTGAAATGGTAAGAGAAATTAGGGAAGCTAACCAAATTGGCAGTGCAGTAATAATGGGAGATTTCAATTATCCAGACAAAAAGTGCAGAAAGAATTTAGTCCAAACCACAAGGAAGTTCAAAAGCTCTACAGAGCAGGACAAATTTTTATTCAATTTTAAGCGGCAACTCCACTGACTTAAAATCGCACCAATTTCGACCGCGGTCGAAATTGGTGCGATTTTAAGTCTTTAAGTTGGTGCGATTCAAGTCTAGCATGACTTGATGATTCACTGGGTAAGTGAATCATCAAGTCATGCTAGAGAGATAAAGTTCTGGATGGAATAAATGACAGTTTTATGGAGCAATTGGTTCAGGAACCAACGAGAGAGGGAGCAATTTTAGATCTAATTCTCAGTGGAGCACAGGATTTGGTGAAAGAGGTAACAGTGGTGGGGCCGCTTGACAATAGTGATCATAATATGATCAAATTTGAACTAACGACTGGAAGGGGGACAGGAAGTAAATCCACGGCTCTAGCACTAAACTTTCAAAAGGGAAATTTTGATAAAATGAGAAAAATAGTTTAAAAAAACTGGAAAGTGCAGCTACAAAGGTTAAGAGTGTGCAACAGGCATGCACACTTAAAAAATACCATCTTAGAAGTACAATCCAGATGTATTTCATGCATTAAGAAAGGGAGAAAGCAGGTCAAACGATTGCCAGCATGGCTAAAAAGTGAGGTGAAAGAGGCTATTTTAGCCAAAAGATCTTCATGTAAAAATTGGAATGAGCAGTCAGAAGAAACTAGGATAAAGCATAAACATTGGCAAGTTAAATGCAAGAGACTGATAAGAGAGGCTAAGAGAGAATTTGAAAATAAGTTGGCTGTAGAGGCAAAAACTCATAATAAAAACTTTTTAAAATATATCCGAAGCATAAAGCCTGCGAGGAGTAGGTTGGACAGATAGATGATTGAGGGGTTAAAGGGGCACTTAGGGATGATAAGGCTATAGTAGAAAGATTGAACAAATTCTTTGCTTAGGTGTTTACTGAAGAGGATGTTGGGGAGATACCCGTTCCGGAGATGATTTTCAAGAATGATTCAAATGAACTGAACCAAATCACGTTGAACCTAGAAGATGTGGTAGACCAGACTGACAAACTAAAGAGTAACAAATCACCTGGACTGGATGGTGTACACCCCCGAGAGCCTACCGGGGAGCGATGGAGGTCTTGGTGCCCTAAGGGCCCCAGAGGAGCTTACAGTCCTTGGGGAGGAAGAGATACCCCACAACCTGATCCATTTCACTAGGGGAGGAGCAGGCAAGCCCATGACCCTCCCCCAGGTCCTTAAGAGGTGAAAGGAGCTCGCAACCTACCCTATACCCACTCACACGAACCTGCTACCGCTTTCACCCCGCCCCCAGCACGAACAGAAACCCAAGGCAAGACGAACTCAGCCAATCAACTTCTGCCATACTTGGACCCTAAATCAGCCAATCGGGGAGCGAAGAGCGGAAGTCATGCTGTAGCAACCAATTAAGCCTCCCCTTCGTGGGCCAGAACGAGAATTGGAGCGCTTCGCTGGAAGGGAGGGCGGGCACGAGATCTCGCGAGAGGCGGCGCTGACCGGGGGGGCGGGGGGGTGCTCGTGTCATGGCGGCCGGTAGCAGCGGAGTTCCTGACAGCGGGTGTCCGGTCGCGTCGGGTCTCCGCAGCGACTCCGCTCCCGCGTCATGATATTGCCCGGCCCCCCGCTAGCCTGCGCCGCGCCCACCCCGGCGGGGGAGCCGCAGACATGCCCAGAAAAGGGGGCAGGAAGCGGCTCAAATTCCGCTCGGAGGAGCTGAGCCCGGGGAGAGGTGAGGGCACTACGGAAAGAAATATTGGGGAGGACGGGCGGTGGGGGGGGCTCTGTCTCACGGTTGTTCAATGTATAAATGCTGAATTGAGCAAATAAAATTCGGCCAGTTCGGTTGTTTTGTGAGTTTGATGGCAGATCTCATGTCAGTTTGTAGGATATTGCTTATTGTGTGCACCCTCAAACCTCCCTTCTCGGACTGTTTGGAAGAAGTTTGTCTTGCAGCAAAACATCTCAACATTGCTTGCTGCCAGCGTCCATGCTGATGACCTCGCTGACAATGCTATACTCTTGATGCCTTTCTCTGTGACGTGTAGCTGGTGTCAGCATGGCTTAATGCCCCAGGCATTTCTGGTTGGTTTTTATTTGGTAGCATTGCCATGCATGGGAATGTGGGACTGCCATTAGTTTGGGGAAACAGGTTACTGGGGGTGAAGAGTATACGCAGGCATATTGTCACTTGTATTTCCCTTTGGTATTACTTGTTCTGAACACAAGGAGGTATCATCTCCAGTGGGTATCCCTGCATTGCAAAGTTCTTTGGGTTATGGTTTTTAACAAAGCCTCTAGTTAGTTACGTGGTAGATGACAGCAGAAAAAGACTAACTAGGCCACCCACTGTGCCCAGTTCTACACTGAGTAGATGCAGATGGGATGCAGGTTGCTGCCACAGTTACAGAATTCCAATCGGCTTTCAAAATTGTATGTTTTTGGCTGGCATTCAGTAATCAGACTTATATTTATGTTATAAATTTTGTGACTTGTCATGAAGTATTCAAGGTGAGGAAGGCCATGTGCATTTTTGTTAATGAGATTACTTTGATGCTTCTAGAACTAGAGCTTTTACAGCATGTAAACACATGTACCTGTTTTTCCACTTTCAGTAACAGTAGCTGATTTTGCCAATTCTGATCCAGCCATAGTGAAGTCTGGGCGAGTGAAGAAAGCTGTGGCCAATGCAATTCAAAAGGAGGGTGAGCACATGAGCTATGGTTAGAATTTTAGGTTTGTAAATGAATGTGAGGGTTAGCCTTTAAAACTTGTTCTACTTGTATTCTTTTCTAACTTTATTTTTAGTCTTACTGGAGGGGGAATGACCAATAGCATAGATCAAAGTATGATGGGAGAGATGGAGACTTAATGTGGGTGGATCATTGGAAAGAGAATGAAAGATATGCAGGAGGGTATTTCACGGGGGAGTTGTGATGTAGGAGGTACGTGAAATAGGTGGCATGGGGCATAGAATTCTGTATGCAAAATGTAGCAACTGTCCTGAAAAAGCAGCTATACTCATGCACTGAATTGAGCTACATTTACTGCCTGGGAGGAAGGTGTGGCCTAGAGATTAGAGCAATGGGCTAGAAACCAGGATTTAAATCTTGCTTCGCTCACTGCTATTCCTCATGACTTTAAGCAAGTCACTTTCAGGCCAATGCAATATCAGTGCACGGAAAACAGGTGCTCGATCATAAGCGCCCACTCTCCTAATGCGCACAGATCAAGCTCTCCGGGGTGACCAATGCAATATGCAAATGGGCTGCGATTGGTAAAAAGGAGGCTGGTGACTTTTAGAAAAAGGCTTAAGACTTGGTTATTTACACAAGCCTTTCCAGAAACTCACTGATTCAACATAGCAATCATTACTGTACATTCAGCACAATGTAAATAATTGCTCTTCTTGCCGTTGAGTTACTTATGCTGTGTTCTTCCTCTTCCCCCAGTTCCAGCGCCCCTGTTTTATTGTAACTTCTGCTTCTCTTCGCTTTGTTAATATCTAAGGTTATTGTACCCCTGTTCCATGTAAACTGACATGATACGGTTGTATCATGAATGCCGGTATAGAAAAGCATCAAATAAATAAATACATGGGGACATTGTGCACCCCTAGTGCCTCCTTGGCAGTGGGCACCCTGGAGAGGTGGCTGTCAGCGGGTTAAGAAAATGGGTGCTCATTAATTGAGTGTCCTTTTTGTAACCTGACCGCCTGCACACCTTTTTCTTTCTAATTTTTCAGTTCCTCTGACTTAATATCGCCATGATATTAAGTCGCAGAAAGTACAGAAAAGTATTTTCTGCTTTTCTGCACACTTTTTGGGCTCTTCAAAAATTAATGCCTGCTCTGGGGCAGGTGTTATTTTGGGAAGTAAAATTGTACATGTTGGGCGCACTTTTTTTTTTCTTTTCTTTTTTTTTTGTTAGCATCGAGGGGACTAGCTAATAGCCTCATCACCATTAATTTACATGTGATGAGTGCTAGTAGCTACACGCTCAGTTGGACGTGCGTTTCGATCGTGCTAACCCCTGTTTTGCATCAAGGGTTATGGTCATGCATCCAATCGTGCATTGAGCCTGTTTGTATTCTGTTATCTCAGGTACCCACCTAAATGGTAAACTGGGGCCTGTACTGGAAAAAATATTGTAAACAGCTTTGAGAAATTGATGGTCTAGAAATACAAAATATCAGTGCTATATTTCTGGGCAAAAAAGATGCTTGTACTCGCATGCAGGATGCATTTTTTTTTTTTTTTTTTTGAGGAACCACAAGGTTCCTCAAACAGGTTGAGGAAAAGGTGGTGGTACTGGTGAATACACCCTGAAAAAAAGCCCTGGAAAATATCATTGTTACCATCTCGGTGCTCCATTGTGGAAACTCGTCCTTCTCACTGTATCTCCCAATGTTTTTGTAATGCAGTTAGCCTCTGAGAAAGCAGTCCTCTTGAGCCACTTTGATATTGATTATTTTATTATTGAATTGCAATTCCAGACTAGTGCTGAAAAGTTCTCAACACAGATGTTGCAAGTTTAATAAGCATATGCTGAGTTTGAGATGGTTAAAGACTGCTTTATGACAGTTGGCCTCTCACAACTTAATGAGCAATAGTATTAAAAAGCTTAGGGCACAGCTTACTATTGCTTTTTATAGTCGTCGACCCCCAATGTCAAATGCTGCGGCAGTTATTTCAGATACTTAGAATCACAGAAAAATAAAACATGAGTGGATAAGCACCACAAGACACAGCTTCTCTGCTCATTTTTCTCTTCCTGTTGCAAAGCTTGGTCATAAAATATTTCTTTTGCTTTGTGAGAACATGATGTAGCAGGAAGCAGCAGAAAAGCTCATTTGTATATATGGCTGTGAAAGAGCCATCAGGAATAAAGCAATTCTTTCAGTAATTGATGACGACATCACAAGGCAGTTGGCCACTGTTAGAGGTGCTTGAAAGCACAGCTTTGTAATACCTGTACCACTTTCCTGCTTTTAGTGAAAGCACTATGTGGCCTGGAGGCCTCTCAGGTTCCTATGGAGGAGGGACTGACCTTTGCCCATGAGAATGGAGAGTTGTCTGAAAGCTGTGATGAGTCGGATGCTCTAGAGAGCACCTGCAAGATTTCCACCTTCAGAAAGAAGAAAAGTAAAAGAAGCAAAGGTATGATCCTCTTTCCAGGGGTAATATGGCACCATCCTGAGAGCTAGTGCCAAATTATACCTCACCGCATTTTTAGGGTACTGACATGGGTTGCTCAGTAACAACAATGGAGAAACCTGCACAGTGCAGCAGTTGCAACTGTAAAGGGAGGACAGTGCGATTGGGGATTCAGTTCCATAAGGGAATTTAATCTTGGGTAAATGCAGATAAAGTTATTGCTGGGCGGACTTGGTAGTGAAGTGACTAATGTTTTGGGACAAAGGTCCTGATATGCTAAGACTTTTAGAAAAGTGTAACGCCCTAATGCATGTGATAGCCTATTGTGATTTGAAGAATGACCTCCTAAGTTTGTAACTTGAGAGTTATTACAAATTCACAAGAGGAAAAATCCATAATATATCGGGCTTTGTAGTGTGTCTGTCAGTGCTCGTGCATGTTCTCCAGCCCGCCGATAGATGGCGCTATAATATATCGGGCTTTGTAGTGTGTCTGTCAGTGCTCGTGCATGTTCTCCAGCCCGCCGATAGATGGCGCTATAATATATCGGGCTTTGTAGTGTGTCTGCCAGTGCTCGTGCATGTTCTCCAGCCCGCCGATAGATGGCGCTATAATATATCGGGCTTTGTAGTGTGTCTGCCAGTGCTCGTGCATGTTCTCCAGCCCGCCGATAGATGGCGCTATAATATATCGGGCTTTGTAGTGTGTCTGTCAGTGCTCGTGCATGTTCTCCAGCCCGCCGATAGATGGCGCTATAATATATCGGGCTTTGTAGTGTGTCTGCCAGTGCTCGTGCATGTTCTCCAGCCCGCCGATAGATGGCGCTATAATATATCGGGCTTTGTAGTGTGTCTGCCAGTGCTCGTGCATGTTCTCCAGCCCGCCGATAGATGGCGCTATAATATATCGGGCTTTGTAGTGTGTCTGTCAGTGCTCGTGCATGTTCTCCAGCCCGCCGATAGATGGCGCTATAATATATCGGGCTTTGTAGTGTGTCTGTCAGTGCTCGTGCATGTTCTCCAGCCCGCCGATAGATGGCGCTATAATATATCGGGCTTTGTAGTGTGTCTGTCAGTGCTCGTGCATGTTCTCCAGCCCGCCGATAGATGGCGCTATAATATATCGGGCTTTGTAGTGTGTCTGTCAGTGCTCGTGCATGTTCTCCAGCCCGCCGATAGATGGCGCTATAATATATCGGGCTTTGTAGTGTGTCTGTCAGTGCTCGTGCATGTTCTCCAGCCCGCCGATAGATGGCGCTATAATATATCGGGCTTTGTAGTGTGTCTGTCAGTGCTCGTGCATGTTCTCCAGCCCGCCGATAGATGGCGCTATAATATATCGGGCTTTGTAGTGTGTCTGTCAGTGCTCGTGCATGTTCTCCAGCCCGCCGATAGATGGCGCTATAATATATCGGGCTTTGTAGTGTGTCTGTCAGTGCTCGTGCATGTTCTCCAGCCCGCCGATAGATGGCGCTATAATATATCGGGCTTTGTAGTGTGTCTGTCAGTGCTCGTGCATGTTCTCCAGCCCGCCGATAGATGGCGCTATAATATATCGGGCTTTGTAGTGTGTCTGCCAGTGCTCGTGCATGTTCTCCAGCCCGCCGATAGATGGCGCTATAATATATCGGGCTTTGTAGTGTGTCTGTCAGTGCTCGTGCATGTTCTCCAGCCCGCCGATAGATGGCGCTATAATATATCGGGCTTTGTAGTGTGTCTGCCAGTGCTCGTGCATGTTCTCCAGCCCGCCGATAGATGGCGCTATAATATATCGGGCTTTGTAGTGTGTCTGTCAGTGCTCGTGCATGTTCTCCAGCCCGCCGATAGATGGCGCTATAATATATCGGGCTTTGTAGTGTGTCTGCCAGTGCTCGTGCATGTTCTCCAGCCCGCCGATAGATGGCGCTATAATATATCGGGCTTTGTAGTGTGTCTGTCAGTGCTCGTGCATGTTCTCCAGCCCGCCGATAGATGGCGCTATAATATATCGGGCTTTGTAGTGTGTCTGCCAGTGCTCGTGCATGTTCTCCAGCCCGCCGATAGATGGCGCTATAATATATCGGGCTTTGTAGTGTGTCTGCCAGTGCTCGTGCATGTTCTCCAGCCCGCCGATAGATGGCGCTATAATATATCGGGCTTTGTAGTGTGTCTGCCAGTGCTCGTGCATGTTCTCCAGCCCGCCGATAGATGGCGCTATAATATATCGGGCTTTGTAGTGTGTCTGTCAGTGCTCGTGCATGTTCTCCAGCCCGCCGATAGATGGCGCTATAATATATCGGGCTTTGTAGTGTGTCTGTCAGTGCTCGTGCATGTTCTCCAGCCCGCCGATAGATGGCGCTATAATATATCGGGCTTTGTAGTGTGTCTGTCAGTGCTCGTGCATGTTCTCCAGCCCGCCGATAGATGGCGCTATAATATATCGGGCTTTGTAGTGTGTCTGTCAGTGCTCGTGCATGTTCTCCAGCCCGCCGATAGATGGCGCTATAATATATCGGGCTTGGGCGCACAGGCGGCTCCCTGGATGCCTTAGAGGCTCAAACACGCCGCTACACTAGGTACAAGAGGTACTCCGGGGGGGATTCTGCAGCGGCCATCGCGGGACAGGCTGAAAATAGCTGAGGAGACCCTGGCATGCTGCGAACGGAGCGCATCCCGCGGCACACGCTCCGTTCACGGCGAAGATGAAGGCCTGGCGCGCCGTTCGCAGTGAAAAGGGAAGGACCCTGTGTGCCGCGAACGGCGCGCCGAGCCTTCATCTTGGCCGCGAACGGCGCAGGTCCCGCGGCATACCGGTGACAGAGAATGTGTGTCGGGGAGGGGAGGGTGGGAGAGAGCATGGGGGATGCAGATGAGAGAGAATGTGTGTGTTTGTGAGGGGGGGGGGTTGACAGAGCATGGTGGGTAAGAGGGGGGTGGGGAGGGTATGACAGAGCGTGGGGGGATGCTTGAGTGTGGGATTCAGAGAGAGGGAACCTTTATGACAGGAGAGGGATGCCGGTGAGAGAGAATGTGACTTTGAGAGAGGGGGGGTGACAGAGAGGGGGGGGGGGGGAGTGCTAGAGACAGCTTGGTTGGTAAGAGGGGGAGTGTGCAGGATGCTTGAGTGTGGGTTTCAGAGAGGGAGCCTATATGAGGGGATGTGTGTGTGTGTGTGTGCCAGAGAGTGAGGGAGCCTGTATGAGGATGTGTGTATGTGGAAGGGACACTTATAGTTAATTTCTAGGGAAATTCTGCTCAAAACAAGAGCAGATGTGCCAATCAAAAGGCTCGCCGCCTGGGCGTAGAACAGGTACAGTTGCTAGTTACTAATATGTGCATTGCAGGATATGGAAAGTTTGTGCAAATTGTCAAAAAGCAATCTATATGCAAAGCCTAAAATAAGCTGCTGCTGAGATCTGGGGGCTTGTTCGGTACAGTTCAGCTCAGAATGCATATGAGAAAAATAGATTGATAATTATTACATGGCACAAGTTTAAACCTAATTATGCCTTGATATAGTATATTGCAACCAAATAGAGCTGTACTCAAGTTAGCCGTGTATGATGATGATGGCAGAAAGTCCAGGAGGCCAATCCATTCTGCCCTGTGGTCTTCCTCTCTAGTTCTCTACCATTCTGGGTAGATGAGCATATCAGTTCCCTTACACAAATCAACAGCAATTTCCTCCCACTCTTGTGTTTTACCCAACCTGTCCAGCCTCTTCTTACCACTGCCCTCTGCCTGTCCCAAGGATGTTCAGATTCCATTACAGTACTCCACAGGGAGGCTATTGAAGGCCTCCATCTTCCATTCTTATAAATCCATATTTATTCAAACACTCAGGGCCCCTGCCAAAGTCCCCAGAACTAGTGAAGCTAGCCACTTATAATTACAGTATGTTTGGAACTTGTTAGAGAAGTTTTTGTGTCACTCAAAGTATTTTCTCAGAGCCTACCTCCTTGTAACTCGTATGACTCCTTGGCCTTGAATTTTTGACCTATGAAAAATGTCACCATTCTAAACTTTACTGGAGGCTTTTATCATATCCCACCATTTTTGTCCTTCCCCTAACAAGTATATTTTGAATGTTTCTTAAGCCTATGTGTAAGGTTTATATTGCAGTAACCCCTTCTCAACACTTACATCCTCTCAATGTCCTTATGAAGGTGCTGCCTTCAGCACTGTTCCATGTGGGAGTTTAATCTGTTTTGGGTAAATGCAGATAAAATTACTGCTGGGCAGACTTTGGTAGTGAGGTGTCTAATTTTTTGGTAGTGGTTAGAGATAAACAGAGGATTCCTAGTGGCAAAGAGTTGAGGGGCTTGCTGGAAACATCTGGTTCCTTTGCATTGCACTTGGAGTGAAGTTAGGCCTCATGGTCCCTGCCTTACGCCATGTTAATTAAGCCCCAAACTCTGGAACACCCTCCCAATAGATCTCAGAACACAAGAAAACTTAAAAACTTTCAGAAAAGATCTAAAAACATGGATGTTTACTAAAGATTACCAACTGGCCCGATGAATCAAAACTTCACCACCATCATATAACACTAAGAAGACTTATGGACCCAACAAACTATTTATTTCATTTTATTATTTCTCAGTTATGTAATATTTGGTGTAATATAAGAACCTAGTTCACAAATGATATATTCTATGTTAACCATATAAACCATTTTTTGAAACACTGTTAAACATTATAACTTTGTAAACCGTTGTGATGGCAAAACCGAATGACTATATAAAACTCATTAAATAAATAAATGTTCTTTTGATAGTGGTAGAGACAAGAACCGGAGGGGTTAGTATTGTAAACAATCCTCCCTTCATGCCTTCAAGAACAGAGGCAAGGGGAGTGGTGGTCAGGACAAAACAAAAGCACATCTTAGCGATACTCCAGGCCACGGGGTGGCCAGGTTGTTGCCATGAGGTTGCAGCTTCCCGGAAACAACCAAATTGATGCTGACAGGTTGGCATTGGCCAGATACTGTCCAAGGAGGCCAGATACTGTCCAAGGGGGCCAGATGTTTGAGAAAAAACCTTACTGGTTTTGATAGCTGTCTAGTTCTGGTTTGTTTTTGGTTTTTTTGGGTTTTTTTTTTAATAAGGTATGGGGTGGGGAGGGGCACTGAATGTTGGATTAAGTATGGGATCTACCAGAGGTGGCAGAGGTGTTGGGGTAATGAGCAGTGAGTGGCAGTTGCCACCCTAAACAGTGGTTTGGCTCTATCTGACTTCAAGAAGGAATTGGTCTAACCTTGGTTTATCAGTTCCTGTTTTGGTATAGATTTTATAAGGTATATCATTTATGTCATTTTATACTGTAAATGGTAATGAATTTAGTCACCTCAAAGGCAGAGATAGGGGTGAAATTCCTTCCTTCATAGAGCATTGCTGCAGCATTTTCCCCATTGTTTTATGCCTGTGAGCAGTGAGGATACTCCCAGGATTTTCATTTTGGAGTAAATCTTTGAATGTGCTTCATATACTGTCACGTGCACACAGGCTTGTGCTGCGATCAGCAGCCTTTCCTGTACCTACCATGTAATCACACGTGCTAAACCCAGAGCTGGGCTACCCCCACCCTTAATGACCTTCTCTGCATTCCTTTCAGACAATACGGACAGAGAGCTGGGGGCGCAGTATCCCATAGACATCTGGCTGGTGCTGGCCTCCTACATTCGCCCAGAAGATGTGGGGAAGTTTTCTCTTATTTGTAAGAATGCTTGGACCGTTTCTTGCACTGCTGTCTTTTGGATGAGATTGTACAAAAGGTGTGATGTGAAACGGTGCAGCCGGTGAAGTATTGCACTTTTCTTCATTTTTTTTTCCTCCCTCTTTGTGACCTAATGGGAAGCTCCTTGTGAGGACATTAAGCCCCCGAGGCAGGCATGTTTGTGACCAAATTCTGCACAGGTTGTGGTGAGCGGTCTGCATGCAGCCTAATAGCCTACACCAGTGATGGCAAACTCTGAACCTCGAGGGCCACAAACAGGCCAGGTTTTCAGGATATCCACAATGAATATGCATGAGAGAGATTTGCATACAACAGAGGCAGTGCGAGCAAATCTCTCTCATGCATATTCATTGTGGATATCCTGAAAACCTGGCCTGTTTGTGGCCCTCGAGGACCAGAGTTCGCCAACACTGATCTACTCGGAACAAACAAGAGGCAGATGCAAGTTCTTTCTAGTATTTTAAATGGAATGGAATTCCTTGTATAGGTAATCAACTATGTCAAAACGTTATCAGAAAAGTCTCTCCTTTTAAAAGCCTGTGCAGGATTTTAATTTATGCAGGATATCCATTACATATAGGCATTTTTAGTAACACCAATAGTGTATTTGGAGTATCTAATCTGCCAGGCAATGACCTGCTCTTAAAGACAGGTATCCAGCTTTGGGATCACTTTTAAATCTGTCTTGGAGGATGGGAACTCCCCCCTTCTTAGGTGACTTGTCCCACAGATTAGGGGAAGTGGGGGAGAAATGGGGCTGACTCCATTTTCCTTGTAATGTAAAAGTATAATCGGGAACATTTTTCAACTCTTCCATGAACTAAAAGAAAATGTAGGAATTCCCCCAAACCGATAAAGAAGCAGCTTCAGCCGTCACAGTACGCAGCACTGTACTAGTGAAGCACTGGGATATTAGAGGCTAATTTCAGTCCCCTAGAATGTTTTAATAATAATATTTTTACACTTGATGCAATTAAAGACTTTTCTTCTTCTGTCTGTTTTTTAAATATTTTAACCATATGTTTGGCACAATATGGCCAGGTTGCTGCTGTGACAAGAAAGCTCACACTGCTAGGATAGCAGATCCTAGCAGCAGTCGGCAAGCAGAGCTCAAGAGTTCATGATTTTTCTTTTTGTGCTCCAGAGTAACAAATGTAATTGATGGAGGGGGAGCAGAAAAAGCAAGGCCAAGGTTTACCCTGTTGGACCCACCTTGTCAGCCTCTGGATCAGTGGCTTCTTCTGTGGCTCGAGGTGCTTGGCCCTGGGACATCCTTAGCTGAGGCAAGTGGTGCAAAGCCTCTCCAGAGACCTTCCCCCAGATCCCGACACAGCTTTTAGCCTGGAGGACCCGAGATCGTCCCCAGAGTGGTGGCTGCTGCTCGCAGCGGTTTCGTCCTGTGCATTCAGAGCTTGGCTGGCATGGAGTTCAGTGATGTTGCCTGGTGTTTCACTGGGTGGATCGGTGGGCAGCCTTCGTTGTGGTGGGGAAGGAGCTGGTATGTCTCTGTGTGTGCAGCAGAAACCAAAGGATATTATACTTGCAGAAGTTTGGAAAATGGTTCCTAGGATAGAGACTTGCAGAGAAGTTCATTATGTCTAATTTTGACGAAGGTTGATGCCCATGGGAATTTGATGTAGGAGTCTCGTGTGACTGCCCTGGAGGAGGATTTGTTACATGAACAGAATGTTGCTTGTATTAAAGCTTAACCTTTGCTGCATAAGAACATTGAAATTAACGAAGAGCAGCGTACATTGTCAATGTCTCCCATGAATATCCTTGGCTCATCCTCTCCTCTCCCAAATGGGAGAGGAGAGGATGAGTCAGATGTCCCTTGGAAGGTTTGGAACCCTCTCCAGTACTGGAAATTTCTCAGGGACGTGTGAGGAATGGGTCCTATGTGAGGAGAGTTTGCAAAGGGATTTCTGTAGGAGAGTTACCTGTGAAAAATAACCAGGGGCGGATTCCCGCTGACAACCGGCCCGAGGATTCGCCACCCCGGAGATACCACTTGGTCTGCCGAGCGCGGCTCTGTCACAGCCGCGCTCGGCAGACCACGTGACTAGAGCGACCGGCCCACCGGGGGATGCCCGATCCCCCGATAGGCCAATCCACCCCTGAAAATAACTTCCAGCGGATAAAAGTGAACAGCGCACATACTTTTACCTGCCTGAGAGCACACGCAGGGCTTTTAAAATGAAAGTTTCACTCATGCATTTGGCGGGTATATTTGCATCTTATTGAAAGTAGGTGAAATGTACAGACAAAAAAGGATTCCTGTTCCCATAGCTGGCTGCACATTCAAAGGGAAACCCTCCCCTTTGGGCTTTCCCTTTTGAAAATTAGCTTGTAATTCTACAGCAGGCCAAATGGTCTTGGAATCTATTTTTTTTCATTACAAAGTTTTTTTTTGTTTTGTTTTTTTTAAACCTAAAGAAGGCGTTTTTTTCAGTCTCTGGGCCCTTTGCCCCTGGAGCTTATATCCTTGGGCCTGCAAGCTTATTTTAGTTTCCCTTTGAATCTGGCTACAGGTACGAAAGGTGAAAACTCCCTGCCAGGAAGTATGTGTGAAGTTAAAAATGCTGAGCCTGTCCCAGACGTGCCTCTCTCCCTTGCACTGGTGGAGGAGATGCTTTTGAACAGACTTTTCACTGCAAGTAAATACCTGTTTAACCCCCAGGCAACCCCTTCGAATACTGACTTCAAAGCAGGGGTATCCCTGATATTAGGGCAACTCAAGTGAACCAGGAGAAATTTGTCTTGTACCAAGAGATTATAACCACTAGTGCTAAATTTCTTATGTTCCCACGTAAGTGTCTGATTAAATTGAAGGGAATCAATTTGCTTTTTTTGACCTTGACAACGTGACTGCCAAGAATAGTCAGTAGAAACTTGTCACTCCCCTGTAAAGAGCGAATCCCTCAGCCACAACTTCAGCAAAATTGTGAAATAGCTTAGTTTCCACTTAAGCGCAAATTAAGGTGTGGCCTGCTGGGATTAGATATTGCTAATTGAAAAATGTTCCCTTATGAGGTACTTCATTTGGTTTTTTCCCCCTATTTTTAAGACTTGACTAGAGACGGCAACCAAAATGGGTTTTCCTGTTTTATGTATTTTGTACATGTAATCTTATTGCCAGAATACAAATTTATTAAAGCTCACTGCACTGCATTCGTAGACAGCCAGTTAAATCTTCTTCCCAGAGAAAACTCTAGCAACGGTCATTAGAACGATGAACAATTCAAGACTCATGGAATGAGAAGGCATCAAGAGTAGCCACGCGGATAGGAGAGGGAGTTACAGCTGTGATAAGTCCTGTCTGGACACCCAGTAGTCTGAAGGGAACACCTGGAGCTGTCGTGGAAGCTGTAGAGTATGAATGGTGAAAAGCAATGCTTCTGCGGAGCTTGATGGGGTTCAGAAAGAGCTAAGGAAAGTCCTTCCAGGAAGTAAATTGTCCCAGGCTGCTTTGGGGCTAGGGACCAATAGGAAGAGAGCAAGCAGGAACAGATCCAATAAAAATCTCAGAAACCTTCAAATATTCAGTCATGGCAAGGGGAATAAACCCTGAAGAAATTCTAAGCTAAACAGTATCACAAATTACCACAGGGTGGCAGTATACTAAAGAAACATACACTGTAGAGACAGAACACTCGTACTGCTAGGGAGCAGAGTAATTTTCATAGCTTTATGAATGAATAAACAACTGTTTTTACCTGATTAAAATTAAAAGCCCTACTGAAAATTGACCCCTTCTTCCAGCAGATACTTTTACCCATTGGGAAAATTTAGGCAGAAATAGGGTGGAAGGAGGTAAATTTATGTATGGGGGTTTTCATTTGAGATCCCTATTCATTTTCAAAGGAAACCCCGCTGCAGTCTCAAAATTTGCCCACCCTCAGCCGCAGAAAGACTGAATCTAACACGAATTCTGGCAGTGACTGACTCACAGCTGGGTTCTGCTTATTTTCTGCTGCGTTGGGCATGACATAACCAGTTTCCAGTGACAACCACCAAAAGCTATCTGATTGAAAGCTAATCTGGCTTCTCTGATTGATCTCGCAGGTTTTCTCGAGATGCTAGCCGCTCATCCCTCGCCATTTTCTGGATGTTGGATTTTTTTGGCTATTTACATACTTGTGCTAGCAGGTTCGGCATCTTGTTTTCTATGAGGGATTATCCTCTACGACCCAGAGTCTCAGCTATTGGGAATTTTTAAGTATTTTTTCCCGTTCAGAAATGCTAACTGTATGTACCCAAAAGTAAAAGGATTTACCTTAGACATTAGGTTAAAATGTAGCTTTTATTCTGAAAGTCGTGCCTACCTCTCATGAACTCCTGGTTGCACGTTGCATGCCATCACTGAAGCTTTATGCATTAAAAACTCTTTTGTACAATCACAACTTTATACTTGATGGGGGAAGGGGTTGGTAATGTCTCCAAATGTTAGTTATACTCACAACACAACCAGAAAATCTCCCGTAGTACTGTAAACATTCACGAGTAATTATTTATATTTGTAGGACTGCTATATATATATATAGCCTAGATATGTGAAATTATAGAGTGATGACATCCACTTGGTCCATTTTTAAATTTGATTTTTTTAAATTTTACTTCTTGCAAATAAAATTACATTGCAAAGTCGACATATCACCAAAAAGTTCATATGCGAGCCCCTCCCAAAAATCCAGAACAAATAAAATGTCCCAAAAGTACTCATCTCGGAGGCACATTTAAGCTTTCCTGTGTTTTCTCGCAGCTGCATCGGGGGTTCACCGGTTTATTCTTATTCCCACATAATGTCATTTGACGTTGCTTGACGGTCCTCTAACTTGGCTTCATAAACTCGCCATTACAGGAGTGAACCTTGAAAGCCCCAGGGTCTGTTGGATATTTGGGTCTCCAGTTGACTGCCAATGCTTTTCTTAACACTTGCATTGTGCCAAAAACCTTCCTTTTGGAGGTCAGAGAATGTAATATGTACAGGTTGCATATCAAGATGTGTTTGAAAGTTGGGTTTTGGTTTTTGTTTTTTTTTTAGTCAGGCCAATACAACTGGGCCTATTTCCTGTATCTTTCTGCCACATTTTTCTTGTTCTGATTGCTTTTCGTCATACCTAAGAATTTTCTCTCTCCCCATAGGTAGTACAGAGTAATCTCTTGGTACTGACACTTTGACTGGCAGTGCCATTGTCTGGTTTTCTTGCCTGCAAGCTTTTTCAGTTGCAATGAGGATGTCCCAGGTGCTTACAACTTCATTCTCTACCGTTCCACCAGGGTCATGTGGGGGGTGATCCCAGTGAGTTGCTGGTAGAGTAATGTTGGTGTTTTACAGTTTGTTTTTTTTCGAGGGGCAGTGTCTCTCCAAATGGGGTTTGTTTTGCACATAGCTCATCAGGAAAGAACCTAATCGTAAGCCAGATTATGTTGGGAGTGATATCAATGGGGTAATGTCTACAGTTCTTTCAGGGTCATGATCCCACAAATTTTTGGGTACGGTGGTCTCCAGTTTCCAGTGGATGAGCGGTGCCTATGTATTGAATGCAGTCCACTATTCAATGCTGCGGTTTAAATTCACAACTCAGCCATTTCTGTATCAGATCTGTATTTCCCATTGTATTTGTGCTTTTGCTGGTTAACTCTTGTTTGCGGAACTGATTTCTTTAGTTTTTATTTAATTTTTTGTCATTTTCCAAATTCTATTGCTGTCTTGTCATGTGCTGATTGATTCTTGCTTCTGCTCATCAAAACGATTGTCCAAGCTTAAGGATGGAGACTGAGTTTGGCCATTCACTTTTGTACTTCTGCACTTTTTTGATTATTTGAATCTGTTGATGCTGTTAAGTATGCTTGAAAGCCCATATTGGCAGCACTGTGTTTACTTTGCTTCTAAAGGCCATCAGCTCTTAAAATATGCGATACAATCTTGGCATTCTGATTCTTTAAGTTACTGGGTGGGCATAGAGCAGTTTTCTTGTTCTTGCATCCAACTGTTTGAGATCTTTATCAAGCCAGTCTACAATTCTAAAACTGTAGAAGAGTATGGGTATTGCAAATTGATATCTTGTATTTTATTCTGTGCTATTAAAGCACTTTTCAATATCCGTTTCAGTCTCCTATAATAATATTTTGGAGATCTTTTCTCTCTAATCTATGCAGTATTGTTGCATCTTCTACTTCTAGATTTTTAGATACACCTTCCTGCTTCAGGGTTTTGTTGTTCTTCCGTCAAAAAGTTGTTAGACTTGCCTAATTTTCTTTTAAAGAAGGTCTCCTTAGCACTTTTGTCCAAGCTGAATATCATTTGAGAAGCTCTTCACTACTCTGAGTTTTGCTGCATGACAATTGCATGAGCTTCTGTGGCCTCTAGGATTAAGGCCTTGTGGAGTCAGTGACAGAGCAAACGAGTGGCGGACAGGGAATCTTCCCTGAAATATTCCTTGCCTGCGTGGGGGGACGCAGGCAAAGAAAAGGAATAGGGATTTAACTGAAGACCTTCACAAACTTGCTTTGATATAGGGAGGGGCTGTTGCTAGGTGGTCTCAGTCTGCCAGATGTTTCTTGGGACATGGCAGCTGCGGTGTCCACTAGTAGTGGGGAGATCAGGAACTGGCTGGACCATAGGGTCTTTATCTGCTGTCGTGTTCCTAACTTAGGGAGCCAGAGCTGGGCATTAGTGTTGAGAGCCAAAGTTCATTCCACTTTTTAGGAGCCTTGTGATTTAAAGGATCTAAGTTTAGGTGCTGAGCCCAGGAAAAGGCCTAGTTTCCTAACATTTAAAAGTAGATGCCCAGACATTTTGTGTATGGGGATCTAAGAAAATAATTTGAGTACCTCCCTGAGGCTGTGCTTTCTCCTTCTCTTTGAATTGGAGAATCTAGCAGGGAAAAGATGCTTTAAGCTCCCCCCGTTTCCTCTCGCATGTCTCTTTGGCGTGCTCTCTAGTATAGTAAGAAGGTCTCGCTCTCGGCAGTGGTGCTGCAGTAGGGATTCAGCACAAGGCCTCTGTGGCAAACCCAATCCCTGCCAGCTACTGTCGAATGTGAATGTCCTCTGCCACAGCACATGTAATGGATGGATTTTGTGTTTCCGAAGATCTGAGAGTGTGAGGCGCTGGTGTCTTGGAAGTTTCCTCAGAGTGGTTAAAAAAAAAAAAATGTAGCCAGGCCTCGAAATGGCAATAAAAATTGAGGGGAGAAATTGCCCTTCCAGAAATCTGACTGAGAAAACGTGGAGCTCTCTGCAGTCGCACTAGGCTGCTCTTCCTATCACTGCTCTGGTGCTCAGTGACCTTGTTGCTTTGCAGGCATTACCACCGGGATGTCTACCTGCCCCTGCGGTTGCAGCCAGAATGCATAGAGGTGCTGTACTGCCTGCGTGCCAGGGTCATTCGCTCCTTGTACCACATGTATGAGCCCTTCTGCTCCCGGATCTCCAAAAACCCTGCTGTTCCTGAATCTACTCCCAGCACGCTCGCCAATTCCAAAGTAAGTGAGTTTCTGGCCCGTGACTTCTACAGTACGCAACGATGCATGTTTCTTGGCCAATGAACACTTATTTTCTAATTTGTATGAATCGGGGTTGGTTTGTTTTTTTTTTTTAATTTATTGCATTTTTAATAATTCTGACAACTAATCAATGACATAAGGAACGTATAAACAAAATTTATACATTGGTCCCAGGAAAAATGATCTTTTGGAGATTTCTGTCTGTTATTGAATCATCAAAAAGAAACTGGGCATAAAGTTACCTTACGTTGACTTTTAGGGCCTGTGAGGCAAGATGTTTGAGGGAGGGACCTGTGTAGCCCCAAAAGTTAACGTACTATGACTTCTATGTATTATTTGATCTAGTGAAACCTGTCTCCACCTGTAAAATAAACCAAGCTCATGGACACCCATTTCTGTGTTGTAAATGTCTTGATTTATCTAGGCAAATGTTTACACAGAGAATATAGCTACCGGTTTTTATTAAATACTCAGCTGAGTTCAAGGAGTTGGGCCAGTAGGTGAATGGCGTAAAAGATTCTCAGGACAGATGGCTGTGGGTTCTGTCTGTTATAGACGGCTCATTTGGATGCCATCGTTCAGCAACTTGCCTTGTGTAATGAAGAAGGATCCTCGTCCCGTAACTGGTCAGATACCACATGCTCAACATATTATGCCACTCATCCCACCTGTGGTAGGCTGGGGCCTAGACCAGGATGTCCGCAGCCCCCTGTGTCCTTCCATGCCAGAGCACTTTAGTAAAAGACGACGAGGAACCCTGGATTGGAGCCAGGCTGTTAGTTTGCCGCCTGGTTTTTAAATGTATTAAAGTATAAAGGCATGTTGAGTAATGCAATAAAGCCATGTTGGTATACGTTAAATTCTTAGGACCTTACAGACTTTTCTTTTATTTCTGTATTTCAGTGCAAAGTCTCAAACTAAATTGTAAATGTATGATTGTGTTTTTTTGTTTTTTATTTCTAGTGTTTACTTTTTTGGTGCAGAAAGATTTATAGGAACGGGCAAGAAGCAGTATGGGAGTTTAATTTCAAATTCAAAAAACAGGTATGTAAGATGACCCTGATTTTGGGCCCACGTGGGAGTGGGTAAACATGCATGGGGGTACAGGGCCTGTGTGCAGAGGGGGTGTAAGCATTCACAGCATCTGTGTAGTGCAGGGAGGATAAACATCCACAGGGCCTGTGTGTGGGATCAGAAAGGAGCGTGGTTCTACATCTGGCTGCTGCCACATGAAAGAAGAGTTACCACTTTGGCAGTTAGTGTAGCTGAGTTTAAAAACAGGTTTGGACAAGTTCCTGGAGGAGAAGTCCATAAGCTGCTGTTAGTCAAGTTGACTTAGGGAATGGCCACTGCAATTGCTGGCATCAGTAGCATGGGATCTATTTAATGTTTGGGTACTTGTAACCTGGATTGGCCACTGTTGAAACAGGATGCTGGGCTTGATGTCTGACCCACTTATGTTAACTAGGAGGAACCCTGCTGGGAATCGGTGTGAGATTTAGTGGTTCACACAATGGCGTAGGTGCCAGGAGAAATCGTAGGACATGATCTGGAAGTCCTGCTCTTCCACGGTCACTTCCTCCTTATCCTGCTCCTGTTTGCTGTCCCATGTGCCAGAAATCCAGATCTGTGCTGGTTTCCAACTGGAACTGACCCTTAAGATGTACAGGCGCAATTGAGAGAGAAGGATTTTCTTATTGTCTAGGGGCATTGCCAACCCAGATTCGAATTGTGGAATAAATTCTGGACTCCATTTATCAGGGAAAAGTGTCAGATGAGGAGCTATCCAGAGCAGAGGGTTATCGGGAGAAGAAAGATTTGTCAGTCCTTAGCTCTTGCTTAGGAAAAAGGCTGCGAGTGACCATGATTGCTCTATAGGAATTCACCGAACAGTTATATTGTGCTCTTCAAGGGTAACTATTGACTTTTTTCTGAACAACAGGAGGGTAGAGAGATGTGAGTTTAATCATTTCCAGAGTAGAATTTTTATTTTCACTCTTAGGGCCTCTTTTACTAAGTTTTTTTTCCTCCCATAGATACAAAGAGAAAAGGCTCAGTAAATCAGTCCCTTAGAGGTAAAGCTATGGGATGTTTCCAGAGGAAGTAATTTTGGCTGCATCCTTGGATGTTCTTGCAAGAAGGCTGGATGACATTACGGAGAAGAGAAAGATCAGTGGGGGGGGGGGGGGGGGGGGTTTCAGCTTTGACTTCGCATGTTGATTCATGCTGATATTTTTATTGGGAGATGTTTGTGATATTTCTTGATGCTTCCCCCTTGATGAGCAGTAAGGAACCGGCAGAGAGGCAGCTGAAGATGAGTTGTTGTCTCCCATATCTGGAGAAAAGTACACAGTAAATCCAGTAGATGAAACCAGAGGGCCTAATGTAACACTCTTTAAAGGAAGAATGTACTTTCTGTCCCACATAGTAAGGCTCTGGAATGGGATAACTGCTCATGTAACTAGGTTCAGGGGAATATGGAATGAACATAAGTCTCCATAACATTAAAAACCTTAACTGCAAAATGACTTCCTTCCAGCTTCCTTGTAATGTTGACTCTTTATTTTCTTTGCATTTCAGCCTCCCAGATATAGGAACAGCTGTCATAATGGGCTCCTGTATCCCCCAGTGCAGTACAAGGAGGTGCATAGCAACCCAGAGCAAGACTGCTGCCTGCTGCAAGTCACCACACTCAACTTTATCTGGACCCCCATCGTCATGGGCATGACCTTGGCCTTCGTAAGTGCTCGTCGGTTCTGCGGGCGGGGAGGGGAAGGGAGGGGGAAGCAGTTTCCTGATGCTCTGCTTTGAAGTGCTCCTCGTCTCTTGCTTGATTTGAGTCGGCAGAGGCTTCTTTCAGTGTCCGATCATGAACTGCAAGCGGTAGGTTTGTGTCCATCTTCCACCGCAAGGAGCAAGAGCAGGGAATAAAAAAAGTCACACACACAGTCCAGCTTCTCATGTTCTGTGGTTTTTCTTTTCTTTTTTTCTTTCTGTGACCTGGAATTTGTGTGTAACTCACAGCCCGCTGGTCACTCATCGGCATGCAGCCGACTTTGTTCTTCAGTGAAGCCAGGTTCATCCTTAAGTTACCTTTCGTGTGACCCACTTATAGCCCAGGCTTTTCAGGTGCTGGTATCTAGTCGGTTGTGGAGAGAGCCTGATGTGTTTATGAGAGTTTTAAGACTGCTTAGCTTTGCCCACATCCTGCTGGATGAAAACAGGAGGCTCTGGGTGCTCTCTCCCTTGCAGCCGTGTGGGAGAAAACGCCACTAGGATTCATGTGGTGCACGGTTCCAGTGGCCCTGGGATCCTGGGGAAAACCAGAAGCTTTGAGAGTGGCGATATCTGTTAAAGGGCACAAACCTCACCAGGTTTCAAAGGCCCGTGGGATCCGGAAAGCACATATTCTATCACCTTTATTTGTTAATCCTTTTTTTAAAACAGTATTTTCAGCCCTGGGCTTGGCCCCACCCAGCCCATTTTTTATTTTTTTTTGGATATCCACCATGAATATGCATGGCGTATATTTACATGCCCTGCAAATCTCGCTCATATTCATTGGGAATATCCTGAAACCCAGACTGGCCGGGCAACCACTGCTTAAAAAAAAATTACAGTGTACGACGACTCGAGCTCAATTGGAACCGGCGCTGTGAGCCTTCATTTCCAGGTACATGGGGGAGGGAAGGACCCCTTGTTTTATGCTCCCTCGCAGCACTGTCCGGTCATCACAGCAACCAGAGCTGGCTTTTTGGAGGGTGTGGCCACACGGAGCGCCCTGCCTAAAGAGGCACCTTTGCCCAGGTCCTGCTTCCTTCCATGTGCTGTCTGCAAGCAGGAGAATGGGGGGGGCGGGCATTGAGCATGAGGGAGGAAGCTTCTGTCTGTGGTGGTGGGTGAAAGATCAGCCGGAGGAGGGGAGGGGAGAATAAGGGTGCAACTGCTGCTGGGCAGGAAATGGGAGAGAGAAAAGAGGGGGAGGGGAAGAGATGGAGGCCCTTCCACCGCTGAAGGAGGGAGTGCTGTGCCAGAGCTGCCACCGGGCGGGGGCACCTATTTCTGTTTTCCGCACAGAGTGCCGGTTAGCCTAGAGCCAGTCCTTGGCTGGGCTCCTCCCAGGGTCCCACCGTCATGGGCTCTGAATCCGCTCATTAGAGGTCGCCATGCGGCAGGTGACTGGGATTCCCTTTGTCCCAGGGGCCCTTGGGAGAATTGCTGAGCTAGGATCTGAACCCAGGTTTCTTGCATGACAGTACACAGCCACCAGACCGCCCACTGGGCTTTGTGCAAGGTTTCCCCTTCACTTTTTTTTTTTTTTTTCCTGTGGCTTTTTTCAGACGTTTGCAGGAAACATGAATTATCCTTCAAACTGATTTCCAGGCTTTTCAGTGTTTTGCCTTAATTCTGACCCTCCCTGTTTCAGGGGTGTAATGCTGTTATTTAAAGGCCTTTTCCCCTCCCTACTTGTTCGTTTTTTTTTTTTTTTCCCTTCAGTTCACAATCAACGTGAGCACGGACATGAGGCATCACCGGGTGAGGCTGCTCTTTCAGGATTTCCCGGTGCTGAATGGGAAGAAGCCGCGAGTGGAGCAAGGCATGCAGGTGGTGCTGGACCCTGTACATAGTGTACGACTGCTGGACTGGTGGCACCCCCAGTACCCCTTCTTTCCCAAATCCTAGTCTCTCTGCGCCTTCCAGTGTGCAGCTTCCAGAGGGCCTTGAGAGATGCCGGTATCTTCTGAATCACTTGGGTGACGCGCGTGAAGTTATTCAGAGCTGACGACAGTTTACCTGCATTGCATTACAAAGAGGAGCAGCAGCGTTTGCTGATCCCTGCGTCTGGAAACCTTTCTTGGTGCTACTGTGCTATGAACAGGGCTTAAAATAAGTGAGAGTTAAGGTGGCTTCCTGTCTCTCCCTGTTGTGCTCGCATTTTCCTCCTGCCATGCACCTTTCTCGCAGCTCCCTAGGTCTGGAGCTGAGGCAGCATTTTGGATATCTGTTTGTGTTCTGTACATACTCTCAGGCTGTTTCTGCCGCAAGGTGCCCTGGTTCTGTTTATTAACTTTTATGTTAAGATAAAATGTTACCTTTTTTTTTTTTTTTTTCCCCTCCCTTCCCTCTGTACTTTTAACATTCTCGTGTCTCCTGCCCTGTATCATTTGTGAATGAGAGCTAGTGCTGGGGTTCGAAGAGGAACTCTGTAGTCCTGGTCTCAGAGTTTAGCATGAGCAGGGGAGACCTGCCATGGGCAGTGAAGCATTATTAAGGATTACTGTTTTTAATTATTGCTACGGCTTTTCTTGATGATTTCAGAACTGAAGGTTTATTCCTGTTCTGCAAATGTAAGATTATATTCAGAAAACACTGCAGCTATAAACAAGAACCCCAAAATAAATAAAAACACAAGCAGCTGTCACTTAACCTCTGCTGTAGGTGAATGAGTTTATGGTGTCAGAAGTCGCATCCAGTAAGGGGAGACAGTGCCACAAAGCAGAGGACTTCTGTCTGGGTTTTCTGCCCTTCTCTAGTCTGTGTTTTGTGGTTCCATCCTCTGCTTCTCCCCTGGCCTTAACATCTGGATAAAGTGAATCATTGGGGAGATGCTGTCATGCCTCCAGATTAACACATGTTAGGGGGTCATCAGAATCCAGCCCTTGCTTCATTTTGCTGGCAGAAGAGTGATTTCTTTTCTTTAAGCTGGTACTTGGTGTGTCAGAATAGTCAGATTTAAAAAGTGGAGTACTAATAATAATTTTCTGTATTTAATGTCTGGTCCATGTGCAGATTGGGTGATTAGTCCCATTTTCCAATAATTGGGCTACCTATAATCATCTGCCCCAAACGTTAGGCCTTTGAGTAAATCCTGGTCTGGAAGCGCCGTCCAGTGTAATGCACACAGACTACAGATCCAACTGCACTAGAGTGGAAATCTGGAAACCAGGCCCGACTGAAAGTCTTTGTCCTGAATCCGGGCTACAGACCATCCCTGGGGTTGCTGAGTGCCTTTCAGCTCAGAACCTTTTTGTTGATTCATAGATTAAAAAAAAAAAAAAAAAATCTCCTGCCATGCATGAGAGGATATTCCCCTGTGGTGGCTTCTAAACTGTAAGCATAAGTTTGAGCACAGCTTGTGTGCAAGACCTGAGGTGTACTGGAGGTCTGGGAATGCCTTCACGAACCTGCATTTTATTCAGGGCTCAAATTAACGTGTTGTGCCTGGGCACATGCAGTCTAAAATGTCTTTTTAAAATTGTGTTTATTAAAACATCACTCAAGTGCTCACGAGGCAAAGGTCCTGAGCAGCAGATCGTTCCTAATCCAGAGAAACCCTAATTCCACTCGCCAAAGAGCTCACAATTGGCAGGACCTACTAATCCCAGGGATGGGGTTGGGAGAGGGGGGACTGAAAATCAACCTTGGCTTAGGCTGAGGACCAGTAGTGCCATGCAAAATCTCAGAAAATTGCCGTCTGTGTCACCCGACCAAGGGTAGTTCACTTCCGTCCTTAGGAACCGGAAGTGGGTCTGCTTTTCAGTGTAGCCAAAATGAAGCCTGGTGAACAGCAAGGCCAGAGTTGGCTATCCCTGGACATGAAAGAGTGCGTAGTAAAGTTGGAATCCCTTGCTTTTTCGTAAAGCTATTGCAGTCTCATCTAATCTTACAAAGATTGTATCTGATTAAGGATGGGGGTGGCTTGGTTTAAGGCCAAAACACTGTGGTTAAGTATATATTGAAAATCATGTATAGTTTAAAGACTTATTTGGAATATGGGATGGGTAGGTTTGTAAACTATAAATTGTATATGATTTGCATGTACAGAGTTGTTTTAGGGATGCTGTCCCAATGAATTCAGAATCGGCAGGAGCAGCTGAGTGTAGAGTGAATGTATGAAGAATGTAGCGTGGCTAGGAGTTATGATGTCAATTGCAAAATCAAATAACATTTTAAAGGTTTTTATTTCCCAAAAAGAATATTAAACTTTAAGAGAAGTTTATCAGCTTTTTTGCAGTTTATTTAATAAACGGAGTACTTGACCACTTTCAGCCCGATTTTTAAAAGGGCCGTGCATGTAAATAATAGCCACTGACCCGGGGAAGCGCGCAGAAGATACTGCTCCTCCGGAGCGGAAGGAAGTATGGGGATAGTTTAGGAGTCAGGGAGGAAGGATAGGGTTAGGGAAGTTCCCACCTTTAACTGGGCAAGGCCTGCCTGCGTCGCTGCACGTAATTTTTTTTTTAAAGATCCCTCCCCCCCCCCCATTGTGTGCATGACAGACCTGCACGCGTATATCGTATTATAACGTGTGCGTGTTATAAAATAGCCGTGTCCATGTGCACGCGTCGGGAACTGCGTGCACATGGACGCTCGGCCATTATTTTTAAAATCGACCCCTACTTGTTTAATCAAAAATGTGTTCTGTTGGGGGAGGGGGGGGTCATTTTAACAAGTGGTTTAATCCTTCAGTTTATGCGTTGCCGAAGACTTGTCACTTTCATCTCCAGTGAGGTACAAAAGGTGGAGCCTCCACTCCCAGTATTTTGCAGGGTCTCCGTGTGAGTTTAAAAATTAAAAAAAAAAAAAAAAAAAGGAGAAGGGATCATGCTTGTGGCTGAGACTTTTACACTTGCCTTTTTGTACCTTTCTTTGTGGATCCTCTGTTCAGTCCTAAGTTAAAAAAAAAAAAAAAAAGTAGACCAGTGTGCAATGCTGAATGGTAGCCATCCCGGCTTGCAGGAAAGAAGCTGCTTCAGCTCTTGGTCTGCTGCCCCTCCTAGGGAGCTAAACCCATAACTGGAGGTTTCAGGAAAGGGTTTACAAACAGAGCTGCTCCCCTGCTGCACTTTTTACCCCACCGGGAGCCATGAGCCCCCACTTTGTATCTCACCACCCTGCCCGCTCTGCTCAGTGCTGAGCCAGGCCCCGTGCGTCCGTGCACCTTTCATATCCTCGGCCCCACCTCGGGGATAGAACCCAAGGACCTTCTGCATGGCCAGAGTCCCGTTTGGGAACACGGTGTAGCAGAAGAGACGGGGAAGGAGCAGGCCATGTGGTTCTGTCTTCCTTAACCTCACTCCAACTGCGCTTTACTCCTGTTTTAAATTAACTGCTTCAATCTGCTGTGTTCTAGTCCTGATTTTTATTTCAGATTTTTGCTCAGATCTGTTGCACGGTGCCTGCAGGGAACCAATGAAAAAAGGGATGTACCAGTATCTTATATGACAATGCAAGGAAACTAGCTGGTGCAGCAAAGTTGCTGTTCAAAATTACGTCTTGAAATGAATATTTTATAATGGAGAGGAAAAGACCTCAGCCCTGGTACCACTCAGTTGTATATCATCGGGTTTTTACATAACCAGTAGTTGCAGTCATGGGTCATAAAAACCACTGAAAACATTTTTATTGTATTTTTTAAATTTAATTAAAACTCCTCTATTGGTTCATATATCTTTTTGTTTTTGCATATGGCTTATGTCAATTTAGACTCAAAAACAAAAGAACCAAGTTTATACTTTGAATCTCAGCAACAGAATCATCCGATTTATATCTAATCAATCGCACTTATCTTATGAAGATGGTTTCTTGTGATTATTTTCACCGTTGTTCCAGAAATTCTTCTGAGAAACCTTCTTTGGATATTGTTCAGTCAGCGCTTGTATCAGCTGCTGTTAAAACGCTGATGTCAACGTTTCGCTTGTGCTGCGTCAGGGCGGTGTGATTTTTAAAATGACAATCCTTGCAATAAATGCCAACATAGCATAATATTCTTTTCAAATTGTTAAATTTATCATGTACTTAAGACTTTCTGCGAAGTGTCTCATCTGCAAATTCTATCGGACTGTTGTAACTCTGGCAAAGGCTAGGATATTTAAACTTGATTCAGCCACTCACAGTGCGTAACGTCATCACGTATATGAAACACCCTGTTGTACGTAATCTCTAAGATGAGTCGTTAGACGGGATGATAGGTCTACCAGGGGGTTGATGCATGCTTTTCTGTACTTTGGGCTGTACATATATAGTTTGAATTCTGGGAAATACATAAAAGCATGAATCAACCCCCTGGTAGACCTATGAGTCTAACGACTCATCTTAGAGATTACGTACAACAGCGTGTTTCATATAGACGGGATACTTCCCATTTCATTACCATGTTAGAAAGCATAGAAGTTAACATAACTCAATGTCTATTGGTCACAATGGATATTCAGTCATTGTACACCTCAATTCCTCAAGCAGGTTCCTTACAAGTTCTAAAACGTTTTCTGGATAATTGAGAACGCCCACATAGAGCACCATCAGAATTTATATTAAAGCTGGCTCCAATAGCACTTACCAAACTTTTTTTTTTTTCAGTTTAAAAACACATTTTTGCAATAAATAGGTACAGCAATGGGGGCAACGAGGGCTCCAAGCTTAGCCAATATGTATATGATGGATTTTGAACAATAGTGGTTAGAACACTCCCCATTTCTAGAGAATATAATTTTTTTATAAATGATACATCAACTATGTATTTTTAATATGGGGAGATTCTGAACAAGAGCTTCTCGTGTTTTGGAAATGGATAAATTCATGTGTTGAAAACAACTTCACCATGACTTTTGATCATCAAAAAATCCCATTCCTGGACCTGATTGTCAGCAAAACAAATGGAGAAATAACTACTATATATAAAAAAATCAACAGATAGGTATTCTTATCTTCATTATTCCAGTGCACATCCTCTGCCTCTTAAGAATAACCTACCAGTTTCTCAGTTCTTCAGGTACAGATGGAATTGCACAGAAAAAACAAACTTCAAAGAAAGATCAGAAGAACTCTAAGAGCAATTTAAAATGCAAGGTTATCTGCATGAATGCATTAAAAAAAAAAAAAAAAGGCTACAAAAGAGCATTAAATCAGGACAGAGAAATATTGTTGCAAACTGGGGACGGATCTTGCAAAGATGATACCATTGCCACTTGTGTCACTAAATTTGTCTGCTCATAGGTGAATACTATCAAAAGCATCTGTTCTCATTGGGCCATAATCCAAACAATAGAAGGCTTTGACGGTCTTGATTTCAGAAGCATTTTTGAGAAATAAAAATCTAAAAAAAATATTGTGTCCAGCAATGCTTCAAGAAAAGGAATCAAGGCAAAGCACATTAATGAACAGCAAAGGAATCCAAGGATATTATAGATGTGGACACTGCTCAATTTGCAGTCAAACCTTACAGATTAAAGAATTTAGATGTCCCAATACTGGATGGGGATATATATATATATATATATATATATATAATCTATTGAAGAATTTTACATGTAATTCAACCTTTGTACTATACTGTAGGTTATACAATGTCCTTGCTTTTGTATACATATTAGTCAAACCTTTAAACAATGCAGTTGTGAACACAGAAGCTGTATCAATAAAAGAGAAAATGCACCTCTAATTGCACATTGCATGGAATTTATTCATACTTTTTCAGAACTCAAATGGTTCGTGCTGGATGTAGTGAAGCCAAATATTCGAGGAGGAGATCGTGGCCGACTCTTATACTGAAGAGAATGATAGTGCATCTTAAAATGAAAACGGACTAATTATAGGGCATGAACAGTTTAATAGACTGGAGCAGTTTATTGTGAAGAAACAAACATTAAAAGAAATTAAATGATTTGATAACAGGTGTATAGCGTGATCCGTGAGGACGTTACGCACTGTGAGTGGCTGAATCAAGTTTAAATATCCTAGCCTTTGCCAGAGTTACAACAGTCCGATAGAATTTGCAGACGAGACACTTCACAGTCTTGAGTAAGTACATGATAAATTTAACAAATGAGAAAAGAATATTATGCTATGTTGGCATTTATTGCAAGGATTGTCATTTTAAAAAATCACACCGCCTGATGCAGCACAAGCGAAACGTTGACAACGTCTGCATTTTAACAGCAGCTGATACAAGCGCTGACTGAACAATATCCAAAGAAGGTTTCTCAGAAGAATTTCTGGAACAACGATGAAAATAATCACAAGAAACCATCTTCATAAGATAAGTGTGATTGATTATATCTATCGGATGATTCTGTTGCTGAGATTCAAAGTAGAAACTTGGTTCTTTTGTTTTTGAGTCTAAATTGACATAAGAAAAAGAAAAAAAGGCACGTAGCCATGTGCGCAAAAAACAAAAAGATATATGAACCAATAGAGGAGTTTTAATTAAATTTAAAAAATACAATAAAAATGTTTTTGAAGTGAAAATAAAAAATTAGAGGTTTTGATGACCCCTGACTGCAACTACTGGTTATGTAAAAACCCGATGATATACAACTGAGTGGTACCAGTGCTGAGGTCTCTTCCTCTCCATTATAAAATATTCATTTCAAGATGTAATTTTGAACAGCAACTTTGCTGCACCAGCTAGTTTTCTTGTACAGTGCCTGCACCCAAATTTCGTTTAAATTAGCTTGTTCATCCCTGGTCTACTCGAAGTCCTTGGACATGAACTAATGGCTCAGATCTCTAGGTCTGTTCTAAATAATATATTAACCCTGCTCTAATCAATGAGTTTTTCTGATTTATATAGATTTCTAACCTGCTCTAATTAACCAGCTCTCCTGGCCTGTAACCCTCTGCCACTAATGTAATGAATGCTAATCCTGCTCTAATCACCCAAGTTTAATCTTTAGCAAACTGTTCCACCTGCTGCTGCTCCTGGCACTCTGTGCCTGTCTGCTGCCATTAAGGCACAGTGGAGTGAGTGAGGAGGGTTTATGAGGGATAAAAAAAACAACTCCTGGGATCTTTACTTTTAAGCTATAGCTTTACAGTCCTGTTTATTAGGAGGTCAAAGGTTCCTGCTTTGGTTGAATGTACGGCTGTCGGGTGGATGTGGCAGGTATAGTCTGAGAGGAGCAGCAGCATTGGAGACCTGTTTGCAGAATACTGTAGCGGCTACATACAGGCAGCCAGCTAGGATTAAGGCTGCTGGAACTGGCCACTGTTTGACCACCACACCCTGTAATGCCAGACTTGCATGATGGAATCGATAACGACCACTGGATGGTCCAGTTGCAAAAAATATTCTATCCCCTGCTGGCTATCATCGGAATTCCTTGTAAGTATCCTGCATGCTACTGACTGGAAGGGCAAAAGGGGTATATCAGGTGCCCAGTGCAGTAATTACCTTTACTTCTCCTGATGGCTTTAAAGCAGAAAGCATGTACTCTAATTAAAGAGGAAAGCAGCCCTAAACCTGCTTTAAGAATATAAGATTTGCTATAGTGGTCCAGACCAAAGGTTCATCAAGTCCAGTGTCCTGTTTCCAACAGTGGCCAAGCCAGGTCACAAGTACCTGGCAGGATCCAAGGGGTAAATAGATTCCCAGCTGCTTATCCTAAGAATAAGGAGTGGATTTCTGCAACTCTACCTTAAGAATTGTTAATGGACTTTTCCTCCAGGAACTTGTCCAATCCTTTTTTTTAAATGCAGCTACATTAACATCTTTCACCATATCCTCTGGCAATGAATTCCAGAGTTTAATTATGTGTTGAGTAAAAAAAAAAATGTTCTCATTAGTTTTAGTAACGTCATTGTGTCTCTGGTCTTTGTACATTTTGAAAGAGTAAACAACTGATTAATATTTACTCGTTCTATTCCACTCATCATTTTATAGATCTCTATCATATCTCCCCTCAGCCGTCTCTTCTCCAAGCTGAAGAGTCCTAATCTCTTTAGCCTTTCTTCAGAGGGAAATTATTCCATCCCCTTTATCATTTTGGACACCCTTCTCTGTATCTATTCTAATTCTGTATCTTTTTTGAGATGTGGTGACCAGAACTGCACACAGTACTCAAGATGTCACCCCCAAGGAGCGTTACAGAAGCATTATGATATTCTCTGTTTTATTAAAGTGGCTGGACCATTATTATTATGTTATTCTCCAATCCTTTCCTGACAATTCCTAGCCTTCTATTTCATATGGATGAAAATGCAACTTCAGTCTTAACAAATATAAAAGTGGACCAGCAACATCAATCCCCTTCCCCATCACAAAAGAAATGGAAGCTTAAGGCTTTCTCCACATGGACTGAGGAAACTTTTGCAAGACAGTTTGTACATTAGTTGCCAAAATGCACCAGTGTTTCCAATACAAGGGTGCCAGCTCTGGTCCAAGCTTCTTGTGGGGAGAGCCACACAGATTTTGGTGCCTCAGGTCTTAACTTATTTTTGGATTTACCTCCCATTTAGCTTTTTGTTGGTAGCTCCAAGGCAAGTTCCACTCGGGCATAGGAGGCATTTTCCTGTCCATAGGGGGCTTCCGGTCTAAGTGTGTATCTCGTGCAGTGATTTACCCAAGGAGCGGCAGCTGGGTTTCGGCTCGAGCTCCCTGGGTTCTCAGCCTGCTGGTCTAACCACTAGACTACTTCTCCATGTTGTCCTTGCACTTGCTTTTATGTTCACAGATTCTGCAAGCCTCCTCTCCTTCACGCAGTAGTGGTGGAGCTGCAGCCATAGCTCTGTTCCCATAGATGCAAAAGCTTAATTATTCTCAATTTATTGATTGGATGTCTGAGCAATCCTTCAGCTCTGCCCCTAATTGACTGCAAAATGAGCAACTGTCATACAGTAAAATACAGATAAGTGTTAATTAGTACACTACACCCTGGATGTTTTATTTAGTTCAATATCAAAACACCTTTGCAACCAAGCTGAATGTGCTGTATTACAGTATTTGTTTTATGATCAAGGTATTTAAGTTAACTTAATCTATAAACCAGGATTAATAAAAAAAAAATCTTAGATTAAAAATAGCTATAATAAATTGTTTTCCAAAGGCCATATATTTAATATATTATTAAAAGTGCCACAAGCCAGAAAATCTTGGATCTCTCCCAGAGCCCGCAGGATTGAGTTAGCCATCTGAATTTCGTTCTGGTAATTCTTGTCTAAGCATGCTTCCATCTTTAATCTTATTCCATAATGTTGGAGCAATAATAGAAGAATGTGGGAGCAGGTGGCTTTTGCAACCTAAACTCCTGACTGGAAGGAAATATTCAAAAAGATTAGTCAGTCTCAAAACATGGCAGGGTTTATAAAGCTAGAATGCAATCCGGGATCTCACAATCCCCACCAAGGTTTACCTGTAAGAGGACGCCGAAGCTCCTCACCGAGCAAGGTTACACATAATGTTCAAATAGCCAGCTTCTTAGAACAAATTTATTTTGTATTTATTTATTTAAAAGTATTTATATACCATTTTTACAAATGGAAGTTTTATCAAAATGGATTATGTATAAAATCTCCTATATCATGAATATCCTGAAAACCAGCTCTAGGTGAGGGTGTGGCAGCTGTTGGGTTTGGCTTGCTTGCCCTGCTCTTCCCCTCTCGGTTTGCATGTAAGGCACTGCTGTCTGTGGCCTCGCATTGTGCCTTGCAGGTTCCAGGTTCAAGCCAAGACCCATGCCACCAAAATCTCCAGAGCTGTGGGTTGCTATGGAAACTCCATCGGCATTTGCATGGAGCATATTTTAAAAAGTTATCTTCTAGCAATTTATATAAGAAAAAAAGGCACTGGGATGGGTGGGAGTGGGACACTGAATTAAACTTAACTAAAATGAAATTTCAAAGCCAGCATTCACTGGTTTGGCAATTAAGGGAAGTATAAACTGGAAATAAAGCACCTGTGAACCAGAATTTTAGTCAGACAGAAAAAGCAGAATTCTAAAAGCAACGAATCTTAAATGGGACGTTGCAAGCCTGGATATTCTGAGAGCAGTAAATATTGGGGGCAGTCAGAGCTCAAGTTGCCTGAGCTCCCGGGACCCTTGCAGCACCAGTCCTCGGTCTCTTGTTCTGATATCCTATCCATTAGTGATTTGCATTGGTTTGAAACGAAATGGGGACTTTTAACAACATTTCCCATTTTCAGTTTAAAAGAATGAGATTTTGTTTGTGTTCTTTCATTTTGTTTTAAAGATGAGAGCCAAGCACCACTGCCAAATAAAATCTGAAAGGGCCCTCCCTCTCTCCCCCATCCCCTCCTAGCTGTCCTGGCATCTCTTACTTCTTGCTTTTATTTCTTTTTAAACTTTGGTGGGGTATTTGCTACTGCAAATGACACCGGTAGACTGAGACCAGTGCCATTTTGTTATTTCTTCATACAAACAGTGCCAGCCTTATTTTGTTATTTTTGCTTTATGATTTGTTTGCACTTGAGTTTTATATGGTTTTGTTTTTTTTATCTTTAATTAAGCCTTGTACATTGCAAGGAGCAAGGTGATTGTTTTCATTTTATTTATTTAAGGTCTGCCATCCCTATTCCATGATGAGCAATATCTAGAAGGGGAAGATTCAGCAGCTGCTGATTATTTACAGGAGAAATGTGGGAAGGCACCACCCTCATAATGACAGGAGCTTGAGGGGATGGGCAGTGGGAGAGGAAAGACTGATGAAAGGGAGGTTACGGGATCCCATAAGACAGAGAGAGGATTTGTTTATATTGAAGAGAATGTAGCATTCACAGCACCGAGGTCCTTGATCTACCTACAGAACAGGTACAGCATGAATACAGTGCAAGCTGCCCTCTCCCAGCACTACCAGTGCAAGCTCCCAACAGGTGCATAGTGCCCCCACCCCAGGCTAGGTACAGCACAAGCAGCAGAAAATGTAAGCTACGCCCTCTTTCTCTCTGCACCTCTCCTGAAAAGGTACAGCAGAGATGGGGTGCAGGGTAGAATAGAATGGGCTCCAGCCAGTGCCTCAGTGATAACACTCAGGACACGGGAGTCCTGGGCAATTGCTCTGCTTACCCCTCCTCCCTCCCCTCCAAATCCAGCTCTGCCAAAAAGGACAATTCCTGATTTGGAAATATTCAAGTGCATGAAGCTGTAAAGAGTCAAATGATTTTTTCATACATACGTCTGTATTTATGTGATTCTTGGCCCTAGGGCTATCATCTGATTAGAATTTTCATTAGAAACTGTGAATGGTGTCAAAAGTTGCTGGGGGCGGATGCCAATCAACTAATGGGTGAATCTGCCTGCTGCTTGGCACTATAAGGATTGGTATTGCTGAACTGAAGCATTACTTACTGTTCACAGCCGAGCATCTCCCTTATTCTATTCAAAACCCAAATGAATTCCCTTCGTGCTTTTGTGCAATGTGCTCAAGCTTCACCTTGAGCGACACTTCTAACAGCAGTTTGGTGACCGGTGCTCTCTCTGCTATGTTCCAGCAAATGTTGTGACATTTCTGATCCTCTGGCGAAGGAGCTGCATGCTGTCCGCCTCCAGCAGATGCTACCTCATGGCCATTTCAGTGGCAGACACGCTGGTCCTCGTCCTTATTGTCGTCCTGGAGATGGTACTGCGCTACCATGCGCGTGAGCCTTTCTGGTCCCGCCAGCCCTGGTGCACGATACGGGACGTGTTTAATTATGGGGCATACAACACTTCCACGTGGCTGGTGGTGTGCTTCACGATGGAGCGTTTCATTGCAATCAATACGGTGCAGCTGAAGAGCAAGCTGTGCACGACCCGGAGCGCACTCTACGTCATCGCCTCCGTGTTCGTCTGTGGCCACGCTTGCGCCATCCCGTACCTCTGGTCCAACGAGTCGCGGCAAGAGAACGTCACTGGGCACTACGTCTGCGTCTACAGTTCCAAAGTCCCCAGCTTCTTTGTGGAAGGGCTGGTGTGGTTCCAGACCACGCTGGTTTACATCATCCCTTACATAATCATCTTTACTCTGAACGGTTGGACCCTGAGGCAAATCAGTCTCAGCAACAAAGTGTACTGCGAGGGCAACAGCCACCAATTTCAATCCAGGTCGCACTTCCATGCCCAGAAACGGAAATCCATCATCCTGCTAGTCACGGTGTCCATGACCTTCGCCAACCTGTGCACCACCAGGTTTGTCACCCAGATCCTGATCAGGACGCTGCACTATGGTATCGAGCGGCAGGACTATTTGCAGGGCATCAATGTGGCAGCGGACCTGGGGACCATGCTGGACCTGACCAACACTGCTGTCAATATGTACCTCTATGCCTGCACCCAGTCCCACTTCCGGCAGGAGTTAGTGAAGTGTATAAAAGCAGCCCTGTACCCTTGCAGGTACTTCCAGAAACAGGAGCCTGCTTGCTCACTTTGTGGGCGCCTAGAATCCAAGGCGTGCAAAGGGTGAATCGTCAGGTGTACTCGCCTCTCTGCTTAAGATGTGGGCTTTTAAAAGCGATTATTTAGTGATCCAATCCCACCCGTGCCAGAAAACAGCATCCCTCCGGAAGGCAACCCCTCCCTCTGGAGTTCGGGGTGAACGCTGCCCATTCCCGTTACGTCTCCCTGCCTGGACAGCTTGCACCTTATGTCCTGGGTCGAAATGCAGGAACATTTTTTGGCTCTTTACCGTTCGGAAGCAGAGGTGGGGAAGAAAGCTCTCTCCCCATTCCACCACCCAGCTCGCTCTTCCTTCTGATCCTGTGCCCTCTGGTGCTCTCCTTTCCTTCCACTCTCCTTATCTCCTTCATTTATCCATATTTGATTATTTGCCCTATCAGAATATCCATCATAACAAGATACAATAAAATGTTTACAATATACATAAGTATAATTAAAAAAAAACTAACACATATATTCTATAAAAGAACATTAAACCAGGTGCTGTTGTAACTGCAGTGCAGCAGAGCTCCAGGATGCTAAAGAGCGACGTCCACACAAAAGGCAAGGTTTAATGTAGGCAGAAGAACAGGCAGGGCCCAGGCCAACACTGGCTAACAGTTACCAGGAAAAAATGACCCAGGTATGTTAGTTGATGATAAACCAGGAACGAGTGTGCAAAGTCAACCAACAGCAGCCAAGGTTGGATGCATGTTCACACACGTTAAAGGCAGAGCAGAAGCAACAAGCAAAGAGGTCATCCTGCTAGGAGTAAATCACATTTGGCAATACAGGGGTCGGTTCTGGGCTTTTTTTTCATCAATGGATTAGTGATTGCTGTATTAAAGGGCTGACAGGGCGTATATAAAACTGGTGGATGTGTGCATCAAGTTCTGGAGGGCGATGCAGTCTGTGATTCCTGCCAGTCTTCCTCCCTCCTAGTGCGGAATCTCTCTGCAGTGTCTGGGTGATGGGGGTGTAGGAATCCCCCCACACCAGAAAGTTGTGCGTAAAGACTTAGGGCACCGGAGCCTCAGTAGTGTTTGGTTCCATTTGCACTGGAAGGCCCAAGGAGGAGGAGGTGCCCTTCTTGTCTGTTCCTTACCCTCTCAAACCCCAGTCGAGGATATCCAGTATGAAACAGCAGTTACTACTACCAATAAAAAAATATCCGGCATGAAACAGCAGTTACTACTACCAATTAAAAAAAAATATCCGGCATGAAACGGCAGTTACTACTATCAATAAAAAAATAAATCCGGAATGAAACGGCAATTACTACTACCATTAAAAAAATAAATCCGGAATGAAATGCAGTTACTACTACCAATAAAATAAAATATCCGGCATGAAACAGCAGTTACTACTACCAATAAAAAAAATATCCAGCATGAAACGGCAATTACTACTACTAATAAAAAAATATCCGGAATGAATCGCAGTTACTACTACCAATAAAATAAAATATCTGGCATGAAACGGCAGTTACTACTACCAATAAAAAAATATCCGGCATGAAACGGCAATTACTACTACTAATAAAAAAATATCCGGAATGAATCGCAGTTACTACTACCAATAAAATAAAATATCTGGCATGAAACGGCAGTTACTACTACCAATAAAAAAATAAATCCGGCATGAAACGGCAATTACTACTACCAATTAAAATAAAATAACCAGCATGAAACGGCAGTTACTACTACCAATAAAAAAAAATATCCGGCATGAAACGGCAGTTACTACTACCAATAAAAAAAAATCCAGCATGAAACGGCAGTTACTACTACCAATAAAAAAAATCCGGCATGAAACGGCAATTACTACTACCAATTAAAATAAAATAACCAGCATGAAACGGCAGTTACTACTACCAATAAAAAAAAATCCAGCATGAAACGGCAGTTACTACTACCAATAAAAAAAATCCAGCATGAAACGGCAGTTACTACTACCAATAAAAAAAAATATCTGGCATGAAACGGAAGTTACTACTACCAATAAAAAAAAATCCGGCATGAAATGGCAATTACTATTGCCAATTACTATTGCCATTCAGAAAATGCAAGCATTTTCTGAATGCAGTCCATTTTCTATTTGTGCCAGACTGGAAAATTGTTTGCAAATGCTCCTGCACATGGCAGCTCATCATTTAATCTGACGACAGGGCCCATGTTGCCAATGGCATCGATGGAGCACTTGTATTGCCAGTGTGTAAGGGCCTGATGGTGCAGTGCAGTGCACACTTGTGTCTGGACATATGATTACATCAAAGTGTGCACAGTGTGTACAGGGGACTACAACATGGGCTGAAAGACTTGTTCCTATCCCCCTCACTTAGGCTGCACACAAATGTCAATAACTCCCTGGTAGAGCTGGATGATCTAGGCACTTCTTATTTAAACAATCATTTCATTTGGAAATCCAGTGGGAGGTTTATAGAAGAGCAATAAAAGCAATGCATGTTATTGGGTCCATCCAAACTTTACCGGCTCCTTATCACTCTGCTAACAATCATTTCCTGTATGTTTATTGCCTAATTAATTGCTGCCTAGAATTTAGTTTGGTCACTGCGGCTCCACCAATAATGAGTGAAGGGTAAAGACTGTGCAGAAGACACACAGTAATTAAAAATGCACAACTGGGATGCCAGAAAAGGTAAAACATAATTACTGCTTCATTTGTCTCTCCTCTCTGGTCTCCTTTCATCTGCTTCCCTGCTCTTCTGTCCCCTCCCAGTGCCCTGAGAAGGGGGGCAGAGAAGCAGAGAGATGATGCCGGGAGCGAAGGGGGGGATTGGGTATTAGGAGGTGGCTGAGAACGGAGAGGGGGCGAGGGAGCAGAGAGAAAGAGATCAGATCCTGGAAAGGGGGAAACGGGGAGAACTGAGAGGGTAAGAGAGTCCTTGAAGGGGTCAAGGAGGGTGAAAGAGATGGGAAGGCTTAGGGGTGGGAAGGTAACAAGGAGGGAGTCAGATGGAGATGGAGAGACCCAGGGTTGGGAGATGGCAAGGTAGAACTTGGGAATAAATGGACTGGAAAAATAATAAAGGTAAAAAATGTTTTTCAGAACTTATTGGATCAAGTGACATTTTGTATTTTCTAATATTACATAAATTGTATACTGGGATGTATTAAATACCAAGTGCCCCAAAATACTTCTGTCAGCTTATGTTCTGGACCTGAATATTTACAACCTAAATACTAGGGATGTGCATTTGTTCTAACTGAATTTCCAAAATGTGATGAATAAGGGCCAATTTGTTTCATTCAAGGGGCTCTGAAACATTGATTTTATATTTATCTGATTTTTATATTCTGCTTTTGGGCCTTTCATAGTGGATTACATTCAGTTACTGTACTTACTTCCTTCTCCCCGGAAAGTTTACCATAGACACAAAATGGGAGAAAAGCCTTCATGAATCTGGCCCTAAGTTTGTAGCTGAGGCAATGGAGATTAAAGTGACTTGCCCAAGGTCACAAGGAACAGCAGTGGGATTTGAACTCTGGTCTCCCTGGTTTGTTCTCTAACTACTAGGCTATTCCTCCACTACAGTAAGTGTGTCGCTCTTTTTTTTTTCCCTTCTCCCCCCCCCCAAATTAAACAATAGCTTTACGTTAGCTGCCACCTAGGGGACACGTCTTGTACTGCCCCTGGTTTATGGGAAGCAACTAAGGATGAGAGGCCGGGGATGGGGCTGGTTAATCTGGTGTTTCCCCATTATAATTACTTAGGGTGGCTCTTGTACCTGAAGTACCGCCTGATTTCTCTCAGCCCTCATAAGACTTTACGTGGCTAGAGGCCAGCGCCTTGCCGGAAACATTTTGAATCAGAAAATTGCACTGTGTTGCCATTCCCAGTCCTAATTAATCCAGCCTTTTAATTATTTCCTGAAATTGCATTTGCCCAGAGAAAAGGTCATCGGCAGTGAAAACGAACTGCAAGCCAGGGGGTCTGTGCGTTTTCATGGGAAGCGTCTGTCTGTGCCAGGGCTGAAATGCATCTCGCGCAGCAGCAGCACAGCTGCCACTGGCTAAGCCGCTGTTAGGCGAAAGAAAAACCCGAGAGCGCGAGTGTTCCTTGCCAGTACATAGCCCCTCTGCCATCAAGGCTCCTGTCTGTGGTGCCTTTTCACAGCAACACACAGGCAACTGAGACCTTGCAGCTCCAGGCTGAACCGCTCAGATCTCGGAGTAGCAGGACTGCCAACCTGTGGACATGCTCTGACCTTGGGTCAACCATCCATGCCCCCAGCTATGGATCAAATAGTGCGAGCAGGTGGGGGCTCCTGAAAGGTCACTCCAGTGTAAAGCCTGCATCCATGTGCACCATTGAACTTATGGATTTTGGAATTTATTAAAAATTGATATTCCGCTCTTTCACAAGCACACACTGGTGAAGACAGATTACAAATGTTAAACGTGCATAACGTCTTAAAAACAGCTTCTGCACCACACGATGTTCGGGTGCTGACTGGTGGAACTGGGACTGCTCAAACCTCTCACCCTCATGTGCAACCTATTCAGTATCACCCAGCACCGTCACTGCATCCCCATGTCCAGTTCCCCCGAAATTGACTGATTGCTTGTTTTAATTGCAAAAAAAGAGAGAAAAACTAATTTCTCAGGAAGAAAACCAAAGCAAGAGCTGAGGAAGAGTCTGGGTGGGCTGTGAAAGTTTATTGTAGTCTTCTTCTGAAGCAAGCCCAGGTGTGGTGGGCGTGGCCTCAGGTGAGCCCACCATTGACTTTTCTATGGAGTGGCCGGTCTCTCCCCATTGATGCTGGTCCCTTGCTCCACCTCTCATTCCCTGTGGGGTCTTGTGAAAGCCCCCACAGCTGCCAGGAGAACATGCGGGCCAGTCGTCAATGCACAGGTTACCCCCTACCCAAGTTAACGTGTACAGCAGAAAGAGAGGGGGCCAGGGGACGAGACAAGGAAGGAGAAACCAAGCAACACAGAAGGCTGGGAAAGAGACAGGGTGGAGACCACAAGGAATTTCTGTGCACACCGCATTGAAGGTTGGTTTGTTTGAAATGATTTTGTGGTTAATTATGAAATCAAAGAGGATTCCAGTGACCACTGGCATCATGATAGTGTGGTGAATTATGGCAGAGAAAGTTCAGTTAGTCCAGCCAGTCTGCCCAGTTATTCCTGCCTATACCGCTCAGGCTATATCCGAGCTGTCAGCCCCAGAAGCTTAGAATGCTTGGAGGATAACACTTCTTACACAGATCCGTTTCTGCTGTCTTCCTATCTTGGGTAGATGAGAATACAAGATCCAACACCCTGGCCCCTCCCCCCCCCTCATGTCACGCCTCCAAACCTTGTAACAGCTACCAAAACCACTGAGGCTATTGCCCAAACAGCCAGCCAAACAAACAAACCAACCGCCAAGCTGCTGGCATTGACCCAGTCAGTTTCTGGGAGGGGCTGATGCCTGCTGGTTCCATGGTCTACACAGTATGGCTAGGCCCTGCTTCCTTCTCTACTTTTGTTTTGCCCTTCTCACCCCTCCCCTTGCCTCTGCTCTGAGGGAGTGAAGGGTGAGTTGTTTACAATTCCGCCCCTCCCAATCCCGCTCCTATATCTGGAACAGGTACAAACTTGGATTGTGAGCCTCTGGGGGATAGGGAAATACCTACAGTACCTGAATGTAATCCGCTTTGAAGTGCCGATAGTCAGCAGTCCTGCGTTTCTGGTGGAAGCCTCTGGAATCTAGTAGCTGCTCATGATGACCTTGGCTCTTCCAAGTCTTAAAAAAACAAATGGCTGCAAATCTTCTTTTCCCCACTGGAGGACACAAGTGCTGCATTGAGCTCAGAAGTTGAAGTTATTGGAGCCTCCTGCATGCGCTGTTTTTCAGCCTTACATCAAAAAGAAGCTTAGTTCCCTTTGTTTGTCAGATCATGCTCAGCTGACTGTGGTGCCTGGGAGTTTTGTGGAAGCCTCTCGGCCCAGATTCTGGCCCATGAATGGACATCTTTCGTCTGACCCGGATTTTGTCCTGAAAAAATTGTAGAGGCTTTGAAGTTTGATACCACATGGGCACTCATGGATTGCTGCTAAAGCTGTCCCTAGAGGGCAGATTTACTACATCCGTGGCCTTCGTCTTTAAGAAATGCAGGCAGGAGAAACTTGCTTCCTTACAGGCCCGGTTGTTAGGAAGATGAATATAAGTGGCTAGGGGGTCAGGGCCTTATGCAGCAAGTGATACGGTTGAGAGGGGGAGATTAACTCCTTGGAACATTCTCAGACAGCGCATTACGTGAGATTGACTAAGAGAAATGTTTATGCACATGCGAACAAAACTCCTAAGCTTTTGTTATGACAGCTGAAGTGGGTTAGAGTTCATAGGAGAACTCAGAAAATTTGTTCGGAGCAGGGAACTGCATCTGCTTTTCTAGCCAAATGGTCCAGTTTTTTTGCTGAATTTTATAAAATGTCTTTATTCTTCTCAATTATCAGTGAGTCAGGATACGATCTTAGAATGGCTAAAGACGTTACATCTGCCAAAGTTGGATGTAGCGGCGGTACGTTTGATTACCAGATCCTTTTCACTATTGGAAGTGGATAGAGCTAAAAAAAATTGTGAAGAGTAACAAAGCAGCTGGTCCTAATGGTCTTCCTGTGGAATTTTAGAAGTCCATGGTGGATAGCGTTGCCTCGATTTTGCTCGAGGTTTTCAATGAGGTGTTTTGCAGGGAAAACTACCTGTGTCTTTTTATGAGGCTTCCGTTTTTGTGATTCTGAAGGGGATTAAAGATCCTGAGTAATGTGCTCGTTACCGGCCAATCTCCTTGTTGACTATAAGATTTTTGCTAAAGTTTTTTCTCGTTTTGAGTGCTGCATGCCAATTTTGATGCACCCTGTTCAAACGGGATCCATCAAGGGGTACTCCTGGTATGACAGTGTGTAGCATCTGATTAATATTCTGCACTGGGTTAAGGATGTTGGTTTTCAACCTGTGGTGATTTCGTTAGACACAGAGAAGGCATTTGACAGGGTCGAATGGCTCTTCCTATTTGGCGGGTTGGGTGATTTGGGTTTGGGGGGGAATTTTTATCGGCTGGGTTAAGGCGTCCTATTTAGCTCCTATGGTTGCAGTGCAGGTAAATGGACAATGGACAATGGACACCCCGGCAGGACCTGCCGGGGTGTCCATTGTCACCTTTGTTGTTTGCGTTGGCAGTGGAGCCATTGGCAGTCCAGATTAGAGGTGATGTGGACCTTTGGGGGAGTTATGGTGGGGGATGATCCTATTCCACTTCTCTACATGCGGAGGATCTGTTAATTTATTTGCAGGACCCAAGTACTTCTCCTCCGTACTTAATGGAAATTCTTAGAAATTTTGCTTTGCTTTCAGGTTTCTCAGTTAATTTTTCCAAGACCATGCGTATGCCATGTAGCACAAACAGTGGAGGGGGAACCCCCACCCTAGCTTGTCGAGAATTGCAGGTAGTCTCTCAGTTTAAGAATCTAGGAGTGATGCGCAAAGAGTTGTGAGGTTTGCTGGACACCTGGCCTGACCGGGCAGGCCTCAAGCCATCAGCCAGGAATGTGTCTGCTGCCTCGCTACGAGCTGGAGTCTGCGATTGCAAGCCCTAGCACCATGAGCAAACGGGTTTATGGGTCAGAAAGGAGCAGAGGCATTGTAGAAGTAATTGGGCACCTTCGCAGGGTTGCCAGCCAGCTCCAACTCACTTGGGCAGGCTAAGCCAGTCCTGGTTTTACCCCAGTGCCTCTGTGGACTGCTCGCCCTGCTTTTCAGAGGCAAACTGGAAGTCGACTGCCAAGGAAAAGCAGAAGGCGAAAAAATGTCAGACAGTAGCTAAAGCCCGTCCCTACCCTGCTCGCAGTAGGAGGACCAATGCCACAGGTGCCTGACTGTGGTCCGAGCTTTCTAGGTGAGAATGTGCTAAGCCAAGCACCAGAGAACCGGGTTCGGGGTGAGGCTCACTATATCCGCTGATGAACGGGATAACTGCTGATCTCCAACAGCTAAAAACTCTGTCAATAACCCTTCCCTCCCCACTTCCCTTTACTGAGCTGTAATGGCAGAAGCAGATAACCTCATGCCTGCTGGCTCTGCAATCTTTAAACCCAGTGTAACTGCGCTGATGAGGGGAGAGGAAAGCTCATGCATTGAGTTAGGCCAATAAAAAGGTCCCTCCTACAATTTGTTTTTTGACCCTTATTTCTATATATTCAAATGGACTGACTCGGCCACCAGAACATTTTTCACCGTCAAGAAAAAAAAAAAAAGAAAAATGTTCTGGTGGCCGAGTCAGTCCATTTGAATATATAGAAATAAGGGTCAAAAAACAAATTGTAGGAGGGACCTTTTTATTGGCCTAACTCAATGCATGAGCTTTCCTCTCCCCTCATCAGCGCAGTTACACTGGGTTTAAAGATTGCAGAGCCAGCAGGCATGAGGTTATCTGCTTCTGCCATTACAGCTCAGTGAAGGGAAGTGGGGAGGGAAGGGTTAATGACGGAGGTGATGGTAACAGCACAGATAATTCTCGATTTGAACACATTTCCCCTGTTCTCAAGGCCCTTCCTTGGCTGCCTGTTCATTTCCGCCTGCAGTACAAAACATTGACGATCGTACACGATCAGGCCGATTCAGGAAGGATCGCGGGAGAGCAGAGGCTCCGTGGCGAGCGCCCGCTCTCCCGACGCGCGCCCAGCCGCCTCTCCTGGGCACGCGATCCTATATTTAAATGAGGGGCCGCACTAAAAGGAGGCGCTAGGGACGATTATGCGCCCCCTAGCGCCTCCTGGACCCGGGAGAGGTGGCTCTCTCAGCGGGTTCGGGAAACCGACGCTCAGTTTTACCAGCGTCAGTTTTCTGAATCCGCTGACAGCGGAGCCCATCCCACTCACGGCCGAGAGGAGTAGGGACCCGATGGGTTGCAGACCGCGAGCGGCAGAGACTCGGCAGGCCGCAAGCCAGAAGATTTGCCTAGGGCACCTAATACCCTTGCATCGGCCCTGCATACATACCTAATTCCTCCCTAATACCACTCACAACAGCCCCATGACAAACACACGCACGCACATCCTCTCACCCACCCCCCCACACACACACACACTCACAGGGAGGAGGGGATCTGTGGAGACTGCAAGGGGGACCCGTCCATCCACCAACACACACACACACACCCCCCTCACTCTCACCTTCCCACAACACACACACACATGGGGGAGGAGGGGGGAAATGGTGAGTGCAGAGGGGGAGAGGAGGAACGTGCATATGCACCCACCTGCAGTCTCCCAAGGGAGGAGGAGGAGGAGGGTGGGTAGGCTCACCCCCTCACTCACTTTCCACTCTTTGGATTCAGATGACAACCAAGCCGGGCTCTGACCTTTACGGTCTGGGGCACTGATACGCAGACATAAGGGACCGAGCGCAGGACGGCTTCTAAGGCCAGGTCCATAAGCAAAACACGTCAGCAGCACTGTCTGAATATTTAAGAAGACTCATCACCCAGTAAAAATATTGCTAGCTGTACATTTTCAATGGGTTATCATAAGGCTTGGGGATAACTGGATGGAGCGGCAGTTGCTACCCTTAAGAGAAACGCAGGGGCAACTTGCATGGCACGACAGGTACTACCATGAGAAGCTTGCTGGGCAGACTGGATGGGCCATTTGGTCCTTTTCTGCCATCATTACTACGTTATTATGTTACATTCACACCATTCCCAGATAGATGGGGAGGAGAGGTCTAGGTGAAGAATGTGGAGAGTGCAAGGGGGAAAAGTGCCCACACACCATGCACCAACCCAACAACACATCCCACATACATGCACCCCATCCTCACCATATATCCCACCCTCCCCTATGCCCTGCTCCCACTACCTCTATCACCATCCCCTGCAGCCCCTCACCACACACCCTCTGCAAGCCTTCTGTCCCACCCCTTCCCCACTGAATGCTCCCCCCACACAGAAACACTAACTCCCGTTCCTCCATCCTCAAAAGTGCAGGACACCGATAATGTCCAGCTGACGGGGTCAGAAAACTGGCTTTTTTGACACTGCCATGCAATTATCACTTTCTCTTTTTTTTTTGGGGGGGGGGTTCCCTTAACATCCACGCACATTAATCAAGGGGGGAAAAATGAGGGGTGGGGGAGGAGAATTCTCTAGCTCCCTCCCCACTCTTCCTTTCATTAAAGTCGGTCGCCCTACCCAGCTCGCATTTTCCACCTGGGCAGGAGCGGAGAGCCCCCCTGGCAGGCTTGGTGAGTGCAGCGCCGAGTAAGTAAGTAAGTAAATAAATAAATAAAGAGTGTAATTACAGTTCTAAGGGTAAGGAACCCAATGTCCTAACAAGTCCTTTCATGTTGCTTTCAAAGTGTTTGATCATCCTGATTTGAAATGTTTTGGTTTCCAGTGGGCTCCTTTCAACAGGGCAAACCTTTGACAGTACTGGCTGATGGTTCTTGTTCTGCTGCGTCTGTTTGTGCTGTAACTGTTCCTCTTTGATTGAAGAATGGGTTCTTTATGTAGCCTAACCTTCTTACAGGAAAAGGATATTATTTTCATGCTAGAGGTTACGCAATCGCAGGTCAGAGTTGGAATGAAATCTCGAGGGGGCTGAGGGGACGGTGCAAAAGTATTTGGCACCCTAGGTGAACCTTCGCTCATGCACCCTCCAGCACAGCCCTTCCTCCTATCAGCGGCAGTAGCTCCAGGACAGCCCTGTTTGCATAGGGATTGTAAGGAGAGGCTAAGCCATGCGGAAGAGCTGGGAAACCTGGAGACACAGGTTCCACTCCTCACCTTCAGCAAATCCCTTAGCCTCCCTGTGCTCAAACTCTGGAAAGGAGAGATGTTTGTAAGTATGGTAGCGGGCTCAAACGGACATGGATTTTTTTTCAGGATAAGAGGTGTTGGCTTTGCTTAGGATTTAATTTACATTGGATGTAACTCGAATATGAAATTGCAGACCTGCTGTTGGCAATCTGGAACCTATCATTAAAATCTGTCACTGTACCTGAGACCTGGAGGGTGGCCAGAGGTAATCTGGGAAACTACAGACCAGTGAGCTTGACAACCGTGCCGGGTAGCAGCTATTCTTGGAACAGAATTACTGGGCATACAAATAAACATGGCTTAATGGGGAAAAGGCAGCGAGGCATTAGCAAAGCGAAATTGTAGGGATGCGCATTTGTTTTGCTCAAATGGGTACAACACAATGAATGAATCCATTTTGAGTTTGTTACGAACAAACAGAATGAAAATTGACCCATCTGAAATTTTTCAGAAGTATCTAAAAATCTGTGGACATTTTTAGATGTTCTGGGCTGCCATTTTGAAAAAAGGCACAAACAAAGCCCTCCCACCCTACCCCCAAATAAAAGACTTCCCTTGAGTTTAGTGCCCCCCCCCCACCAACCCTTTATAAAACTCCCTGGGGTCTAGTGCCCTCCCCTCCCCACCCCATCTCCTGAACCTATCCTCAGGCTTACCATAGTATCCATGGGGCAAGAGTGACCCTTGCACACCCACATTTTTCTCAAAATGGCACCGTCTGATGTCGTAGGCTACTTTGACTACCTGCGGCAGGTCAAAGTAGAGTAGGATCTCATCTAGAGCTGGCCAACTCTGGTGCTCCCTGGCCCTCCCACCCCTGAGGCTTACCTTGGGATCCCTGTGATTGAGAGGGGGCAGGAGCAATTCCACACTTGCCTCTGGTACATAGGGTCAAAGTAACATATAATGTCAGAGACGTATTTGTGAAATGGAACCTGTTATCACCATCAACAGAAAAATCAACCTCGGTATTGTGGACTATACCTGATGGCTGGTTTGCCTAATTGTCGTACCGCCAATCAGGATTAGAATGTGCATTCATTTAAAACAAATGCAAAATTTGCAATGAATGAAGCCATTTTTTTGTCATTCTGAATAGATTGAATAAAAAATGTCCTTCTACAAAAACACCCCAAAATTTTCAGGTATTTCCGTATTTGTTGCTTTTTTTTTTTTTTTTAAATAGGCCTCACACAGCCCTGAAAAAACCCTCTTACCCTGCAAAAAGTGAACTCAGGTTCTGGTCCTGCCCAGTTGGGCCTTCCTGGGCCTCTCCGACCTCCCCACTCCCAGCCCACAAAATTATTCTAGCCCGGAGCCCAGGGTCCCTCCTGTCCCTTCTGCTTCCCAGGTCCCTCCCACCTTCCTATTTAAATCTTCCTGGGGCCGGGGAGTTCCCTCCCTATTCTCAGGTGCCGGAAAGTCCTAAAGGGCAGGAGTGAAGCCCACTCACTCGCACCCGGGTCCCTGAACTTTAAAAAAAAAAAATGGCACCGGCCATACTGGAGGAAAGCACCAAAGCGATGTCGGTTCAGCTCTGTTCTCCGTGCGGACGATAACAGCCGACTGCTCTGACCCTGCTGCTTAATAATTTCCTTACTCCAGTTACTGTGCACGAAAATTGATAACCAGAGGCTGATTCATTCAGTAAGCCTTGACCCTTCGCATAACTAAACATTCATACAACTGCCCGGATTCCTGTTCATCTGCTCATGTAAGAGGTGTAAGTGTATCGCCTCTCTCCAGACGTATCAGTACATCAAATCACAGGGAATAAGTTGGCCAATGAATTTGCAATTGGCTGTAATTAGCTACGTGGGGTGGGTAAAGGAATGCATAAGTATAACTGGTTTATTAGTTTCAGAGCTGCAGCTGTTTTCCCCAAAGGGGCTTTGCCCATGCCAGCTATGGCTTTCTCTCCTACCTCTGGCCATTACTTTGTCAGTATCAAACCGCAGAGCAGGAGCTGTGTTTGACTTTAATTAACTGTTTTTGGAATGGGTAAAACAATATTGCAGTTCAAAGCTGCTGCTTGTTTTCTGGTATTTATATCATTCAGACCCTCACAGCATTTCACCCATCCGTAGTCTCTGGTAGCCCAGGGTGATTTTCAGTTAGATGCGGACTTTAGATTGCATTTTCAGAGGGGATTTATGCGGGGAAACAGCCCCAACATGTTACACATGCATTTGTTTGGGAGCAGCGGAAACGTGTCTGTGTGTGTGTGATATCAAAAGTTTGTAGTTTGTGTGTAAATAGTTTTCTCTGCCCCCTGGAACCCCCCCCCCCCCCAGGGCATTTACATGCATTAAACCAGGGGTTAAAAGGCTTCGAAAATTACCCTCAGTATGCACAGACTGGTTCATTAGTTTTGGAGCTCTAATCATTTGCTTACCCATGCCATTTGATGACCTTTGACCGTAAAATTGACCTTTACAGTCACTTTTCAGGATATCATCCATCCACGCCTTGTTTGTCACCTTCTGCCCAACTGATGTAACCTGGATGACAGCTTTTAAGACGTGAGGCTTAGGAAGATGAAAACGTACATCCTGGCCTGCATAGTTATAGCGATTACAAACCCACAGCTCCCGCTAGGCACAGCATTTTCAAAGGGAAACTCTGCGGAGAGTTTCCCTTTGGAAATGAGCTTGCAGGCGCCCGGGTTCTCGATGCTCGCGGGCCCTGCCTTTTCTGTGGGGAGTTTAGAAATGTCTTTCAAAGGTCTCGCTTCTTTTCTTGGCACACAGCACTTACTTATTCTCTGTCCCTCTGCAAAAGCTGTAAATCTCCAGAGGATAAGTTCCTCCCCCACGACGACGTGCAAAAGAACGGAGGATTTAGTTTAGCACCTTTTGTCCCCCGGCTCCTTTGGTTACCAGATGCAATTCAAACCTGAATTCTCTCCAGTTCACTGCAAGGTTGCCAGACAACTGCGGGCTCGGCAGGGCCTTGCAAACCACCCAGATGCAGCTTTTCTGCTCCTGTAAGCTGCTCAGCCTGCTGCTTTGTGGAGGGGGCGAGCCAGTGTCACCGGACTCTTTTCTTCTCCGGTTGTTGCTCCCCATGCCCCCCCGGGTCCCAGCTTCCTAAAGGGCTGAATCCCAGATTCTTGCCAGTACCTTTTCTCATTCAATACGTCTGACACCGTGGAATGATCTTTGGGTTCAGCAGACAGACAGGCAGGAGTGAGAAAGAAGGCACATCCTGAATGCAGAGGCAGCAGGTACAGGCAGTTCAGCTCATACCCTCTCAATTCCCACCTCTCTAACTCCACCCCAGGATGGGGAATGCCTCTGAATTCTAACTTTTATCTCTACAACAACCCCTACCTGTCCCTCTACTCTCATCCTTTTACCCTTCTCTTTTCTACCCACACCTCTCCCATGAGGTTCCTAGCCCACAGCTTTGCTTCTATGGTAGGCCCACCTTGCATTTTAATGAATTCAGTTCCACAGATAAACGGGCCGATACAGTAAAATCGCGGGAGAGCGGGCGAGCGCCCAGGCCACTCTCCTGTGTGCGCGATACAGCATTTTAATTTATTTAAATTAGGCCCTGTGGTAAAAAGAGGCGCTAGGGACACTAGCGCGTCCCTAGCACCTCTTTTCGGACAGGAGCGGCGGCTGTCAGCGGGTTTGACAGCCGACGCTCAATTTTGCTGGCGTCGGTTCTGGAGCCCGCTGACAGCCATGGGTTCGGAAACCGGACGCCGGCAAAATTGAGCGTATGGTTTTCGACCCGCCAGCCGCGGGCCCATTTTAAATTTTTTTTTTTTAAATTTTTTACTTTTTTAAACTTTCGGGACCTCCGACTTAATATCGCCATGATATTGTCAGAGAGTGCACAGAAAAGCAGTTTTTACTGCTTTTCTGTGCACTTCCCCGGCGCCAGCAGAAACTAACACCAGCCTTTGGGTCGGCGCTAATTTCTGAAAGTAAAATGTGCGGCTTGGCTGCACATTTTGCTTTCTGAATCGCTCGGGAATACCTAATAGCGCCCGCAACATGCATTTGCATGTTGCGGGCGCTATTAGGTTCGGGGGGGTGGGACGCGCGTTTTGGACGCGCTATTACCCCTTACTGAATAAGGAGTAAGGCTAGCGCGTCCAAAACACGCGTCCAAATGCCGGTTAACAGTGCGCTCCGTCAGAGCGCACTGTACTATATCGGCCTGACAGAGAGGTGATTTACTAGCCAGGTGTTAGAAACTGACCCTGCCAGGTCCAAGCTTTCCATTAGCATCAAAATGTGGTGCCATAGCATGAGCTTGAGCTGGCCTCTGAGACAGGGCGAGTGCCGTGCTCCAGTGCTTGTGCCGGGCAGGTCCCAGCACAGATTAAACAGTGCAGAATCTTAAAATCAGATTTGCTCTAGGAAAAGATTTGGTACCTTTTTTTTTTATTATTGTAAACAAACAACCAGAAAGAGCCCAAAACGATCCTGCATGCAAAATGCTGATATCACAAAAGGGATCTGCCAAACACTTGTTAGACCAACACCACTCACTTCGTGATTTATGAACTTTTTTCCTTTTTCTTCTTATTTTCCTACTGTATTACATTAAAAGGTTTTTTTTTCAACCGCATCAGCAAGCCTGACAACGTGCTTTGTTGAAACCAAAGCCGTTCGGACTGATCAATCGTCTGCGGTTATATTGATCACATGGTGCTTCCAATTTTTCAAAGTAGTATTTAAAGCCAAGATGTGTCTGTTCCCGTGGACAGCTCCACAGCGGCCGGTGTTTCGCAACCAAGTTGCTTCATCAGGAGCCATTGAGAAGAAAAGAGAGCATTGTGCCCAAAACTGTTGCAACAATGTATTAAATCATTCTCTTCTAGGACGCCATGTCTCTATGTAATAAAGAAAAAAGTTCATAGATCACGAAGTAAGTGGTTGCGTCCGTCGGTCTCTGACGGCTTCGACCTCTGTGCCTCACCTTTTTTCCCTTCTCTCTCCTCAAGCCTTGGGAAGATGGCTGCTGCCGCGTCTTCATGCCGCTCTCTCCGGTGTCCCCGGATCGGCAACGGCGACGGTGTTCGCCATGATTTTCCTGATGGGCCTCCTAGGGTGCGCCTGCGCACGCCACCCACGTCTATATCCACGTCATGGCGGGAACCTCGGGGGAGTCCCCTCCGAGTGACGTCATCACATCCTGGTATTTAGCCTGCCCTTCGTTTGCTAACAAACAGGTCGATACTCTAAGGCCGCGTTAGAAAGAGTGCGGCAGTGCCGGGCGCACCCTCGTTCCCCGCACGCACAGTTCTCTTCACCTACCGCTCGATACTCTCTTCAAATTGCATGCAAATTGCATGCCGCGTCTGCGAAGCGTTAGGCGAAGGTTAGGCCCGCGCAACCCATTTTACTGGATAGAGCGCCTATACAGTATCCTGGGTGCGCGGGCCTAACGCTTCACGGCCGCGCTGGTATCTGTCATTTCAAATGACATTTCAAATGACAGGTACCAGGAAGTGGACAGTTATGTTCCCCGATGCTCGGCAAACTTTCCCCCAGCCCCCGCTCACCTGCCCTGGCCGCGTCCGGTCTCCGGTGCAGCCCCAGTCCTGTCCCCTCCTCCCGAAGCAAAAAAAAAAAAAACCCGAAAAAGTAGCAAGAGAGCGAGGGGAGAGACGGGCAATGCTAGGCTCGGGCCTGCCAGTCCCTTCTCCTCTCCTCCCGAAGCAGGACGCGAAAAGCAGCCTTGCTCCGGGAGGAGGGGGGGGGGCAGTTTAAAGCGACGAAGCGACTTACTTTTGCAGCCCCCCCCCCCCTCCGGACATCGGCGACGACCGCGGCTCCAGCCTCCAGCTGTCAGACAGACGCATCGCACATGGGAAAGCGGCCCCTATGCGTGCAGTTGGCTGCTTGTTTTGTATCAGCATTTGAAACATGTTGATGCTTCTCCAAGAGCAGTGAGCAGATTTAGGGATAGGCTGGTTTCAGATTTACCTTCCAGCTTTCTTACTCACCTTAGAAGTATGGCCAATGGAATGGGACGGAATCGAAGAGACCTGCGGTCACATCCTGCTTCTCTGACTGAAACCTTTTTTTTTTTTTTTTTTAACCTTGATCTCATTGTCTCAGATGCCCACTTAGATCCACTGGGACAGGGACCTGCGGCGCCTGTATCTAATGTTTCATAACGCACTCTGGTTTAGGTTACTATATGCAATGACAAAATAATCACTATTTCTATCAATCTAATTAGCTGCACCAAATGCAGCAAAGAAATTTACAAAATTCTGAATCTGACCGTGCCACCCAGAGCAAGGAAGGAGTTAATACACTTTTGCAATAGGGGGCCTGACTCTTTCCTTCTTCTTTATTTTTAATTTAATTAAATTCAAATAAATCATCAAGAGCATACTTGGCACATGAAATACAGTGAATATTATCAAAACAAAAATTGCAAAATTTATAATAAAGGAATAGCAATCCATATCTCTTCACATATAGTCCACACAATAGGAAGGAAACCCCAGGGGCAGGAAGCAGTAAGAAACAACAACAAAAAAGAGAACGTGACCTCGAGGCAGGGCTGACATATCTGACCGGTAGGATCCAAATCAAACCAGGCACTTTGGATCCGATATTGGCTCCCCCAGCACTGGACATATTTTTAGAGCCTAGGAAATGGACATAGGTTCAAAGAAAAATGTCGTCCTGTTCTGAAGCACCGTCAGACATTTACAGGGGTAGCGAAGACGCAGAATTGCTTCATTTTATCTTGCTTCCTAGGTCCTGGGAATACTCACATCCTATCTTCTTTATATTTTGCACTTGGATCTTTGCAGGTTGGATCATTCATCACAAAATTTGAAGAGCTAAGGGATGGCTTGGCACGTGCAAAGGTACTTTTGGGCTGATTCCTGGATGTCGAGTCTGGGGATGAAGGTGTTATGTCCATGATAAAAGATTCCAAAAGGAGCTCTGGCATGTGGTTCCCGGCCTCAGCACCGTTATTATAATGTCCAGCCTGGGAACAGAGAGAGGGAGGGTCTGTTGAAATAGGAGAACCCCACCATACACCAGGTTATTCTGAATGACCCCAGCCTTGGTTCCAAGGCAGCGAGAAGAAAAAGATGGAAATACAAAAAAAAAAAAAATGAGCTAAACTGGGCAGAAATGTCCAATATAAAAATATGGGGAACCTCCAGATAGATGCAAATAAAGCCCCCTGGTGCCAGAGCAGGACCCACAATGTGGAACACAATGCCTCCAGAGATCAGATTACAAAGTGATCTCAAGGCATTTAAGAAAAGTTTAAAAACATGGCTTTTTAAACAGGCATTTTACAAGGAGATGGGAGAATAGAAATTATTCAGGAATAAGCAGATAAGCACCGACACACAGTACTTAGGACAACACAGTAGAGTAGTCTATGAACCCCACATCACAACTAGCATATTGATAACACTATGTGTGATAAATTTACCCGTAAAAGTACTTTCAGTACACTCGGTCATGACCCACTTCTCTAAAAATTATTTTGTCTAATGATATATTGTAACCGAACCTTTGACGGCACCTGTTAGAATGTACTATAGTACACTTTTACCTACATTAATTATGTGCCTACATGTAAACCGGTGCGATGGTGTATAACTTAGCGACGGTATAGAAAAGATTTTAAATAAATAAATAAATAAAATAAATTCTGATTGAGCAGGCGGAAGCTGCTGGGGGAAATAAAACAAAAGATGCTTCTTTGGAGGCCACTGAGGTTGCAGCCCTGCCGGTCAGGAAAGCGGCTCTCGTTTCAGTGTTACTCTGACTAATGGTACTGTCTGTCACACTGGCCCCTGCAGCTGCACCTGCTTTGAGAGACGCTGACCTCCTCTTCCCTTCTGGTGACTCCGTTTTCCTGCAGAGACTTGTTGACTCCCCAGGGTTTCAGCTTTCTGAATACGCCCCAGCGCTCGAGGAGATCCAGGTGTGAGGAAACAAAGAAACTCTGTGACTGGATGGGCCCTGCCCTGAGCTCTTTATCTGCCCCATAGTCTGTGTTCCTGGTAATAACATTTTTATGGGTTTTTTTCTGCAGGCAGGGGATTATTATTATGAATGTAGTTTATTCTGCTTTTCACACTTTTTTCAGCCCTTCAAAGTGGATTACATTCAGGTACTGTAGGTATTTCCCTATCCCCAGAAGGCTTACAATCTAAGCCTTACAATCTAAGCCTTTCTAGCATTTTGGGCGATAGCACAAGAGGAGGGCGGAGTGAACTGGACAATAACAGTGTAACATCAAAGAGATTATTTATTTTACATCTGCACACTGAACAATCTGCGCGAAATTAAATACACAGTAAACAATTGTGTGAATGCGAAGGACCCCGACACGGCCGTGTTTCGCATCAAGCTGCGTCAGGGGGACCGGAAAATTCTCAAATCTATAAAATGAAAATTATGCAGTTACTGTGCAGGCAGGCGGCCACAAAGTTACAATGCAAAATTCTTAAATGTAAACATCATATGAAGGAGGGAGAACCAAGGCACGGGGTATATACTGTGCGGTGAAACTACAAAGCAGTTAAGAGAGAGAGATTTATTTATGAATTTGGTGACTGTGAGACAAATTGCATGAGGGGAGAAGGGGGAAGGAGAGGGGAAGGGGGAGAGGAAGGTGATGTAGATGGGTTGAAGGAGGTGGGTTGCCGTCCATACACAAAAACTAAAACAGAAAACATGAACCAAGAAACTAAAAACTGTGGGAAAAGCTAAAAAAAATCTTCAGGGATATGTACCTGCACATAACTCACTTGTATATTGTGTAAGGAGCAATATATTTTATAGCAGCTGAGGCACCCTGTGCAAAAAAAGAGATGGAACAGATGAATAAACAGAGCTGAGTCACAGATAAAGCAGGTTAGTATTGAGCAACAAAAGAACCAAGCTGATCAGTGTGCCGGGAGTGTACGAATGCACGGGTGGATACAAAGGACAAATGTGTGCGAACAACCGCGCGCACGTTATAAAATCCAGGGTCTGCGCACCGAGCCCAAGGGGAGCCCCGATGGCTTTCCCTGTTCTTCCCAAGGCCGCTCCAAAATCAGAGCGGCCTTGGAGGGAATTTTTTTTTTTAATTTCCCCTCCCCCCTCCCCCCCCCCCCCCCCCCCCCCCCCACCTTATTTGACGGAGTTACGCCTGCCTCTGCCTCTGGAGGACTCGGGCCTGCCCCCGGATCACCCCCAGACCGCCGCCCCGGCCCCGCCCTGGACTGCCCCTTTTTTGAAGCCCTGGGACATACGCGCGTCCCGGGGCTTGCAAGCGCCGCTGAGCCAATGCAAAACAGGCTCGGCGCGCACAGGGGTAGGTTTTCAGGGGTTACGCGCGTAAGCGTTTGAAAATCTACCCCTAACTGCATAATTTTCATTTTAAAGATCTGAGAATTTTCCGGTCCCCCTGACGCAGCTTGATGCGAAACACGGTCCCTGGGCGTGGTCAGCTGCCACAGTGTCCAAGGGTCCACCCAAAACCTTACAAACAAGAACAGTATCCTTGGGAATAATGGGCATTAGATCTACTTTATGGGATACTGTCTATTTAATTTCGTGCAGATTGTTCAGTGTGCAGATGTAAAATAAATAATCTCTTGGATGTTACACTGTTATTGTCCAGTATACTTAATGCCACACATTTTCTTGCATTTTGGACACATTTTCATGTTAAAGATGGGCAAATTTATTGTCCGAAATCTCCTCCCCTGAGTCCTCCCTTCAGCTGCCTGTGCTGTATTCCTGCTTTATGTGTATCAGTGAAGCACCTGCATGGGACTCTGATGAAGATCTTTTCTTCAGCTCTCTGTGCTGTATTCCTGCTTTACGTGTATCAGTGCGACGTTTGCCTGGGGCTCTGATTAAGATCTGCTCTTCAGCTCTCTGTGCTGTATTCCTGCCTTATGTGGATCAGTGCAACGCCTGCCTGGGGCTCTGATTAAGATCTGCTCTTTAGCTCTCTGTGCTGTATTCCTGCTTTACGTGTATCAGTGTGTCGCTTGCCTGGAGCACTGATGAAGATCCGTTCTTCAGCTGTCTGTGCTGTATTCCTGCTTTACATGTATCAGTGTGATGCCTGCCTGGAGCACTGATGAAGATCTGCTCTTCAGCTCTCTGTTCTGTATTCCTGCTTTATGTGTATCAGTGTGACACCTGCATGGGGCACTGATGAAGATCCGTTCTTCAGCTCTCTGTGCTGGATTCCTGCTTTACGTGTATCAGTGTGACACCTGCCTGAAGCACTGATGAAGATCCGTTCTTCAGCTGTCTGTGCTGTATCCTGCTTAACATGTATCAGTGTGACACCTGCCTGAAGCACTGATGAAGATCCGTTCTTCATCTGTCTGTGCTGTATCCTGCTTAACATGTATCAGGTGATGCCTGCCTGGGGCACTGATGAAGATCCGTTCTTCAGCTCTCTGTGCTGGATTCCTGCTTTATGTGTATCAGTATGACACCTGCTTGAAGCACTGATGAAGATCCGTTCTTCAGCTCTATGTGCTGTTTTCCTGCTTTACGTGGATCAGTGCAACACCTGCCTGGGGCTCTGATTAAGATCTGCTCTTCAGCTCTCTGTGCTGTATTCCTGCTTTACGTGTATCAGTGTGACACCTGCCTGGGGCACTGATGAAGATCCGTTCTTCAGCTCTCTGTGCTGTATTCCTGCTTTACGTGTATCAATGTGACACCTGCCTGGGGCACTGATGAAGATCCGTTCTTCAGCTCTCTGTGCTGTATTCCTGCTTTACGTGTATCAGTGTGACGCCTGCATGTGGCTCTCATGAGGAGCTTTTCCGTGGTGATGCACTCCCACTGGGCTACACATATGTGGGAGTGGCGTACACTTATCCAGCAATCGCACATCTCACATAAGTACACCTTCGGTTGCAGGTAGCGTGGGCAAAACCCTTTTAAGGGGTTGTTTTGTAGCAGGCTGCAGAAAACAGTTGTAAAATATGCGCATCAATTACCCCAATTGATTTTCAAAGCAAACTTTCAAGCTTGTTTTGGGATGGCATCGCTGGTGTAAGGCTGGCTTCAGGGCCGGTGCGTCCCAATAGGCGAACCGGGCGGTTGCCTAGGGTGCAAGCCATTAGGGGGTGGCAAAGAGCAGTCGTGAAGGGACTGCGAGTGGAGCCCATCCCACTCACAGCCGAGAGAAGCTGAGTCTCTGTGGGCTGTGAGCAGTGCCTGTTTGTGTGTGTGTGAGAGGAAGAGGGATTGTGTGTATGAGAGAGCAATGGTGTTGAGGAGAGAGAGGGAGGGAGCCTGTGTAAGGGTGCGTGTGTGTGAATGAGACAAGGAAGCTAAGTGTGTGTGTGTGTGTGAGAGTAAGAGGGATTGTGTGTACGAGAGAGCAATGGTGTTGAGGAGAGAGAGGGAGGGAGCCTGTGTGAGGGTGCGTGTGTGAATGAGACAAGGAAGCTAAGTGTGTGTGTGTGTGTGTGTGAGAGGAAGAGGGATTGTGTGTACGAGAGAGCAATGGTGTTGAGGAGAGAGAGGGAGGGAGCCTGTGTGAGGGTGCGTGTGTGTGAATGAGACAAGGAAGCTAAGTGTGTGTGTGTGTGTGAGAGGAAGAGGGATTGTGTGTACGAGAGAGCAATGGTGTTGAGAGAGAGGGAGGGAGCCTGTGTGAGGGTGCGTGTGTGAATGAGACAAGGAAGCTAAGTGTGTGTGTGTGTGTGTGTGTGAGAGAGTAAGAGGGATTGTGTGTACGAGAGAGCAATGGTGTTGAGGAGAGAGAGGGAGGGAGCCTGTGTGAGGGTGCGTGTGTGTGAATGAGACAAGGAAGCTAAGTGTGTGGGTGGAACCGGTGCCTGGACTGGGGTGGGGGAGGGGGCGGGCACAAGGCAGAAGGTTCACCTAGGGCACCTAACCCCCTTGCACCGGCTCTGGCCAGCTTTAGCTTTCCAACCTCACACTGCACGCAGCGAGAGAAGGAAGTTAAAGAAGGAAAAAAAAGGAAGGAAAATGTTTAAAAGGAGAAAAACGAAATAGAAAAAGGAAAGAAATTAAACCAGCAAAGGAAATCAACCAGTTGGGAGCCACAGAAATGGGAAAATATATTATGACATTCAGTTGAAACATTTCCAATCAAAGCAGAGAGTGGGGTGCATGCACATTTCGAAAAACAAGGTTGAACTCCCCTCTTCAGGGTCAAACAGCTGAAGAATGTGCTTTAATAGAGACTGAGGCAGTCCTGGTCAGCAGCCCATATGTAAAAGACTTTTAAGAGTTGAGCCCTGGGCTGCATCGGGAGGGACAAGACACAGAATTAGCGAAAAGGACCCCCTGGCAATCATTTCTAATCAAAGTTTGACTTGCATAGGAAATAGCCAGCAAATTTCTGCAAAAATGCCAAGGAATTTGCCATGGGGATTTTGAAAACTGGGCCGCAGAGCTTGCCAATGAGAGACTTGTTAACTCAGGCGATCGGAGCCTTCTGTGCATGAGAAGACACCTGGGGCGGGAGAACCCGAAACCCAACACCCTCCACAGACAATGCTGCAGGGACAGGGTGCTCCCTAATCTATGGAAGGCCCCCTCGGCCTTCGAGGTAGCCTGGCTCAGGGCCATGGTGTGATGGAAGGGCTGGGGCTAGGATCGCAGGGACGGGCAAGTGAGAACTGCGGGGTGGCATTTCCGAAGGATCTGGCAGCGTGGGGAGGGATTTACAGCCACCCCCATACCCCCCTCTTCTGTGCGGGATCAACGGGACAGGCTGCTGGAAATTCCGGCCTCTGTTATGGAACTCGCTCCCGGATCAGATCTGGCCTGCGGCGGATAAAGCTGGTTTTAAGAAAACCCCGAGAACAAATCTCTCTTGAGGAATTATTTAATGCATAAAAGGGCTTGGGTTATTTGTTTACAGTTTGCATGGTAGAGGCTTGCAGTGGATTTTATTAGGCTATTAAATAAGATGTTCTAGCACTCGTTGGTTTTGTTTTTTTCTTGTTTGTATGTATTTTATGGATGATTTTATTGTAACCCGCCTTGAAGAGTGCAGGATATAAATCTTTTAAAATAAATGTAAGAAGCAGGAAGTACGCGCGCACTTTTTTCCTTTGCCATCTGGTGTTAGAACTCGCTGGCCTTGCAGGGGCGGCTCAAGGCCTGAGGCCAGGGATGAGATGCTCCTCCCCCCCCCCCCCCCCCAAGGCACCCGTCAAATCAGTGAGAGGGCAAAAAAAAAGGTGGGGAGAGGGGGGCCTTGAAATCTGGCCTTAGAAATGCTGGGTCAGGGTTCCCGGAAGAGTGGCAGAAAGCGTCAAGGATGATATTTCTAAGAAGCTGGCAACCCTGCCACACTCCCGGGAACCCAACCACCTGCCTCTTACCCTTCCCCAGCATCTGCCCCGGGGAAGCAGGAGATGGGTGAATGGCGAGGGTCGGGGGGGTGTGGGGCACTCTCGCAGGGCCTGTGCAAGGGAATTAAGAGCCTTAGGCAAACCTCACAGCTTTGGTCCTTGCTCCCTAGTCCCCTTCCCACACTCAATTAAAAATTATGCGTTAATAATAAGGAGAAAGGACGTTCACAGTAGAATCTTAGGAGATAAAACATCGCTTACCACATTCATAGTATATGTACATGCCCTGTTCCGACGACAACACATGGAACCCTTATGGTATAAGGCCTGTTTTAACAAGTGTTGGGTGTGGACTTGGCCCTCCGAAACCCATGAGTAAACTGAACTACAATTACAATATAGTAAACCTCCCACACCAAGACAGCACTAACTGCCCAGCACTCAAACAGTAACAACCCTACCTATGAAAAGGCAACACTGCAAATATTACATCAGACCCTAAAACACCAATACACCTAATATTAGGAAATGAACAAGCCACGCTGATATAGATCCCTATACAGAAACTACAAGCTAGCAGAATACCTCATGTTGGTCACCCTTGCAGAACACAGATAGATCTTTACCAAAATACAGAATAAAGATCCTTAAAATATAAACAGAGCATGTAAACAAAAACTGAATTGGAAACTGCAACAAGCAAGACTCTGTATGCAGAGCAACAATGGAAAAACTGAAACATTACTATTCTTCTTAAAACATCAAATATAATCAAGAAATATAAAATAATCATAACAGTAAAACCATACTAACAAAAACAAAAAATAATTTAAAACAGGTGACATATAGTACATCAAATAATTAAAAATTCATTAAAAAATTATTTTTAATTCCCAAACTCCAATAAAATATTTCAAAACAGTAGACTCAGCAAATAACACCTGAAAAATAAAACTAATAAAGATTAAAAAAATACTCCCTATTCTCCATACCTGGGAACCATTGGTTTCCATTCACCTCGAGATTGTTGTGGAGATGCACAATCTCATATTCAAACCCTAACAAATTCACATACACATGCTCCCTCCCTCTCACACATCCCCTCTCTCTTATTTGCACACATGCTCTCGTACACACACACACACACACACACACACACACACTTCCTCATGCCCAGGCCTCTCTCCGGTTTTCCTTTCTCTGCCACCAGCTGCTCTACTAGGGCCTCTCTCACACCTTTATTTCTTCAGCTGCTGGCTCTCTCTCTCTCTCTTTCCTTCCTTTCTTTCTTTGGCTGCAGTGGCTCCCTCTGGGTCTTGCCCTTTCTATCATGGCTGCCTCCACCCTCCAGGTGTGAGACCCCCATCCCTTCCCTCTCATTCACCCTTCTCCCCACCTCACGCCCTTCTCTTTGCTTCATTCATCTTTCACTCCCCCTCTCACACCGCCTTTCATTCACTCCTTCCCCCTCCCGTCCATCTCACGCACCACTTTCTTCCTCCCTCCCTTCCCTTCCTCGCTTGCCTCCCAGTCGGTGGCTCTGCTCCTGGAGTGCCCCATTGTTCTTTTTCAATGGGTGAGGCTTGGCCTCCCCATTGCACACCCGGTAATGGTTTGCCCTATCCCACCGTTCCCTTCCCCTTTCTTCCCTCATTAACCCACAGCTTCCCACTTACTCACTCACATCCTTTTCCCTCTCCCTCGGCCCTCCTCCACTCGCTCTTCTTCCTGGCAAGCCTTTGCTTTGTAGGCAGAGGGTGGAAACCCAGCCAGCGCACAATTTTTTCTTTTTTGCTAGAGGGGCCTCACTGGTATGTTGTCCTCACCCGTGTGGGGCTCTCGGCCTGCCGGGCAGTCGTCAAATCTCGCCGTCCTCTTCTCGCCAGTGGGGGGTGGGAAATGCACTAGCACATCCATCAACTGCGCCGCTCGTTTCCTGCCGAGAAGGGAGGCATGGGAGCTCCACTGGTTCCTCTACTCACGTCGCTGTGTGGGATTTTTACTTATTTTAGGCTGGGAAATGAGACGGTTACTGCAGAGCTGTTTACCGCCCCCCTCCAGTAGACTCCTGGGCACATCATGCTCCATGGAGAAAGGGGAGTGACAATCCCTGCGTGGTAGCACGATGCTGGATCTCGCCGCAGGCAGGGGGGCCAGGCTCCAATGGGATCTTTTCTGCCTTTAACAAGGGATCTGCTGCCCAAAACATCGACTAAACCTGTTAGGAAGTCTGCACCTCTAACACAGAGACTAGGGATGTGCATTCGGATAATACGAATAGTGAAATTGATCCAAATGAGCCGACGATCGGTTCAATTCATCTGCACTGAACATCAGCTCATTCCTAAAATTCCTAAAAGTTTTGCATTTGTTTCTGTGAATAGTGCACACTATTTCCTGAAATTAATAACCCAAAAAATCCCAACCTCACCCCCCCCCCCCCCCAATCAAAAATGAAATTCGGTTGGAAAATGGGAAGAAACTGAATTATCTAAGCTGGGGGGAGGGGAAATAGGAAATAGCTTGCACATCCCTAGAGCACTAATAGGAGCACTGACTGCAACATCTCTGCCTTAAATATCTACAAATCCTACCTCCAATATACAATCACTGTGAAGCGGTTCTGGGTTCCCCGCCATTGTGGGTCCAATCCAGCACCTTCTGTAACGGGGAGAGGTTTTGACTGCTCGGATTGCTCAGCTCTGCCTCAGCAAAGGCAAAAAGAGTGTAACAGTGGTTGCATTACAGCCACGTGATGTTGGTTGTGCCACGCTGTGGAAGTCTTGTCCAGGCCCATTTCTAGGCGGTATTTTAATCTGCATGGCTGTCTCAGACTCCAGCAGGGATCGCTGATATCCATTTTCTGGCTTCCATCTGTTTGCTGCTCTCTTCCAGGCTGGACTGCTCAAAACCGCTTTCAGCTTGGGGGTCTCATCTCGGGGAGAAGAGATCGCCCCCTGCCCGGGGAGATGACCTGCCTGGCCCCAGGAGCACCAAGATAAAACTGCTTCCATGTATCACTGCCACATGCAGGCTGTTCTCTGTCTGTTACTTGCCACGTTCACTGCCCCACCACAGCTCATCCTTCTCCGGAGATCCAGTCCAGTATCAATAAAATTCAGCTGTCTCCTATCAACGATTCTCAACCCTCGGTCCCTGATAGCATTTCTGCCGGTGCACAGAGTGACAGTGAGGGGGGGTAGCTGCACTGCGCCCTGCACCACAGGTAGCGGAGCTGCCCTGCCCTGTGGACCATATTTTCCAGATGGGGGGGGCTGGTCCTGGAGGTCCCAGCTCGGGGAAGGGGAGCCGCTGAGGGACCGAGTCGGTGTCAGCCGGGCAGGGGGCAGTACCAGAAAAGATGGAGAAACATTGTCCTATAGGACTTTAGCCACCAGTTCTGCATCCCATATCCAGTCACACCCCTTCCAGTATCTCAAGGCTGTAATACACCCCCCTATCTGGTTACTCCTCACCTGGGTCTCAGTCCTCCTGTAAAGCATCCCCAGTATCCATTCACAGCACTTTCTGTAGTTCATTCCTCCCTCCCCTGATACTCACACCCTTCCTCTATCTCAGCCGATCCAGCAGGCCCTTAGGCGTATTTGCATTTTTCCACTACAGACGCTCAAGGTTTTGGGTTTTTTTTTTCTCTGTGGGTGGATCACCACGTAGAGTGGGTTGTTATGTTATCTAATCAGTGGTGTAATTAGAATGCCATGAACTTGAGATGCGGCCACTCTTTTGGGGTTGCCAATGCAGATAAACCTGCTCCATCTGGACTTTGGATATGGTCCTTTTACAGTTTATTGCATCAATCCAAGTTAACAGAGAAAAACAAGCGACCTAGGTCCAGGCCCTGCAACTCTTTATTTGTGCTAAAATCTTTCTGCAAATGGGAAACGTAGCAATGAAATCAGCCCATGCTGAAGGATCTTCTCTTAAAACTGCTCTATTTTTTTTTAGATGAACACAAGGCTCCTTCATGGTACCCCATCTGATTTAGCTTCATCATTTTTTCATTTCAGGTTAGATTTTTACATTTCTGGTTCTGTGGATGTCTGAGGTTTAGACAGGAGTGTTGGTGCCTGATGAATTTGGGTTCCCTAAGGATTACCCAGAGAGCAACAGCAGAACGTCAGCTCTCCTGATGCGTTAACTTTCTGGGATGAGCCTGAAATACTTCACACTGGGCGTCACTGACTTGCTGGGCTGCGCCTGAGGGCCCTGCAGGACGGGAGTTTCCAAGACTTGCTGGGCTGAGCTGAAATGTCAGGAAATGTTTCTTCACGGAGAGGATGGTTTTCCCGAACTTGAACTGGGGTTTGCTGGGTGAGGCCAGGGAGGACTGGTGGATGCATTGAATGCCCTCCCTTGAAGAGGGTGGTGATGACAAGAGCAGTAATGGGTGTGGGATAAACACAGAGGAGCTCTAATGACTAGAGGATGTGACCTTTATTAACTTTAGGTGTAACATTTCTGAACGGGGGTTACCTGCATGGAGCAGCGGTTACTATCTTTAACAGAAGACATGGGGGTAACCTGAATGGACTAGCAGCTACTACCCTAAACAATTTGCTGAGCATACTGGATAAACTGTTGGGTCTTTATCTACCGTCGTATATTGTTACTGCGATATGCTAGGCTGAGCCTGAGGTCCTTCAGGAGCAAAGTGTCGGTGACCTTGCTGGGCTGAGCTTCAGATGCTGGGAGTGGCACAGATTTGCTGGGCTGAGCCTGATGCCCAGCAGGCTGGGAACACTGGTGAACTTGCTGGGCAGAACCTGAGGTCCTTCAGGCTGGGCGTGTTGGTGACATGCTGGGCTGAGCCTAAGAATTTGCATGCTACATGCATCAGTAACTTATAAAGACAGGCGACAAGGGAACTCATTCATTAAAGATTTTTCCATAGGCACAGAATGTAAAAGTGTGCGATTCAACTAAAGCTGTAGTCCTGCTGACTCTTCCTGCCCTGTTGCTGTTCCACAGATCCTACATGGGCTCACTTTTCTCTGTGCTTATTCCATGTTTTCTGGAATTATGTTACTGGTTTTGCCTCCTTCCATCCCCACCCCATGCATATATCACTTTTTCCAGGAAGAAATATTTTCCATCTGTCACTCCTGAGTCCAACTCCTATGTCTTATACTCTGACACCTAGAAAATGCACCTCTAGTGCATTATTAATACCTTGGAAGTATTTCTCTTGTTCATTATTAATACCTCTGAGGTTCTGTGGCTCTATCCTATCCCCTTTTTGAGATGTGGCATACTGCCTATATTTTCCTGAAGGTACAGAATGGGAAAAATCCTTTTGAGAAAATAGGCTGAATGTTTTTGGGGGGGGTTTTCTTCTAGTTCTCTGCTTATTCTGGAATTTTGATTAGCTTCAGATTTAGTTGACTAAAGTTCCTCCCTCCTTCCATGAGCAGGTTATGGCGTTGAGCCGAGGAAGACCACACTACACATTCATACAAATGACTCAGGTGGTGCTTGCAAAACATCCCTATTGGAACAATGAAGGAACATAGTGTGGGGCTTGATAAACCAGCTAAAAATATAAGCAAATAGTCTGTCAGAGTCTCCCTCTTTCTTTTGCAGCCTTCTCCCAAGGATCTTTACTCTATAGCACATCACATGCAGATGAGTAATCCCCGGTGAACAAAGAACATTGGCTGACTGGTCTTTGACCCTGACATCGCTCTGCAGTGATGGAGTTTCTTTTGCCAACCCTAGGCACTATCAGTACAGGGGTGGTGTCACTGCTCGCTCCCTGAAGCCCCACCCATCAGTCTTCTGAACTTGTAGATTTGCAGTTTCCTTCCTCAACCAACTCATTCAATGCCTACTCCCTCCCTTTAACTGGGTTTTCAATTCTTTACTTTCAGAGGCCTCACCACCTCACCAGCTCGTGGGGACTCATTGAGCCTGTGGTCCCATGCTCACAGACCCCGTCTCCTGCACAGAAGTCCAGAAGAGATGGGGACACTTCATTTCATGGGAGTGGAGGGCCATGGTTTCACTTAGTCCCCACACATGCTTCTCACCATGAGCAGCTCCAGCACCAGAGCCTCAGCTTTGATGCTGGCAGAGGTGGGGGCGATAGGAGGGAAAGAAAAAGAAGTCCAGCTGAAGGGAAGGAGTGGGCCTCAAAGCAGATTGGAAGCGAGTTAGGGGTATCTGGTGGGAAGTGTTATGGTTTTGGAGTGGATTCTTGGGCACTGCGGTGATGGCCTCTCCCACGGGGAGGAGCCCCGTGAGGAACCGCAGTGCTAGGCTAGACTCTATACATGCAGACACAGAGAAGTTGTATTTATTGTACAGCTCAATGGTACTGCCCGGGGAGCGGGCAGCAGTGAAGGTAACCCAGCAGAAGTAGTCCAGGGGTCCTCAGCAGAGGAGACCAGTCTCATACTCGAGTAGGTGATAGGCAGCGGGGTGTAGCAGGGACAGTTACCGGATGTAGGCAAGGAGCGCTGAAGCTGGAGATGAGACAGACTGTGAGGGTTAGTATTTACCGAAGCAAAAGCTGTAGAATTGATGGTCCAGGCAGGCAGAAGTAGTTCAGTGGCAGGCACCAGAATAGGGAGAGCAGGCCCTCGAGGAGCGAGTACCCAGAATCCCAGGTTAGGTACCCGAAAAAAAGCAGAAAGGCCCCCGAGGTGCGGGTACCCAGGTTAGGAGACTTACCCCAAAGGGCAGAGAGAGTTTCCTGCGGCAGATGGGAAGCGGCAGAGCAGCTTAGACCAGAGGCAATTCCAATCCAATCCTTGCTAACTCAGTTCCGGTGGAGCGCACTGTTAACCCGCAGTTGGAAGCTCGTTTTCGACGCGCTAGCTTTACCCCTTATTCAGTAAGGGGTAATAATGCGTTGAAAATGTGCGTCCAACCCCCCCGAAACTAATAGCGCCTGCAACATGCAAATGCATGTTGATGGCCCTATTAGTTATTCCCGCACGATTCAGAAAGTAAAATGTGCAGCCAAGCCGCACATTTTACTTTCAGAAATTAGCGCCTACCCAAAGGTAGGCGTTAATTTCTCTCAGCATCAGGAAAGTGCACAGAAAAGCTTTTCTGTACACCCTCCAACTTAATATCATGGCGATATTAAGTCAGAGGTCCCAAAAGTAAAAAATAATTTAAAATTTAAAATCAGCCTGTGACTCACGGGTTGAAAACTGGACGCTCAATTTTGCCAGCATCCAGTTTCCGAACCCATAGCTGTCAGCGGGTCTGAGAACCGACGCCGGCAAAATTGAGTGTCGGCTGTCAAACCCGCTGACAGCCGCCGCTCCTGTCAAAAAGGAGATGCTAGGGACGCGCTAGTGTCCCTAGCGCCTCCTTTTACCGCGGACCCTAGTTAGCATATTTTTATTTACTGGATCGCGCGCACAGGACACTGGCCTGTGCGTGCACCGGGAGAGCGGGCTCTCGCCTGCTCTCCCATGTTTCTTTCTGTATCGGCCTGTGTGTTAGCAAACGAAGGGCAGGCTAAATACCAGGATGTGATGACGTCACTCGGAGGGGACGCCCCCGAGGTTCCCGCCATGACGTGGATATAGACGTGGGAGGCGTGCGCAGGCGCACCCTAGGAGGCCCTCAGGAAAATCATGGTGAACACCGTCGCCAATCTGGGGACGCCAGCGAGAGCAGCATGAAGACGCGGCAGCAGCCATCTTCCCAAGGCTTGAGGAGAGAGAAGGAGGAAAGGTGAGGCACAAAGGTCGAAGCCATCTGAGACTGACGGACACAACAGGAAGGAGTAAGAATACAGTCAGATTGGAGGTCTGCAGTGGGAGGTGAGGAGAAAATGTGGGATAGGATTGGAGGCCAGCAGGGTGGCAGGGGAAAGGAACTTTGCTGCCTCCACAATTCTGCCACCCTAGGCACAGGCCTAGTGTTCTTGGGCATAAATCTAGACCTGCTACTTTGTCCAGATATCTTTATTAGTGTATTCCAGTGGTTTATTTAATTGTTCCTTTCCCTGCTGACTAGGATATATTAAATTTCAAAGGAGATAGTTACAGAGGAATACAAATGACAAATGTTCTTTTAAAAGCAAAAAAAAAGTCATTATCACTTTAATGTGATGGTGATTTCATTCTCTTTGATGTCCCTGTCTTCCCTGTAGGGGGGTTGCTTTGGCTGGAACCAGTGTTGTATTATTTGCTAAACTACACTGACACCACTGGATATTACTGGAAAAGGATGATACTAGAACTTATTATAATTAAATTTTCTTATTCAGCCTATGAAACACAAATTTATATTTGAACTCACAAATTGTAGATTTTTGCATCAGAACTTGAGTGGGTTATACTTGTCTGGAGCCAATGAGAGGCAAGGGATTGAATACTAATGAACCTTGTTAATCATATATAAAAGGTAATGATGCTTTTGTTTAAGGGATAGAGAGAGAGAAGGATGTAGCCATGAAGTGAAATGTTTTATTCTGCAGTTTGGCTGCAGACCAGAGAAAAGAAGTGGAAAGAGAATTTTCTTTCTTTTCTTGCAGAGAGTTTGCCAACTGTGGTGCTCCCATATTCAGCCAGCTGAAACAAGCATAGCGTTTTATTTTAGTTTTCTTTTTTTTTTCAAGAGAATTACAGTGATTTTGTTTTATTTCAAGCTGGATGACAGATATTAAGAATATTATTAAACTAATTTAGTTTATTAATGTATTTAGGTTTATATTCTGCCTTTCAGCTACTGGAGGTATTTCTCTGCCCCCCGAGGGCTCATAATCTAAGTTTTATAAAACTGAGGCAATGGAGGGTGAAGTGACTTGCCCTAGTCGCAAGGAGAGAAGTTTGGGAAGATTTGTCACAATTTTGTTAGAGTAGAGAGGGAACATTTATTCTTTCTTTTTGAGAGGTTTTGGACAGTCACCCCTGGGAAGCACGTTGATCCTGGATCTCCCTCAGCATCAGCAGCTGCTTCATCAGTCACGTGGAGGGCAGAAATCTTCATCTAAAGCATTCAAATCAAGTGATATTACACTGAGAATTTAGGCGAATATTCTAGCCAGAATGTAGGTGGGAACTTTGAAATTCTTCTTGACGTGACCTGAGATAAAGAGTGGGGTTAGTGATTTTCTGTTATAACTTACAAAAAGCTAATTTTCTTAATGTTTCAATGCTAATATTTTTTTCCTTTTACTATAGTGCTATGTGTTACTATTTTCTATAGAGTATAAGAATCTAAATGTGTTAGGTAGATGTGCATGCACTGATTTTACTATATTACTTGCAACAGTAATATTGTATGTATATATTCTATTTTATGTGGGTTTTACTTTCTGCGGTTTCTCTTCCCCACCTTTATATATCTGTAACACTCCTTACCCCACTCATGACAACTTGTTTGAGAGGAATCCTGACATACAAAAGCCAAGTACGCCTGTCCTGTTCCATGCAATTTCAGAATCGGTACTGGCAACCGCTACTGGAGTCAAGTTTCCAGAAGGGATAATGTATCTGCTGTTCCCACTTCTGGTTATGCTGTGGGTATTTGGATTGGATCAAGAAAACATTTAACACTTATTCAAAACAATGGAAATAGGATCAAATAGTATCCCAAGAACAAATCAGTAATAAAAAGAAAGTGAACTCAAGATCGTCACTTGCTGAAAGAAAATGAATACCCAATGAGTTTGATGGGTTACATCAAAATTATACATAGCGTGGTAATATAAGGATTAGGTTAAGAATATGTCTAACAGCCCTGAAAGTCACAAAATGTGCTTCAATGTGTAGCATATTGCTACCCATTGTGCTCTGACGTGGGCAAATATGCACAGAAGATTTTAAAATAGGCACAGACAGACTTATTATTGTAATGAATGGCTCACCTGTAGGAGGTAAAGTCAGCCAGGGCCCAGAATATTGATATTGTTTCCGAGCATAAACCACCAGATAAATGGAAGGGAGCATGGGAGATGATAGGAAAACAGCTGAATTACAATTGGGAAGGAAAAAGGAAATCCACATGCAGTGAGGAAGCCATGGAAGGAGGAGTCTCCCCTGGGTTGGGAGATTTTAGTCAATCACTAGGTGCCCAATTCATCCCAGGATGGTGGATTAGGGCAGAAAACGAATTGAGGCTTTCCAGGATGTGTTTTGGCACTTCCTAGGACAGCAGGGTCAGAGACGGCTGAGGGGGGATATTATGGAGGTCTTTAAGATCATGAGAGGTCTTGAACGAGTAGATGTGACTCGGTTATTTACACTTTCGAATAATAGAAGGACTAGGGGGCATTCCATGAAGTTAGCAAGTAACACATTTAAGACTAATCGGAGAAAATTCTTTTTCACTCAATGCACAATAAAGCTCTGGGATTTGTTGCCAGAGGATGTGGTTAGTGCAGTTAGTGTAGCTGGGTTCAAAAAAGGTTTGGATAAGTTCTTGGAGGAGAAGTCCATTAATGGCTATTAATCAATTATACTTAGGGAATAGCCACTGCTATTAATTGCATCAGTAGCATGGGATCTTCTTAGTGTTTGGGTAATTGCCAGGTTCTTGTGGCCTGGTTTTTGACCTCTGTTGGAAACAGGATGCTGGGCTTGATGGACCCTTGGTCTGTCCCAGCATGGCAATTTCTTATGTTCTTATCTGTATTGATCTGGGAAGACCTGGATTTTCATCCAGGATGTCACCTGAAGAAGGGATTTACAAGATCCTGAAAGCTTAGGGCCCAACCTCCTCTTTAGGTAAGTCTTATGTCAGGTCAGTAAGCAGCACCACAACTTCCCACAGCTCCTGAGAGACAAAAGCACAGATGAAAAGTTACACAAAGATCATAGTCCTTTAATCCAATGCCAGAAATAATGGACATTTAAAAAAAAAAAAGGCTATAGAAGACGTACTTAACCATCCCAGAGTGAATGATGTAATCCAGTGACCCAAGTCTGATGGGTCACCACCGTTCATCTCTGCATCAGTTCCGGTAAGATAAATTCCATCTCTTAAGTTTGATTCTGACTTTATGCCCCAAGCAAATGAATAATTACTTCCCAGGTTGCTAACTGTATCCACTACCGTTTAGTGTTTGTGGGGTTCTGGCAATTTTTCAATGCTATGTGGACCATGCAATCCAGTCTTATGGGGGATTATGTGGTGGTCACTCAACCTGTATGATGTAGTCTTTCCCAGTCCTGGATGGCCTGAGGAGAGTTGCCGAAGTTAAGAGGTCATATAAGGATACCGGAATTATATACAGAATCTCTTACAAGATTCTAACAATCATCCATAAAGCCATCCACAATATTTCACCCCTGGATCTTAAGTTCCCATTTCAACAGCACATGCCCTCCAGACCAGTGAGATCAGAGTACAGAAACACCCTGTCGGCCCACCCCATCAAATCCACATTAAGGAAGAGAGCCCTCTCCACGACGGGACCTTTGCAATGGAACTCGAACAATGCCCAAACACCTTTAAGAAAAGATTAAAGGCTGTTTGGTGAAGCTTTTGCCCAACTCGGTTGACCATTACGGTTCAGATTAGGCAACGTTGTTGAACTACATCACAAGAAAGCCGCTCTGAGGAGAGATATTCCATCATTTGTTCCTCAGCTGTATTACTCGTACCAAGTTATCTAATTGGTTTTCCCCGTTTTTGCTTGGCTCCAAGTCTTGATCCCCCTGTTCAATGTAATGCATCCTTGTGCAAAGTTTATTGTTCAAATGTAAACCGAGGTGATTTGTAACTTGTTTACAAGAATATCGGTATAGAAAAATGCCAAATAAATAAATAAATTACAGCAAACTAAGCAAAACGCATGTCACGAATTGCTAAAACCAAGTGTCTATAGAACAGGTTGATAAAAACGTGTTTAAATAAGGTGGACTCACTGAAGAACTGCTATATCCCCAGAGCCAAACATAGGGAGACCTTTTCTAGATCCTGCGGTGGTGTTACAGTGGTGTTAAGAACAGAAGTGCCATACTGGGTCAGACCCAGCCCAGCATCGCCTCACCATTGGTGACCAATCTGGATTGCCTGAAGCACCCAGAAGATTCTCCTGGTGGGATTCCGTCTCGGTTGCACACTCCCAGAGTAAAAGGTGAGGACACCCCCCCCTCCCCAACATCTACCTGGCTAATGATTGCCAATGGACTTCTCCAGAAGCATCCAATTACCACACTGTACTATTTGGACAATTCTATATGTAATAAACTTTGCATTCACAGGCTGGACACGTGTGTCCTAAACACATGATGATGATGATTATGGTAGGAAGTTACTTCATGCACCCCTGCCTCAGAGGTAGGCTTGGGGGTACTGCTGTTACAGATTATAGATGGATAACTGTGCTGTACCTTAGAAGCCAATCTGTTCACAAGGCCGTATCTCCAGAATACACTTTCTGCAGGGAAGGAGGGCCTGCGAATACTGCAAGCCTGGTATTCCTTTGAGTTGGGGGAGCGGTAGAGAAGGAGATGCATAGGATCACGTAAACTTGCCCCGCCGAAAAAGTTCTCGGAAAGCTTTTCGCAAGAGGTCTGAAGTGGAGTCAAGCCAGGGAGCAGAAAGGAGCTGTTTACACGAGGGGGGGAGTTGGCCCGGCCCTGGGGGAGGAGTCCGGGGCTCACTCTGGTGCAGGGGATTTGCGGCAGAGCCGCCCTGGGTGGAGCCCCGAGAAGAGGGCGGGGCCGGGCGGACGCCGCCTGAACTGGCTGCAGGCAGGTAAGGGAGAGGCGAGCGGGACCGAGCGGGCAGGACGCAAGCGGAGCTCCCCCTGCCCCGGGGAGCTGCGGCGGGACGGACGGACGGACGGACGGAGTCACGAGGTTTGAGCCTTTAGAGTAGGAGCTTTTATTCTGATCTGGGGCTCTTTGCCCTTGGAGTCCTCAGCCAGGAAAGCCACTTAGCCCCTCGGGATGTCCGTAGCAGGACTTTGCTGCTGTTGCCAGCCAGCCAAGCTCTTTCCCTGCCGCTGCTATTTATAGCCCTCCCTGCTGGGCACGGTCCTAGATGGCAGCCAAAAAAGGGAGATTTGTCCTGGAGCTCCCTCCCTCCCAAATCCCCCGTGAAAGGCGCCCTCTGCAGGGACTGGAAGGACCTCCTAAACTTGAGAAGCCATCGTCTCTTTTGTCTCCCTTTCTTTGCATGCGGCTGGTTTTACTTTTTTCTGTGCTTCTCCTTACCTCTGCTCTCCCTTCCTTGACCTCTGCTTTTCACTCCCTTTAATATATTCCCTTCTCTGCTGGACTGTAAATCCTGCTGCATATTTTCCTGGTAATTAATCCTTCTGTTCCTGCGCCTTTTGTCTCGGCGTCGATGTAAATAGTTTACTTTCTTAGGGACCGCGGCTTGCATAGGCTCTAGTTCGTCCTCTTATGCAATAAAGGGATTAGCGACGCTACAACGCACGTCCAAGGCAGAGTGAGTCTAATAGCGCTAATCACATGCAAATTACATGTGATTGAGGCTATTAGCATTCACTCCCAATGCAAAAAAAAAAAAAATGTGCGTCTAGGATGCACATACACAGGCTGATTCAGAAAAACGCGCGGGAGAGCGGGCGCGCGCACAGGCCACTCTCCTGGGCGCGCGATTCAGGATGGTAGCCCATGCAAATTAGGGCCCGCGGTAAAAGCAGGCGCTAGGGACACTAGCTCGTCCCTAGCGCCTCCTTTTTGACAGGAGCAGCGGCTGTCAACGTGTTTGACAGCCAACGCTCAATGTTACGGCGTCGGTTCTCAAACCCGCTGACAGCCACGGGTTCGGAAAACGGACGCCAGCATAATTGAGTGTCTGTCTTCCGACCCGCGGGCCGATTTTTAATTTATTTTTAATTTTACTTTTTTTTTTTTTTACTTTTGGGGCCTCAGACTTAATATTGCCATGGTATTCTGTGCACTTCCCCAGCGCCGGCAGAAATTAACGCCAGCCTTTGGGTAGGCGCTAATTTCTGAAAGTAAAATGTGCAGCTTGGCTGCACATTTTACTTTCTGTATCGCGCGGGAATAATAATAGGGCCATCAACATGCATTTGTATGTTGCGGGCGCTATTAGTTTCGGGGGGGGGGGGGGTTGGAAGTGTGTTTTCGACACGCTATTACCCCTTACTGAATAAGGGGTAAAGCTAGCACGTCGAAAACGCGCGTCCAAATGCGGGTTAACAGTGCGCTCCACCGGAGCGCACTGTACTGTATCGGCCTGTTAGTGATCAGAAATTCAGGCCTTCACCAAATAGAGAATAAGCAATCACAAATTATAAATATGTAGACAAAATCTGAAGTCTTGTGCATGCCTCTTCCGTTCTGTCCCCTGCACTTGCCTGGGAGGAGAGGGGCTGGAGCAGGAAGCAGAGCACTGTTCTCTGCTGCCTGGGATTCAGGGCACTGGCCGGTAGAGCCATGGGGCAGAGCCTTGTGTACTCATTTATATGAAAGCTCCTGGTGCCACCCCTAAAATTGCTGTGATCTAGGTGACCTGTTCTTGTTTGAAGCATACAGTGTAAAATTGGGAAACTCATTATGGCAGCAAAGGGAACTGTTAGATCCATCAGGAGGGGGTGGCTCATTGCTGGGTCTTTGAACCTCTAAATATTATGCTGGAAGATAATATATACCAAGCTTCAAGTAAATAATAGCGCCCAGGATTTAGGAGTTATCATGGACTCCGAGATGACATTAAAGAACCATATTGCTAATAAACTGAAAGATGGCTTTAGCAAATTGCACACGCTAAAGCGATTGAAAGCTTTGCTGGACGAATATAATTTCAGAACAGTTCTCCAATCCTTATTATTTTCTAATATCGATTATTGCAATGCTTTACTCTTAGTCAAACCACTATTCGCCCCCTGCAAGTTTTCCAGAATGTGGCAGTAAGGGTCCTTTCAAACACAAGAAAATACAAACACATTACGCCCGTTTTAATTATGTTACACTGGTTACCTATAAACCAACGCATAGAGTATAAAACTCTATGCATCATTCATAAAATTTTATACGGAGAAGCAACAGAATGGCTTAATGCCACTATTAGACTTCATACACCAAAAAGAAATTTGCGATCAAGTAGCAAGGGCCTGCTTACCATTCCAACAGTGCAAACAGCGCACTTAAAGCAAGTGAGAAACAGAGCAATTTCTATAGCTGGACCTAAAATTTGGAACGAGCTACCAGAACAGCTAAGACTTCAACAAAATATGAAAGAATTCAAAAGGGTCCTCAAAGCATGGCCCTTTCACAGGGCATATAATGAGCATGAACAAAACCAGTAAGACCAGAACACTTGATCAGGCATCCAACCAATTTTAATTTGTTTCTGTTCCATTAATTTTATTAAGTTCATTATTGTATTTTTGATTATTTTATGATTTTTTTTGTCTTTTATACTAGAAATTCTATTTGTTTTATGACTTTTATGAATTATTGTTCCTCATAACATGATTATTTTATTCTTTCTTATCACTTATTTTATTGTATTTTAAGTACATTGTAAACCGTTGTGATAGAATGTTTCTAAATGACGGTATATAAAACCTGATAAAATAAATAAATAACAGGTAGATGTCAAGCATACGCCCTGAGTCTTATGCACACACTCTCACACAACACATAGTAACATAGTAATGACGGCAGAAAAAGACCAAAATGGTCCATCTAGTCTGCCCAGTAAGCTTCCCAAGGTTGTAACTGCCGCTCCGTGCAGGTTACCCCCGTGTTTCTCTTAAGGGTAGTAACTGCTGCTTCATGCTGGTTATGCTTTTTTATGTATTCCCATCCTCTAGCCTTTTAGGGATCCACAGTGTTTATCCCATGCCCCTTTGAAATCCTTCACTGTTTTAGTCTTCACCACTTCCTCCATAAGGGCATTCCAGGCATCCACCACCCTCTCAGTGAAGACACATGACACACACACTCCCTCCCTCCCTCCTGGAGGGCTGTTGTTAACCTGATTATGTTTTATTGCATTTCATTTCATGCACACACACAGAGCAACCCCTCCCCCACCCTCACCTCCCACAGCACACATGAGGAGGGACTGAGAGCTCTGGTCTGCGGCTCCCTGCTGTGCTGCACACACTCTCCTCCCAGCATCACACACACCCGACAGCACACATGAGGAGGGACTGAGAGCTCTGGTCTGCGGCTCCCTGCTGTGCTGCACACACTCTCCTCCCAGCATCACACACACCCGACAGCACACATGAGGAGGGACTGAGAGCTCTGGTCTGTGGCTCCCTGCTGTGCTGCACACACTCTCCTCCCAGCATCACACACACCCGACAGCAGAGGGGGGGGGGCAGAGGTCCACGGCTCCCTGTTGTAGAGTGCGTGGCCCTCGGGGGGGGGGGGGGGGGCGGTCTTTCTTCCTTTCCTCCATTCTGTCCTGTTGGTTAGGATCCTCGTTCCTCAGCCCCGTTCACTTTCTTTACCCCAAAGCATTAAGAGAAAATAACTCTGAGAAGGTAGAAGTATAGAAGCTGTGGTGAAGGGAGAAGACTCGCCCTGCTCTTCCCTGGGTTCCCACTGTCATTCCCAATGAAGACACAAAAATGCCAAAACGTGACCCAGCAGTCTCCTGCGTACCCCAGAGAGAGCCCCCAGAGAGCCCACCTACAGGCAATTCTAGGTGACGGCCAAGACCTTCCTACTAAACATCCCTGTGCTCATGTTTCTTTGAACAAACATAGAAAAGACCCTTCCACCCACACCCAGACAAACACACTCACTCACACACACACCCAGACCCCCACACACACACTCACTCACACCCCCCTCACACACACACACCCACACCCAGACACCCCCCCCACACACACACACACACTCACACACACACACACACACACTCCATCCCCCCCCCCCCCACACACACACACCTACCTTCTGTTTTTAAAGCTTCTGGTGGGACACAGCCTGTAGAAAATTAATGCAATGCCCTAGCAGCTTGCTTTGTGACCAAGTGACTTTCACCCCAGGAAAGCTACAGTAGGCCATCGCTGAAGCAAATACCGAATGTGCTTTCTCATGCTGCATTGCCCACAGGTTCCCTTCCTGCTGACAGTCAGGGCCCAGCCACTCAGAAGCAAGCCTGCGGTGGGAAACAGAAAATCTACGGCTTGCAGGAGGTGCCCTCCCCTCGGCCTCAGGTGATGTCGTAACTAAACCTCCTTCTTCTGCGCGTGGTCCTCAGGGTGGCCGTGACGCCCGCCTCTGGAAGGGACGGTGCCATGAGATGCTCCCTGAGGTCCTCCCTAACCCTGGCCGCCGCCTTCTTGCTCTTCCTGTTGCTCATCAACTTGTATATGACCGGGACGGGAGTCGAGGATGCTGTGGCCGTAAGTACTCGGGCGCATGGCGGTAGCCCACGAAACCTATAACCTGTGCTTAGAGTTACATTCGCAGCTGTACCGAAGACATGAAAGAAAGCAGAGTGTTTTGCTCTTAAATTTTGAAAGCTAAAATTTCAAAGGGGTAACATGAAGTGACTTAGTTGAATGTGGATGTCAAAAACAAATTGTGGGTGGTTTAGAGGCATGGGCCAGCCATGTAGGCATTTGATCAGATGTTCAAACGGACTTATTAAAAATCTGGACTGCGTGTTTATGGGTGTCAATGGGGGGGGAAGAAAAAAAACCCAATTCCCACGTAGTTAGGCATTTGTTTATCTGCGATTTGAAGATGTGGAGCCGTGCGACAGGGCAGCGCGTAGGGAGAGGCAAAATGAGCCCAGTCAGAAGATCCACCCCTGTGCTGATGGAAATGTATTCCCCCCCCCCCCCCCCATGTATGGTAACAGCTGCCCGCCCTGTCTGTATGTCCATCCAAAGTCCGTGTACAGTGCCTGAGATGGTCCCGCTTTAATTTATTAGTTTAGTTTAAATTCAACTGTTATAATTGTGTTATTGAATCCTTTTAGATTTAATTGATTTTATGTTGCATGTTTGTTTTTGTTGGGGGTTTTTTTTTGTACTTTTTATTGTTTTTGTTTTTTGTAAACCACTTTGATTTGTTTTGAAAAGTGGTATAATAAGAGCAATAAACTGAACTGCGCCAGTTACAAGGGCGGCATTAGAAAAGTTACTGACGGTTGCTGATGTTTCTTCACATTTTGGGCTGCTCTGTGGTCACCCTTGTTTCCTTGTCTGATTATCAAAGTAGTTAATGCTGTAACGGCATCAGGGCCGATTTTTAAAGCGACAGTGTGCCGAAACATTACAGCAAGAGAGCACACGTGTCGCTTGGCAATATCCAAGATGCCCATTCGTGCAGTCCAGGGATTATTTTGAATGGCGACACCTGGGGAATGTTTTTGACAGATAATAAGCAAGGGGGAAGAGTGTCCCATTCCTTCCATCTTAACTGCCTTCCTTAGAGAAACTGTTCTGTTAGGGTTATCTCTTCATAAGCGATACCGCAGGGTGTTCTCAAGGGGGTCACATTAAAAGTTTATTCGTGTCTCGTGCGATCCTAGGAACAAAGGTCTGTCACATCATTTTTGAAGTGACGTACAACCGTGTCACCTTCCGCAGTTGTATTTATTTCTGTCCCCTCTCTGGCCACGTGGTAGCTGGCAGCCGCTGATTTTGGTTGCGGGCCAATATGAATGTTCACAGCCCTTGGGAGCGAGGGAACCGCAGCCATCGCGGAACAGCGACGCCTGGTTTTTGGCTGGAGGGTGCACGTGTGCCAGCTTGCAGGGGGAGCTGTCTCTGCAAAGGCTGGACCACAGGAAAGGCTTTTGAAAATGGGGATGGGGGGGGGGCATCCAAGCAGCGGTGCCTGAAAGCTCATGAAACACAAGCCCACAGCTGCATTAGGGCCCCTGGAGGAAGCTGCCAACCAACCCCGCTGCATCCTCCTAGGAGTACAACGATTTCCCTGTAACAGTGCTGCTGGGATCGATTACGAGCACCAGGTTGGATATAAAAACCAAAGCCGGCGTGTCTGTGTGTGCGTATGGACTGGGAACGTTTTTCAACGTCAGCTTCCTGGAAGTGAGCTCGGCCTCGTCGGGTTTGGCTCATTTTCAATAGGGTCACTTGCTGCCGCCGGACCACGGGCGACCCGCGCTCCCAGGCTGCAGCTAATCCATGCAGTTTACAGGCAGCTATTGTGCCTACAGACAGACAGCCAGGCGGACAGACTGAAGCACCCCCCCCCCCCCCCCCCCAAATGCTTTTCCACCACAGGCTGAAAAGTGTGAAAAAAGGACAGATTTTTTTTTTTTGAACGCTGTTTTCAAAATCAGAACCTGCTGTGATAAGTGACCTCCGTGTTCCTTTACAGCAATCCGCAGTTATTAAAGGGAATACCCCCTCCCCCCCCCCTCCGATCTTGGCGGACATCCCATTCTTACCGCACATGGAACAGGATCGGCCTTTATGTGTGACAGGCAGGAGCTCTCCCAAACCGGCAATGCCTCGACAGGCGTTCTGCTCCCGTAGCGTGGTCGCTTAATCCCAGGCAGGGCTTTTTGAAAACTGTTTATCCCAAGGGCAGAAAGATGTCCTCGAATCATGATTCAGTGGTGCGTGTGGCAAGGTCTCAAGTTTGTGGGAAATTAAAAAAAAAAACAAACAAAAAAAATTCTTTATTGATTGCAGGAAGAAAAAAGAAAATGGGCCCAGGAGGTGGCGATGCAGGAGCTGCATTCGGAGATGAATGTGCAGCATTTCCAGGCCCTGTGGAACAACTTGACACCGGTTAATGTTTCCTATCAGTACCTCGCTGGTGCCCCATCGCCCAGGAAAAGTAAGTGGCAGCTCAAGAGCGGAGAATCCTTCCTGAGTTTTGCACTCCCCTGAACTCCCGCTTAACTCCCACAGTCTTTCTCCTGCAGATCCTGTTTTCTCTTCTTCCGTCCTGGCCTAATCTCTGCTCCCTGGCTTCTCCTCTCCCAGTATCTCTGCTTCGACCTGTTTTGTGTCCATAATTGGTTATCGAGAGAGACAGCAGGACCTGAAGTGGCACTCTGTGCGCAGATCCCTCTGACTTAGGTACCCTGGCACTCCCTCGCCTCTGATGGTTTGGGAGGTGAGGTGCACAGACACTGAGTCCACCCAATCTTTGCCTGAGTGCTTTCAGTCATTCAAGTGAATGTGCCTTGAAGAAAAGTTTTATGTGGGACGTTTTGCCTTTTGAGAAGAGTAAACGGCTTTCCTCCTCTTCGTTGAGAGATGACACCATTTTAGCTGTGCAAGAAAAACAGTAAAACAGTCCTGATGAAGGTTTTGTCTGCCTGCCAGCCACGGCAGCACAGTGTGAATATAAGTTTCCATCACACATTTAATAATAATACTTACTATTAAATACCGCCAGTACCTGAATGTAATCCGCAATGAAGTGCCTGAAAAAGCAGAATATAAATCAAATAGATAGATAAAAATTGTGTTAGTATTGTACAACAGCGGTGATAAGCATCCAGGTACGATAAGTCCCTGTCCCAAAGAGCTTACAATCTAAAGTGCGTGCCCGAGGCAACAGCAGATAAAGTGACTTGCTCAGAGTCTCAAGGAGTGTTAGTTGGGGGGAAGTGGATTCCCTGGTTCTTGGCTCAACGCCCTAATGCCTAGGTCACAGCACACAAAAAAAAAAGACGCCTGTTGCCCTGGACATGCATATTTTCTTTGGAACATAAAATGACAGCACACTAAAGAACCAGACGTTCATACTGCTGGTGAAGCTTAGCCACCCTCATAGGGCTAGAGCAAGAGGATCTGGTACCTTGGGCGAAGTTTCTGTCATGCGCTCTCCTCCCCCAGCCCAGTGCTCCCTCACACCAGCAGCAGGGCCTGCCGCACAGCACTCCCTTCTTTGGCGCTATTGCCTCTTCACAGTACCCTCTGGACCTTGTGCTGGCAGAATTCTGTCACCCCCTCCCCCTCCCCCCCCCCCCAAAATGTTGGCACTCTGGGCGTCTGCCTAGTTTGCCTAATGGAAGCTCCCGCCTTGCGCACTCAGTGACTCAGGAGCAGATCTCCCATAAAATGAGCCACCTTTCCTGGACTAGAATGTCACTGTTGACACAGGTACACAGCATAAACCTAGACATAAATATTAATAGATGCCCGTGTGCATTTTGATTCCCCCCGCCTCCAGTATCGCCACCGGCAACCCATTTGAATTGAGGGTTTTCGTGCCTAGAAAATTTCTGATTTTGTTTTGTTCAGTTTTAAACGATTCTGAAAAACCTTTTGCAGCTACTTGTTGTTTGTTTCCATTTCTTTTTCTGCACCAGAATACCTCACTGTTGGGCTGTCTTCTGTGAAAAGGAGCAAAGGGAATTACCTGCTGGAGACCCTGAAGTCCATCTTCACGCAGTCCAGCGACCCAGAGCTGAAGGAGATGGTGGTGGTAGTGCACCTGGCAGACTTTGACATGGAGTGGAATTCCCACACGGCAAAGCAGATCTCTGATAAATTCTCTTCGCATATTGCACTGGGTCGCCTGCTCTTGATTCATGCCCCACAGGACATGTATCCGCCCCTTGAGGGCCTGAAAAGGAACTACAACGACCCCGAGGAACGGGTGAAGTTCCGTTCCAAGCAGAATGTGGATTATGCCTTCCTGGTGAACTTCTGTGCCAACCTGTCCAGCTACTACCTGATGCTGGAGGATGATGTGCAGTGCGCCAAGTCCTTCTTCACCGCCATCAGGAAAGTGTTGGCACTGCGGGAGAATTCTTACTGGGTGACCCTGGAGTTCTCTAAGCTGGGCTACATCGGGAAGCTCTACCGCTCCAGCGATCTGCCCCGGCTGGCTCAGCTCCTCTTCTTGTTTTACCAGGAGATGCCTTGCGATTGGTTGCTGACCTATTTCCGCCTTCTGCTCACCCAGAAGGACGTGATGCGCTTCCGCCCGTCGCTCTTCCAGCATATCGGCTCCTACTCCTCCTTCCAGGGCAATGCCAACCGGCTGCGAGATGATGAATTTGAGGAGGACTCCAACATACCAGACAACCCTCCGGCCAACATCTTCACCAGCATCTCCACCTTTGAGAACCATCATGCCAGCCACGCCTACAGCAAAGTGGAGGAATACTTCTGGGGCAGATCTCCTGCCACTGGGGATTACTTCACCATTGTGTTCAACGTAGCAACCCGAATCACCCGGATCCAGGTAAAGACAGGGTCAGAGGAAAGGCAGACGGATTACCTCCACAATGGGCAGCTAGCTTTGGGCCAGCATCTGAGCACGGATGGGAAAGAGTGTTCGCAGTATCTGGAGATTGGCTCCTTCTCCAATGGGCAGTTTGACAAGAAGGGGATCGAGGAACTGGCCAATTTCCCCGTTGAGTGTGTCAAAATAACTGTTGCTGGCGGTCAAAGTGAATGGCTGATCATTCATGATATAAATATCTGGACAGTGGTCTCATGAAAGAGAAGTCGTGCGTCAGTGCGTCTGCAAGGACATCACCTCTGGCAGGTGACAAGCACTGACTCTTATTTCTTGCAGGCTCACTGACAAGACACTGAAGGCAGGAGCCTGCTGGCACTCATTTCTTTCTATTTTTTTAACTGATCTTTTCTTTTCTTTTTTTAACTCTTGAGATCTTTCTCATTTTTCTACCCTCTCCATCTAAAGCTCATTCATTGCCGAGACAATAACCTCTGAAAGGGGCCACAGAGCTTGGCACACTTAGGGACCGGGTACAGTTCTGGCCAGTAAGTGTCTTTCTTGCACTGCAGCTGGGAATCCTGCTCGAGGAACAGAAGCTGTGTCCGGGTAATCAGACTTCTTGCAGCCTCACACTGAGGTTTTCTACTCAGGGTTGTGCCTGTCCACGATGTCATTCAGGCAGTTTCGGCAGGGAATATTGGCTGACATCAGCCCTAGAACGATGCTGTCTGGCGTTGTTCCTTCCGTGTTTCTGGCGGTATTGTGTGGCCTTTTGGGGTATTTTACGTGACATCACTTGAGTTCTAACAGCTGCTCCGTTGCGTGCATAAGAATACTAGGGATGTGCGCTCGTTTCCTCCGATTCGGCGGTACGCGCGTACCTCGCCAACTTTATAGTAGACGGGAAAACGGAGATTGCGTGTGTCACGTTATTAAAACTACACGCGTACTCTCCCGTTTTTCCCACTTGTACAAGAAAGTTGGTGAGGTACGGGCGTACCGCCGAATCGGAGGAACCAAATGTAGGTCCCGAAAGAATAAATAACTTTTACAATGTCTCTTTTAAATCTTCTTTTTTTCTTGAGGTTTTATTTATGTATCTGTTGAATGTTATTCTTCTCGATGCTGTGTGACTTTCGTTTTGTACAAACCACAGCCATGACATGAAAGCAATGCTGGGTGTTTCAGGGTGAGACTCTGATGGAGAAGTAACACATGGCTGGTGTTAATGGGTTTCTGTATTGTTAAACCTGCTGTTAAGAGAGTACAGAAGAACATCCTACCCAGAACAGTTTAAAAAAACGTAAAATTGTCTATTTCTGAACCGGAAACATCGTGGCATCTGGCCAGCTGTAGTATGAATGTTATTGGGGCGGGGAGGACAACTCTTCGGGTTTTCACTTAATGCACAATCAAGCTGTGGAGTTTGTTGCCAGAGGCCGTGGTCAAGACATCCACTATAGTGGGGTTTAAAAAGGGCTTGGACGACTTCTGGAGGAAAAGTCCATAAATGATTATCAGCCAGGTAGCTGCGAGGAAAAGAGATGTGCATTCGTTTATGACAAAATTGCCTAATTCGTCGTGGTTCGGGGGCCCCGCCCCCCCAAAACAGATTTTCCCTGAACTATGAGAAAAATTTGTTTTTTGGGTTTGTACGGGGGGAGGGACACATTTTATTTTTTTAAATAAAAAACCACCCCAAGCATTAAAATTTAGTATAATACAACCCCCCCCCCCACCCCACACACACCATCCCGATCCCTCCTCAAGACTTACTAACATCCCTGGTGGTCCAGCGGGGTCCCGCAAGTGATTTGTCCCTCCGTCCCGTCTGGCCTGTCTCGCACAAAATGGCGCCGATAGCCTCTGACCTACTATGTCACAGTCCATCAATGGCCCGAGGGCAGGAGATCGCTCCGGGACCCACGCTGGACCCCCAGGGACTTTTGGCCAGCTTGGGAGGGCCTCCTGCCCCCCCCCCCCCAGGACTTGCCAAAAGTCCCTGGAGATCCAGCAGGGATCCGGGAGCGATCTCGCAATCGGCTGCCAGTAATCAAAATGGCGCCAATAGCCTTTGCCCATACTATGTCACAGAGGCTACCGGTGCCATTGGTCAGCCCCGGTCACATGGCCATCAGCGCCATCTTGTGCTTCTACCATGTGACAGGGGCTGACCAATGGCACCGGTAGCCCCTGTGACATAGCATGGGCAAAGGCTATCGGCGCCATTTTGATCGAGGCAGACTCGAAAGTCAGACGGCACGGAGAGAGAAATCCCTCGGGGGACCCCGCTGGACCACAAGAGATGTTAGTAAGTCTTGGGGAGGGATCGGGATGGTGGGGGGGGGGGTTGTATTTAATGTATTAAAGTGAATTTTAATGCTTGGGGTGGGGTTTTTTTTAGCTTTGTTTTCCCACATCGTTTTTTGGGCCGGTTTTGTTTTTCCCCGTTTAGCTTTTGGTCGTTTTTCCAAAAAACTAACAGAGGAAAAACGAACTTTACCCTGAAGCGTCTGACTCAAAAAATGACCCGGTAGTAAAAAAACGAAGCTCATCTCCAGGGAGTGAACAACAAGCAAGTGGATCCCTTGCTCCCTCTTTGTCTTTCCTCCCTAATTCTCTCCGCCCTCCACCCCATCCAGATCTCATCTCTTGTCAACCTCTTCCCTCATCCCTTCCAGCTCTCCCCCGCTGCCAGCTACTGCTCTCCCACCTTGTTCTTAACTTCCCAGCATTCAGACTGAGTCATAGCCAGTGCTCCCTGCACGCTCTTCCCATCTCACTTAGGCTGGAAGAAGTCGGGGGAGGTGGGGAAGATGAGAAGGTGCTGTGTTCTGCACAAAGTAGGCTCCAGCTATCCATGCCCTGCATGCTACCCGTAAATGACTACACGGGGGCTCACACTGAGGCCAGGAAGAGGAGGCATGCCTGATAACACGTGTGCTCAGAAAAGGAGCTCCTACATTTATTTATTATTTTTTAGATACCGACATATCACATCGGTTTATATTCAGGTACTGTAGGTATTTTCCTATCCCCAGAGGGCTTACAATCTAACAGGCCGATACAGTAAAAATCACGGGAGTGCGGGCAAGCGCCCGCTTTCCTGTGCGCGCGATTCAGTAAATTAATTTATTTAAATTAGGGCCGGTGGTAAAAAGAGGCGCTAGGGACACGCTAGTGTCCCTAGCGCCTCTTTTTGGACAGGAGCAGCGGCTGTCAGCGAGTTTGACAGCCGATGCTCAATTTTTTTCGGCATCAGTTCTCAAACCCGCTGACAGCCACGGGTTCGGAAACCGCACGCCGGCAAAATTGAGCGTCCGGTTTTCAACCCGAGAGCCCATTTAAAATTTTTTTTTTTTTTTTTTAAATTATTTGTAACCTCCAATTTAATATTGTCATGATATTAAGTCGGAGGGTGTGCACTTTCTCTGTGCTGAGTGTTTGTACTGTAAGTTTGTACCTGAGGCAATGGAGGGTAAAGTGACTTGCCCAAGGTCACAAGGGGCAACAGTGGGACTATTCTTCCTCCCTCAAACACAGGGGTGCTCAAACCGGTCCTATAGGCCCCCCTCCCCCCTAGCCAGTTGGGTTTTCGGGATAGCCCTAATGAATGTGCATGAGGTTTATTTGCATGCACTACCTCCTGTCTATGCAAATATATCTCATGCATGTTCATTAGGGATATCCCGAAAACCCAACTGGCTGGGGAGGCCCCGTAGGAGCGGTTTGAGCACCCCTGGTTTAATAGACACTGCTGCATCTCTTGTTGCTGTGAGGTGCTGAGAGCTGGTCTGCATCGGGCAGTGGTGACTTTTCCATGGCACGTCTTCAAGGCACTGAGCTCTTCAAACTGTGCAACTAGGACCAGCACGACTGAGGCAGGAGCTGGGCACGAAGCTTTGCTGTTCTGCTGCTGGCCAGGAAGGAGAGAGGGAGGATTCCAGTTTGTGGAGGGCAGGGACAGGATCAGAAACGGGGAGCTGGGCACCAGGTGGCGGCTGCAGGAAGGAAGGAAACACGGTGGTGATCCCATGGCTTGGTTGCCTGCTTTCCCAGGAGCAGAGCTCCTCCCTTTTCAGCAGTGATGTCATTGCCTTTGTGATGTCATGGTTCTGTGAGTGCTGGGAGGGGCTTCTCACAGAGGTCAGAGTGAGGGTGACCTTCATAAGAGTCCAGCAATTGGATTCCCTTTAGGTAAAGACACGTAGAGCCTCCCATTCCTGTCTCTGCCAATTCTCACCCTCTTGGAGGTTTCAGCCTTTTGCTTTTAGTGACTTTAAATCACTTTGAGAGTTCTTATCTTCATATTCCCAAAGGCTTTATCCTTTTATTTTATTTTAACTTAAAAGGTACATTTTATATTTTCTTCACAGGGATAACACCAACCTCTTGTGTGATTTTTGACCCTCTGCTGACCAATTTTATTGATTTTTCACCCCTCTGATATGGGCAGTAAAGTCCTTTCGGATCTGTCTCCAAAGCGCTTTTTTATTTTTATTTTTTAATAAAAGGAAACCTGCTTCCTTAATTTTAAGACACTGAGATACGTGGTGTCTGAGCTGCAGCCCTTTCTGGGACCGTTTATTCAGCTGTTGTGGTTACACCACGTCTTCTGTAAGCTGAAGATGCACTTTTAAACGCAGAGGGCTTTGGTTTTCCTGGAATTGTTTTGTCCTTACCCCAGGTGCAATCTCCTGCTGGCTGCAGACCCGGCCAAGATAGAGGAGGGAAAAGAGAGGGGCTGACGGTAAATCAGCAGAGAGCGTCAGGTCCAGAGCAGGATGTGATGCGTTTACCCAGAAGAGTGCCAATATATCACAGGAGGTACATTCGTTTCCTCATACAAATATTCCCACATCACACAAATAACCCATTTATTAATACATTATTGTATACAAACAGCACATAATTTAAAACGATGCCCCATATCTCCCCTTATAATCTCATTCACACTCACACCATTCATACCATATTCTTAAAACCCACAAATCCAAATTTATTACAGAAAATATTGGAATTTTGGTAAACCTTGGCTTTGAAAGGAGGTCTGGAGAAAAAAAATAAAGATTCACCGTGTCCTTAAAGGTAAGGGTTTGTGAAGAATATGCAGCAACATGGAACCAGAGTGAATAAATGATTGAAGAACGCGTGAGATTTAATACTGCAAGAGAAGACATTAATAGGAGAAGCAGTAAGAACATAAGAAAATGCCATACGGAGTCAGACCAAGGGTCCATCAAGCCCAGCATCCTGTTTCCAACAGCGGCCAATCCAGGCCATAAGAACCTGGCAAGTACCCAAAAACTAAGTCTATTCCATGTTACCATTGCTAATGGCAGTGGCTATTCTCTAAGTGAGCTTAATAGCAGGTAATGGACTTCTCCTCCAAGAACTTATCCAATCCTTTTTTAAACACAGCTATACTAACTGCACTAACCACATCCTCTGGCATCAAATTCCAGAGTTTAATTGTGCTTTGAGTAAAAAAGAACTTTCTCCGATTAGTTTTAAATGTGCCCCATGCTAACTTCATGGAGTGCCCCCTAGTCTTTCTACTATCCGAAAGAGTAAATAACCGATTCACATCTACCCGTTCTAGACCTCTCATGATTTTAAACATCTCAGCCATCTCTTATCCAAGCTGAAAAGTCCTAACCTCTTTAGTCTTTCCTCATAGGGGAGTTGTTCCATTCCCCTTATCATTTTGGTAGCCCTTCTCTGTACCTTCTCATGTGCACAATTAAGGAAAAAATCAAGAGTTATAGTCCCTGAGGAAGCCTAGGGTGGGCGAAACAAACAGGATCCTATAGTGTTGTTTGGATTTGTGGGTTTTAAGAATATGGTATGAATGGTGTGAGTGTAAATGAGATTTATAAGGGGGAATGTGGGGAGGGGGTAGTTTTAAATTGTGTTGTTTGTATACAATAGTGTATTAATAAATGGGTTATGTGTGATAAAGCAACCAAGTATACCCAGAAGAGTGTGCCACCCATGGGTACTCTGTGTGTGTGCTGAAGGCACAGACAGCACTGCCTGATCATCTCTGTGCTCCTGTAGTCTTGGTTTATTTCTCTTTTAAAAATGATTCTCTTGCCGAAAGGGTCCAACAGTGTCATGGGGAGCCTTTCTATACAGGTATTATTATTAATAGCTAGGGTGTGGGGACCCTTACATGTAATAAGCATGTAAAACCCCGTTCCTGTGTTTGTACCTTTCTCTCCTCTTACTGTAATGGACGCTGCTGCCAGCTGGTGGCCACCGCTTGTACTGCAGCCTCTGTAGATCGGGCCACAGTGCCTAGGTAGGAGGTTGAAAGGGGAAGAGTACTGGGGTCAGGCTAGGGAGGGGGGAGAGCGTGCTGGGGATGTGTTAGAAGGGAAAGAAGGCTGGGGTGAGGAAGGGAAAGGACAGAGAGTGTGTGTGTGTGTGTGTGTGTGTGTGTGTGTGGGAAAATACACCCCTCACCTTGTTTCACCCCACTGGTGGCAATTAAAGGGGGTAATCCCCGCCCCCCAACCTTAAGCCTTGGAAGCACTGACCGCGGGGGATGTTGGGGCAGTGAGTGTAGGTACGGATCTGGCTTTTTCGCTAGCATACGGGTAGTTCTGAGAGCTGGGGGTATCGAACAGTGAGGGGGGGTGGGAGCCCTTATGTGTAGGAATTACTGATATCTTCCGGGGGGGGGGGGAGGGGTACAGTGATATCTAAAAGTGTGGAGGAAAGAGGCCCTTATCCACAGTATTCTTGATATTTGGGTGGGGGAGGGCAGTATTCTCCAATCTACTCTTGTCATGCCATCAAAGAAATGAATTAAGTCTGGCAAGATTTCCCCCTTGTGAAATGAAGTTTAATTAAACAAAACCCAAGTCCGAGAAGAGTCTGCATACAGCCCACTGTCGGTTGCAGTCGTAGTCACCAAGGAGGGCTTTGGAACGTGCTGGGAGCTTTATTAGTATTAATTTCAGCCAGGAGGCTTCATCCAGCTCCAATCAGAACCGGCCCCTGCTGAGCTGCAGCATCACAAGGCTTCATTTGCAGGAAGCTGGGGCAAAAGGGCCACAGTTTCCCCCTCCCAACTGGGCTGAACCGTCACAGGTACCTCCGGACCTCTAGGTGTCACCGTTGCACCATGACTGACATTTCCTGCCCTCCCCCCAACCCCCAGGGGTTGTGAGTGCTTCCTCCGCAGCAGCCCCAGCCGAGCAGGGGAGCAGAAAACCAGACCCAGGAATCGAGCCCAGATTCTCCGCATGGCAGAGCACAGCAGGATGGCCGTTGAAGTGGGTTTCTAACTTTGTATTCAGCCCTTTTTAAATTTTTTTTAAAGATGATTAAAATTAATGTCATGCATAAAAGCCCTGCAAATTGGGGACTCGTCATAATAAGCTGCGCTAGGCAGAGGGCACAGTTTTACCGTCGGTTGCGTGCACCATCTGTGCTGAACCCAGGTTTCTGTGCATAAATCATGTTGTGTGCACATCAGACCCGTCCAAGAGCCTCCTCCCAGCCTCCTGAGTTGCGATGTGTGATCAGCCTGCGCTGAGCCACGTTTTAGCCCAGGTCTGCACACATTTTAAGTTCCTGATTCATTAGCATACCATTTGCTTACTGCATCGGGAGTACATGCGTATTTGGTCAGCCACAAGAATTTTGAGAACCTGGAGGGTCTTAGCTGTCCCCTCAACCCCAGCCACTCTCATCTATCTCTTTCTCTCTCTCTGGTCCTTTCTTCCCTCCACCGGTTCTCTCTTTCTCACTCTCCCACACCAGCATTTACAGTCCTTACGGCTTACAGCAAACGACACGAAGTCACAGGAGACCCAACGTTCATAAAGTCAATACAACATTTATTCATTTATTAAAAATCTGGCTGCATTTTGGATGTTGACTCTCTTAGTAATAGATGGAACACACAAACACATCAACGTACATTAAAAGGTGAAATGAGAGTTCACAGTATCACTAGGGATTTTCACCATTGCTGTGCTTACATAACATGCTCAGTCTCAAACAGCAGGTAAACTGCTCTCTTCCTAAAAACTTGGATGTGCATTTGTTATAGTACAAGCAGGAAACAGAGAATTTGCGTAGATTTTTAATAATGAGATACAGGCATACCCTTCATTTTCTCGTGTTTACTAGAAAGTCGGCAAGTTACACGCAGAGCGCCGAATCGGAGGAAACAAATGCACATCCCTAATAAAATTGCGTTACAATAAACTCTGTCTTTAACAGTGATTACAGTGTGTGAAGAAACCTCCAGGACATTGGAATAGATCCTTCGCGTTGGCAAACCTATCGGAGACTCAACACGTTTTAAAACCCAGGAAATGTTGACCTTGAATGCCACTTCAGGGGCAAGAAGGTGAAAACCTGACTTTCCAAACCTTATTGATATCAGAACAGGGTTGGATCTGGCTCGGACCTCTGAAGAATCAGCTTTGTGTTCCACCCAAGCCCCAGCTGGAATTGGTTCTGCAGACTCAGCCAGCTGCGACCTGGGAGCCTGAGCAGAGATACCAGGCAATGGGTTGGCTTTCTTTGATCGGTAACTGGAATCGGCCATAACCTCCCAACCCAGACCAAGGCAGTCTTGTGCTGGGTGGGTGATACGGTCTGAGAGGTGGAGGGGAAGGGGCTTCGGGGGAAACAGCTGATGACCCTGGAGGCCTAGACCCCAGATGGAGATGTCTTGCAGAACCAAAAGACCAATATCCTCATCCCAGCTGCCTGCTTGTCGCATCTCGAGGTTCCTCTAGTCAAAATTATAGTACAGGCAGAGAGAAAGAAACATGGCAAATATCTGAAAAAGACAAGAGCAAAGGAGTCATGAGGCACTGCAGCTGTAAACCCAAGGCATGTCTTCTTGCACAAAGAATCACATGCATTTGTGAGCAGCCTTGATTTAGCTATTTTTAGCACTTGGTCCAGTGCATTCTGGGGGCTACGGGCCTGACTGTGCTACTGACATAGGGACTCCAGCTAAGTAGCATGGAGAATGCTTGGCATGGCAGATCTGGAAAGGGGATGATTAGAAGTGCCCCACTGGACACTGACTCTTTTTATAGCGACCGTAAGCAATACCCCAGAACCTCCATCGTCAGATTAACTTGTAGGAGACGTGATAGGACCTGCGAGGGGAAGGAAATCGGCATAGATCAACCCGTATCTAACGTTCTTAACTTCCCCCAATATTATTAGAACCCCCCCTGTTCCCCGAGCCCTCTTACCTCAATGCCCAGGACGCTCAGGCCCACGGCTCCTGTAACAGAGCTGTATCTCTTTAAGGTTTTGGCGATGGTTGAGAAACAGCCCTGGGCAAAAAAAAGGAAAACCAGCAGTTGGAAACAGGGCAGGGCGACACCAGCTCTCCTGGCAATCTCTTGACTGGGGCGACTGTCCCTAACCCACGGGGTGTATGCAGAGTCCGCAAGCTATGCTGCATCAGCCCTAAATGGAACCACCCCCTCTCCCCGCCTACAGTGAAAATGGGCAGGTACAAAGCACGCATGTTAAAAAGTGACCGGGTGGGGGAGGGGGAAGCAGTACGTGCACTTTTGGAAATCCCATAACTATGCGCTGATTTCCTCACCTGACCTGAACATGCCAGGAGGGACCCCTCCCTTACGGCGGGGAGAGGAGCATACTTTCAGCTGCACCGGAGAAGGGGCAATGTTCAGTCAGGGCCGTTTCGTCCTGGGTGAATACCTTTTGGTCCTCGCTCTCCCCGGGTCGTGCATCCTTTCCAAGAGGATCACAAGAGGTCGTGTTGGAGATGTGCAAGGTCCAATCCCTTGGAGCCACAAAACCCTGCCAATCAACGAGTCCTGGCTCTTGTGACATGACGGCTGACGGGGTCAATTCAGTGTTTTAAGTCCTCCTGGCTGCCTTGCAGGAGCTGTCCAGAAGGTCATATGAATTCATCTGGTACTGGAGTAGGTGCCTGAATCTGTTTTCTTATCCCCACATCACGATTTCCTCTGGATACACTGATTACCTAGTTATTTTGAAATCCATCCCCACAGATACCCTGCTCTCTGTCCCTTGTTACCTGTTATTGAGGTACCCAGCTTTTCCCTGGATACACCGCTCTCTGTCCCTGGTTATTGAGGTATCCGGCTTCCCCTGGATCCATTGCTTTGTAATCCTGGTTATTGAGGTATCCAACTTCTCCCTAGATTCATTGCTTCCTGTACTTGGTTATTGAGGTACCCAGCTTCTCCCCAGATACACCGCTCCCTGTCCCTGGTTACCTGTTATTGAGGTATTCAGTTTCTCCTGGATCCATTGCTTTGTGACCCTGGTTACCTGGTTATTGAGGTATCCAACTTCTCTCTTGTTCCAATGCTGTCTGCCCTGGTTACCTGGTTATTGAGGAACCTAGCTTCTCCCTAGTTTCCAGTGCTCTGTGACGCTGGTTATTGAGAGATCCAACTTCTCCCTGGATATACTGCTTTCTGTCCCTGGTTACCTGGTTATTGGGGTACCCAGCTTCTCCCTGGATCCATTGCTCTGTGACCCTGGTTACCTGATTATTGAGGTACCCAGCTTCTCCCTGGATACATCGCTCTCTGTCCAGGATTTTTCTTGTGAGCATTGAAAGGTCCCTTCGGCAGCAGGCATCTGGCCATGGCGTTGAGGGATATATCTCATGAAAATAAGAAGCATTCCCAAAATCTTCAGCTCTAGAAACACCACAGCATGAGAACTGCAACCAGAGAAAAGGATAAAACTCTTCATTTCAAAAATCACAGTTAGCAATCTCTGACATTTACACATTTAGAAATGAAATAATTGTGAAGGGGTCAGATCTGGAAGTCAAGCCATCATGTTATCAAAAGTCAAGATAAGATGTGCCTGAACTTTAATGAGAAAGAACAATTATCATTATCAGTCACTTCCATCCTCCTACTGTTTTCACCCTTCAAACCCCCACGTTGGGCGCCACCAATGGATATTCACATTCCCTCCCTGGCCAAGGACTGGAGGGCGAGTCTCACAGAAAGAGCATAATGTAGTAGATGACAGCAGAAAATCCCCAGTTGGACCATCCAATCTGCACAGTTATTCCAGTCCATGCTGCTAAAGATATACCCCAGCTGCCAGTCATAGAAGTGTGCCTGCTTGTATGATATCACTCCTTACCCAGGACACTTTTTTTGTCTTCTGTTTTGGGTTCTCTACCATCCCAGGCAGGTGAACATACAAGTTCCTACACCCAATCCAATACCCATTAGCCACCGCCCTCTTCCTCTTGCTACTCCGGCCTGCAACAATCCAAGCAGACACCCAAACCAGTGAGAACATTGCCTGAATGTCCAACCACCTGGGTCCTCCCAGCCATCACCAACCGGCCATCACCGATCTGGTTGCTTTCTGGAGAGTTGTAGCCTATAGGAACCAACCCAGGAACCCCATGGCCTGCTGTGTCTTTAGGTTTACTCTCTCAGTGCTGTTCCTACCACTGCCTTCCTTATCTGACCCAAGCATGTCCAGATTCCCTTACAAGTGCTGGCCAGCACCGCCTCTACTGGTAGGATATTCTGGGCTTTGTCATCTTCCTCTCTGATTCTTACAATGCAGTACTTAATTCAACATCCAGACCCTCTTCCATTTCGTAACACCAACTTTTCTGACATTCATACAGCCACCAAAACTAGCATGGCCATTGTCCAGACCCATCCAGCCTCTCCATGCTCACTAATGTTTTGGCTTTAACCATGGTCTCCCCTTGCTGATTACCCTAGCCTTCTTGGAAGTATCCAAGATTCGTCTTGGACGTATCCAAGACGAATCTCTTGGCACTGCCCTTACACCAGCAGGGCCTCACCACAGTAGCAAGGCTAACTTCCCTCTCTCTACACAGCTTGCATACCATCACCTCTACCACAGACCCAAGCCCACAGGACAGGAAACGGGAAATTGAGTCTCCCACATTCCACAGTGCTAAGGCCAAGCCATGGGGCTTTGAAATACCTAAGTAAAAGCTGAAGGATCACACTAGGTTACTAGATTTAAATCCTCTGAAAACTTCCCCTTTCTAATATACTCCTCTGATAAAAGTTTGCTAGGGGGCCAACCTAATGGTTTAGTGGCAGCGCTATGCACTGCTATGTGGAGGACGTGGGTACAGTTTCTGGGTCAAGTTTTCCACTTCCCAGCTCAACTGGAGCTGGAGATCCTGTGGGAGCGGTGTTCACAGCCTCTGGAGGCCAGGATGTCTCGGTCATTGCACAATGGTGACACCTATGGGTTAGACTTTGATTCATGTTAGCTGGGTTCCAGAAGGAGCCACAACTGGCTGAGAACTGTTGATGCAGTGGTTGGGCTGAATTGAGAGGATATAAAATAGGGGAACCCCCATCCCCACCTCCAGAACAACTGTGAAAGAAGGCTTATGGAGCTAGAGCCCGAAAGTAGCCAGTCCCAAAAGAAGCAGTAGGAACCGTACATTATTGAGCAAGGTAAATGAGTGCATCTGGACTAATGTGAATGCGATGACCTTACAGCGATCATTATGGTGTTCCAGGAACTGGAGAAGACATCCGAGGAGTTGTCTCCTTTGTAATGCATCTGGAGCTCAGCCAGGTAGAATTCTCTATTAATCTGCACCAAAAGCAAGAAGATAATGCAGTTATTTCAACCAGGAGATGTTGTAAGAGTCTTACATGTTAACACATGGGTGGAAAAAGCCGAACCCACAAGGCCTTGGGATCAGAACTAGACTTATTCTGTCAGTATGTGAACCTAAATGCAGCTGGGTTCAGAGAAACCGGACCTGGCTATTGACTGCTATGATTTACAGAGGCCCTGATTGGTAACGGTGGCTGAAAGGGAGTGCTCCAGGAGGGGAGCAGGGACACTAGGCCCGTCATCACACTTACACGATGGTGGAATACTGATATAATGAGCCCTTGCATCCCTAAAGCAAAAGATCAGTATTGTAGAAGGAAAGGGTGGACAAACACACTTTTTCAGTGTACACACACACAGTCACACATGCACCATGCTGTTGTGCTCACATTATCTCTCAGACACGCAGTGCTATTACTTTCCATTATCTGTCTCTGTATCATGCTGCATAGATCTGGTATATATGTATATACCTATGATTAATAATAATGTGTACACACACAGAAACTCACAGGTGCACTATACTCTGTGTGTCCTCACAGTCACCCATACCCTGTCTGACAGACAGACCACCATGTGCACACAGGCACATTGTCTCACATATACTTTTACAGAAACAGTGCCACGCGCACACACTTACATTGTCTCAGTCACACATACCCTGTTTGACAGACACACTGTGATGCGCGTACACACACACTGTCTCACAGACACTGTTTTACAGATATAATATCACACACACGCACTCACACCATCTCACAGTCACACATTCCTTGTTTGACAGACATATTGAAACATGCACACACACACACACACTGTTTTTACAGACACATTGCCATGCACACACACACTTTCACATTCATACACACTGTATTACAGATACAGTGCTACGCACACACACTCACACTATTTCACAGTCATACATACCTTGTTTGACAGACCACTGCCACGCACACACATGCACTGTCTCACAGACAGTGTTTAACAGAAACACACACTATCTCACAGTCACCCGCACCCTGTTTTACAGACACACTGCCATGTGCACACACTCAGGCTGTCACACAGGAACTGTTTTAGAGAAACAGTGCCATGCACACACACACACACACATACACTGACTCAGTGACACGCACTCTGTTTGACAGACACACTGCCACACACACACATGCACTGTCTCACAGACAGTGTTTTACTGAAACACACACTATCTCACAGTCACACGCACCCTGTTTGACAGACACACTGCCATGTGTACACACTCAGGCTGTCTCACAGGAACTGTTTTACAGATACAGTGCTACACACACTTGTTCAAACTGTCTCACAGCTGGAGATCTGAAAGAGGGAAAATGTCCACTGAATGCCAGAGTAAGGCTCTTTTTTTTTAATTATTGCAGGACATTTAATCCTCTGGCTTTGGCAATGATTATTTCACCATCCTGTCCCCTATGGGGTGTGTGGCAAAATTATCCCTGCATGCTTTACAGCAGTGGTTCCCAACCCTGTCCTTGGGACACCCTAGCCAGTCAGGATTTTCAGGATATCCACAATGAATATGCATGAGAGAAACTTCGCATGCATTGCCTCCATAATATGCAAATTTTCTCTCATGCATATTCATTGTGTCAGCGTTGGGACTCACTGCTTTACAGGTTCTGAATCTCAGCCAAAAGACCCAAGAAAGGTCTTAGCGCAGACCATGCACTTGGATCTGAGCCAAAAAGGCAGAGAGCAACAATTCACTGTATTTGATCTGAAGAGAAAGCAGCGAGGCATGGACTTAATGAAAGAAAGAGGGCGGTACGGTGGGGAATCACCTGGCAGCCTTTGTACCTTTTTGCTGTAGGTGAGGGCTAAAATTGCTCCGACAAGTTCCACTGTGAAGAGAAGCAGGATCAGCACAAAGAACTGGAAAGAAAAAAAAGAGGCAGAGTTATGGGCAGAGCTGTGATAAGATCTTCCAGCAGAGCTAAGTCCAGTGCTGAAGTAGCCACCAGAGCTGGATCCCTCCTTCCGAAAGCTGCAACACCTTGTTGTCTTCTTTTTACCCCAAATTCTCTTCTTTAGCTGCTGACAGCCAATTCCCAACCACATGCTAACTACAGGGAGTTTTTATCCTCTTCCCATGACAAACTCCACCTGCAAACCTGTTCCCTTGTTGATAGTTACAGCTCCTTAAGAGTCTGCAAGTGGAATACCCGCCCTGCCCCTTCTGATCCAAGCAAGAGGTTAAATGTGAGATACGTTCTCCACTGGGGACGGAGGGGGTTTTCTCAAGATTATTTCATTCTGAATGCATAGGAAAGGTGGGTGAGGGGACAGTGGCCGGGGCTGAAGCCTTGATAAATGGAGCTATTTCTACCTCTTATTGCGTCAAGACTAAATAGTGACAAGCCAGGACACCTCAAACTCTTCCTCTACTCTTGTCCCCCCCCCCCGCTTCCCTTTTCAACCACTGCCCCTCTTCCTCTCCCATCACTGACACCTGTTCACTGTGAAGAGGTCATCCAGGCTCTCAAGGAAACGCCCTCCTTTCTGGACCACATCCCCTTCACCAACATCTCCCTCCTCCTTCCCGATTCGTAATCCGACGCCCAGATGCCCCGTGTCTTACCACCAAAACTACAGGCTGATGCAATATGGGGTGCGTGAAAAACGGGCGCCGTCCTAACGCGCGCCCATCCGCCTCTCCCGGGCGCGCGATGCAGTATGCTAATGAGCCGCTGCGTTAAACGGGAGGCGCTAGGGGAAGTTGTGCATCCCCAGCGCCTCCCCGGCATTGGGTGCCCGGGAGAAGTGGATGTGCGCGGCTTAGGAAAGCAGACGCTTAATTTTAAGAGCATCCGTTTTCCTAACCCAAGACTTTTGTTTTTTTAAATTATTTTTCCATGTTGCTTTCTGTGGTTCCTCCGACTTAATATTTCAACGAGATTAAGTATTTTCTGCTTTTCTATTCAACTTTTGGGCCTCCTCAAGACTTAATACAGCTCTGAGGCTGGCGTTAATTTTTGAGGGTTAAAACGTGCGTAATTTTTTACGTAGGGGATACTAGCTAATAGCCTCATCAACATGGCATTTACATGTGATGAGCGTTATTAGCTATGCGCTGGTTTGGATGCGCTGATCCCCTTATTGCATCAGGGGTTATGGCCGCCCATGCAAAACACACATCCAAGCGCGGGTTGACTGGTGCGCGAGCCTGAGCGCACGGTATTGCATCAGCCTGAGAGTGAGGCTGTTGTCTGACCCAGCCAGCCACCCTGTTGATGGTGATGTATGTTCCATGCAAAGAAGTCCAACCTTCTAGGAAGCCCAGCACAGCCGTCCCATCACTCTCTGCCCACTGGCTTGTATTTACCCCTCTGAATTTCCATTTGACTGAGTATACGCAAGACCCCTCCTTCAGTTCTTCTCCCTATTCCCCTGCAACGGCCCTTACCCCCGTGCTTTGTCTGTACCAAGCAGGTTTAAATTCTGTCACATTTCTGCTCATCACTTCCTTTGCCTGTAGGATATTCTGGCATCTACCATGCTAAAAATAGTATTCTTTCATATGTTTCTCTAACCTTCCACCCTGCAATTTCATATCTTGACTCCTTGTCCCTGAATTTCCTTTTCTAGCAACAATTTAGAAAATGTCACCTCCCTATATATAAATCAAATCAGTTCTTCAGCCCTTCCTGAATTCTTCCCAGTGATTTTTCTGGAAGCGCGTGGCTTCCTAATGTGTGCGTTACACTTTAGAGAGAGAGGTTTGTGGCTTTATGAGATGTGACCTTTGCAGAAGGGGTGTACCCTTATGTATATTTGTGTGGCCTCCAGGGGAGTTTGTGATGTTCTGCCATGTGTGCAACAGTTGGACAAGCCTGTGGCTCCAGGGGGTGGGAGGGCTTCTCTCCCAAGCATCTGAGGGGGCTTGAAGCAGGTGATAGCAGGGCTGCAAAACCCATGCCACCCACTGCAAGGTGGCACAAATGAGCTGCAGGGGCCTTTGGTAAGCCCACCAGATGAAGCTTAGGCACAAAGCAACCAGATGGCTTGGTCACCTTGTATGTGGGAGCCTCAAACTCTCAGGAGAGTCTCCCATGCAAACTAGAGATACCACAAAGTGAAGCTGGGGGCTTGTCTCTCTCTTCATAACCAATGATAACACCACAGTGGGACCTGAGGACCCCCCCTCCTTAGGTTCATTCATCCCTCAGTGCGCTCAACTTGGCCCCGTGGGGTTTTGCTGTTGGAAAGCTCTCATGAGAGACCTCTCTCGGAAGACTAAATGAGTCTCGTTCACCATTAATTATCATTTTATGCCGCCAAGAGCACTGGATTGTTGTGGCTTATAAATACTGTACAGGGCCTCTATCATAGCAAACTGGCTGGAAGACAATAGCAAGTACATCACCCTCAGGAGCCTCACTCACCACCATCAGCAGGATCTTGCTCTCTCGGATGGCTCCGAAGCAGCCAAGGAACCCCAGCAAGGCCAGAAAGACGCCGACAATGAGCAGGATGAAAGCGCCGGTGCTCAGGATGGGGTTGGAGGTGACGATGCTCTGAAATCCCTCAGGGTCTGCAACAACCCAAATCCCAACGCCAAGGAGACAGATGCCCCCCACCTAGGAGCAGGAAACGCTGTTACACTGAGCGCAGAGAGAGATGCGCAGGCGCCGGGGGTAACTTTCCAAATAAGGAAAGAGCGGAGCAGCCTCTGCCCTTCACCTCGACTTTCCCCGTATTAGGCTGGAAGTGCTTCATCTGGCCATTGGGGCACCCCCTCTGCTGGGATATGGGAACATATTTCCAGCGGGGGGGCTTGTAAGTGAAATCACAAGCCACCGCTAGGGCAATATGTTCCCATAATATTATTTCTTCATTTTATAGTTTTATTCGTTGCTGTTATATTCTGACTTCCATTCCTTCACAACTTCGACAACCAAAGTCAGTTTTTCCTGGAGTTTGGCAGCCAAATTTCAGAAAAATCAGCTGTCATCTAATTTTTTTGGGGAGACAGGTGAGGGAAGCCTATAACATCAGATAGGAATGTTTTAAAGGCTTTGGTTTCTGCTCATCCACTTCGGGAATCGTTTGCAGATTTTTAAATCAAATTTCCTCGCATCATTAATTTAGGGACGTCCCTCCATCCTTCCAGACCTGGAAGTGGGATTCCTCACTGAACCCTGCTTTAGACGAAAAAGTTACGCTTGGTAAGCAATTGAGGAAGTGTAGAGCACTCCCGAAACGGCATCACCCGGGTTTATAAAGCTTAAAGAGTAAGTTAGTCACAGGGGAAAAAAAAATGAAGTAAAAGAAATCAGATCACAATAAACATTGTAAACCAGCCTTTAAGCATTGGAAATGAGAAATTAAAAGGCTGTTAGCAAACAATTAGGACAGGCAGACAGAGAACGACCTGAGCAGCTCTTGAAAACTGTAGCTCAGTTTCCAGGTCTCAAGAAAGAGGTTTCCATTGATTCTTTGTCCTAAACAGCGGAAGATTTGGCAAATGATTTTAAACTATTTGGGCTGAGTTTTCTAAGGGTGGCAGGATCCTGGCATTAAGCGTAACGCTGAGGATGATTTGTGCACCCCTGGGATGGAGGGAGGGGACTTTCAGTCTCCTTCGCTGGAGATTGATGTTATTGGTAAAAGTCACTGGAAGTTATTCAAGCTGGAAGTGGAATTTGGAATGGAAATCATTTGTTCTTCTGAATTGGATCCAGTGCCAACAGAACGGTTAACAATTATTCCAGTTTGAAAGGTGGTGTAGTGCAGGTTCTCTTTAAGATTTCACAGATTCATCCGATCTTAAAGAAGGATGATTTCGCTTGGGTCCTATCGTCCGGTGACGAAGTTAATAGAAAAGTGGTAGGTTCTTAATTATCAGACTATGCTGAAAGAGTTAATGCGCTTCAACCCAGCCAACCAGGATCCAGGAAAGACTGTAGTTGGGAGGTAGCTTTAATAGCATTAACTAAGAAACAGGCCGATGCGATACAGGCGTGTGAAAAATGGACGCTCATGATTGAGTGCCCGCTGTCCTAACACGCGCCCATCCACCTCTCCCGGGCGCTCCGTTAAAAAGGAGGCGCTAGGGGAAACTGTGCATCCCTAGCGCCTCCTCTACATCGGGTGCACGGATTAGGGAAACCGACGCTCGTTAATTGAGCATCCGTCTTCCTAACCTGACCGCTGGCAAGAATTTTTTTTTTTTTACTTGTTTTTATCATCTTACTCCTTTCTTCGGTTCCTCTGACTTAATATCGCCAGGATATTAAGTCAGAGGAACTACAGAAAAGCAGTATTTTCTGCTTTTTTTTGTTAATTTTAGAGGCTCGTCAAGACTTAACGCCTGCTCTGGGGCAGGCGTTAATTTTTTGAGAGTACAAATGTGCGCATCAGACGCACATTTGTTTTTTACATAAGTGGGTAATAGCCTCATCAACATGAATTTACCTGCGATGAGCGCCATTAGCCTCGCATGTTTTGGATGTGCTCATCCCCTTATTGTGTCAGGGGTTATGGGTGCCTGTCCAAGCGCGGGATAACCAGGGCGCTAGCCTGAGCGCACGGTATTGCCTCGACCTGAAAGCGAGGCTGGATCTGGATAAAGGGCAGGATTGTCTTGGTGGTGTCGGGTGCCATGAGCTCAGCTTCTGACACAGCAGATCCTGAGTCCTTCTTGTTACAACTGAAAGAGCTTGGAATGACAGGGACAGTTCTCGGGGTGGGTTCAAGTCCCTCCTCATGCAACCGTTTTACCAAATTGGATGGGGTGAGGGAGTCTCAGAGTTAAAGCGAATGATTTGTGGAGCCCCTCAAGGGTCTGTCCCCCCCCCACTCCCATTGCTTTTTAATGTATTTTTTAGCACTGTAGCTGCCCCGACTCACACTTACGGCTTTTCTTGTTACCTGTGGGTTGAGAACACTCACATCCTATGCATCCTATGCTGACCCTGCGGCTGTAAAATCATGAAATTTAATTATTGATAAACTGTTTAATCATGAGCTGAAAATGCATCCCCATTTCGTTTACCAGCCACACTGCTGGTGATGAAGCAGCTCCTCCGATTTGTTGGACTTTATAGTGAGAGGAAGATCGCTGCGATTATTATTTCTACTGTTAAAACTCTCATGATGTTTCTGTGCAAAGTATTTTCTTTGTATTAATATTTTGAAGTATTAGAAATAAAGGAAAAAAAACAAAAAACAACCTAGCTCCTTCGATGGAGGGAACAGGCGTGGAGGAGGAACCGAGTTCTTAGCGCGATGATCTGTGAACCTGGGAAACCAGCGTTCAAATCCCGCTGCTGCCCCGTGGGCAAGTCGCTTTACCCTCTATTGCCTCAGGTACAGAACACAGATTGCGAGCCCTCTCTCTGCTGCATGTGTTTTTAATAATGAGGTACGCACGTGTACTCTACATTTTCCCACATGTACTATAAAGTCGGTGAGGTACGCGCGTACCGCCGAATCGTGGGACGCAAATGCACATCCCTAGCATACAGGGCAGGTTTGTCACCACAGAGAGAGCTGCGTCAGCCCTGAGCTCCCCAGCTCTGAGAGTTAAAAGGATACAGCGTCGGAGGCTTGGTACAGCAAGGTACCAAGCCTCCGACGCTGTATCCTACCTACCAGTGCTCCCAGCCCGCAGTGGCTCAGCCCAGCAAGTGAACGGAAAGTGACCCTCCCAGGTTGGCCTGAAAGTTTCCAGAAGCAGAAGATGGGGGATTCATTTCCCCCATCAGTCCCTCCAGGAATAAAGGACTCGTCTCCTAGTGGAGTAAAGCAGTCACCAGTGATCCTATGAGCCCTCTGCCTGTAGATGAAACCCCCAGCCAGCAGACCTAAAAGAGGGGGGAGATGAGGGTTGGGGAGCCAAGCCCAACATTTGTTTCAGAAAATGAATACTTACAAATATGAGCACGTTGAAGGCGAACATCAGATACTTCATACAGAGTAGGACGCCCATCCCATCACCTGTAAGAGAACAGAGCCAGCAGCTCAGAGTCTGCCTGCAGCCCTCCCTAGAGAGCTGTGCGCATGCCGCATGCTTTCTGCACGCGTGGCACGCGCGTTCCAGACAAAGAACATGCGTCGTCCTATGGGGAGAATAATTCAAGTTTCTGCTATTTTCTCTGGCTAGGATAATTCTGACACCTGCATAAATACGATCCCCGCAGTGGTAAAAGGTTCTTGTTGGTTTTCAGCATGCGCATGAAAAATTATGTTTTATGTTTTCCTTTTATTTTGTTCATTTCATTTCATTTTCCCAGCTGTAGAGCTTGTTTTTCCCATTCGTTTTAGTGCCAATGCACGTTATATTTTTACAATGCGCGCACCTTGGCAGAATTTGTAAGTAGCGCATTCTAAAACGTCCTAAACGACACAAACCATAATTTGCTCAATTTTTCTGTTGTTTCAAATGAGAAATGAAACAAAACAAGGAATATCGTTAGTATTTTTCATGTCGTTTTAAAATGGAGGCACATCCCAAGTACAAACACCTGTATGGTTTACTGAGCAAAGGCAACTGGGGCGCAAAATTCATCAAGGAGGCACTGAAGAAAAATGGAAGAAATTTAAAGAGATGTGACAAAGCTGCCTGGCAGCATGCGAGCAGCCACAGAAACCAAATGTAAGCAGGGGAAAGTAATTTCCCTGGGGATTTGTGTCATGCAAGAGAAATGGCAATTTGCAGAAGGCTTCAGAATGAAAGACTGGAAACCAGGACTGGCACAAGGGGCTGCTGATATCCTAGTCATTAGGGGAGAGATTGTCCTGGTATTCAGGATGCAATGCGTCTGATGGATGTTAATGGACCCCCTTGGGCATCTCATGGTCAAATCTGCCGCCAAAGCATCAAATTCTAACAGCTTTGGTGGAGGACTTTATGATAAATTGTCCGTGGTTGATGCTGTCTCTCGCTGCCTCAGTCTGCAGGTCTCTGGCCCCGAGAGACCCGTGGGACAGAAGCATCATCACTTTCTGCTCCCATTTGCTCGTTGCTAACCAGGCTGGGCTGCTACCCTGGGCTTGTGCTGGCCACTGGGGTAGCGCTGGTTTTAGCAGGTCAGCACAATGATGCCAGCTGACCAGGCGACCTGAAGGTCACTTGTGCCCGGTCACCTTGTCTGACTTACAATCCGGATCCGGAAGACTGACTGTGAACAGTGGATTTAGGTTTCTGCACCACTCTGGTTACACATTAAATCAAGGCCATCCCTGGCATCTGCCTCTTGCCATTGCAAACCAATGTCACATTAGAGTCAAAGTCATTGACGAGCCTGAACCTAATCATGAAATCAGATCCCCCCAGCCAGTTTGTTTACATTCTCCCTATGACTTTAAACCAGTGTTTTCGGATGATTAAGTACCTATGAGGCTTCAGTTACCTTCCTAACCAAGAATTGCAAATCAGTCCTTGGCATCCACTGCTAGAGATGTCTTCCTTTATCAGAAGCCCATCTGGCAGGAAATCCTTTATTGACAAAAGTGAGGAGAAGTCCAGACAGGTTGTTTTTTTCTTTCTGCTTTCAGCTCAATCAGAAGCAGCTTCCGCTCCCCATTTTTATATTCCCCCACCCAGCTCACTGAGCCCTGGTGCAGCAGTAAATGTTCTTGCCTGGAAGCGAGCCAGTGCCATTTTGGATTATGGCACCAGGGGGCAGTAATGTCTGGGGATTGCTCCTACCCCATTAGGTCCATCCTGGGGGCACAGGAGGGAGGAGTTCTGAGAGGACACAGGGGAGGAGATGGGGGTGGGTGTCAGTATAAGATGGTGGGGGAAGTTTTATGTGGGTGAGTGGAGGGGAGGGGGGGGGGGGGCAGGATTCCTCCAGGGAAGAATGCATTAATGTGCACAAAACTGTTTTCAACTCGTGTTAAAAAGAAATGGATCAAAATATTTTTTTCAAACAATACAAAATGATAAAAAGAAAAAGCAGAAAGAAAACAACACCCAAATTAAATGTAAAAAGGGAACACAGACCCTCCTACTGCCTTCCTGCCTGCTGCTGATATAAGAGGAAAATATTTATGACTTGCATCTCTGCGCCCAACCCCTGATCCCTCCAGTCCTAGAGGTGACAGGCTCTGTATCCCTGTGCCCCTCCCCTGAGCCCTCCAGTCCTAGAGGTGACAGGCTCTGTATCCCTGTGCCCCTCCCCTGAGCCCTCCAGTCCTAGAGGTGACAGGCTCTGTATCCCTGTGCCCATCCCTTGAGCCTTCCACTCTTAGAGGTGAAAGGCTCTGTATCCCTGTGCCCATCCCCAGAGCCCTCCAGTCCTAGAGGTGACAGGCTCTGTATCCCTGTGCCCATCATCTGAGGCCTCCAGTCCTAGAGGTGACAGGCTCTCTATCCCTGTGCCCATCCCCAGAGCCCTCCAGTCCTAGAGGTGACAGGCTCTGTATCTCTGCGCCCATCCCCAGAGCCCTCCAGTCCTAGAGGTGACAGGCTCTCTATCCCTGTGCCCATCCCCAGAGCCCTCCAGTCCTAGAGGTGACAGGCTCTGTATCTCTGCGCCCATCCCCAGAGCCCTCCAGTCCTAGAGGTGACAGGCTCTGTATCTCTGCGCCCATCCCCAGAGCCCTCCAGTCCTAGAGGTGACAGGCTCTCTATCCCTGTGCCCATCCCCAGAGCCCTCCAGTCCTAGAGGTGACAGGCTCTGCATCCCTGTGCCCATCATCTGAGGCCTCCAGTCCTAGAGGTGACAGGCTCTGTATCCCTGTGCCCCTCCCCTGATCCCTCCAGTCCTAGAGGTGACAGGCTCTGTATCCCTGTGCCCCTCCCCTGAGCCCTCCAGTCCTAGAGGTGACAGGCTCTGTATCCCTGTGCCCATCCCCTGAGCCCTCCACTCCTAGAGGTGACAGGCTCTGTATCCCTGTGCCCATCCCCAGAGCCCTCCAGTCCTAGAGGGGACAGGCTCTGTATCCCTGTGCCCATCCCCAGAGCCCTCCAGTCCTAGAGGGGACAGGCTCTGTATCCCTGAGCCCATCCCCTGAGTCCTCCAGTCCTAGAGGTGACAGGCTGTGGATCCCTGCGCTCATCCCCTGAGCCCTCCAGTCCTAGAGGTGACAGGCTCTGGATCCCTGTGCCCATCCCCTGATCTCTCCAGTCCTAGAGGTGACAGGCTCTGTATCCCTGAGCCCATCCCCTGAGTCCTCCAGTCCTAGAGGTGACAGGCTGTGGATCCCTGCGCTCATACCCTGAGCCCTCCAGTCCTAGAGGTGACAGGCTCTGGATCCCTGTGCCCATCCCCTGAGCCCTCCAGTCCTAGAGGTGACAGGATCTGTATCCCTGTGCCCATCCCCTGAGCCCTCCAGTCCTAGAGGGGACAGGTTCTGTATGCCTGTGCCCATCCCCTGAGCCCTCCAGTCCTAGAGGGGACAGGTTCTGTATGCCTGTGCCCATCCCCTGAGCCCTCCAGTCCTAGAGGGGACAGGCTCTGTATCCCTGTGCCCATCCCCAGAGCCCTCCAGTCCTAGAGGGGACAGGTTCTGTATGCCTGTGCCCGTCCCCAGAGCCCTCCAGTCCTAGAGGGGACAGGCTCTGTATCCCTGTGCCCATCCCCTGATCCCTCCAGTCCTAGAGGTGACAGGCTCTGTATCCCTGCGCCCATCCCCTGAGCCCTCCAGTCCTAGAGGTGACAGGCTCTGTACCCCTGCACCCATCCCCTGAGCCCTCCAGTCCTAGAGGTGACAGGCTCTGTATCCCTGTGCCCATCCCCTGAGCCCTCCAGTCCTAGAGGTGACAGGCTCTGGATCCCTGTGCCCATCCCCTGAGCCCTCCAGTCCTAGAGGTGACAGGCTCTGTACCCCTGCACCCATCCCCTGAGCCCTCCAGTCCTAGAGGTGACAGGCTCTGTATCCCTGTGCCCATCCCCTGAGCCCTCCAGTCCTAGAGGTGACAGGCTCTGGATCCCTGTGCCCATCCCCTGAGCCCTCCAGTCCTAGAGGTGACAGGCTCTGTATCCCTGTGCCCATCCCCTGAGCCCTCCAGTCCTAGAGGTGACAGGCTCTGTATCCCTGTGCCCATCCCCTGAGCCCTCCAGTCCTAGAGGGGACAGGTTCTGTATCCCTGTGCCCATCCCCTGATCCCTCCAGTCCTAGAGGGGACAGGTTCTGTATGCCTGTGCCCATCCCCTGAGCCCTCCAGTCCTAGAGGTGACAGGCTCTGTATCCCTGTGCCCATCCCCAGAGCCCTCCAGTCCTAGAGGGGACAGGTTCTGTATGCCTGTGCCCGTCCCCAGAGCCCTCCAGTCCTAGAGGGGACAGGCTCTGTATCCCTGTGCCCATCCCCTGATCCCTCCAGTCCTAGAGGTGACAGGCTCTGTATCCCTGTGCCCATCCCCTGAGCCCTCCAGTCCTAGAGGTGACAGGCTCTGTACCCCTGCACCCATCCCCTGAGCCCTCCAGTCCTAGAGGTGACAGGCTCTGTATCCCTGTGCCCATCCCCTGAGCCCTCCAGTCCTAGAGGTGACAGGCTCTGGATCCCTGTGCCCATCCCCTGAGCCCTCCAGTCCTAGAGGTGACAAGCTCTGTGTATCCCTGTGCCTGTCCTCTGAGCAGGACTGTCATCATGAAGTAGGTACAAGAAGCCAAAAATGCTTATCCACACTTAAGTTACTTCACTATGTCATTTAAACCTGCTCAAAAGCACATGCATGGCCCTTCAGAAATCAATGGAGAGTTAATGAAAAGTGTAATAAAATTTAAAGATGTTAACTTGATATTGTAAATTGATAGTTGGGGTCTGGGGAAAGGGTTATCCACCTGGCTAGGGTACATCATTCATCCTCAGGCTCAGATCACATTGGGCAAATGAGCAGCTGTCTCAGAGAAACCTGTTGTCACTTCTTGTCTCTTATGTACAGCATAGCCATGATAAATGTTATTAGGTAATGTAAGCAGCCAGGTCATATTTCCTCTCAGCCTCTTGAAGGAACCATTATCCATGCTGCATTCTGTCTCAATCCACCTCAAGGCTGGGACAAAGGATTTGCTTAGACTCCATGTTTCCTACAATGTTGATGAAACAGTAGAATCACGCACAGTCACATACTGTAAAACTGGCTACAAGTGCACAGGTTCTTTTCACCTTCCTCCGAGGCCGATGTACTTACCCATGGTATTTGCCACCATGTTTGAAAGGGGCTGCGTGACCTGTTTCCCCACCCCTCCCCCTATCTGCGCCCACACTAAGAACTCTTTGGTGGTTCTGGTGGTCCCTACCCTGATCCTGGAACCCCTCTTGGGCCCAAAAAATCATGGGGCTTGTTAAGTTCCACCCCCATTGTCCCTCCTAAATGATTTAAAGTGATACTCAGCCCCCTCTCTCCTCCCCTTAACCCCTCCTTTGTCATGCTGGCGCCATTTTGGAAAATGGTGCAGACGAGGAAGGAACAAATGGGCATCACTCCTGCCCCCAGCATAAACCTCCGCCCCCAACTATGGGGTAAGCCTGCAAATCCCTTTTTGCACGCTCATTTCTACATTGTAGCAGCTCAGTACTGAGCAATTTCAATAAATATTAATGCATAGCAAACTGTGGACTAATGCTACTAATTTTGGGTTTTTTTGTTTTGCAAAAAAACTGTTTTGCGAAACAACCAGGAGAAACAGAAAAATGTGTCGAGAGAAAAAGAGTGTATGGCCTATCCAATCTGCCCATCCACCCAACTAATTCAGCTTTGCGATTCCCATCATTCCCTCAGGCATCCCTTGTGTCTATCCCAGGCTTACTGCTTTTGTCTCTACCACTTTCACATGGAGGCTGTTCCGTGCATCCACCACCCTCTCTGTAAAGAAATATTTCCTGGGATTACTCCTGAGTCTGCCCCCTTTCAGGTTTGATGGCACTCTGGTCTTCTTCCAACCTAACCAACTACGACCCATCAAACTCTGGTCTTCTTCCAACCTAACCAACTACGAACCATCAAACACAAATCCGTCTTAGAAGGACAAAAGGGATAGAAAGTCGGATACATCTCCTGTTTCAGCTTTGTGTGAATTACTGAGCACGAAACCCTCATTCACTATAGACTCAGGGGCATATGTACATATTATGGACTACGACATGTTTACAAATTCACCTTAGAAGCCAAAGTTGTGGTCAATGAAATTTAATATCTTTAATTATGGATCTGATTCACCTTTGCCTCCCTAAGATGCTCCCAGTCAGTCACTGAACCACAACACAAGGTCTATTTTGGGGGGGCATATAAAGGGCAATAGTAACATAGTAGATGTTTTAATTCTACTTATGTTTCTTTTAATTCTATTGCATTTATTATGTGTCTTACGGTATTTTCCTTTGTTATTGTCTATTTTTTTGTTCTTGGCTGGCTGCGCTTTATTTTTCATTGCTTATATTGTTCCTTGCATTGAGTATCTTTTGACATAATCATGAATAAAAATGTTAATTAAATAAACTTCACAAAACACCACAGCTGGCTACAATTAAACAGCCTCTTTGGAATCTCACTGAACAAGTGCAGGTTATCTCCCAAACAAGGCGCAGCAGCCAACTTGTCATGAGCATCTTTCCTGCTACTTTTAGCCAAGCTAGACTTCTGGATCCTATGGCAATGGCAGACAATATTGAAGTGTCAAATAACTCATAGATATGACTAAATTCTTTGTCTGTTGATTATTGTTTTTGTGTTTGTTGACTGTTTTATGTTTTTTTCATATTATGAGTGTTTTAATCTGTTCACCGCATAGAACCTTGGATATTGTGGTTTACAAATAAATAAATAGAAAAAAAAAACCCATCGGCCCAGCCAGTCTGCCCTGTATTTCCTATCCACACTGATCAGGATATATCCCAGCTGTCAGCCTTAGTTGACCTTTTGTAGGTTATGGCTCTTTATCTGTCAGTTTTTGTTGTCTTTCTCGCTGGTTCGCTATCATCCTGGGTAGGTGAACAAACAGATTTTCATTCTTAATCCAACACCCAGCCCCTGTCCAGTCTCCCTCAGCCACCTCCATACCCCCTACCACAAAGTCCTACAACCAAGCTTTGCAATCATCTAAACAGCTACCAAAACTAGCGAAGCTGTTTCCCAAACATCTAATCTCCCAGGTCCCCATAGCCTTGCTGGATGATAGGAGGACACCACTAATCTGCGATGCTGACTTGGTTGGTTTCTGGGGTGTTGTAGCCTTCAGGTAGCAACCTCGCCACCCTAAGGTCTGCTGTGTCACTAGCTTGTATTTTCTTTATGTGCCCCATAATTTCTCATTATCACCTTGCTGGACTGTGCCTGGCCATCACCAGCCTGCCGGCACTGACCAAGTTGATGTCTGGAGAGTTGTAGCCTAGTGGTACCAACCAGGCTATTCTATGGCCTGCAGACTCGCTAGGCAGTTTTCCCTTTATCACCTTTCCCCTTTACTCTGATATCAAGAAATGAAAGTTTTGTTTTTTTTTAATACTACAGCCTCCTAACTGCATTCCAACCAATGTCTTCTAAATCCGTCCCAGCACCGGTCTCTACCCTCTCTCTTGTTTCCTTTGAATCTTCCTCTCTCCAGCTTTGTATCAGGATCTCTTTGTCCTTAAAATTCCTCTTCTATGGAAAATTTCCTGTTCCTGTGATTTATTGAAGCCTGTCAGTTACCGAATGTCCTTTGCTATAAATAAAGTGAGATTCCAATCAACAGATTAATAAAACCAAAAGTCAATGCCTTGTACCCTGCAGCACACAGACACTGAACACAAGTAAATACAATAGCACTGCTTAAACCTTATCTACAACGTGATCTGTGGCAAAACAAAACACAGAACTCCCAAGGCTCTCACAAGCTGGTTCTATGCATTTCTGCCAGCTTAGGCAGACATGGATCCAGAAAGCAACATCGCTTACCTGTAACAGACGTTCTCTGAAGGCAGGGGAATCACCAGCGACACTGATGGGTGGAGATATGTGGGTTTTGATGAATTTTTAACTGTCATAAAATGAGATATTTGGCTTGAGACAAATATATTCACCGACCCACGTGAAAAGATTTTCTGCGTCACATAGGCAAAGCCAGTATGGACGCTGCATTACTGCCCTCAACTGCAGCCATGCAGCTGCCTCCTAGGACTAATCAGAAGCATCTTTTCTGCACCGTCAGCAGCGCTCAGGAAAGGGGAACTCCCCCCTGGGCAGCTGCTGACACCTTGCAGCTTTGGTCATTTCAATGGCAGCGTATGTTACCTCCCAATATGGGTGAACAAAAAAAGCTGTAGCTTTTATGGCTGTATGGGGTAGCTAAGTTCTATCTTGAATAAGCTAAACATCCAAATGGACCCAGCACTGTTACATCTGAAGAAGGGGGTCTGAAAAGCTCATGTGGAACATTATGCTTTGATAATTCTTATCTTGAGCCAATAAAGGGTATTAAACATTACAGAGGACACTTAAAACATTCCTAGAGGTGCCCAGCTGTTGAATGTAATTTTTCAGAGTGAGGCAGAAGGAGCCTTTCAGCCTGAGACGTTCAATAATAGGTCTCCTCCTGTCCACTGTGAAGTCCTGCCACAAGCCCTGTGTCTCTGGAATTGTCAGGGCAAAATCGCTCCAGAGGTACATCTGACTAGTCCAGGACCGTGGTGAGGAGACTGCACAGCACGTGCATGTGTTTGCCATTAAGTCTTGTCGAGGAGGGTGGTTGGCACACAGTCCCAGGGCCGGTGCTTCCATTCGGCAAACTAGGTAGTCACCTAGAGCATCAAAGTTTTGGGGACGGCCTAATCCTGCCAGCACGAGGCCCAGAGGAGTGGCGTGCCAGAGTCGATACCAGCAAAGAGGGCAGCAATGTTCTGGAGCCACCGCCACCAACAGAAGGAAGCCCTGTGCTAGAGAGGGGCAAGCGCGACTGAAGGTTTGCATAGGCTGCCAAATACTTCTTGCACCGACCCTGCACAGCCTAAAGAATTATGGGACTTGTAGTCCTGCTTTTCCTGTTGAAAGAAGCCAGGATGATCACTGAAACAGAAACCTGGACTCCTGCGAAGACCCAGAGGCTCCTCACTGCTAATGTGAGTGAGCAGTTACCTATGTCAGTGAAAATACCAAGAACCTGGGCTGAAGTTATAACCAAAGATCATAAGGACCACTCCTCCTATTCTGTCAGCAAACTCTGTGGCAAGGTTTGTTCATGGGAACAATACTTTTAAAGAGCCACGCAGGCGGACATGTACGCACATATGCCAGCACGCACCACTGCATGCAGCCATTTTATACCATACGTGCATATATGCATTTGGTTAGAAAATAGGCAGTATGGGGCGGATTTTAAAAAGCATTTACATGCGTAAATCTGGGTTTTACGCATGTAAATGCACTTTACTCGAGTAAGTGGGCTTTTGAAAATTGCTACAATATATGCCATTGAATCGTCCATAGGATTTATTCGCATAAGTGCACTTTACGTGAGTAAATGGCTTTTGAAAATTGCTACAATAGTAGCTACATTTATGCGCGTAACTCCTTTGAAAATTACCCCCTATGAGTATACACGTGCAATTTTATAAGGATGCGCACATGTGCTTGCAAATGCTGCCCTATCGCACAAGTGGGGGATTTTGCTAGGCATGCACGCTGACGCAAATACCCATTTCCCCATTTCGTTCCCAGTTCACCCCGGTAAAGGACAGGACTCCCTAACCCCCCCCAGCTAGACAGCCTCCCTTTTACCCTATTAGCCCCAACCCTTCAAACCCCTCTGACTGGCACTGATTTTTTTTATTTCAAAACTTATGCGCCATCCGTAGCAGAAGTACAGTTATGAGGTGGGGGGACCCCGATGCTCGCTTGTGTGCGTAAAGACACGCACAGGCTTCATGTTACAGACCCAGAGTGCCCATGCCCTGCCCCCTTTTTTCCCTTTCCAATATGTAAGCGTACCAGGAGATACGCACGTACTCGGGCATGTCTTAAAATCCACGCGGATCTCCCGGCCTGGGCGCGGGAGGCTCTGAGAGAACATTTAAGTAGTGGGGGTGTTGGGTAGTTCCACAGAAGGGAACGACTGGAGCTCACCTTAGAACCCCCTCCGTTTGTGCCCTGCCCACTCGTGCAGTCACCCGGGGGAAATGCAGGACACGCAGGGCCAGGTTTAAAGATTGCTCAAAGGAAAAATAATGCCGCGAGGATCTTGCACGCACAATGACATTTAAAGTTCATCCACACGCAGAACTTTCTCCATAAAGAGACAACGGAGAAGCCAGACGTCAGCTGGGGTCTATGGCCCTGGCCAGCAATGAAACTGAGCCGCCGGTCCCTATCTGCCGTCAGATTCTAGGTTTCTAGAAAATGACTGTGCGGAAAAACACATTTCTACAAATCATGTACTTCTGTGCTTTTGAAACAGCGCGAGTCTTCCCGAAGGCATAAATTTGGCGCTAGACAAAAAGGGCCAGATTTTCAAAAGCATTTACTCGAGCAAAACTGGTTTTTGCTCGAGTAAATACACTTTACTCAAGTAAGTGGGCTTTTCAAAATTGCTACAATATTTGCCATTGAATTGTCCATAGGATTTACTCAAGTAAGTGCACTTTACTCGAGTAAATAGCTTTTGAAAATTGCTACGATAGTATGTCACATTTACATGCGTAACTCCTTTGAAAATGACCCCCAAAGTGTGAGCGGAAATACTGACGCGATCCGGCGCGCACCAAGGTGTCCCCCCCCCCCGCTGTGGATGCTGTGTAAGCTGAAATTTAAAGACAACTAGGCAAATCTGCAGGATTTTAAGGGTTGGGTCAGTGCTAACTAGGGGAGATGAGGGGTATCTAACCAGGGGGTTGGAGGACCTATCTCTTAACTGGGCAAACTGGGGACGGACTTGAAAAATTGGGAATGGCGTCAGCACGTGCCTCTTTTAAATTTCCCCCGAATTACCTTGTAGAAGCAGGATTTGCGCTCACAAACTTAAAATATGGCACGTATGTGCACACAAGCGCGTGTAGGTTAGAAAATGACAGTGTAGCTGGGCGCGGGCCGACGTAGGCGCGCACGTGCGCCGGTTTGAAAGTTACTGCTCCTGCCTGGAGATTTACGCTCGTGCTTTTTCAAAATAGAAAGTGAGCATGTAAATCCTTTCCCTGCCCCCCTCTCCCAACCCCCAGAGCGCGTCTTCCTTCTGCGGACGAAAGTGCACGCAAAAGCGGGTTTTGAGTGTACTCTTACCTGCAGAACCTGCGGGTTGATTTTCATACAGGGCTTAATGTGCATTAAATACTTTGAAAACCAAGCCCTAAAAGTGGATTTTCTTCTCCAACTGGAACATTTTGAACAAGAGGATTTTTTTTTTTTTTAGGGAAGTGGGAGGAAGGAAGTAGTTAGAGAAGATTTAGACCAATAGTTTAGTTATCCCCAGCTGACATCTCTTAAAGTATTCCACGTGCCCACCACACGGTGCTCCAAATGTCCATAGGGAAAAAAACAACGTAATACATAGCGCCAGTATCCTGCACTTACCCTGCGAGGACTCAGCACCCGTGTGCCTGGCCTTGCCCCTCAGCACATTTGCAGCTCAGATCCGGACCCGAGTTACAGAGACTGCAAGAGCAAAAGCCCACGGCAGGCAGGGGCTGCCAGGCCCACGTTGGGCAGCCACTCCTTTAGGGGCACTAATAATTTATAAGGAACTAGATATGCCCAGATGTCAGGAGAATGGAGGCAGCCAGGTAATCAGCCCTTGGCCCTGTAACAGACTCCATCAGAAGCAATTACATTGTGGTTTGGGGGGGGTGTACTTAACCCAGAACAGGAATCTGATCCGAGTCCCAGCAAAGCCAGCGTGCTCCGGCATCAATTATTCCTAGGGTCCCTGCCTGCCTTTTTACAGCTTCTCTTGTAAATAACAGGTGTGACTGCTGTCCAGCAGGGAACTTGACCCCTGGGGGGGAAATCCCTCATGAATGCTTAAAGGCTGCCTGAGTCATTGTTCAGTGCTTTGCTGTGGAGACTGGAGAGCTCCGTCCCAGGCCATAGCCCCACTGGTGCAGCATCCATAGACCATGGAAATCTGCACCTTTACTGCAGGAAGGCAAAGAGGAAGTGTGTGTACCTGCAGCCAAAGCTTTGCGGGATTCTGGGGGATCTCTGGCTCTCCTTTTGGCCATGCAGTCTTCCCCATAGGCGCAACTGCCTGCTCCAAGGGGGCGGGTGGGCCACGTTACCTCTTTCGGGCCGATACAGTAAAGCCCGCTCTCCCGGCGCGCGCACAGGCCACTCTCCTGTGCGCGCGATTCACTATTCAAATTAGGCCCGGCGGTAAAAAACCAGGCAAAAGGAGGTGCTGGGGACACTAGCGTATCCCTAGCGCCTCCTTTTGGCCTGGAGCGGCGGCTGTCAGCGGGTTTGACAGCCGACGCTCAATTTTGCCGGCGTCGGTTCTCGAGCCCGCTGACAGCCACGGGCTCGGAAACCGGACGCCGGCAAAATTGAGCATCCGGTTTTCGACCCGACAGCCGCCAGCCGACTTCACTTTTTTTTTTTTTTACTTTTGGTAACTTTCGGGACATTAAGTCGGAGGGTGCACAGAAAAGTAGTTTGGGTCGGCGCTAATTTCTGAAAGCAAAATGTGCGGCTTGGTTGCACATTTTGTTTTCTGAATCGCACGGGAATACCTAATAGCGCCCGCAACATGCATATGCATGTTGCGGGCGCTATTAGGTTCGAGGGGTTTGACGCACGTTTTCGGCCCCTTACTGAATAAGGGGTAACGCTAGCGCGTCGAAAACGCGCGTCCAGTAGAGGGTTAACAGTGCGCTCCGTCGGAGCGCACTGTACTGTATCGGCCCGCTTGTTAGTGTGGGTGTGCCCCTTGGGCTTGGAGAGGTTGGGAAACCCTGGTCTAATTGATCTCATAGTTTCCTGCTCCTCCACTCATGTCCACGAGGGGGCAGACTGCTGCTGCTTCCGCCTGCACAAGCAGAGCCTGAGAACCCAAGCCCGTGCACTGCGCGGTGCCTCCCTCCTGCAGGCGAGGCTGCCCGTCCGGATCCCCCCTCGACATCAGAGACTGTGAGGGTGGGTGGGAATGAGGGCCCCTGTTGGGGGAAAAGGCTACAAAGGGAACATATCCTCCGTGCACACTCTACAGAAATGCACCCGATTTAATGTCTCACCAGCCGCCACTGGTTAGAGCAATAGGAAAGATATGTTAAGGATCCATTTATTAAGGATCTGGCAAAATGAGGAGTTTAAAGGCCAGTTTTGCCCGTCTTGAAGTGGCAGACCTCTTTCCCCAGGCTTCCTGCACTATCAGGAAAGGGAAACGTTCCACAGAAAAAAAAACAAGGTTTTGCCGGCAAGCTTTGGGTCTGTGCTATTTTCTCCCAGAAGTGACAGGAGAATGAATTCTGGACCAAGAGATGAGCAGCTGCAGAATTGGGCACAGCACAGCTACTTGCAAGCTTTTTTTTTTATTTTGGGGGTGGGATGGGTCGGAGTTTCTTCTAATTTTACTCCATCCTAAATCTATTTAGTGGCTGAGGGATGGGTGGCGAGGCAAATCCAGGCTGACCCTAACCATGGAGTCTAAAGTCAATGGGGCTAAATCAATAATCCATGCATAAAAACGTGCGTCCAAAATGGGCGCCCGTTTTCTTTTAAATGCATGCATAGCCACATCTCTCAGGCGCCGATGCAGTACGGTAGTGAGGTGCCACGCTAAAAAGGACACGCTAGGGATCAATTGTGTGTCCCTAGTGCATTCTTGGCATTGGGCACCCAGGAGATGTGGCTGTGTGCACAGCCACGGGTTAGGAAAACGGACGCTGGTAAACTGAGCGTCCTTTTTCTAACCTGATCACCGTCAAGACTCCCCCCCCCCCCCCCCCATGGTGCTGCTTTCTGTGGTTTCCTTCTACTTAGTGTTGCGACAATATTAAATGTAGAAGGAAGCACAGAAAGCAGAACGTTTATGGTTTTTAGTGAACCCTTGACGCAGGGCAGGCAGAAAGTTAAATTTGCCATGTTTCAAAGTGTGCATCCAGCGGCGGACTCGCGATGTCGGACCGGCCCGGGTATTCGCCGCCCAGGACACGTCACGTGGTCTGCCGAGCGGGGCTCTGTCACGGCCGCGCACGGCAGACCACGTGACTGGAGCGACCGGCCCACCGGGGGATGCCCGATCCCCCGGTGGGCCGATCCGCCCCTGTGTGCATCGGGCAGATGGCAATTTTCTGCATGGGGAGTAATAGCTAACAGCCTCATCTACCCAGCACTTACATGTGATGAGCACTATTAGCTCCACGCGGGTCTGGACGCGCTCATCCCCTTACTGCATCGGGCGTTAGCCTAGCACGTCCAAAACGCGCGTCCAATCGCTGGTTAAGCTGTGCGCTAGCCTGAGCACGCGATATTGCATCGGCCCCGTAGAGTCTGGATTACACTACAGAAGCCTTTTTCGAATGAGCAGCAATGTCTGACGAGCGCCCTGCTTTCCATCTGCTTGTCCGCTCCTGTGAGGCTCCAGACTGCATTAGAGGTCTTTTCCTATTAGCAGCGAAGTCTTAATTTCCTCAGAACTGGAAGAGTGAGTCTCTATTACAGGAAGCACCGAATTACGCATTCTGTTGCTTCCTGAACATTGTGTGACTTCTGAAAGGTGGGGAGGAGCTGGATGGATTATTCTGTGCAAGATGTGCCAGCATGAAAGATACTGCACATGAGCTCCCTAGTCCACCCAGATGTTGTGTCTTCTTTGACGTCCCAAGAAAGGACCCGTGGGACCTTAAAAACTCAGGTGCAGCAAGGTCTTTCGATGTTTCCAACGACCTGCTGGGAGCCTCGTTTTCTCCAGACCCAACAGGGCAACTGGAACTGCCTCCCATGGGTCTTGTGCGCTGTGGCAAGTCCCACCTGTGGCATGGTCAGGCTGCACCTCCAGGGCCTTGTCCACTTCCTTTCTTCCAAGCCAAAAACCCACCCATTTCTACGCAAGAGAAGCGTTTATTCTGAATAAAGTCCTGAGGAAGCGGAAGTATATAAGGTGACAGCTTTTTATTGGACTAGTGTTATCACCTTATACATTTTTTTTTATTTTATTCCCATAACATTTTTAGCCTTTCCCAAGTCCACGTAGATGGTGCCAGCCCTTAAGGATGGCTCACTGGTGGGTCACGAGCCACGCACGGGCTGCCAGTGGTCTGCCCCACCTCCTGAGCTGGAGGAGGTGAACCTGTGTGACCCCGTGGAGGTAGGAGAGGGGCAGAGGGGGGTATGGTAGGGTGGGAGAGCAGACACCTCTCCTCCCCAGAGGGTGGCACTGAAGAGTCTGCAAAGGGTTAGATACGTTATTTGCCGTCTGGGGAACATTAAAGAATATTATTATCCAGGATGTTTGCAGCTGTGGTTTTCTGGCGTGGACTCTGCAGCATGAGCACAGCTTTGTCAAAGAAAACGATTTTTTTTTAAGTGAATGCAAGCATTACACCTTGTCAAATATTTCAGAACAAACCTAAGCTGCTATAGTACTTAGTAAATACTGGTTTTGCTTTTAATTGTGCTGATACCACTACAGTTATTTTATTATTCATTTATTTAAAATACTTAGCTGAACAGAAGCACTGAATAACAGGATTCCCCTCAGTCCCTCAATGTTACTCCCGGTCTTCATCCTGCCCTTTGCATTTAAGCTTCCTGCAAAGATGCCTGTGACTTATCTGAGTATTTTTTTTTTACAGTAAGCAGCGGGGGAGAAACGGGGGCTAAAGTGAGGCATGGGAGTGGGAGGGCAAAGGCAAACCAAACTGACATTCTCATACGTCACCCCCAGCATGGATTCAAATTGGCCATAAAATTCATAATCAGTATAGGAGCCGAAGACCTTCTGTGCAATTTTAAACCTCCCCAGCCAGTTTCCACCACCCAGTAAAACTACCCTTAAAATGATTTGCTATGGAAGCAAAGCCTGGAGTCTGTAGAGGAAGGGACAAATCTCAATATAAGCCCTGCACTTCCGATTATTCCCCCACCAATGGACCTGGGACGTTTCCCTTTACAACTCAATACAAAAAAATATATATATATTCAAATTCTGGTGACACCTCAGTAACAGTCATACAAACACCTTCCACTGCCAGACACTGCCACACCAAAACACCCTAACTTCCAGAACTCAAAAAGCACCCTCTAACTATGAAAAGACAACACTGCAGATAGTGCTACAGGCCTAGAACACCTATACACCTCCTGCTGTAAAAACAGAGCAAGCCAGACTGCTGCAGATCCCTCCACAGAAAATGGATGGATTTGTGGCTCTGATTAATTCCCATCGATGCGCTTAGGAAAATCAGAACTACAGATTCATACAGTACATGCAAGCAGGACAAAAGCAGGACTGGATCAGCCTGTTCGCTTGACGTGGGGTGAGATGACAGTCCTGCAGTGACAGCTGTGTGCCCAGCACTGAGCTGGACGCCTTTAACACGGCCCCTGAATCTGAATGGCTGTTTCTCTGAGCAGGACAGGGTGGGTGTGCCCGTGTCTGGGTAGAGCTGAGCTCTCAGCCCTGCCCTGGCTGACCGACACAGCAGGACGGAGTACCCAGAGTCAGGACGGCACAGTGCCCTGCAATACCATAAACGGCGATGGGTTACCCAGGGGTAAGCTGCGCTCGCCACCGAACGCTATTGACACAGTTTTCGAAAGAAATGTATGATTCTGTCTTTCTGCGATGCAACCAAGATTTACTCCAGGATGTAGTCCAGCTTCCCTCTCCTGGTAGAGGAAGGGATCTGAGCAGTCCGGAATTCCTGGCATTCCTTAGCCTGATAGAGGACTTTTCTATATTAATCTAATTGGGTAATTGTCTCTGAACAGAGAGAGAGAGAAATGCACTCACTCATAGCATTCAGACTGTGGACCATGCCAAGCGCCAGCCTCCTCCCATGCTGAGCGAGCTCTGTTTTCATAGACCCCCCCCCCCGAAACGTGGTAAGAGGACAGTCCTTTGCAATGTGCGACCTTGTCTGATTCTCACCACTGCTATCTAAAAGGTTCGTCCAAAAGCCTTAGCAGTGAGGGCTGGGAGCACATAGTCCTTGGTCTGTTCTGAATCTGTTCGGAGGGTCGGCTCGTGCCACGGTAAATCAAACCCATTGGGGCGAGTGAGATGAATGACAAGGGACATGTACGTCACATGGCTCCTTCTGCTGGTGCTGTCAGTCACATGCTATATCTGGCGCTGCTCCTGGGGGCATGTGTTAAATGCACTGTCTGTCGTTGATGCCACAGGTGTCACTCCCTGTTACCCAGGTCAGATCCCTATTATTCAGGGGTGGCTCGGTATTTCGGAGGGTGACAATCCCTGAATACAAGGGTGGCCCTGCCATGCAGTATCTGTGTATGGGGAGTGCTGAGAGCTCTGAGTGAAGTTTTAGGAGGTCTCTTACTGTAGCTTTTCCAGCTGGGTGTATGGGTGTGTGTGTGCGTTTGTGGATGTTTAGATTCCTTTATGCATGTATGTATATATATATATTTTTTATTTTTCCTAATGTTATTCCTGAATCTACTCTCCGGAAACCTCATATTGTGATTACTTATTTAGAACATCCTTTCCAGTGAAAAAAGCTTTTCTCTTCTGCATTAGATATTTGAATGTTTCTATCAGGTCTCCTCCTCTCCTTTCAGCCTAACCAACTAAAACAAAATGTATAAATGTGAAGATTTAATTCCCATACATTTCCTGCTCTGCCCCTGTCATTTCAGTCCACAAGGGTGCTGGTGGCAGTGGGCGCTGCGGTCCTGACTGCTGTGGGTTTTGTTGTCGGAAGCTACCTGGTGAGGAGGAGAAGGAAGCCCTTGGTGACGCTGAAGGACCCCAGTGAGAAGTATCTGCTATGCCTTGTTGATAAGACAGTAAGTGCTGGGCACTGCCGGCCGGGTGTGGCGTGGGATGCTCTCAGGTGGACGCGGTGCCAGCTGGGCATTGCTTAGGACCCTTAAGCAGCTCGAGGAGTCTCCAGGTTACGGCTGGGAGCCACATACAGCACAGTGACTGTAGTCCACAGCGCCTTGGCTTCTGTAAAATAATAAGATAATAAGGAAAGTGTAAGGGACCCCACATCTCATCTCTTCTCCCAATAAAGAATTCCAGAAAGAAAACTCACCCTACCACCCCGTTTAGTCAACAATGTCAACTCTCCTGGGCCTTGGAGTTATTCAGGCCTCTGTTTTATTATTTAAGGTTTCACAGTGGTCAGGAATGAAAGGTGTGCATCTTTTTATCCTGGCAACATTTCCCTTCCTCCCAAATCTCCTGCTCTGAGCTTCTTTTGGCTTGATTTACTAAGCTTTTATCCCACAGCCACAGTAAATCAAGCACTTTTTTCTTCTATTTGTGCTTTAAAGGTGCTAAAGTTGTTTTAGTGTCTTTTGCCGATGACAATCAGCACAGCAGCAACATAGTAGACTTAGAATCAATATGGTGGGATGACTACATAACAAGAACAATCAAAAGCCTCAAAACAAGGCAAGATCCTAGTCAGCTCGACTTCAGATTGGTAAATGGAGACCTCCCACGTGATATTTTTTTTTTTCTGAAGCTGCTAACAAAATGACATCAGGCCTGCTCGGGGTATATTTGGTGCTGTTCCTTGGAGGCCTGGCCCCTGTGCATAATATTTTACAAACCTTCAAATCTACAAATCCAAGGCTAGGCTTCCTCTTCTCCATTATTACGTTCTCTAAGTGCTTTGTAAAATGAACACTGGGAACTCCTCGGGGAAGTTCCCCTTTGAACATTGGCAGGCAGCACCATGGTTCATCTCGCCTCTAAGACGATCCCCTTTCCTTTGCAGGCTGGTAACCCACGCTAGTGCCAGCCCCTCAGTCCCGCAGACAACAGCCAGAAATGTTCAGAGCTTTGTAACACGAGATGCCTGGCGGAGCACAGAAGTACTTACATCAGCAGAGTTAATACCTCACAAAGGTTATGACAGCACCAGTGATGTCATCCAACACAACAATGGCCACACCACCTGCAGCAGCCATAAAAACTGATTTGTCTGTCAGATTTCATCAGTGGGCGGCCACGAGACCATTAAATCCAGAGAGGCTACTGCTGCTGTCCGTGCCTCCGTCCCGTGCATTAATAGGTCCGCATAGTCGCATATTTCCTCCATTTGTCTGGTGTTCTGTGGCCTGGCTCTCACACCTGAGCTGGCAGCCAAGATGGAACCCGCTCACTGCCATTTGTGATGGAGGGTTCCCAAACCGAGAGGCCCTGGACCTGCCCTCAAGGCCACCGGCGGCTTTATCCCTGACCGGTGCCTCTATAACCCCTCCCCTTCAGTGAGAATCCTCAGCAGGGAGCTGCAGATTGTGCTTACCTTCAGGGGTCGCTGTTGAATAATGACCGCAGCCCCCTCTGTTTGGGTGTTCTGACCGCTGCCCCCCCCCCCCCCCCCCAAAAAAAATCCTCTGGCCTCTTACCGCCCCATGAGAATCCTGGTCTGGGAATGGAACCCGAGTGCCTCTGAGCTGTTTGTCCTGGCCCCTCCGTTAAGAGCTTTAATAAACATTTAGTACATCTTTCATTGGTTCATTGTTCATCTTTTCATTGGTTCATTGGTTCATTGTTCATTGGTTGATTGTTATTGTTCTATGTAAAAAACCCCGGTCTAACCTCCCAGACCAGGGCAACCTTTTTGTTACATGTAAACCAGATTGATTTGTATTGCATACAGGAATTCCGGTATATAAAAATTAAAAATAAAATAAATAAATAATATAATAAATATCTTTTGTGCTGGGTTCGTTGTGTGGTTGACTTGAGCTAAGAAGGAGTAAACTTCAAACTATAAACTGAATGCACTGTAAGGACAAATGATGTGAGTACAGTACAGCGTATTCATCCGATGTTCAGCAAATTCTGTGCTTACAGCCAGCATATCCCTATGTACACAACTTAGCACAGCAATGAGATAAAGAAATACTGAGATGTGTGTACAGTGCCAGGCTGCACGTACAGTGCTGTGTGCAGTGCTGTGCTATGTACACAACTCAGCACTGCAATGAAATAAAGAAATACTGAGATGCGTGTACAGTGTCAGGTTGCACGTACAGTGCTGTGTGCAGTGCTGTGCTATGTACACAACTCAGCACTGCAATAAAATAAAGAAATAAATATTGAGATGTGTGTACAGTGTCAGGCTGCATGTACAGTGCTGTGTGCAGTGCTGTGCTATGTACACAACCCAGCACTGCAATGAGATAAAGAAATACTGAGATATGCGTACAGTGCCAGGCTGCATGTACAGTGCTGTGTACAGTGCTGTGCTATGTACACAAACTTAGCACTGCAATGAAATAAATAAATATTGAGATATGTGTACAGTGCCAGGCTGCATGTACAGAGATGTGTAGAGTGCTGTGCTCTGAGTGGTTAGGCTGCATGTCCAGTGCTGGGTTGGGTGTACAGCACTGTGCTGTATGTACAGGTCCAGGCTGCATGTACTATGCTGTGCTATATGTACAGGTTCGGGTTGTGTGTACAGTGCTGTGCTATGTGTACAGGTCTGGGCTGTGTGTACAGGGCTGTGCTATGGGCACAGTTTTAGGCTGCATATCCAGTGCTGGTTTGGATGTACAGTGCTGTGCTATGTGTACAGGTCCGGGCTGCGTGTACCGTGCTGTGCTATGTGTACAGGTCCGGGCTGCGTGTACAATGCTGTGCTATATTCACTCTGTGCAGCCCACATTCAAATCCTTATTTTCCTTAATTTAGCAGGTGAGTGCCAACACCCGAAGGTTTCGCTTTGCCCTCCCTTCACCAGACCATGTCTTGGGGCTTCCTGTCGGTGAGATTACTTCACAAATTCAACTTTATGTATTTATTTATTTCTTTTTACAGAGAATGGCAGCTGGGAATGGCATGTAGCACCTTTCATCCAAATAGGCTCTTAAAGTGCTTTTTCATTCATCACAGACATGCAGCCACCTCTGGGATGGATGGCTTGGCAGCATGTTGCTTGAGTTCATGTTGCATGAACGCTTCCAAAGGAGAGAAGAAGCCGTGCTGTTGTTACATTTGCTCACTGGTGGGCAAACGAAGGGAGTTAAGGGAGGAGCAGAGAGGATCTCAGTTATCTTCATAGGGTCAGGCTCCTCGCTATCCTGCCCCACCTTGCTTCCCTATGAGCTGCCGCCTTTGACATGGAAGCCTTCCAGTAATTCAGTGGAGTCAGTCCCTTTACTGATGCAAATCATTTTCAAACACACGTCGCAAGAGGCATGCACTAATTATTTATTTATCTATCTATACTTGATTACCTGCATTTCCTTTTAGGACTCAAAGCAGGGGTACAATAAATATTAGCAAGAAACAATAGCACTTCAAATAAATGCAATTCATAATAACAACCAATAAAACCAATCACAATAAAAACGAAATATGCATCAAATGTGTTGTAACTGTACAGTAAAGGCTGCAGAGCAGTAAAGACTTAGAAGAACACACAGTCATGGTCTCTAGAGACCGAAGGAGCCTAACAAGTTGTAGTGTGGGGTTCTGCATTATTCTGTGAGCCAGGGGGGCTAGTGTGAGGTTTCCTGTGAGCTGCATCATGGGGCAGTGTAGGATTCTGCGAGAGCTGCACCAGGGGGGACAGTGTGAGGTACTGGGTATGTTGCAAGCTGTCAACCTATTGGCATTTCTCTACAGGGAAGCATGTCTACCTCTCTGCCAGAATTGATGGGAGCCTCGTGGTCAGACCATACACACCCATCTCCAGTGACGAGGACAAAGGGTACGTGGATCTTGTCATCAAGGTATTCGATGTTATTCATAATCAGTGCTTTACAGTCATGATGTGAAGCCAAGTAAAATGCTAATGCAATCCACCACTCCACTGGGAGCAGCATAGGATCCTCGACAAGGAAGCTAAGTACTGAGCTGGAATCTGAAGGGAAGTGGACATAATAGGAGGTAATTACAGAAAAGCAAATTTCTGCTCCTTCCTTCATCTGGGTCCGGAACAACAGGGCTGCTAGCAGCGGGGGCCGAATTATACGGTGGGACAAGACTTAGGAGAGCGGAGGGAACAAGTAGCACAACGAATAGAAAGAAAACCAGAGAGGTTGGTCAAAAGTCCAGTTTGAGGAAAGAGAATGAATCTGTAGGCAGATGGAGAATTTTGAAAGAATAGAGTCTTGGGCTTCCTAAGAAGGGCAGAGAATGATAGAGACTTGAGGTTTCAACAGGAGAAGATCGAGGATAGAGATGTGGCCTTCACCGTGTGCAGTGCCTTTGGCCACCGCAGCTGCTGGGCAGTGTCTGTCAGTATACTACTGTGGTGTATGTTTTTCCCAGGTACCTGATCCATCTTTCCTGCCATATTATATACTCTGGAGCAGAAAGATACAGGCACACAAGCTCCTACTGGATTAGCAGACACAGTTTTCTCTCGTTTTGAAGGACATATGGGCCGATACAGTAAAAATCACGGGAGAGCGGGCAAGCGCCTGCTCTCTCGGCGCGCACACAGGCCACTCTCCTGTGCGCGCGATATAGTAAATTAATTTAAATTAGGGTCCGCGGCAAAAAAGAGGCGCTAGGGACACTAGCGCGTCCCTAGTGCCTCTTTTCGGACAGGAGCGGCAGCTGTCAGCGGGTTTGTCAGCCGACGCTCAATTTTGCTGGCATCGGTTCTCGAGCCCGCTGACAGCCACGGGTTCGGAAACCGGACGCCGGCAAAATTGAGCGTCCGGTTTTCAACCCGCGAGCCGCTGGCCCATTTAAATTTTTTTTTTTTTAAATGTTTTACTTTTTTTTACTTTTGGGGCCTCTGACTTAATATCGCCATGATATTAAGTCGGAGGGTGCACAGAAAAGCAGATTTTTACTGCTTTTCTGTGCACTTCCCCGGCGCCGGCAGAAATTAACGCCTACCTTTGGGTAAGCGCTAATTTCTTAAAGTAAAATGTGTAGCTTGGCTGCACATTTTACTTACTGTATCGCGCGGGAATACCTAATAGGGCCATCAAAATGTATTTGCATGTTGCAGGTGCTATTAGGTTCGGGGGGGGGGTTGGACGCGCATTTTCGACAGGCTATTACCCCTTCCTGAATAAGGGGTAAAGCTAGCGCGTTGAAAACGCGCGTCCAATCGCGGGTTAACAGGGTGCTCAGCTGGACTGCACTGTACTGTATCGGCCTGCATGTTAGTGCATCTGGACTTGCCTGATGTACTCTGCATGCCTGTTTGAGGAGGGGTTGTTTTTTTTTCCTAGTTGCTACATTACAGCAGATCTGGGGAATGCACAAAGTCCAGTCACTGCTGACACCGTATATTGGGTTGAGCTGCAGTCTTTGATCCCTGGCTGAGGGCTGAAGGGATATAAAAGTAAGAAAAGAATCCCTGGGTGGTTGAGAAGGAAGGCTCCTGGTGGTGGATTCCAGCTCCGGATCCAACTAAGCTGAAGGCCCAAACGAGCAGGCAGAAACTGCCCCCTCCCACATCCCAGAGGATTTGACCATTCTTTTCCACATGATGACATCACTAACATTACGGACCTCTATGTAACACCACTGCAGTCCTCCTATAATGCTCTAGGGCTCGCTTCATCAGAAAAATAATGGTCTAACCCTAAAAGTAGTTCTACAGATGCAGAGGGCTGATATCTCTCTCTCTCTTTCTCTGACTGTGAAATATTAATCTTGAAGAGGATTCTTATTTTTTAATTTAAAAACATCACAGTCATGCTTACAACTGATACTTGTCTTGGAAGTCACTGGCACCTATTGCTTCTGCCATGTCTGTCTGTCTATGCTTCCGTGTGCATGTGTCGGGGGCCCTCTCCATGGATTGGTCAGAAGTTTGACGGACGGGCCTCTTACTGAGGTTCCAGGACACCTCTCAAACTCCATTCAGCTCCGTCCATGGAAAGAGCCTCCGGCAGAATGTGCTGGGAGAGCGGGACCAGGAGTGCAAAGGAGCCACGGTGCCACAGTCCAGGCTTGCATTTTCTCAGCTTGTTTCTTTCTTTCTCATTTGCCTCTCCACCGTCCCCTGCAAGATCTATTTTAAAGGCACGCATCCAAAGTTTCCTGACGGAGGAAAAATGAGCCAGTATCTGGAGAATTTGGCGATTGGAGACATGATCGAGTTCCGAGGTCCTGGCGGGTTGCTGGTTTATCAGGGAAAAGGTAACGTGTGGACAACTTGCAGGGGACAGGAAAACCATTCTGTAACTGTAGAGCCTCCTATGGCACCTTATAGAGCAACCAATTTATTGAGGCAAGAGCTTCCGAGGACAGAGTCCACTTCGTACAGCCTCCTGTATCGGTACTTTCAGGGATACTCTGGTGCTTTGATTTTCTTTGTTAAATAACTCTAATCAATAACATTGCTCCTGCTTGCCCCTCTCTTTCCTCAGCAGTAATTGTATCTCTGTTTATTGCCCCTGCATGCCCCACTCTCTGTCTTGCACTCAAACATACAGCATGTGACTGCTGGAAGGGGATGTTTTGGGGAGAGGTGTTGGCTTAGTCTGTGCTCGGCAAAGCTACGCACCTTCCTCATCTCCTGCTTCCACAATCCCTGGATAGGTCTGGGACCATTCGCTTGCCCTCCTCTTCCCGCTGTCAGCAGCGCTTCTCTGTTCTCTCCCTTCTGCTATCGTCCCCTCCCCAACCTGTGACCAGCAGTTCATCTCAGGCCCGGCCGCTCCCTCCTACAGTAGGGCTACTTTCTGTCTCCCCAGGGTCAGACAGCAGCTTTTAAGTGAATGAACATCATCCTAGGCTGAAAAATGATTTGCTTACAGGCTACATTCAGCCCGAGGGCCACCAGTTTGGCCACCACTGTATAGAGACATAGAAACGTGACAGCAGAAAAAGACCGAACGGCCTATCTAGTTTGCCCATCCTTGGTGAGTCTTTTCAGATGTTCAAGTTGGTCCAAGACGAAGCCCAAGCATGCCACCTGCGGGTGGAGTCGTCAAAAATGGAGGGATAAAGGAAAAAGCCTCCCCCCTCCCAAAAAAAAAGGCAGGACTCTAAGTTCAGGCAGGAAATGTGGTACAAAGCAGGTCTGAATCAGCCTGACCTGGAAAAATGGAGTCATCTGTTGGTCCTTTCCAGGGCTGCTTCTGACCACTGCAAACCATGAGCAAACTTCCGAGTGCTTCTAACCCTTCTTTTCCCACTGAGGTCGACCCGTTCTCGTCCTGAGACTGCCACTCACTCTGCCTCTCGTTTCAGGGAAGTTTGCCATCCAGCCGGATAAGAAATCCCCTGCTCAGGTGAAATTCGCCAAAGCCCTAGGACTGATCGCTGGAGGCACAGGTGTGTGTAAGGGATGCTTCCCAGGCTTGACAACCCAAGTCCGAGTCAGCGGGAGATGGACCTTCAGTCCCGGAGTCCCGTGCATTCTTACTTTACTGTCATGCCAGCACCTTTTGGGACGGAAGTTAGGCCTGGCCTACGTCTTTAACCTCAATGGAATTTGTCTGTCTGCGGTGCTGCCGGTGCTAAAGGTGCATTATCCTCTCCCCTTCTGTCCTGGACCCTGCTGCAGCTGGGGTTCTGTGGTTCATTGGCCGGGGAGACCCAGGCGGGGTAGTGCTTGCGATACAGTCTGCCCCTGCTGCTTAAGAGGAGTGGCGCACTGAGACCCCAGAACCTTTACAGTCTCACCTCGGTTTAGCGTGATCTGTCTGTTCATGCACTGTCTCTCGGCTGTGATCAAGTGCCGATCGGCCTCACACCCATACAGCCAGGCAGCAGAAAGAGACTGGAAGCATGGGACCTTCTCAGAACCAAGGTCGGAGCAGCATTTACTGTACTAAGCAACTCGCTGGGCAGACTGGATGGACCCATTTGGGTCTTTATCAGTCATTTAATAGGTTGCTCTGTTAAGAGACTCAGTTTTAGAATTATATAGCTAGGAAAAAGAGAGAGAGCGATAATGGGATACATTTAAAAAATGCTCAGCACTTCACTTAGGCCCAAAGTTTAGCAGAACTTTCAATATTCAGAAAAGTGGCAAGCAGACAAGTTATCCGGCTACTTTGCCTGGGATATTCAGCAGAGCACTGCCGATTAAGCACTCTGCTGAATGTACCCGGATAGCTTTATCCGGCTAACCCTAGGAGGTAAGTTATACGGATAATTCAGAATACTGGAGTTAATCAGATAACTGGTCAGACCAGCGGTAGTGGCCACAGAGGCAACGAGAGACAGCCACACTTCATGGTCCCGCAGCCTGCCACGGAGGGGGAGGGGATGGGAGATAGCCAGTGCCCCCCTCTTTTTACCCCCATAGACGGGTCACCTGGCATCCTGTGGGCCAGGCAACCTGGTGGGGGAGGTAAGTGGCGGGGGTGGATAGGAGACAGCCTAGGGGGGGTTTCCTGGAAGACCTAGCAGACTTTTATTGTCTTCTCCTCTCATTTTAGTAAATCTGACTGTGTGCAAGCCACGTGTTGCGGACACACTGAGCCAAAATCCTGAAAGCATTATTGGAGGTTGTCAGGGAATGAGAACTGCACACTGGCGCTCTTTCTGATATGTTTCTGCAGGTCTGACACCCATGCTGCAGCTTATTCGAGCCATCATGAAGGACCCCAATGACCAAACCAAATGTTCTCTCCTGTTTGCCAACCAGGTTGGTTCTATAGCTGTATCCTGAATGTCTGAACGCTTTGTGTCAAGGACATAAGATCAGTCAGAACTGTGGACTGAGAATGACTGACATACTGCAGGTTTAGAATCTGTACTAATGCAGGAAAACTCATACATCCGTCTTAGTTTATTTTTTACAAAAACACAAATTCGCTTACTATGATCATCCTCCAAACGATCTAAAGTCCATGGTTTATTAAAAAATACATTAAGGGAGACTTCATTCACTGCATAAATCCCATTGCATGATGAGAGGATTTATCTGCATATAACCTTGTCACAGCTCTAACAGAGATGTTATTAAGGGGTCCCATGAGGCAGGCATTGGTTTTCTGAAAAAGCAGCATATTTGTATGATGATGTTATGTAGCATCGTTGACAAATCAAACAAAATTTGGATTTTTAGCCTGTCTTTCCAAATAATGCTCCAGGTGGCTTACAGCATTATTAGTTAGTCCCTTCCCCAAAGAGCTTACAGTCTGAGTGTTTACCTAGGTCAATGGCCAACAAAGCGACTTGCCCACAGTCATAAGGTGTGCCAGTGGAAGAAGTGGGATTTGAACTTTGGTTTCCAGCCCATTGTTCTAACCCAGGAGTGGCCAATTCCGGTCCTCAAGGGCCACAAACCGGGCTGGTTTGGAGGGTAACCCTCATCCTTATGCATGAAATAGATTTGTACACAATGAAGGCAGATCTCTCCCATGCATATTTATTAGGAATATCCTGAAAACCTGACTAACCAGAGGTGCCAACACCTTTTCTAACCACTAGGCCACTCCTTCTGGATGCCAAGCCAGTAGGAAGTAGGACTGAGTCCTTCTGCTGCCAAAGCTTGGGGTGACCTTTGGGGGGGTTTCTGAAATCATGGGGGTCAGGATGGGGGAAAGGATTGGGCTGACAGGAATTTATTTTTTTTTTATCGTGGCTGTTGAGAGGAAGGGGGCACTGCTGACTTGGTTGGGTTTTTTGTTTTTAGAGCCTTTGCCAGCTGGTGCTGATTTTCCGGGCTAGCCAGCTAAATTTAGGCTGAGGCCCCTAATTCCAGCCGGCTGAATTTAGAATGATTTTCAGCTGACAATCATCTTAACTAGGCCAGTCAAAACTATTTTGGAAAAGTTAACCACCATCTAACCTTATTTATTTTGGATAATTCATTATATTTACGTCTCAGCTCTCATTTATTAAATATTTTTTCACCGCTTTTACCCACTTGGTGGTCTCTGCCGCCCCTACCCCTCAGATAGGCTGTTTGGGCAATGCCAGTGATCCTTGGTAGTGCCAGGACTAGAGGACACATCTTTCCAAAACCACTCGCAGCGCTGCTGGTCACTAGCAGGAATCATCTGTGCCAGCAGTGTCTCCCTGGGTCGCCCAGACCGGACCAACCCGATCTGGCAGAGGTTCTGAAACTGCCCAGTTCTGAGCTTGGAGTCCCCGGGACAGCCCTCTCAGCCATTCGTTTTATGCTGATGATACTCCGATGTACACATGCCCCCTCACCCATTCCACTTCTCAATGAATTTTGTGAACTTACCCATAGATCTCTCTCTAATCTTACTTTTATTCACCATGTTCCTTCCACTGTACTTCCCCTCTCCTCTCCATCCCAATGCAGACTACACTGGTGACTGGTCTATATGGTATTGGAGGAGGTCTTTTTCTGTGGATATGGTGGCAGATCTCTATTGGTGCCACTAGTAGATCTTTTGCTCTGGGTGCCACTTGCAGATCTCTCTGCATGGGTGTCACTAGCAGACCCAGTGGCATATCTCATGCTATGGGTTCACTGGCAGATGTCTTTCTGTGGGTGCTGGTGGCAGATCTCTCATTGTGTGTCATTGGCAGATCTCTCTCTATGGATGCCAATGGTAGATCACTCGCTATGGGTGTCCCTGGCAAATCTCTTGCTATGGGTGCCGCTGACAGATCTACCTCTATGGAGAGCAGTGGTAGATTTCCCTCTATAGGTGCTGGTGGCTGATCTCTCTCTAATGATGCCAGTGGGAGATCTCCTTCTATGGGAGTTGGTGGCAGACCTCTTGCTATGGATACCACTGGCAGATCTCCCTCTATAGGTGCCAGTGAATGACTGGTGGGTCTCTCTCTATGGGTGCACCCTCTGCCTGAAATGCCAACTCCTTTCCACTGCAGATGCTGTCTCCAAGACACACCTAATCTTTCTTGTCTTATGGATCTTATTCAAAAAGAACTTGTTTTCCACTCTGCCAGTGGAAACAAATCTTTATTGAATAAAGCCCTTAGAGTCTAATGCTTACCTAATCAATTAAAGTTTAGTGATATATTGCATTCCACTATTTGATACATATATTACTATATGTGATGATAAAGCATTTCTGGATCACAAGTCATACTGAGCCCTGTATTCCCTCTCTTTATATAGATTACAGTGGTGTAATATGGTGTACTATAGGCTCTCTCTGTTTTATACCCCGCTGGTAATATAATATGTGCCCTGTACTCCTTCTCTGTGCTTCTACGCCACCAGCGATATAATTCACTATGCTGTATTTTCAGACTGATAAAGACATACTTCTTCGGGATGAGCTAGAGGAGCTGCAAACACGGCATCCAGATCGCTTGAAGCTGTGGTTCATTGTAGACCGAGCTCCAGCAGGTAGTTTCCAGTCTCCCCTCATCGTTACTTGTTCTGCACTGACGTAGCTGAGGGCTCACTCTGTGCCTGCTGTAGAGGAGCACCGAGATGAGCCAAAACGAAATGCTAGGACATGTCTTCACCAGAAGAATCTATTGAAGTTCTCCTACTATATTTCACAAGCGTGTGAGATCCCTGGGCATGGTGACATGCTACCGCTGTGTCTCCAGACCCAGTGACATGCTGCTAAATTTAAATTTACTTTGAAAATAAAATCCTTTATCTACACGGTCAACAATTAAGTGTTGCTAATACAGCAGAAATTGAGGACAGTCCATCAATTTCACTAGTTATACATATGTAGAAACACCTGTACTTGAAATGCAGTGTTTGTACACCTGCATACTTTGTGAAATTGGCGGGTTGACTTCTGTTTCTGCATTATGATGAATACTGGGTCAATCATATTTGTCTTCTATTGGGTGTCTCTTTGAGGTAATTAAGTATTATGTCATGACATCACAATTGCTATGAAGTCCTGACTGAATGTGCATTTTTCAGAATGCCTCCAGCAGCTGAATATAAGCCCTTCCATAGGGTATCCATGCATTGGTTTTAGGCAATCCAGGTTTATATGATCATAGAAATTTCCCATCAGCAGTTGATATTACATTTGTTGGACAGTGCCATCCACTGCAATGTGACAGCTCTGCCTCCTGCATTAAACCTCTACCACTGAAACACAAAGCAGGAATGGAAGAGGAAACCCCAGGAGGCTAGAAATAGGCAGAGAGCACTGACTGTGCGAGAAGTCAGTGACAATGATGCAGGGATGGTGGATAGCAGAAAGAGTTCCCAGTGCAAGCAGTGATGTGTGTTATAGGCAAAGGGCAGTGATGGTGATTAACATGGCATCTTTTTATGTTACAGGATGGGAGTACAGCGAGGGATTTGTGAATGCCTCTGTGATCAGGGATCACCTGCCTGCACCAGCAGAGGATACCCTGATCCTGATGTGTGGCCCTCCACCTATGATTCAAATTGCTTGCAATCCTAGTCTTGACATGTTGGGATATGCTCAGGACCTACGTTTTATTTATTGATTCCCTCTGACCTCACACATACAGAGATATCCAGAGAACCTGTGCTTTATCTGTTGCTCCCATTTGCCCCAGGTCACTGGGATAACCAGAGAATCTGTGCTTTGTTAATCCCATCCACCCCAAGTACTCTGGGATAACCAGAGAATCCGTTTTTTTAGTGTATTAACCCTCTCTGACCTGACAGACTTACTTTGATTTATCTTTATATCCCATCTGTGAGAAATGGATATGAGCAACCAGGCTAACGTAGATATGGATCTCTTACTAGCTTAGCTATGGAAGCTGCTCTTTTAGTTCAGCAATAGTCTTTTGTTTGGAGCCAAAAGATTTCACGCTCATATTCCAAGATCCCCAGTTGGAAAAATGGGCTGTGGCACTGCAGAGTGCACATTAACTAATCCCAGCTATACCAGGATTCCCACTAATTTATAGTTTATTCATTAATAGCATCCTAATTCAATATGCAGGCCTACCCCCAGAATAAATCATCTACCTGTTAATGGGCACATGTTTTTTACCTTTGGGTATATACATTCAATTGAAAATTATTTAAAACTGATAAAATTCCTTTCCACCCACTGATTATTAGCACAGGCAAACAGTCATATCCTTTAATGCAAATGAATTAAAAAAAGAATCCCATTGTATAGAACAGTACAACTTAAGGAAACTCATAATTATATAGGTTCAAATGTTACTGGGTGAGCTTTGAACCTTTTCTTATTGGAGGATAGGTTTTTACTTCAACTCATCTCTCACTCCCCTGGTGGAATTAAAGGGCTCCATGTGGGAAGATTTAAGGGGGACTTCTTGCAGGCAGGCTGTCCCCTTCATCAGGCTTCCCCTGTCCCATTGGGCAGTGCCAGGTACTTGCCTCACTAGCAGAGTTCCTGCCAGCAGAGCACTCAAGAGGTCCAACCCAGCAGTCAGCACTACAGTGCCTCCAGATTTCTAATGCTTGGTTTGTGATGTCATCTGTGACATCATAGCTAATCAGATCCAGCCTTGTGAGAAAAGCGATGACAATGGGTCAGCACATGGCAGTCCCAAGAGCTTAGGGGCGAGCAACTTACAAGATTTCACATATTGTAACGTTTGCAATATTGCCCAGTTCACATCTAAGAGCAAGGGTATTCAAAAAGCTGGAGACTGGTCCTGCTTCATAAACCACTATTAATTCTGATTTCTGCAGCTGCCTTCACCGTCCAGTATTAAATGCTTTTAATAATGCATTTTCAGTGTTTTGTATGCAAATCTAACCATGTTTTTGTATTTAAATTGGTCTTTTGCATCTGTTGCTGGTAATATTTGTTGTCGGTGCTGTGGTATCTTTTAATGGGATTATGGATTCTTATTGTGTTATGTGGCTATTTTGTGACCACTTTCAGCTAACATTGGAAAAGTGGGATAGAAATGTAATAATAATAATTAACTTGCTGTGCTTAGCACTCCCAATAAACTGTTTTTCAGTCTGCATTTTTCTGACCATTGTACCAAATTGAGTCTTTCTTATTTCCAGTGCCAGAGCTGCTGCTTGTTTGCATATGAGAAAATGCAATAAAGTTCTCAACCGCATTTCCCATTTGTGTCATTCCACACGTTTCATCTGCATTGGCTCCCTGTTTGACAAGTTCAGATAGAGATTAGAATTGTATTAGTCCCTTCAGATGCACAGAAATAAAAGTGAGATCCTGTTACTGGGCTAACATAATAAGTATGAAACCAGCTTTTGAGAGCTGTGCTGCCTTCATCAGGTCAGCGAACAGCGCTCCCGAAAGCACGTCATGAACACATTCACACAATCCAATAAAAAACGCATTGTCTGCAGCTTGTTCTTGAGGGTAATTTTAAAACACCCTGCGTAGTGATAAAGTCTGCATTGTATGTTGTGCATGGAGATTTACAGAATATTTTCAAAGCCAATTTATGTGCATAAGTTTGCTTTCAAAATGTGCCCTCTTTGGAGGGTGTAACTTATGCACGGAAGTGCCGACTCCAGCTCTGGAACACCTCTGCTCAGTTTGTGCTTGAAACTAGGATACACATACCCTTTTATGTGCAGAGCCCCAGATGATTTATGTGCATCAATGGCTTTGAAAATGAGACCACCCTCAGGAGGACAATTTTCAAAGCCATATATGCAGGTAAGTAGCCATTTCTGCGTGTAAACGAGCCATCTGAGAATTACCCCCCCCATGATGCGGCGTTCCACAACACATGGATTTTGCAGTGGTGTTGAGGAGGCATTCCCGGGGATGTGCGTAGGTCAGGAAGGAGAGGGAGGAACATAACAGGCCTAGACTGCACATTTCACTCTCAGTGCATTATTTTCCTTGAGAAAAGCACCTGCAATGAAAGCAGGTGCAAACGTCTACAGGTACTTTGTATCCTCAGCAAGTTTCATACTGAAAAGTGTGCTTGGCGCAAAGCCTGTAGGCAAAAGGTACCCACGCGGACAGTCTGAAAATTCTTTCCTGTTTGTATATACCCAAATGAACTAATGGCACTCCCACTAGTCTATACAGCTATTCAGCTGCTCTTGGGTTATCACTAGTGCTAGTTTACACTGCCCAGATCTCATGCAAGAGTAACTTACTCACCATATCCTCCTGCCTTCCACCCCCATTCCTCCAAGGGATGGCAGCAATGGGGAAACATGGCAAGTGCACACCTCCCAGCCATTCCACACCTGGGCAGCCCTTTCACTCTCCTCCACTTAAACCTACCAATTCCCAGTCCCCACTCTGGTGCAGCCCTCTCACTTTCCTCCACCAACCCCATTCACCCGCCTCAGTGCAGTCTTATTCTTCCAGCTCCACACACGCTCCATCCAACCACCCAGTCTCCCCAACCTGCAGCCTGCTCTCCTCCTCCCCATGTTCTCTCCTCTTCTCCCCTCCAGCCCTTTCATTCTCTCACTCTTTCTTCTTCACATCTCCCTCTGCCTTCTCAGGTGCTGCCTTCCCCTCCACCATAAGCCCAGTCAGGGACAAAGATGTCCCTCATCTCCTCTAATGATATTTCTGATGCCTCTGCCACTCCCCAGCTCCTACGCCTGGGCCCCAATTGACAACTGGGACCAAAGATGCTTCTGCAATTTGCCCCTGCTCCTGCTTTCTCCAGCCAAGAAAATGCGCTCACCCCAGGTGAGTGGAAGAGTGCTGCTTCAAAACCTTGGCAATTCCTTAATAAAAATGCACTTGTTTTAGTTCTTGGACCTTGAAGTTATGGTGTGAACTCCAGCAGCAGGAACCTCAAACCACTGCTGCCAAAAAGAAAGAAAATCAGTCAACATCGCACTCTTTTTGCCTCTCTCGGCAGTTCCTCTTTGCCATGTCTTCCATTTTGCTACTCAATAACACTGGTGGCTCTTCCCAATATTTCTTTCCTCTTACTTCTGGTGATCTTTTCTCACCTTCTTTTGTTCCTCACCTTCACTGTGCAAATCAGCTCTGCTTTTTTCTTGCCTTTTTACCTACCCCAAGTTGTTTCCTCCCCCCTTTTCAAAGCCACCTAACCTGATGGCTAGCAAAGACATTGTCATTCACACCAACTAAGCTGGCAACAGTATAGATCCAACATATTGATGTATTCCAGGGCTAATAAAATAGCTGATCTATATTACTTTGAATATTTCTCAGGTTGGAAGCTACCAGTCTGTCCCTATAACCTCTTAAGAAGTTTCCGTTTCTTTCAGCTTTCCCATGTTTGCAGGTACCGTGGTCTCCTGGGATTCAGAGACCTGCTTGGAATCTACAGTAAGTGAATGATACCGGATCTTTGCTCACCTCTCATCCTGATGCCATATCTTGGGGAGCTATGATGTTCTGTCACAAGCAACAGACTACATTATAATAATATTTCCAGTCACATGTCACTTCAGTCCTTTAGTTCGGGGTAGGGTCTCTTATTTGGAAGCCAGAAGGTTGCAAGTTCAAAGTCCAAGCAACCCAGTTAAAAAAACAGGCACAGCAAGGGTTAAAGGGTCTTACCTCCCATCCTGGCAGAGTTTGCAGTTATCTGTTCAAAAGAGCTGCCTCTGGTGACACAGAAACGGTTATAGTGGTGTGACCATTTGTTAAATCTCATCCTGGTGCTCTTGCTTAGAGCTGTACCAGTAACATATTCATTCCTCAGGCTCTATGTTGCTGATGTACCTTTTGATCAGACAGTGGTCCAATGTCACATCCTCTTCTTAGATGCTATCTTAGGTGACAACAGTCCTCCTGATGACACATCTCTTCTTCAGACATTGTTCTGGTGATGTGGCCCTTGCTGGAGCCACAGTACTTGCTGTGGAACAGTCCCAGTGATGTGACCCTTGGCCTGGTCATGATTAGGGAAGAAAAAAGTAAACTGCAAACATCCTGAAATAAATAAGTGTTTCAAGAGCTGAACTGCTCCTAGGAATAATTGGCAGAAGAGCTTAAAGAAAGTTTATGTAGACCTGTTCAGCACTGGTGGATTTTTTTCCATTGCAAATATAGCTTTCCATCATTTCTTTCACAGTGATAAAACAACCTGCGGTTTTCAGATACTGCAGCAGTATTTCCTCTTTCATGTGGGGATTCTTGTCCTTGAAATGAAGAAGGTGATTAACAAGGACTCCACGGATCTCTCTGGTTCTCTCCTGCACCCCATACACAATAATCAGTCCTGTACAGTTTGTGCCTATGGAGGTGCAGAAGTCATGCAGCTTCTCATAACAGCTCTTATTGACGCCTTCTAAGTCTATCATTGACTTCTCCAGAATCCTCTCATAAGGATCCTGGTCCATTTCCCTGATTTTGTACGTGTCTCCCAGCTGCACCGTCTGCACAGCAATCTGGAAGCTGGTTTGTTTGTCCCCTCCAGTCAGAGTCCAGATCCAGTCCACCCCCAGTAAGATTTCTTGCTGCTTGGTCATTTTGCTAGTGGAAATCTGATCCTCCATCCCTTTCTCCTTGCACAAGCTGATGAAGCTCATCAAAAACACCTCGTTTAGAGTCCTGGTGCTTATGTTCAGCTTTTGTTGGGGGTCCTGGAATCCCAGATAACCCCTCACCTTTTCGGCCGCATGCAGCAGGATTTGGGTAAAGATCTCACATACCACGTCAGGTTTGTTATCTTGTGCCAAAAACATAGTCTGATTTTGCCCCATCTTTCCAATCTGAAAATGTTCTCGAGAGTCTGGGCTGTCACAGATGTTATTTGATGTTGCAGCCTCGAAGGCTCTAGCCGTATTTTTGTCTGGCTCTGGAGAAGCAGGGCATGCAGATGATTTGTATGTCCACTTTAGGAAAAAGTAAATCCCAAACAAAAGGCAAACTCCCAAAAATGAAACAGTCAAGTCACTTGCATTCTAGGCATCTGTCCTTCTGAAAGTGCAACTGCTTCAGCTTTTGGCATCAGATTTCCAAAATTGTTTACAGGTAATCCCACTTAGACTTCAGAAATAAAAAGTCAGAACAGCTGATAGGAATATGCTGTCTCTTAGTAGCTCTGCTGGGCCTTACCCTAGGCTCTGCTTTCGGTCTGTTTCTTTCCTGTGGTCACTTCCATTTCCTGCTAAATTACCTGTTGGAGCTGGCCCTGAGCCTGGCTCAGCCTCTTTGGATTGGTTTGTTCCCCTCTGTGATGTCACAAAGGGGTTTGTTTTAGGGAGGCCTTGGTAGTCAGACATCTGACACCTTCTCTTCATACAAGTATTCAAGGTGAGTCTGTAACTGGCAGTCACTGCTGGTTCAATTTAAAACACAAGACAAGAAGCTCCACAAGACTCTGAATAGTAAGTCTGGCTATATGCAGTTTTTCTCAGAAGATATATTTTATTAAATATCATCATTGTAGGACGATATTCATGTTTCTGTCATGTAACTGTTATGCATTATAATTCTGGAAAATTAATAAACATGTTTTCACAAATTAAAAAAAAAAATCACCATTGTATAGGTTTGTGGTTTGTTAATGTAAATTACACAGTTTAGAGTACAGAGTTTTAGACTTCACCCAGTTAAAATCTTGGTCAGGTGACCTAATAAAATGATAGTATTCCTAGAAATCAGAGAAAAAAATTAGCAGTCTATGATTATTTATTTAGCCAACCCTAATGGCTCTACACTGGCTACCAATTGATTCACGCATTCTTTTTAAAATGTTATGTACTCTACATAAAGTAATTTTTGGCGATCAAAATGACTGGATGAAAGCTATGATACGATTACACACTCCACAAAGAAACCTCAGATCAGCAAATAAAGGCCTTCTGACAGTACCGTCTGTTAACATGGCTACACTAACGTTAGTGCGAGACAGAGCAATCTCACTATCAGGCCCAAAGCATTGGAATGAAATGCCACTTGAACTAAGAATGCAATCGGATTTTAAAGTTTTTAAAAGAATCTGAAAACCTGGTTATTTAAGAGAACTTATAGCACGGCTGATTGATGCATTTTTACTAATCTTATTTTCTTATGCTGTTCTTATCTATATTTTATTTTGATTTTAACTATTTGTTCTATTGTAAAACTTGTTTTATTTCATTTCTGTGTATTCTCAAAATTATTTTATACTCAAAGATGTATTTATTTTCTTAATCATGTAAACCGTTGTGAAAGTTTTTACTAAACGACGGTCTAGAAATCCTGGTAAATAAATAAATAAATAAATATACCGTTGTTCCATATAATGACCACAATGGTTTACAGTAGTAACATTCATTACTATTAATTAGCAAATGATGGTTTTCATAGGTAGTATTCATAAGCAGGGCTTAACATATCTCACATGAAATTAAAATGTTCCAATACATATTAAATTGTTTATTAAAGATCTAAGACTAAAGGCGAGTAATTCATTAAAATACTATAACAAATATCATATAATAGTCTGTACATTGTCTTAAGATTCTTATATTCTCTCATTATGTTTTATTCCTCCTGCTTCAAATAATATCTCTGCATCATTTTTCCTTGATTTCCATGGATTTTATTATCATGATTTGATATCATGAGCCAATAATGCTTGGATGACAGGCTGAAGTTTCAGCCTATTTCTACTCATAAACTTATCCTCCCTAGCAGAACCAATAGCAGGTGCATTCCATTCAACCATGTACACAGATTTCACAGACACCACCCCTACACTACACAGCTGGGGGCCATGATTAATCCAAGATCCGGAGAGTTGCAAGAGTACCAGAGGCACTGGGGCCAGTGGCTGCTCTGGTGCAAAGGTGAGAATGAACTGAAATCCATCAATATATCTTCAAAAAAGAATTATTTGGTGTTAAACGCACACAATCTGCTCTAGAATCCTTTCAGAATGAACTAATCCCAGAGCCAGACAGTAGTGATATCACAATGATATCATAAGAGAGTCATGTTTATATGGGCCTGCATGAGGGCTTTAACTGCAAGACTGAAGCTGGCCATCAGAGGCAGGTGCAGGTATGAAATGTGCTCTCTTTCTACAGTAGGGAGAAGAGGCGCCAATGGATGGGGGGAGGGGATTGAGGGAGATAGTGGAGGACTGGGAATTAATGGCAGAGGGATGGAGGAGGAGTACTAAGGATGGGCAGTAAGGAGAAGCTGCAGTGGCATTGTGGAGTGCTTAATAACCACAGATGGGAAAGTAAACTCCAAGGTCCTACGAATGTCTCCCTCAGAAATCCAGGGAATTCAATTTCCAAACTCCATATTCCATGCAAAACTGTTGCTCTAAAGAAAGGCTTTACTGAAAATAAACATCAATGTTATAACCTCCCATGAAGCCAAATGCTTCATTTATTATCCACTGCTTCTCTAGGGATGATCATTGTCTTAAACCCCTCTAAGAAGTAAGCATGACAAGCCCAATTACATTTCCTGGTGCAAGTGGGGTTCTCTGAGTCTCCTACTACCCTTACTACACAAATGTTTCTCAGTGGGGCAATTCCCTTAAGGATTCCTTCTAGCATAATTCCATTCACAATAATCCAGTCCCTGGAGATCTGGACTCCTGAAAAGATTCTCACATGGATACACTGAAAGGACATTCGATGGTCACACTCTCTTTCTCCTTCACCCCATTGGTACACAGCTGGATGCTGCCTCTGGAGATCCTGTCGTGGACCCCCCCCCCTCCTTCTTCCTCCTCCTCCTCTGGAGCCAATAATTTTTCCCTTGGAGGAAGAAAATCTCCTGTTCTCACCTCCTTCTCCAAGGCTCTCTCTGATAGGACTCTCTTCATCTCTCACTAGGGGTGAGGTGGCGTAGGGGTCTCTGTCCATTACATTCCAGGCTCTCCCAATGAGAGATGCTTTCGACCCTGCAAAATGCCATAACATTCCCAGTACTAGAGACATTAACTTTACTGGGGAGTCCAAGGGGCTCTCACACCATTAAGAAAAGGATATGAGGGCTCACTCTGTAATAGGGACCGGGTGCTAGGGGCCACATTCTCAGGGCTGGGATGAGGCTCTAGGAGCTGCTTACTCTCTGATCCACTCGCTTTTCCAGGAAGGGATGTGGTGCCAGGGGCCACTCCCTCTGAATAAAGCAGGGCTGGATATTAGGGGGCCACTTTCTCTCCGTCAGGACCTCTGGAGGTATCGAGGGCTCGCTCGCTTTCTCTCTGGTTGCTAAGGGGCTCTTGTGACAATTGTTATGATCCTCGTCCCCGGTCTGGCGCAGGAAGTGCGTCATTCCGCAGCGCCTCACTTCCGGCTTGCAGAGGTTCTGCGGTGGCGGTGGCAGTGGGGGAGGTGAGCGTCCGGCAGGTGAGTTGGATTGAGACACGGGGTTGGGGGCCAGGGGATGACGTGGCCTTCTCGGGACGGAAGGGCAGTCCCGGCCGCCTGCTGATTGAAGGGAGCTCGGCCAGGGGCAACCGCCCCCGACTGCGGACCCCCCCCCCCCCTTGCCCTCCTCGTCCCAGGTGCTTGTCTTCTCCCGGTGCGGCTTCCGTCCTATGATCCCCCTCTGCCCCACTAGCCTGCAAATCCTTTCCATCCCGCTCTCGTCAGGGAGCCATCGTGCGCCTTCTCCCTGCAGGGCACCGGGTGGCGCTGGCTTCTGGGCCGCTGAGCTGCTAGTGTAAGCCGTTCTTACTAGTGTGAAGTCGTGCAGTCCTCTGTGATGGAGGCTGAGTACTTCGAGGAGCTAGATGCTGTCCAGGAATTTACTCTGATCGTCGTCTTTTGGCTTACGATCTGTGTTTTATGTCTTCATTTCAGTCCTGGTCTATTTTGTCCTCTTGTCATGCCCTCCAGTACTTATGGGTATATTTATGAAACTGGAGTACCACGGGTTTTATAATGTTTATCATAGTTTCGAAATAGACCCCTAAATAAGGTGGTCTGCCATCAGGTCCTTTGCGTACATGACCAGCAAGCATGATTATACACCCTTGGGTGACATAATCAATTAGCTAGGCTACAGGGCTTTAAGCTCTATACACTCGTTCAGAGAATTCTAAAGCTGTCGTACACAATGAGTGTGATGTACTAAGAATTTTTCCGGTAGACACCAAATGTCTGATTTACAAATCCTTTTATTTATATATATATATATATATATCATACACACAGACTGGGGGAAAACCTCCTAGTAAATCAAGGGGGTTTTCCTCCATTCTGTGTATAAAAGGATTAGTAAATCAGACATTTGATGTCTACTGGAAAAACATTTATTAATTGTATGTAACCCTTTGCTACAGGTACAAAATATTATTTTTTGTTCTCCAATTTGCTAACTGAAATGAAGATCATGGCTGTGAATGTACTTTCAGAAATTGGTTTTGAAATAGATAAAACCTTGCTCTGCAGACTGAGCTGTTCTCCCAGCTGCATACTTTACATTTATCTGTATAAACTCTGCTTGATTTGGTTTACATTCGCTACTTAGAACACTTTTGTTATATTTTTAGAATTCGGCTGACACATGCTAGAAACTTTCCTGTTCTGCTGAAGGCTTTCACCTCAGCCCTGACTGTAATTGTTGGGGAATCTCAGCTTTGTTTGGTTTGCTTTTATTAGGTATGTTTGAAATTATAGGAATGTGAAAAAACTGGGCAGACTTTACAGCCTGAGATGGGCAGTTGCCTTTTTTGGATTAGTGAATGGAGCCAAGAGATGTTGTGTACCCATCATTGTGGCTTCCTGAGTTTCTACGTGCTTGAAGGATTCCAGTCTGTCCCACGTAGGTGGATTACAGTTTCCTTCTTTTAAGAGTTGGCCTCAAGGTTAGACACAAACAGAAAACCTAAACTACTTTTGGAAATTTGATTAGCACTTAATTGCATGGCATTTATTTTGACTAGTGTATAGAGAACTGCATAAAAATCAGACAGTTTTGTATAGTGTGAATTTCTATGATAATCCATTGCCTTGTGGACCAGTGTTATTAGCCTGGGCATATGACAGCACAGTAGCTAATAACACTATGTTGGCCAGTCAGATTATGCTAGGTTATAAGTGTATGCAAGATCTAACAGATTCTATTTTATGGGGGGATTATTGTACTTTTGGGTGAGTAGTGACAACAGAATACAGTCAACCAGCTGAGACTGGCAATATTCCTTTTGTGTGTATTCCTTGTAACTCAGTTCTACAAAATGACTGCCCACTAGGAGAACTAAGAACATGAAGCAGGGCAGAATGCTTACTTTTGCTAACACTGTATCAGGGCTTCCTAAACTTGTCCTGGGAATCCCATAGCCAGTTGGGTTTTCTGACTGTTCATAATGTAAATTTGGATAGATTGATTTTCCATTGCATACAGCTTCATTGTGGATATCCCGAAAGGACACCTGGCTGTGGGATCCCCAGGAAAGGTTTGGGAAGCTTTTCAATCTTCATGTTCTCCGTTCAAATCCTGGTTCTAATGCCAATGCTCTGAATCACCTTGGGTACTTGCCAGGTTCTTATGGCCTGGATTGACCACTGTTGGAAACAGGATGCTGGGCTTGATGGACCCTTGGTCTGACCCAGTATGGCATGTTCTTAAGTTTTAAGTTTTCGATTTAATCCCCTGCTTCTTTTCTATGCTCCAAGTTGTATTACTCCCTTGTTTTATTGTAACTGCATACCTTAGCCTTCTCTTGTTTAATGTTTTATTATTATTATTATTATTATTAAGATAAATATTAGTTTTTACCTTTTTTTGTTACCTATCCACTTGTTAATTGTAAACCGACATGATGCGATATCTATTGTGAATGCCGGTATAGAAAAACTTAAAATAAATAAATAAATAAAATAAGTTGCTTTATTACCCTGTGCTTCTTTTCCTCAAGGGCCCAGTTGAAAACAATATGTGTGTTTGTGTTGTGGTTTTTCTGGTCCACAAGTTTAAAAAGTAAATACAAAAAATTACATCTGCTAATAGCAATAAAATGCTATGGAGCATGTGTTCAAATAATTGAAACACGTAGGAAACCAAAGTTATTTGATCTTCAGTCATTCATATAGCAAATGCATATAGCACATGTTAATGAAAAGAGACCTATGGCAAGCACAGTAAAGGGCAATTGACACAATCTTTTTTACATTTTTTAATATTCCAGCACTGATGGAAGTATGATGTTGGTACCTGATTCTGCACAGAGAGGCCAATGTACTAACATAGAAACATAGAAACATAGAAATGACGGCAGAAGAAGACCAAACGGCCCATCCAGTCTGCCCAGCAAGCTTCACATTTTTTTCTCACACTTATCTGTTTCTCTTAGCTCTTTGGTTCTATTTCCCTTCCACCCCCACCATTAATGTAGAGAGCAGTGATGGAGCTGCAACCAAGTGAAATATCAAGCTTGATTAGTTATGGGTAGTAGGGGAAGTAACCGCCGCAATAAGCAAGCTACACCCATGCTTATTTGTTTTACCCAGACTGTGTTATTCAGCCCTTATTGGTTGTTTTTCTTCTCCCCTGCTGTTGAAGCAGGGAGCTATGCTGGATATGCTTGTAGTATCAGTTTTTCTTCTCCCCTGCCGTTGAAGCAGGATATGCATTGAAAGTGAAGTATCAGGCTTATTTGGTTTGGGGTAGTAACCGCCGTAACAAGCCAGCTACTCCCCGCTTTGTGAGTGCGAATCCTTTTTTCTTCTCCCCTGCTGTTGAAGCAGAGAGCTATGCTGGATATGCGTGAAGTATCAGTTTTTCTTCTCCCCTGCCGTTGAAGCAGAGAGCTATGCTGGATATGCGTGAAGTATCAGTTTTTCTTCTCCCCTGCCGTTGAAGCAGAGAGCTATGCTGGATATGCGTGAAGTATCAGTTTTTTTCTCCCCTGCTGTTGAAGCAGGGAGCTATGCTGGATATGCGTGAAGTATCAGGTTTTCTTCTCCCCTGCCGTTAAAGCAGAGAGCTATGCTGGATATGCATTGAAAGTGAAGTATCAGGCTTATTTGGTTTGGGGTAGTAACTGCCGTAACAAGCCAGCTACTCCCCACTTTGTGAGTGCAAATCCTTTTTTCCACATTTCCTCTTGCTGTTGTTGCTGGTGAAAAAATTCACAAACAGGGCTTCGTGTAGAAACCATGCAAAATCCTCCAAACTTTTAGGGGTTTTGCATGCAATGCCTCGTTTACAGAATGTTTCACCAGTTTTCTCCTACATAAATAATAAAATTTCACATGTTCTTATGTCATTCAGCTCTGCAGTCTATTTGTATTTTTATCCTAGAAATTGGCCTGAGAGTGATTATATATCTGTAAGAGAGGTATTCTGTTCTCCTATATTACCAACAGCCCCATATGTCCACAAGTAGCAGCCACTCTGCTGAGTGATGAGCAGGTAGTAATGTTCAGAATGCTGTCCTCTCAGGTATAGAAGCACTGCACCCCAAAGATTATTACACCCCCAAAATTCCCACCAGTCCTAATGGATGTGGCAGAGATCAAAATGGTCTCAGAATTCCAGGAAGGCTGGAACAAGTGCAGGGGATCGTTGGTGGGGATGTGAGTAAAAAGCCAGGGGTCATGTAGGGTCTTTGCAGTATTGAAGCAGGTAGGGAAACCAGTCAGAGCGGGCCTTGTGGTCCATGTCTGCCATTATATTCTTGGCTTCTGTAACATTGGTTATATATTCTGAGAGCCTAGCTAACAAAAAAAACCTGTTACCCATGCAGGCAGTTCATTTCTTTCCCGAGCTCCTGAGCCATGACTGCTTTCAGTTGCTGATGTGGGGTGTTATGCTAGGCTTGGTGACATCCAGGGATGTAATAATTCTGCTGACACTATGCTTTCGTGCTTCCGAAACCCCTGGTCCTTGTCAGGCTGGTGTTTGTTTAATGGTGCTGCTGCTGCTTATGGAAGAATGGGACTGTTAGCAGGGTCAGAAAAACAATTATAAGGGAGGAGCAGTTTTCTGAAAGCTAAGTTGATTTGTTACAATTTTTGGTGATTTATTTTAGGCATTTTTTTGCTTTTACGTTTTCACAAAGCTTCTGGCTTTTTTTTTTTTTTTTTTTTGGTTAAAGAGCTGTTAGGCAACCAGGAAAAGGTTGGACTCTATGGCGCTCTGGTCTTTCAGTCTAACCGCTGTATAATTACATATTCAGCAGGTCAGAGAAGAGCGGGCACGCGTGCTCCTCAGCATGGGACAGAGAGAGAATTCTGCCTGGATACAAAGGGATTTCTGCCACTCTGGAAAGGGTTAATTTCAGCTGAATATCAGTCATGAACATTTGCAAACTAAATGCTCCCCCCTCCACAATGCCTAAAGGACCCCTCCCTCCCCCGAGAGCTGAGTGTACTACGACCTTCAATCACTTGCTCTCAGTTTTAATAACTGTTCTACGGCGTCTGTGCCATAATCCAGGGGACAGCAGAAAAACACCGAGTACCTGCAGCTATAAAACTGCATTAGCGAAACAATTCCTCCTTGACTCCAATACGGCAATTAGCTTAAACCCCTCAGTCAGCATTTTTCCCCTTTCCCCCATAGTCTAATTACGTAGTCATACCTACCTTGCTTTTTTTTTTTTATCCCTCTACCAAGGACAGTGCTCACAGAAGTTTATCCGGATGAACCTGGCTGAAAGAATCCGTGTTTAAAGAGGTGTTTGGGGGATGTGGGATTATCCAAGGCACACATTTTATTTATTCTCCCAACTCCCTTGGCTGCCCAGACAAATAACAGTGCAAGGTACATGGGCACTTTTAGCACACGTGTACTGTAGTTTCTATTTGCAAATGAGCTGCAAGGGCACACAGTAAAAAGATAGTCTCACTTTCAGATCTATTTCAGGTATTGCATTTGCGTGCACAAGTGGACGCACAGAGATTTACCCCAATATGTATAGCTGCACAATTTATAAAATACTGAACAGCTCTGCTCAGAAACTATGTGCATATATTTCAGTATGCATCAGTATTTCCAGTGCGAGGAAGAGCTTATGTTCTCTACCTATCTTATACACGTATGTGTATATAATTTAGGCACAAAAAAAATGATGTAACATGTAAAATAAATAAATAAATGTATGCTTCATAATCCTGATTTCCTTTTCGCCCATGCCAGATTAGTCCTGTCAAGAGGGTTGTCTCTTCCTGCCAGCAGATGGAGACAGAGAAAAAGCTCAAAGCTGACTTCACTCTCCATAAAGGTCTGGTACTAGGGATGTGCATTTGTTACATCTTTTTCGGCAGATAACGCACGTACCTCGCCGACTTTCTAGTACACGCGGGAAAACTGAGAGTATGCATGTGAATCATCATTAAAAGTACACACATACTCTGTACTACAAAATCGTTGAGGAACACGCATACCCACTGAAACAGATGTAACAAATGCACATCTCTACTGCTTAGTGTGGTTTGTCTGCAACATGTTTTGTCCTTGCTTGTGCTGCTCGACGTCCAGTTAATCCTTTAATCTAGCCTAAGGTCATCAGATGGCCTCAGCAATCCGTTGCACAGCTGTGATGACAGCAATTATTAATTTATATTCCACTTTTTGGCCCTTCAGAGCAGATTGCATTCAGGTACTGTAGGTATTTCCCTATCCCTAGAGGGCTTACAATCTAAGTGTGTACCTGAGGCAAGTGACTGAGGCGAAGTGACTTGCCCAAGGTCACAAGGAGCGGCAGTGGGATCTGAATCCTGGTTTCCCTGGTTCGTAGCCCACTGCTCTAACCGCTAGACCACAGCTCCACAAAGCAAACTGCAGCTGTGGTAGAAGCTAGAGTTCAAATGACAAAGGGTAAGTAACTACGCCTTTCTCAGAAGTTTGTGGATAAAGGATACAGAAGTAGCAGATCGCTTGCTGAGAGCCTTTTCAAACTGAAAATGTGCCAGCGCTGCGCATGTCATGTAGCACTATAGAAATGTTTAGGAGTAATAGGCTGCTTTGGGTGAAAGGGGCCAATTCCAAAAAGAGTAAGGAGAGAGACTCTGAGACAGAAAAGTCAGAGCAGGGAGTAAGAGAAACTTTGGGTATCGCAGAAACCGCTTGGTATAGTGGAGTTCAGAATTACTGCCCTGTGGTCTGGGGTCTGCTCTGCCCCTTCCACTGAAACCCCCCTCGTTCCCAGGCCCACGCAGTGAGCTGAGCCCAGCCTAGCACACGGGTTTACTTGCGGTTGGGAGCGCAATAATAGCGTCCGGTGCAGCAAGGAGATTAGCACGTCTAAAACACGCCCCCAGCACACGCATACCGGACTGCGCCCTGCACATGTAATTCAGTAGCGACCAGGACCTTAGCTGTTACTGCCCGACGCAGGAACGCGCGCCCGACGCAGCTCTGCTGGTGGAGTAAAGTTTACTCAGTCACGTGCTCACGAGAAACATAAAAAAATGTGGTCCTCTGTGTGGCGATAAATGTGGCCCCTGGTAGCCTAGGGTTGTTTAGAGAGAGTAGTACAAGATTTAGTTTTCCCTAGCGCGCCTTTTTTTTTTTTTTTTTTTCCACTGCTTCGATTTCTTTCTCAGAATATTGCATTGGGCACACAGGGGATGAGGATGCGCAGGTCTTCTTGCATCGGCCTCTCAATCTCTAGTGATCTTCTCCCCACTAAATCTTCTCCCTTAGCACATTATTCATGACCTCTTTCTTTCTCACCTCCCCCTTCTTTCTCACTTAGGATACTCCTTGACTCTCCTTGGCCCTAGATCAGTTATTCTGTACCAGAGGTTCCCAACTTGGAGTCCGCCACAAAGAAGTTAAGCTGGGCTGCTGCCACAGGCCAAGAGAGTAAGACTGGGGTCTCCTGCTGCCCTGGAAACTTCACCCCACGTTGCTGCAGGCCAGGAGGAGGAACCTCAAAGCAGTCCCACACTGCTGCGTGTCCTGCAGAGGTAGGGAAGAGAAGGACCGATTGCAGCCCATGAGAGTCATAAACCCCATGGCTGTACTATGAGTTTGTGGGGAAGAGAGGGGCTGATCACAGCTGTCAGAAGCTTCAGCAGCCACTGCTGCACAGTAAGCAAATCAGAAGAAAGCAGGGTGAGCACAGTGCTGAGACGCATTTCCTGCTACTGCCACATGTTCTGTCACTAGACAAGAACTGCACCAAAAAAAGTGAGTAGAATGAAGAGGAAGAAAGGAGCACATGGAACTGAGGTTGAGAGGATGAGGGGGAGAAGGAATAAAGGAGGAAAAAGAGGGAGACAGGAGTCCATGATTGACCTGGTCAAGGGGAGAAAGAGTAGATGGCAGCCTATCGGGGAGAGAGAAGGGGAGGACCCTCAGGAATCATGCTGGATCAGGGATAGAGAACCACCTTGATTCAGGAGGTAGACGGAAGAGATGACTGCCAGAGATCGAGGATGGAGAAAGAGACAACGGGCAGGTGTGGATCTGATATTAAACTCAAAAGTTATTTAGAGGACACACCGACAGACACGGAGATCTCATAAGCCTTTTCCCTTTGAAAAGCAGGCTGTTTTGCTTTTTCTAAAATCTAAATTATTTTGCAAATATTTTCTGTATGTGGTTATAAGAAGTATAAAAGATAAGCAGGCTAAAAGGGGGTCAGTTTTCAGGGAGGGTCATTTTCAAAACGTTTTGTGTGGGTAAACAGCTGTTTATTATCCCCAGGAAAAGGCCTTTTGAAAATAACTATTCCCTACTACTGAGGGTAAAAGTGGCTGTGCTGTGAACGACCTGCAGGTCAGGACTAGGTTGGGGAAGGAAACATGCATGCAGGGATTTAATTCTGAAAACCTCACGCATACTTTCAAGCATCTGCTTTGCTTTTATTGTTGTTTGTGTGGTAATCATGCTATTTCAAATGTTGTTTTATAATGTGTATGTTCCTATCGTTAGCTGCCTAGGACTGTGAATAGGCAGAATATAAGAGCATTAGAACATAAGACTTGCCATACTGGGTCAGACGAAAAATCCATCAAGCCCAGTATCCTGTTTCCAGCAGCAGCCAGTCCAGGTCACAAGTATCTGGCAGGATCCCAAGGGGCAGAGAGATTCCAAACTTATGGACTTTTCCTCCAGGAACTTGTTCAAACCTTTTTTTAAACACAACCACACCAATAGCTTTCACCACATCCTCTGGAAGGTTTGGACAAGTTTTATGTATTTATTTGGAGATTAGTGTAATCTCAAAATAAAAAATAAAACTCCGCAGAACAAACGTTGGCCTGAGATTTCAAAAGGAATCTCCGCGGGCAGTCTCCCTTAGAAAATGAGATTGCACTTCTGCAGGTACCGGTGCTGGTCCGGTCACTGAGTTGCTAACCTGTAACTTTTCTAAACTCATGTCCTTTTCCCCATTGCAGCAGGAGTGGGAGGTGGAAGGCACTGCTGGCTTCAGTCTTCAATTATGAGGCAATTTTTAGATAGCTTTGAAAATTTCCCTCCCTATGTATTCAGTTTAGGTCAGTAAGCAGTGTTATACATTATGAATGATTCTGGAGTGCACATCGTTTATTTCATGTAAAAAAAAAAAAAAAAAAAAGTCTGCAAAAATTTTTAGGCTGAAAAGGGTCCATGTTCCCTGAAAAGTTGGGGTGCTTTGCTTGGGTAACATTCTTTTTATCTTTATTAAAATCTTTATTTTTGATTTATATTCTGCTTTTGCAGGCACTTCAGAGCGGATTACATCATCCGCCTATATTGGAATAACCAAGCTAAGCAAATGACAGCGCATAAACATAAAATACATATAAACAATAATAAAAGCAAACAAAAAGTGAATGAAAAAATGCAGAATTCATATCCTGTTAATTACAGCAACACTTAAAGTCACTGTGAATTATCTGAAGGCTTCTTAAAAAGAAGGGCTTTCAAATGTTTACAAAAAGTAACAATATCATCCACTCCTGGCATGACACTTCTGCCCGAATGGCACAGAGATCTGTTTCCATGCTGGGTGGGGGGGATATCCCAATGGCCACTTATGTCCAACATGAACTCATTAGCTTGCATGTGATAATGGCTATTACTGCACCTGGGACTGAGGTCACCAATTCGCTTGATAGGGCTCTGTTTTCCATTTTTACAGAAATGAAGTTTATATACAGACGGATGTAAATGAGTGCAGTGGTATGAAGACTGTGCATGTCTGGACAAATCACTTACAGAGGCAAGCAAAGGCAGGACTATGAGGTGTTCTGCATCTCTTCTAGTGCTGACAGGAATGATATGACCTGGGATCAGTTATAGAGTGAGGTGAAGGGCACAGAGGTCAGGGAGTGACAGCAGGAGAGCAATTACAGGGCGCGATCAGGGAGTGACAGAGGGGGGAAGTTACAGGGCGAGATCAGGGAGTGACAGAAAAGGGGAAGTTACTGAGTGAGATGAAGGGCACAGAGGTCAGGGAGTGACAGAAGGGGGGAAGTTACAGGGTGAGATCAGGGAGTGACAGAAGGGGGGAAGTTACAGGGCGAGATCAGGGAGTGACAGAAAGGGGGACGTTACTGAGTGAGATGAAGGGCACAGAGGTCAGGGAGTGACAGAAAGGGGGACGTTACTGAGTGAGATGAAGGGCACAGAGGTCAGGGAGTGACAGAAAAGGGGAAGTTACAGGGTGCGATCGAGGAGTGACAGAAAAGGGGAAGTTACAGGGTGCGATCGAGGAGTGACAGAAAGGGGGAAGTTACTGAGTGAGATGAAGGGCACAGAGGTCAGGGAGTGACAGAAAAGGGGAAGTTACAGGGTGCGATCGAGGAGTGACAGAAAAGGGGAAGTTACAGGGTGCGATCGAGGAGTGACAGAAAGGGGGAAGTTACTGAGTGAGATGAAGGGCACAGAGGTCAGGGAGTGACAGAAAAGGGGAAGTTACAGGGCGCGATCAGGGAGTGACAGAAAAGGGGAAGTTACAGGGTGCGATCGAGGAGTGACAGAAAGGGGGAAGTTACTGAGTGAGATGAAGGGCACAGAGGTCAGGGAGTGACAGAAGGGGGGAAGTTACAGGGTGAGATCAGGGAGTGACAGAAGGGGGGAAGTTACAGGGTGAGATCAGGGAGTGACAGAAGGGGGGAAGTTACAGGGTGAGATCAGGGAGTGACAGAAGGGGGGAAGTTACAGGGTGAGATCAGGGAGTGACAGAAAAGGGGAAGTTACAGGGCGCGATCGAGGAGTGACAGAAAGGGGGAAGTTACAGGGCGCGATCGAGGAGTGACAGAAAGGGGGAAGTTACTGAGTGAGATGAAGGGCACAGAGGTCAGGGAGTGACAGAAGGGGGGAAGTTACAGGGCGAGATCAGGGAGTGACAGAAAAGGGGAAGTTACAGGGCGCGATCGAGGAGTGACAGAAAGGGGGACGTTACTGAGTGAGATGAAGGGCACACAGGTCAGGGAGTGACAGAAAGGGGGAAGTTACTGAGTGAGATGAAGGGCACAGAGGTCAGGGAGTGACAGAAGGGGGGAAGTTATAGGTCGTGATCGAGGAGTGACAGAAAGGGGGACATTACTGAGTGAGATGAAGGGCACAGAGGTCAGGGAGTGACAGAAAGGGGGAAGTTACTGAGTGAGATGAAGGGCACAGAGGTCAGGGAGTGACAGAAAGGGGGAAGTTACTGAGTGAGATGAAGGGCACAGAGGTCAGGGAGTGACAGAAGGGGGGAAGTTATAGGTCGTGATCGAGGAGTGACAGAAAGGGGGACGTTACTGAGTGAGATGAAGGGCACAGAGGTCAGGGAGTGACAGAAGGGGGGAAGTTACAGGGCGCGATCGAGGAGTGACAGGGGGACGTTACTGAGTGAGATGAAGGGCACAGAGGTCAGGGAGTGACAGAAAGGGGGACGTTACTGAGTGAGATGAAGGGCACAGAGGTCAGGGAGTAACAGAAAGGGGGAAGTTACTGAGTGAGATGAAGGGCACAGAGGTCAGGGAGTGACAGAAAGGGGGAAGTTACTGAGTGAGATGAAGGGCACAGAGGTCAGGGAGTGACAGAAAGGGGGAAGTTACTGAGTGAGATGAAGGACACAGAGGTCAGGGAGTGACAGAAGGGGGGAAGTTACTGAGTGAGATGAAGGGCACAGAGGTCAGGGAGTGACAGAAAAGGGGAAGTTACAGGGCGCGATCAGGGAGTGACAGAAAGGGGGAAGTTACTGAGTGAGATGAAGGGCACAGAGGTCAGGGAGTGACAGAAGGGGGGAAGTTACAGGGCGAGATCAGGGAGTGACAGAAAAGGGGAAGTTACAGGGCGCGATCGAGGAGTGACAGAAAGGGGGACGTTACTGAGTGAGATGAAGGGCACAGAGGTCAGGGAGTGACAGAAGGGGGGAAGTTACTGAGTGAGATGAAGGGCACAGAGGTCAGGGAGTGACAGAAAGGGGGAAGTTACTGAGTGAGATGAAGGGCACAGAGGTCAGGGAGTGACAGAAAGGGGGAAGTTACTGAGTGAGATGAAGGACACAGAGGTCAGGGAGTGACAGAAGGGGGGAAGTTACTGAGTGAGATGAAGGGCACAGAGGTCAGGGAGTGACAGAAGGGGGGAAGTTACAGGGTGAGATCAGGGAGTGACAGAAGGGGGGAAGTTACTGAGTGAGATGAAGGGCACAGAGGTCAGGGAGTGACAGAAAAGGGGAAGTTACAGGGCGCGATCAGGGAGTGACAGAAAGGGGGAAGTTACTGAGTAAGATGAAGGGCACAGAGGTCAGGGAGTGACATGGGGAAGTTACTGAGTGAGATGAAGGGCACAGAGGTCAGGGAGTGACAGGGGGAAGTTACTGAGTGAGATGAAGGGCACAGAGGTCAGGGAGTGACAGGGGGAAGTTACTGAGTGAGATGAAGGGCACAGAGGTCAGGGAGTGACAGAAGGGGGGAAGTTACTGAGTGAGATGAAGGGCACAGAGGTCAGGGAGTGACAGAAAAGGGGAAGTTACAGGGCGCGATCAGGGAGTGACAGAAAGGGGGAAGTTACTGAGTAAGATGAAGGGCACAGAGGTCAGGGAGTGACAGGGGGAAGTTACTGAGTGAGATGAAGGGCACAGAGGTCAGGGAGTGACAGGGGGAAGTTACTGAGTAAGATGAAGGGCACAGAGGTCAGGGAGTGACAGGGGGAAGTTACTGAGTAAGATGAAGGGCACAGAGGTCAGGGAGTGACAGGGGGAAGTTACTGAGTGAGATGAAGGGCACAGAGGTCAGGGAGTGACAACAGGGGGGAAGTTACAGGGCAAGATCAGGGAGTGACAGATGGGGGAGCAGTTAGGTCAGGTGAAAGCTTCAGTGGGCAGGGAATGCCATCGAAGCAATATGATTGGCAGATGGCCTTAAAGTCCACCTGGTATTTTGTTACAATGCCATAGATCCCAGCTGATCTTTGTTTTTCTCCGCACTTCTTTCCAACTAGGGATCTTCTGTGTTTATCTCCAACTTTCCTGAATCTCATTAACATTTTTATCTCCACCACCTTCCCTGGGAGACCATTCCATGCATATTATGTCTTCTTATTAACACACAGGTTAGATGATTGCTTTTCTCTATATTGGGGATTGCCATTGTTACAGAACATGGCAGCTAAGAGACTGTTTAGTGCTAGTGTGAGCCAAGTTCAAGATCTTGACCCTAGAATAGTATGGGTCCTGAATATCTAAGGGATTTATTACTTCGCTGCCATCTGACTAGGAATTTGCGCTCTCGTCAGAGATCTGAAGGAGGTTCCCTTATCCTCTGGAGAGAAGCTGCTGTTTACATGCAGATTAGCATTTAGTGCAGTAGGCTGCTGTGGGATTTGCTGCTTCTTTACATTTGCTCTGACATTTTATTTATTTAAAAAGCTTCCATTCCGCTCATATACGGTAAACCTGTTCAAGAAAGATTACAACAATAAAATACAGTCATGAAAATCCGAGGAAACTCGGGATCATCGGAAGAAAGAGAGTTCTTCACGGGAAAGGTGCTGAATTGATTGATTTGTCTTTATTTACTCGTATTTGATGTCATGCCTAACAATTCAAATAACTCTGAAGTCAGTAACAATACTAAAAACAAGCGTGCGTGCCCGTCTCTTCTCTCCTCTAGGGCTAGACAAATTTAGGTCCTTTTCGGGATTTGATGCAGATCCTTTGCCATTTCGGTTGCCTTTCTCTGGACTGCCTTTAGTCTGTCGATGCCCTTTTGGAGGCTACTCCCTCCAGAAGTGAACACAGGTACCACCCGGGACCTCCGTATTGTTTTTCCCATTGTGCCTATCTGTTATGCATTCTAGCAGCCTCCTAGTTCTGGCTCCCGTCGTATCACACTCCTCAGACCCCATCGCCCCAAGGGTTCTCTCCTTGTCGGTGCACGTCACTGGCTCACCCCCCATTGTGTACTGCTCCCTCGGATTTTGCACCACAGCAGCCCTAAATTGTGAAACAAAAAAACAAAAGCTGTATAAAAATTTATTTTTCAAAATGTTGAGTTTTCAAGAGCATGCAGATTGTAACCAGATAAGACAGAGAAAGCAAGTTCGGAGGTCCTGTGCTTTGATTCAGGCAGCTGGAAGGACAAACCGGAGAGCGTTCTACTTGCTTTTAGAGTAATATTGCGCAGTGCTCAGTGTTTCTGCATTTTTGGAATTAAAAACATTCTAAAACTTTTGGCTGGCATTCAGGTTTTCTAAATAATTTTTTCCTAGTGTGTAGCAGATGGACTCAGGACCAATGGGTATAGTGTACTCCTGATAGCAGTTGGAGACGGATCAGATTTCAATGTGACGTCAGCCCTAGTACATATACCCCTGCAGGAAGTGCAGCTCTTCAGTATTTTCCGTCTCCATAGCAGTTAGGGACTCTATGCACCCTCGCACAGCGTTAGAGTAATTTTACCAAAGAAAACCAATTTAAGAAGAAATCTTACCTCTACAGATGAGCCTTGCTCTCCTGCGGTGACACCCGTTGGGTCCATCCCCCAGTTGAGATTTCCCGAGGTGATTTCCGCGATCCCTCAGAGGTAAGCCTCGGTCCGGCAGCTGACCCTCGGCGGGGACCTAGCCCCCGACATCGGGTGAGGCTGAGAGGCAGCGGGTGCAATCTCGAGCCCGGCGGTGAAGGTATTTTCCCTCTCCTCCTGCAGCCGGAGACCGCCTGGAACGAAACCGGGAAGCGCCGAGACAAGGTAAGGTAGAAATCTACTTAAAAGTCTCTGGTCTCCGAAGCTCGAGGAGACGCACAGGTCACCAGCCGGGACCAGTGCCACCGGGTTGATCGGCCCTAGCAGGGCTGGACCCCGGTCAGATCCGAAGGTCCTCCCACGTGGAGACCCTCCGAGGTGGTCGCCATATTGTTCGTGTGGTCGCCGTCACCATTTTGGCTCCGTTCGCCGCCCTGTCCGCTGTATCAATCGTGCACACAGAGACGAGCCGTGCGCACAAATACCTTGTGCGCACAATGTCGCGCTCAAAGGAACCGGGTGCACAAGCGAAGCGCATAGCCACTCGCTTACTGTGCCAGGCGCATAATTTCGACCTGTGCGCACAACAGCGCGCACCAAACCTACATGCGCAAGTTCGACGCACACCGGAGCACATAACTGTATTGTACGCGCACAAGCCATGGCACCACCTGAAAATAAACTCAAACTCAAAGCTCGGGGCCTTTGTCCAGCATGCCACATTAGAGCTGCACAGCATGAGGAGGCCACGGCCCTGTGTGTACAGTGCGAAGAGGCCCTAGGGGACCCAAATCATGGCCCCCAGCCGGACCTTGACCCCAGCCTCTCGAGCGGTACACCGGACCTAGCATTACACAGCACCCCCTAGTCTAGACCCGGCATCTATCTCCTGGGTGGAATTCTTCAAAGGTCTGCATACCTTCATCCACATGCAACCGGGGCCGCCCATAATGCGGTCACAGGCTCCACCAGAGGACCTCAACATGCCGGGATCCTCTATGCCCAGGGAAGTGATCCCACTGCCCAGAAGCCCTACCTTTGGAGACACGGACATCTCAGATGAGGAGTCAGAACCCCTGGAGGAAGGGGAACTCCCCCCGGGGACAGAACCCCATCGAGCCATGAGATGCTTCTTCACCAAGGACGAGCTTCCAGACCTGGTCACAAAAGCTTAAAAGAGCTGGCCATCCCGGGCACAAGTGCCTCGGGGGAACCTAAGACGAACCCACTATTAGAGGGACTCCGTCAAACCTCCTGACATTTCCCACTATTACAAGCCATCCAGCAGCTAATTGACCTGGAATGGGATGCCCCAGAAACTACATTCAAAGGGGGCCGGGCTCTGGCAGCCATGTACCCTCTGGACCCAGCTGCCAAAGATCTCCTGGCATGTCCGAAAGTGGATGCCATAGTCTGCGCGGTCTCGAAGTGCACTACTATCCCGGTGGAGGGAGGAGCAGCACTCAAGGATGCCCAAGACAGGCGTCTGGAATCTATCCTCAAACAGTCCTTTGATGTCTCCGCTATGTCTTTACAGATCGCAACCTGCTGTGCCGTGGTGACCCGCGCCTGCTTAGCACAGAACAGGAACAATACTCCTGGGGAGGCCCTGGAACCAGCTGTATCATTCCTCGCAGACGCTGCTTCGGATCTGGTACGCACAGCAGCTAGAGGAGTCTCATCCGCCGTTGCAGCCAGAAGACAAATCTGGCTCTGAAACTGGTCAGCCGACGCATCCTCCAAAACGAGACTCACAAGGATGCCTTTCAAGGGAACACTCCTGTTCGGAAGCGAACTAGAGAAGCTAGCCAACAAATGGGGCGAGTCCCCACTACCTCAACTACCGGAGGACAGGAATAAGAGAAACCAGCGATCCTTCCTTCCCCTGGACTTCCAGGGGCAGAGGATCACAGCGCTTCAACCCATATAGAAGCTCATACCAAGCAGCCCGCTCCACAGGATAGAGCCAGTCCTTTCGGAACAAGCGCAATAAAAGGGGAGCCAGCATGGGCTCAGGCCCCAGCTGCACCTCACAATGAAAATCAGCCGACCCATCCAAAGGGAGAAGCCATAGGGGGCAGACTTGCCCTGTTCTACCAAAGATGGGTCAAGATAACTTCAGACAAGTGGGTCCTATCCATCATTCGAGAGGGATATTACCTGGATTTACACCACCTCCCTCTGGACAAGTTTGTGGAATCTCCCTGCCACGACCCTTCCAAGAGGATGGCAGTGGAAGCTACACTGATCAGATTACTAGCCTTAGAGGCTATAACACCGGTGCTTCCACAATAAATAAATATTGGCCATTATTCTACCTATTTTATCGTCCCCAAGAAAGAAGGAACGTTCAGATCCATCCTGGACCTCGAGGCGGTCAACTGTCACCTGAAAATTTCTCGCTTCCGCATGGGAAACCCTATGCTTGGTAATAAAGGCGATACAACCGGGAGAGTTTCTTACCTCCCTGGATCTGTCAGAAGCCTACCTACACATTCCGATCCATCAAGAGCATCAGCGTTTTCTACGCTTCTCGATCCTGGACCGTCACTACCAGTTCCAAGCACTATCTTTCGGGTTAGCCACTGCACCCCGGACGTTCACCAAGATCATAGTGGTGGTGGCAGCAACACTGAGGAAGGAAGGAATCCGCATGCAACCTTATCTAGACGATTGGCTGATCAGAGCGAAATTCCCAGAGGAAAGCCACCAGGCGACCAACAGAGTCAAAACTCTACTGGAGAGCCTCGGGTGGGTGGTCAACACAAACAAGAGCTGCCTACAGCCCTCCCAATTTCTGGAATACTTGGGAGTCCGGTTCGACACCAAACAAGACAAGGTCATCCTGACACTGACAAGGAGATCAAAACTGATGACCCAGTTACGAACCCTGTTGAGCAAACTTTGCCCCACAGCATGGGATTACCTACAAGTTCTCGGCCTCATGGCATCCACACTGGAAGTAGTCCCATGGGCACGAGCTCACATGAGACCCCTACTACGCTCACTACTATCACGATGGAATCCACTGTCCCAGAACTACACCGTACGGCTTCAGCTCCCGGACAGAGTTCGGGCCCAACTACGATGGTGGCTACAAGAAGCCCATCTGAGCCAGGGAACGAGACTATCCTCACCAACTTGGACCCTACTCACCACGGATGCCAGCCTACGAGGATGGGGAGCTCACTGCCAGGAACTAACCGCCCAAGGGCAATGGAACGAACAAGAGTCGGGATGGAACATCAATCGCCTAGAAACCCGGGCAGTCAGACTAGCTTGCCTAAGGTTCGGTCACAGACTCCGAGGCAAAGTGGTCAGAGTAATGTCGGACAACGCCACAACTGTGGCCTACATCAACCGTCAGGGAGGAACCAGAAGCCAACAGGTGTCTCTGGAAATAGACCCCCTAATGTCATGGGCGGAAGTGAATCTTCAAGAGATCTCGGCCGTCCACATTGCCGGGAAAGACAACGTCTCGGCGGACTACCTCAGCAGAGAAAGTCTAGATCCAGGAGAATGAAAGCTGTAGACCACAGCATTCCAATTGATAGTAAACTGTTGGGGAGCACCAACCATGGACCTTCTGGCAAACTAGTCCAACGCCCAAGTACCCAGTTTCTTCAGCTGCAGGCGGGAACCCCAGTCCCAGGGAATCGATACCCTGGTACAGACCTGGCCACAGGAGACTCTGTTATACGCCTTCCCGCCGTGGCCCCTATTGGGCGCGATCATCCACAAGATCGAACACCACAGGGGACCAGTACTTCTAGTGGCCTTGGACTGGCCAAGAAGACCGTGGTACGCAGACATGCGAAGACTGCTGACAGGGAACCCCCTGCCGCTACCTCCACACAGAGACCTGCTCCAACAGGGACCGATCCTCCATGAGGATCCAGCTCAATTCTCTCTTACAGTCTGGCCATTGAAAGGACTCGCCTAAGGAGAAGCGGATACTCGGGGGCAGTAATTGACACCCTACTCCGAGCACGCAAGTTCTTCACATCCCTAACATACATAAGGATTTGGAGAATATTCGAAGCTTGGTGTGAGGACCATGACATCATACCACGCTCAGTCAAAATTCCTGCAATTTTGGAATTCCTGCAGAACGGCCTACAGAAGGGATTGTCCCTCAACTCCATCAAGGTACAGGTGGCTGCATTGTCATGCTATGGAACCAAGAGCGAGAGCGGCAGCATAGCCTGTCACCCGGATGTCTCCCGCTTCCTGAAAGGAGTCAAGCACATCAGACCACCCTTAAAGTGGCCGGTGCCTCTTTGGAACATCAACCTAGTCCTAGATTTCCTACCAGGAACCTCCTTCAGACCTCTCCGCGGCCTGTCTTTCCGACTATTAACATTGAAGACAGCCTTCCTTCTGGCAGTCTGTTCAGCCCGATCGTATATCCGAGCTTCAGGCACTGTCCTACCAAGAGCCGTTCCTCAGACTCACCCCGGGAACCTTCCAGTTACCCACAGTTCCGTCGTTCCTTCCCAAAGTGGTGTCTCACTTCCATCTCACTACCATCGCTAGATGAGCATAAGAATTCGGAAGAGGCTCGCAGTCTATGCCATCTCAACGTCAGCAGGCTCCTAGTCCGATACCTGGAAAAGTCAGAATCCATACGAAAGTCGGACCATCTATTCATCCTTCACAGCGGGAAGAAGCAGGGGGAAGCGGCCTTGCGAGCAACCATAGCCCGCTGGATCAAAGTAGTCATCAAGTTGGCCTATGTAGAAGCAGACAAGCCACCGCCTTTACAAGTCAAGGCCCATTCTACTAGAGTCCAGGCAGTGTCCTGGGTGGAAGCCAAGATGCTATCACCTGCCGAGATCTGCAGGGCGGCGACATGGTCCTCCATCCACACCTTCTCCAAGTTTTACCATCTGGATGTTCAGGCTCGAGAGGACACAGCATTTGCAAGGGCAGTACTAAGTGGGTCACGGGCAGCCTCCCACCCGGTTCAGGAGTAGATTTTATACATCCCATTGGTCCAGAGTCCATCTGCTACACGCTAGGAAATAGAGAAATTACTTACCTGATAATTTCGTTTTCCTTAGTGTAGACAGATGGACTCAGCATCCCACCCACGGCTACCGTTACTCATGGAATTCTCGGGGGACATCCCCGGGAGCGAGTGATTCACGGGTAAGCCATGCTTTCCTTCATCTAGGACACCCAGCATACCGGGTGTTGATGTTTCTCGGTTGAGAGCACTGGCGGTCTCCAGCTATAGCCAATTCAACTAGTTCAAATTAATTAAGTTAACCAAGTTATAAAGTTATTCAAGTTAACCAAGTTATAAAGTTAATCAAGTTATTCAAATTATTCAGTCATACATATATCCACAATGCTTTTCGAGGAGAATACTGAAGAGCTGCACTTCCTGCAGGGGTATATGTACTAGGGCTGACGTCAGATTGAAATCTGATCCGTCTCCAACTGCTATCAGGAGTACACTATACCCATTGGTCCTGAGTCCATCTGTCTATACTAAGGAAAACGAAATTATCAGGTAAGTAATTTCACCATTACACTTTTGGTGTTATCCAAAGATGCTTTTGCTATTTGAGGGGAAAACAGAGCCCAGACGTTTGTATGAAAAACCTTGGCTAGTATCAGGGGGGGCTCGTTTATTACACTTTTAAGCATGGAGGATTACTTGAATGCTTTACTGCACATAATTACAGGGGGAAGTCTGGTAGATGTATGGATAGTTTTGGGGGTTCCAGCATTTTCATTGGTGGTTTTGTTTTTATTCCTTAGTGTGACATCTGTGAGGGAGCATATGAAGCACTAACAGCTCTCGGTACCCGGAATCCCTTTGTATGACCCCCGGCCTGACACTCGGGTGGACACTGCTGGGCTTGTGGGTGCTGACCAGATGTCTTCCCGGAAAGGATCAGCAGCCGGCCAGGACAGTGGGCTTTCGAACAGCAGCAGAGCGGAGGCAGACGATGTGGAACTGACGGAGCTGGGGCCATTGTTGCAAGTGAAGAGAGACCATCGAGGAGCTGCTAATACAGTCAGTGTAAGTAACCCAGGCCACAGCAATAGCCTGAGGGCATCTCAGTTTGGAGGAGGAGGGGCTAGTGATTACAGCAGGCTGAGAACCAGGGAAACAAGGATGCAATTCCCACCTCCTACCCCCCCCCCCCCCAAAAAACACTCCCTGTGATCTTGGGCAAGTCACTTTATCTCTTGCTGCTTCAGATTGTAAGCTCTCTGGGGATAGGGACTTCTTGCACCTGAATACTAATAATGCTGTAAGCCACTGTGAGCATCATTTGATGGGTTAATGGATGCTAAACCAGCTTGTCAACAGCCCTCTGAGCCCTAGACCTGATCCTTCTTTCATCCCTCAAGAAGAGAGGCAGAAAATACCCAAATCACAGATTTAGGGCCTGATTCCCTAAGCTTTTGTCCCCATAGACACATTCTAGCAGTCGGAAAAAAAATCAGATTTATGATTGTTAAAAAAAAAAAAATAATAATTTTTAGTTACCAATTTGTACACTGAGCCAGCAAAAGAATATTAATGTAATCATACTGGTTTTCTTAAATAAATAATCCGGAAGTGGGTAAATCAAAAATAAATTGTGAGAGTCCTGGGGGCAGCCCTGTTTTGCCAGAGATGAGCAGACCTGATGGTGAGGTTGTGCAGGAATTCTTGGAGTTTATTCCTCTGCCAAACCTCTGATGAAATGGATACTACGAATCTTGTGGGCTGAGCAACCTTTAATGCTCGCCTCTCATCAGCTGGGATCGATGCTCGCGGACCTACCCACTTAATTATATGGGCTTTGGCATGAAGTTGAAGTGCCTAGTTGCGAATCTCCTCGGAGACGGGATGGAAGAAACCTGACTGCTGATATCTCTCCCCTTCTATCCTTTTCAGCTAAGAGCTCATACTGGATAGATTTTTCTTCTTACTAGTCACTTGTATCCAATTTTGGTGCTCATGCACATAGGACAATTTTTGCTGAGCCTAGGACACAAATTATAACAATATTTATTGGTAATGCATATGTAAGATTAATTCCAGCCAAACAGAGTTACAATAGATAAAACTTCCAGATTAAATAGGTAGCATGCTAGGCCTGTCTTTACCGTGCCCCACCATAGATCAGGTACTGCTTGGGAAGCAGCAGTGCACGCTTCCTACACACACTCACGCAGCCCCAGCTCAGAACAGAGGCAGCAGCACTGCCAGCTTCCCTTACATCACAAAATAGGGACAGCACAGACGGCAGGAGTGCAAGTGCAGTATGTATGCTGGAGAAATAATGGTTAACGTAGTGATGAAGAAGGCATGACCTTGGGACCCAGGGAGAATGACATTGGGTCCATAGAATGGGCTCACCACTGCCTATTTGAGTTTCACTGAGGAAAGAAAATCCGGCATCAAGATTGTGGAATTCTGACGATTGATTTGACATCTGGAAATCTTATTGTGAGGGCAGTTTTCAAAGGGATTTCCAGGCAGGTGAAAAGTGTTTTTTTCTTGTGTAAATGGAATGACGGAAATGTGCCCATCCTGTGTGCAGGCAAAAGGGCCTGCTTAGTTCTGCACCCCATGGACTTCTACCCGTATTGCCGTGAACTTGTTTCCGGGTCTGGGAAAAAACACATATCTGCAGGTACTTTTGGTAAGAAAACATATATCTGCAGGTACTTTTTCCTTGGGCAGTTTTCAGAGTGAAAGTATGCATGTGCTTTTCCTTAGAAAATTAGTGCAAATAGCGTGAGGAAAATGGACCTGTGGGCTGTGGATTTTGCAGCTGTGTGGGTATTCCCCCTCTAGACTGTGATCAAAATGATTTTTCCCACAGTGTTGAATAAAGTAGTGTCAGCACACAAATGTAAAATTATACATTTTCCAAACGTATGAGATAGCATTATGTACTGTTCTTATCATTGCTAATTTAATTATGTGTTTTTCTTGTAACATTGTTTGGGGATTGATTCACACGGGGGCTGAATGCTATGGCTTTTATCAAGTAACGTGTTGTGTCCACAGCTCTTTCTACCCCCCGGCACTGCCAAACTCTCCGAGAGTGATAAAACCTGTGTTGTTTCAGGGCGATGAAGACCACGCGTGTTCTACGGCACAGGAGGAAGAGGAGGAGGAAGAGGTTCGGGTGCTCACGCTCCCACTGCAAGCTCATCATGCCATGGAAAAGATGGAAGAGTTTGTCTACAAGGTATAGGATGTTGGCTTTAGGACAGTGATGGTCAGGTTTTAGTTTTGCAGAAAACAATGAATAGTTTGTAAAAAGGATGGGAAATTTTAAAGTGAGGAGGTAGGAAGGGCAATTGAAAAAACAGGATGACAAAGGGGGTCTGATGTGAAGGGGAGTAAGGGTTCACAAAGAGGGGTCAAGGGGCCAGTGGATGAAGTTTAAAAAAAAAAAATGGTTCTGGTGTAACTCAGGCTAGACTGTGTTTGAAAGAGAGGAGGGCGCCGGTGTGTAGAGAGTAATTGAGCCGCCCTTGCCTGTGGCAGCCCAGCTCCTTGCCTCTGTCTGTCTGTCTGCAGCTTTCATTGATCGCACAGCCCGTTCTGCATTCTGAACTCTGTTCCTGTATGTGGGGCTGTGACTCAGAGACAGAACGTAGAGAAGATTCAAGGCACCTCATCCCACAGCTGAGAGAAATGCGTTGTATCCAATACTCATGAATTCAGTGCATCAGCTTAACTTTATTACATCAATTCATTAAAAAGACTGTTTTTTTTTAAATTTTTGGAAAGATTTCTCCTCCTAAACGCTTTGGACCATTCATAACGCTCCGCAGTTGGCCAAGTTTGTAATCTTCACTTGTATATTTATTTATTTATTTTATTTAAAAACTTTTATATACCGGTATTAGTATGCATACATCATACCGGTTTACAATGTAACTTTAAAGGTAGAAATTACAATGAACAGGGAGGGCGAACAAGGAGGAGTATACAAAGAGCAGGAGGTGGAGGAATTAAAGCAATAAATAAAAACTGCAACGGACTATTTACAGGAATATACAGGGCGTAGGCAAGATACTTGCAGAAGTCGGTGTACTTAATCAGGGTAGGCTTGTCGGAAGAGCCATGTTTTAAGTTTTTTTCTGAACTTGGCGTAACATGGCTCTAGCCTGAGAGTGGTAGGGAGGGCGTTCCATTGTTTAGGGCCTGCAATGGATAGTGCGCGATCTCTGGTAGAGGAGAGGTGGGCTTTTTTCAAAGGGGGAATGGAGAGGGTGCCTTTGTTGACAGTGCGAGTGGGTCGTTCAATATATATATATACAATATAAAAATGACTCCGAGCAGTATATTTACTGCTCGGAGTCATTTTTAATCATCGGTCCATTGAAAACATTTTTTTTTAAGTATATGTGGAAACGAATTTCTCTCTTTTCTTAAAAAACAAAAAAATGGTACTTCCCTTTGCGTGGTAACTGAGAGACCAGAGCCAGAATCTTTTTAATGAATTGATTTAATAAAGTTAAGCTGATATATTGAACTCATAAATATTCAATACAACGTATTTTTCTCAGTATAAACTATTCGTTGATCGCTGGGCAATTTATAAATTTAACGTTGGTAATTTACCTTATCCCACAATCCAGCTGGAATATTTTACCTTTTTCTCCGATTACACAGGGATCTTTAAGCTATAGACAGTAAAGTCAGAAGGATACATGCAGCTAACATCTGATACAGAATAATACAGGACACGGCAGAAAGTCATTAAACTAAGCATTTCTCAGCTCTACAGAAATGACTTGACATGGCAAGTCCCTACATAGAACTTGTCTGAATTCTGTAGTTCCCTCAGGCCTTAAGTGGAACCAGCTGAAGCTATGAGGTTACCAGCACATTATAAATTAAAACTTTTTGAACTAAAATTATTTTACTAGCAAGAGCACCCTGCCTGGACAGGATAGGACCTGTCAACATCCTACCTTTCCCACACATCAGGTACCCTTGTTTACTCCCCTACCTAGCAGCAGTGTTCAGCATACTCTGCTGGGGATAATATGATACCTCAGAGCAAATCTGTCATTCCAGAGGAGCAGCTCATAATGCTTATCTATGTATCTTTCTACAAAAGGAGCTCTGACACACATGGTGCTGCTGATAAAAATCTTTTGGCGGTTCCTTTCACTAACTTAGCTCGATTGTAAGAAACACGCTGTAGGACATTTTTGGTCATTGGGTCTACTTTATGGAATGCCCTACCTGGGACCTTGCGAGATACCGATGATATAAAGTCATTTCAAAAGCTCCTTAAGGCATATTTCTTTGCCCAGGTGTATGCTAAATACAAGTTCATTTTTTTTAGTGTATTATGTATTTTTGTTTTATTACTTTGTTTCAATTTTATATTCAGTTGTTTTATGTAGTTTGTGTAAGATGTGTGTAACATTTTTTTAAAATGTTTTATATTGTAATCCGTTTAGCACATTTTTTTATAAATGGAATAGAAATACTTTTAAATAAATAATGCATTGCCCTAGGTCAGCACTGTTGTGCCCCACCCACAAATATGGGCCCAACTCTGGACATTTGTGAATGGGATGAGTTGCTCATGTGACCGCATTTCGCCTGTGCAAAAGCAGAAGTGAGGGAGATATTGCCTCCAAGGTTCATGTTCCTTTCCACATCCTAAAATCGCTTGACTGTTTCTAATGGCCTTTTCAGTGAAGTGGTCCCACTGCTTTATTAGCTCAGTATATAATTTTAGTTTAGCCAGGGTTCAGGGGAGTGTAAACACCTGCCAAAAGCGTTTGATGCATCAGCCAGTTTACAGGTTTTGATCTCTCTTTTTTGCAGGTAAAACAAGGAGAAATATTTTAGCATCCACAAGCAATTTCTACCCCTGTGCTACAGTGGGAGGCCATAGCTAGTGAGGGGCAGTTTTGGGAAGAGAACTCGTAAGTAGGGGGGGTAGCCATTGTACCATTGTAACCTGCCCTGAACTATGGAAGGAGTGGGATACAAATGCTTTAAATAAATAGGCAGTGGCATTAGTACAGCACAGGAGCAGAATGGCTTCATCGGCCTTGCATCAGTTTTATTGCAGTTTGTGTAGATTCTTTCCTTCCAAGCCCAGCAGAATCTCTCACCAAAATACAACAATGCAGATAATGCCCATTATTTCTATGGTATGCCCAGCACAAATATGCAGTAGCTTGCTTCAGATTAAGAGAACTGGTGGGCAGACTTTTAGTGACAACCATAAAAACTGATTTGGCTGCCAGTTTTCAACACTAGGTCACCAGATTTCAGAGATACTAGCAGTAATCCATTGACATTTATATAAAAGGTCATGCAGATAGCAAGCAAGTAATAGTATGGATGTGATCAGCTGAAGAGCTGGCAAGCCAGATTCCTTCTTGTATCCCAGATTGTGCTGGTTTGCTAGTCACCTGAGGAATTTCTTCTAACGGTGTTTGATTCCTAAAGTCATTCTGGAAACCAAATTTAGGCTCTTAGGTAGAAAGCTTAAATCCAGAACCTCCAGGGTAGCATTCTCTGAAATGCTCCCTGTTCCACGTGCAGGTCCCCAGAGGCAGGCAGAGCTCCGGAGTCTCAATGCGTGGATGAGACGATGGTGCAAGGAAGCAGTCAAGGCCTTTCCAAATGTTCTGATGCAGAGGGACATTTGACCACATCTGGGAAAGCAACACAAATAAATGCAACTCTAGCATGTACAGACCACTTAAATGAAAAAATCGAAGATTGGCCCACACTGTCTCCTCCCCCCCCCCCCCCCCCCCAATTTTCCAGTAACTCCGGATTTCAGATAAAAACTATGTTCCTACATGTGGTCTGCATGGACAACAGAGAGCTCCTTGGTGAAGAGTAAATGGAGATGATTTGAGTCCTAAAGTTGTCTTTCTGTTGTAAAGTCTGTGATAGAGGAAGCAGATGATAGAGTTTGGATAGTTTCACCATTCAGCCAAAGCCAGACTGACTTATTTGTTTCTAGTCTGCTTATCCTCCATTCTAAGCGGATTGCATCAGGCTTGAGGCCGTCAGTCCAAGATGTAAATGCATTAAGGTAGGGGAGGACCTCTGCTGGTATACAGTGTAATGAGCTAGACCAGACCTGACTGCTGGTTACCACAGAGAGAGCTTTCTGGAGTAGATAAGCCATTGTCAACTTTGTGAAGGCTTAAGGGGAGTTTGCCAAGCTGAAGGGAAGAGCCTGGTATTGTCACCAGGAACATCAGATATTTCTTGGGTTGAGAATTTATGGGACGTGGATATAAAAATCCTGAAGATTGATTGATGTAGAAACTTTCTGCCCTATCTTGAAATCTTTTATCCAGATCTTTTTTAAACCCCTTTAAAATGCACTAGTTGAGGCATTTTATGTTTGAAATAGGATTAAAGTCCCTTCCTCTCCCAGTAATCTTGCGATTGCAAAATAAAATGAGTAAACCTAGCATATCTCTTCAGAAAACACTAGATCTTCCATTTGGTTGTCTTACAAATGTTGAATCTGAGGGAAGGGACAAAGGTGCCAGAAAAGAGGCACATATTCCAATTCTATGAAGTAGCCATGATTTTATCAACCACCATCATATGCACTCTGCCATCTCTTCTCCAAGCTGCAGAGCCCTAATCTGTTTAAGCTTATAAGAAAGGTTTAGAGAAGAGAGAGGATATGATAGAGGTTTATAAAATAATCAGGGTAGAAAACATAAACTGGGGATGGTTAATTACCATTTCAAATAATTCCAAGACTAGAGGACAGCAGATTTAAAACAAATCAGAGAGAGGATGTAGTGGAGGCATCTAGCATAACTGGGTTTGAACAGATTCCTGGAGGAAATATCTACAAACCATTTGTTATCCAGGTAGATTTGGGAAAGCCATCGCTTATCCCTGGAAGTGAGCCACAATGAATGGATGTCCTCTTTGGGATCTGCTGGGCACTTGTGAAACGGAATGCTGGGCTCGCTGGACATTTAGTCTGACCCAGCATGGCGTGTTCTTATCAGAGCCCAGCAATCTGGTGTGAACTTCATCCACTCACGAGTGCTAGAGACTTTGACTCCTGAGGAGCTTCATTATGATTAGCCCAATTGTCTGAACTTTCTTTGACTCTACAAAGCGGGGCAGCAAAGTATTCTCACTTTGTTGAGCTTTGAAGCCTGTAGACTGTAAAAAAGATGAGGTACTTTCATCCTACTTCACTTAGGGGTGAATTTTCAAAATACTACATGTGTAAAATTAGCATATACGTGTGTAAGTAGCATGTACTCCCGTAATCGTTATTTTATAAACACTGAAAGTACACGTGTTCTTTACGTTTCGTGCGCACAAATTCATGTGAAAAAGGTCTAGGGACGTTTCAGGGCAGGGCCAACAACTACATGCACAAGTTGCTATTTTATAAGAAATGCATGCACAACTGGTAACTTGTGTAATTCTACACCAACTAAATATCTTATGCATTTGATATCAGACTTGTTTACTGTGTACTCTTAGCTGGATGGGAGGACTGGGTGAACTGGTGGAGGAATCTTAAAACTGGTAATTTTCAATTACACATGCATGTTTTAAAGTATACCATCTTCCATGTGTAAATCGGGTTTTATGCAAGTCCTATTTTATTTTCATGTGTAACACGTGTGTATATATTTTTAACATTGGTAGGAAAGGTCCATGCGCTTAATGCATTGAAATACTCTTTCAATCATTGCATATACTCCCACGTTTATTGCGGCGTAGACACGCACATTTTTTTTAATACGTACGTACCATAAAATACTATTGTACATCTTTGCACGGCCATATATTCAGACACATGCAGCTGCGCAGAGTTGTATGAAAGATATCCTCAATGTCTGCACCCATCTGCACCTGGCTACTTATTTTGCATAATGCCTTTGGATGAAGTTTGGAAGATTAAAGTGGAAAACTGTGGATGGAGCTACATAATTTATTATAACTTTTTTTTTTTTAATTCCACGAGTCAGCATGTAGGCCAGTGGTGGTTTGGCACAGGAAAACCTGGGTCCAGGCCTTTTGTCTGCCAGGTTTCTGTTATGTCCCCTACAGAAGCACTGACAGCCAAGGGCAACATACGCCATGCCTAATTAGTGATAAATCAGCTCAGTCTTAGAAGAGGCCTCCCTTGAAGGTCATATTCCATGCTAGGCCTCTCAATGAGCAGTCAGAAAGCAAGGGCAAACAAACAGAAGCAGGTGTCAGGTAGGATTGCCAGCAGCTTCTAATTCAACAAAAGATCATCTAACCCAGAGGCGCTGAAAGCGGTTCTTGGGCCCTTCCCCCCCCCCCCCCCCTCCCTGCTGGTTGGGTTGTCAGGATATCTCTAATGAATATGCATGAAAAATATTTGCATGCACTGCCTCCTGTATATGCAATTATTTCTCAAACATATTCATTAAGGATATCCTGAAAACCTGACTAGCTGGAGGGGGCCGAGGACCAGCTTGAGCATCCCTGCTCTAACACTTGCTTAGAACATGCTCCTCCTGCTTTTACAGATGACTCGGCTACAACAGACAGGCTCTGTGCAGCCAATCAAAGCCTGAGTCATGCGGTATCATTCCAGACCTGCCCATAAAATGTCCTGTTTCATCCGGCTGAATGCATGCTGTCTTGTGTGTTTCAGGTATGGGAGGGACGCTGGAGAGTCATTCCATATGATGTTCTTCCAGACTGGCTAAAGGATAACGATTACCTTCTGCATGGCCATCGGCCGCCCATGCCATCTTTCAGAGCCTGTTTCAAAAGCATCTTCAGAATACACACAGAGACGGGCAACATCTGGACGCACTTATTAGGTGATTGCAACTGTCATAGCCCATTTGAGCTTAGTTAACCAGTGGCATTCAGTCCTCATTTGGTAGGCGAGGGCACACATGCTGTCTATCCCTGCAAAACTCCTCTCTGCTAGGTACTCCGGAAAGGACCTTAGAAGTCCGAAATACTTGTATCCTTAATGGGAAATTACTACTTACCTGATAATTTCCTTTTCTCTAGTGAAGACAGGTTAATCCACGACCAGTGGGTTATGCACCTCTACCAGCAGATGGAGACGGAGCAAAGCTGACATCACGGTAGATATACTCCTGCTCTGATAGCTCGCCAGTATTCTCTGCAAAAGCCAACTGTGGACACACTAACAATACTTGATTATAACCATTAATGGACAACCACTCAAGCACTCAGCAACAGGAAACACTAAGCTCAGCCCTGGCGATTGATGTAAGCCACTGTAGTTGCATTGTCTGACATGCGGATCTGTGAAATGTAAGCACGCCAACCAAATGGTACGCGCTTCCAGATGATTGATGCTCCAGTGCCCCTGCGCCATCAACTCCTGACAGTGAGCCCCTCCTAACCCTGGAGGCTCGCATCTGTCGTGAGCACCAGCCAGTCCAGAGCTTGGAAGGAAACTCCCTTCCTTAGATTATCTGCCTGCAACCACCATTTCAGTTGGATGCTGATCTCCACCGGTAACTGAAGCCATATTGAGTAGTCCTGACACTTTGGACTCCACCAGGCAAGCAGTGTGCGCTGAAGAGGACACACATGCGCCCTTGCCCATGGAACCGCCTCTAGGGTGGCCACCATCAGACAGAGCACCTGCAGGTAAGACCATACTGTTGGATGAACTACCTCTGTCAAAAGCTGCACCTGAGCCATCAGCTTCTGAATGCTTATCTCCGGCAGAAAAACCGTGCCTTGCTTCATGTTGAAATGAACACTGAGATACTCCAGGGTCTGGGGCGGCTGTAAATTGCTCTTGACCAAGTTCACCACCCAGTCTAGCTCCTGCAGCAAAGAGACCACCTTGCGTGTGGCTTGCAAACTCTTTTTCAAACTCTTGACCCGAATTAGCCAGTCGTCTAGGAACAAGTGGACCAAAATGCCATCCTTTCTCAATGCTGCTGCTACCACCACCATGCCTTGGAAGAGATTCTGGCTACATGGCCAAACCGAAGGGGAGCACTTAAAACTGATAATGTTGCCCCAAAACAGTGAACTGCAGAAACTGTTGATGCTCCAAACAAATGAGAATATGAAAATATGTCTCTGACAAGTCCAGATACATAAGAAACTTCCCTGACTGTCCTGCCATTATCACCAAGCGTACGGTTTCCATGCAGAAACGAGTCACTCGCAAATGACTGTTTTCTCCCTTCAAGTCCAGGATGGGCTGTAAAGAACCCTCCTTCTTGGCCACACTGAAATAAATGGAATGGCCTGTATTTTCTTGTGATTTGGGCACTGGAATCATGGCTCATAAGCTCAGATGCCTTAACAGCGTAGTCTCTACTGCCTGCCTCTTTTGCGGGGAACTGCAGGAAAACTCCTCCATTAAGATGACCCGAGGAAAGTTGAGAAATTCCAGAACATAGCTGTCCTTTATTATCTCCAGAACCCACTGCTCTGTCGTGATCCTGACCCACCTCCGATAAAACAGAAATAAGACTACCCCCATTTCCTGCTCCAGGAGGTGGGTCGATACACCTTCGTTGAGGGGATCAGGAGGCAACACTACCCGAACCTGCGCCTTGCCTGGGCTGAAAGGACTGAGACTTACCCAAAGGTCTAGCCCTCTGAGAAGCCGTTCCTCTGTAGGGTTGAAAATGTCTGAAACCTCTAGATGGCCTCTTGTGCCGAACGAGCATGGTGCTTCTTATTCTCTGGCATCCGAGGAACCTGGGACTCACCCCACATCGGCCATTTTTTCCAGCTCATTCCCAAATAAGAGTGATCCTTTAAAAAGGAATTTTGTAAGATTAGACTTTGAAATTGCATCGGCCAACCAATTCCGCAGCCACAGCTGATGCCTGGCCGCTATCACCGAAGCCACCCCTCTGGCAGAAGTACGGACCAGGTTGCAGCCTGCATCTGCCAAAAAGGCGGCTGCTGGTTCCTTCACTGCCCTGGAATTCAAACCAGTCTCATTGGCCTCCTGAGATAGAAGTAAACAAGCACGAGCCACCAGGGAGCAGCAAGAGGCTATCTGCAAATTCATTGCCACTGCCTCAAAGGCTTGCTTAAGGATAGCCTCAATTCTCCTATCCTGAGCATCCTTCAATGCTGCTCCTCCTCCTACTGGAAATGGTCATCCTCTTGGTGACGGAACACACCAGTGCATCCACTTTTGGAAAACTCATCTGCTCTCTCACCACCAGATCCAGGGGATACAGCTCGTCCCCTTTTAAAATTAGCTTCTGGAGTGCTCTATTCAAGATCAATAAACTCTTCAATCACACCCATAATGGGGAAGAAACGTGATGCTTTATGCAAAGTAATCAAAATAGGATTCTTCTTTGGCTCAGACATGGGATCAGTACTCCGTATTCCCAGCATCTTCAGTGTCTGAGAGATTAGCGTCGGCAACTCATCTCTATGAAAGAATCACAACACTGTTCTATAATGTTTCATCTTCAGAGGAATTTCCCAGTCCTCCAGGAAATAAGCATCGCCATCCAGGTGCCCATCAGTGTGACCTGCAACAGCCTGAGACGCCTTCAGACGTTTACCTGCAGGACCAGCCTTGCGGGATTCTGCAGCCTGTGATCCTGAGCTTTCAGGTTTGGCTGCTTCTGCCAAATGTGCCTGTAGAAAGGACTGCAGCCCTTGAAAAAATTCCACCCAGGAGAAGGCGGAAGGGTCCTTACCAAAACTAGGGGTTGTCGGTCTGGTGCCCAATGAGTTTCCCTCCCCTGGTGACGAGCCAATTAGGAGAGTCTCAAAACCAGGCAAAACTTCTGACATGCCGCCCTCCAGTTCCCTTCCTGCAACCTGCTGGCTGGGACTGACCGATCTTAGCAAAATCAGTTAGAGTTAATTAGCCTCCAAGCAGCACTGACAAAGATTAGAGGGGACCCCAGGCTGTGATGCCCAAATATGGCAAGCAGTGCAAATCTCAAGGCATTTAGGCTTCTTTGCTTCCAGTGCCATGGAAAGGGACATCCAGAGGCAGCACACTCAACAACAAGCACTGAACAATTGTGCATCCAACAGTGTGTCTGTATCCGGCAAGCCTGGACAGGATGTCCACGTATAAGCTATATATACGTGGACTCCGTTGAACACTCATACTACGTACGTCCAACCACGCGGTCCACCCAGATGCTCAGCCTGGACACTCAGGCACTGCTTTTGCAAACTCTGTCGCGGCCTACATACGCGGCAACCCAGTGAAGCCTGAGAGCGGGGCCTAGACCAAAGGGCCGCTCAACCCACAAAATAACTAACTGCAACTCCTCAAGATCCCTATGGAGACAGGAATGCACATTGGATCAGCGCGCTGAGGCTTGGAGACTAGAAAACAGAAGAGGGGAGAGGAATCCCTAATCTCACTTTTTTATTTATTTTTTTTAACATGAGCTCAGCCCGTCTTAGCCGAGTACAGAGTTGGTCTCCAGCAGCAGGGTGAGAGGGCTAATGCCTTCCCCGCTGAGCTTGGCTTCCTGCACCTGCTAGCCTCTCAGCTGACTCTTTCCTGGCAGCTAACTCCACTCCGGAACCGGCTACCGGCCGTAGGCACTTGACTGAGGGAGGGATCTCCAGATATCATCTCAGGAGAAGTGGTGTATGATTAATCCTTCTTTCTCCTCCTCTTCTCCATCTGATGGAGACGGATAATACTGGTGGGCTGATGTCAGTGCAGAGGTATATATATACCGTGACGTCAGCTTTGCTCGGTCTTCATCTGCTGGTAGAGCTGCATAACCCATTGGTCGGGGATTAACCTGTCTGAATGCTGAGAAAATGTCTTGTTATCCAGCTGCTTTGCTGGTTTTAACTAAAATATTAGGGAAGAGACTCCAGCAAAAGAGCTCAGTAACTAACTCTATGATAAAGGCTGCTTAGTCTGTTACTGGGTTTGGATTTAATTACTCATGTTTTCAAATGTGAATTAAAGGCAAGTTACAAATCAGGTACAATTTAGATATTCCCTGCCCAAGAAGACTAGCATTCTAGGTTTGTACCTGAGGCAATGGAGACTGAAATGAGCTGCCCAAGGGCATGAGGAATTTGAACCCTGGCTTCCTCAGCCTGCTGCTCTAACCACTAGGCTATTCCTCCACTCCTGTCACTTTCCCACATACAAGGAATCTCTTCCCATTGGAACCCCCATGAAAGAAACATGTTTGTGAAACGTGCACACTGCGGTTCAGGTTCCATTGCACCCTTCAAAAGCAGCAGCTCTGCATGCTGTGGGGTCTGGTGCACTGCCGAGGCCCAGTGCTCGGTACCTCGGAGGTGGCTACTGTGATAACCATTGCCAGCTGAAGGAGACTGGAGGAATCTTCATGGCAAGCCTTCGAGGTTGGGTGTTCAAACAAGAAAAAAATTGTAGAATTAAAAAAAAAAAAAGTAACCGAGCAGAACCTTTGACACCTTGCTGTTTTTTGGACCAGGTTTCGTGCTGTTTCTGTTCCTCGGCGTTCTGACCATGCTGAGGCCGAATATATACTTCATGGCCCCCCTGCAGGAGAAGGTGGTCTTTGGCATGTTCTTCCTGGGCGCCGTTCTCTGCCTCAGCTTCTCCTGGCTTTTCCACACCGTTTATTGCCATTCAGAAAAAGTCTCCAGGACATTTTCAAAGTAAGTGGCCTGGGTAATTCCAGGAGATGAATTCATTGAAACAGCAGCTCCTGCTTCATAATTCTGTGCACTCAACTTTTGGCTACAATTCTCTTTTCATTAGATGTGCTGTAGGTTTTCCTACTTTTGTTGAACTCTGATGCACATGTTGGTAGGAGCAGATCCAGGGACTCCTGCAGATATCGGAAAATGCCTGCTGTGCCTGGGATGGCTCTGCTTGGCTGTAGGGAATTGGCAGAAAGGACATTGCTTATCTGTCTTACCTTTTGTATTACAGGTTAGATTATTCTGGGATAGCACTGCTGATTATGGGCAGCTTTGTCCCCTGGCTATATTACTCCTTCTACTGCTCCCCTCAGCCTCGGCTCATCTATCTCTCCATTGTCTGTGTGCTTGGGATCACTGCTATTGTTGTGGCCCAGTGGGATAGGTTTGCAACACCCAAGCACCGCCCAACAAGAGCAGGTAATTTACAGCTGTTTGTATTTTATAACAAACTACATTGATGGCCCAGTTCCTTTCGGGTTGCAAAGGAAGAAACCTGGGGTCCAGTCCTGGAAAACACAGGCAGTTGGCCTTTGAAACAAGTGGTGTTGTGTGTGTGTGTGTGTGTATATGTATGTATATATATTTTATTTTTTTTTTTTTTTATAACCCTTGCTAGAGTTTAGTGTTTTCTCCATTTGTAAGATCCTGAAGTTTATACTGTAAGATTATGGCCTTTTTGCTGTTAATATGAGTAGAAAGCTGTGCTCTCTTAACTATTTCTGGACCAGATATGACTGGGCTTTCAGAGTAAGCACAAGATAAATGAAGAGCATGGTAAGTGATTGGTGATACAAAAGCCCAACCCAGGATTGTTGCACTGTGCAGGTAAAAGTGTGTAGTGAGGCACGAGGCTGAAGGAGACAGAATCTTGTGATGGTAGACACTAAGGTGGCAGGAAATAACTGATAATTAGCCAAGCTTCTTGTCTGTGCCTTAACTAGTGATGAGCTATTTGGGGTTTTTTTAGGTTGCAATGCTAAAAAAGTACACCAAAAGAAATGCCCAGAATGTTAGATGGGTGGGGTATTAATATTTTAATAAGTAAAATACCTGGACTGGAGCAATATGTTGGGGATTGTGATCCAGCAGTGCAAAATATCAGCTCATCAACTTAATGGTATCTGTTAGCAAAGTGCCAGTCGCCTGGTATTAAAATCCCGAGGCTCTGGTTTGATGCCTTTTTTCCCCCTTCTCTACCACAGGTGTGTTTCTGGGCCTGGGCCTGAGCGGGATTGTCCCCACCCTTCATTTTACCATTGCAGAGGGCTTTGTGAAGGCTACCACTGTGGGCCAGATGGGCTGGTTTTTTCTGATGGCCGTCATGTACATCACAGGTGCCGGCTTGTATGCAGCCCGCATCCCAGAACGCTTCTTCCCTGGAAAATTTGATATCTGGGTGAGCAGAGACTTGTTTTCTCACATCTTAAAGCTGTCTTACATAATGTTGACATGCTTAGTGTAATATGCCGTTAAAAGTAAATTCCCTACTCATGGATCACAACATCTTACTGTAATTTGCAACACTCATTTCATATTCCACATTCATATGCCACTCTCCTTAAAAAAGGACCCAGAGTGGCTTGCAACATCTTAATACACAGCACTATATTACATACTATTAGTAAGAGCCCATCCAAGGCCAGAGAAACACTGTGAAGTGTAAGCAGTGTGTGGTAATAGTGCGTGCAGGCTGAGCTTGCGTGTACTGTGTGGTTCAGTACAGACAGAGAGGGTAGGAGCTCAATTTCCATTTGTGGTAGAAGAGAGGAATGGACAATGCAGAGAGCAGGGCGGAGCTGGAGAGTTCAGGGAATGGGGCAGAGCTCAGTTTGCATACCAGTGATGCAAGCGTGGGGTAATGACCCTCGTTATTATAGTTAAATAATAAAAATTTTAAAAATCTGAATATATCATAGCAGAATACAAAATGCATTTTAGCAAAAGGACAACCTTAACTCCACCCTCTCTCACAAAGTGTAGAGGCCAAACCTAATAACCTACCTATTTTCCACCATCCCAGCCTAATTATTAATTCCTTCTTGAACTCTCCCCATAGCAATAAGCCAACCAGAATGAGAGAAGACATTTGTTAAAGACTGTATGTTCATGGGCTGTGCTCTTATTACTGGACTGGTCAGAGCCCTGGGGAGGGAACTTGAGTAAATGACAACAGAAAAAGACCCAAATGGTCCATTCTGTTTGCCCTGCAAGTTGCTTAGGGAACAAATGTCACTCCATGCAGGTTACCCCCATGCCCTCTGTTAAAGGTAGAAACTGCTGCTCTGTGCAGGTTACCCCCATGCCCTCTGTTAAAGGTAGAAACTGCTGCTCTGTGCAGATTACCCTGATTCCTTCTGTTAAGGGCAGTAACTGCTGCTCCGTGCAAGTTACCCCCATGCCTTCTGTTAAGGGTAGTAACTGCTGCTCCGTGCAAGTTACCCCCATGCCGTCTGTTAAGGGTAGAAACTGCCGCTCCGTGCGGGTTACCCCCATGCCTTCTGTTAAGGGTAGAAACTGCCGCTCCGTGTGAGTTACCCCCATTCTGTTAAGGGTAGTAACTATTGCTCCATGCAAGTTACCCCCATGTCCTCTGTTAAGGGTAGAAACTGCTGTTTCGTGCAGTTAACACAGACATTTTGGTAGTTGTCATCTTGAAAACATTCTCTGTGGCACTGCCGGGAAGGGAAAGGAAAAGACCACTTTAAAGAAGCCCAACTTTTTTTTATTTCTATTTTAAATTAAAAACTTGTGAATTGCAGCAATGCACAGTTTGTTTCCATTCTCCCTGTAGGAGATATAAGAGAAGAGAGAGTCCTGTGGCATAACATGGGGATTTCTTGCATCCTGTCAGGAGTGCAGATCAGTGCACGCCTGTAAAAATCCAAACTTAAGAGCAGACATTTCCCATCTCTATTTATTTAAAACATGTGTGACCTGCTGTATCTTGCATTCTTGGCAGCGTACAAGAAAACTAGTACTCGCATACAAGCAACAAACCTATCTATCGGACATTACAAACTCCCTGTGCAAATATTGATGCTTTTACTCTCTTCCTGAAAGTGCTCCCAAAAGTCTCAAATCATCAGGAAGCATATTCCAAGATGCAGGATCCATTACTGACACAAGTGCAATTAAAGGAGCCGGTAAAGTGATTCTCAGGTCAGCTTTTAAGGTCTCTCTCTTCTTTCCCATTTCACAGTTCCAGTCCCATCAGATTTTCCATGTGCTGGTAGTGGCTGCAGCTTTCATCCACTTCTATGGCGTCTCCAACTTGCAGGAGTTCCGATATGGACTAGAAGGAGGCTGCACCGACGACACTCTTCTGTAAGGTGCTGTTTGCTCCTGCTGCTGCCCAGGTGCTGGCTCATCTTCACAGGAAGACTCGGAAACCTCTGAGAATTTTTTTAGCTGACTCGCAGAATGACCAAATTCTTGGGCTCTGGTTCTAAGAGAGATTTTATTTTCCTTTGTTTTGACTGTGGGGAGAGTTGCATCCCAGGAACGATGCCTTCTGGCTAGTGAATCCTTTCAGTGGGAGTTGGAAATGTCCTACGCATAATCTTTTTCTTTTAATCGTCTGCTTGGGATTTCACGGACTCTTTTAGGATACCAGCGAACCAGGAGATGAATGCACAAAAACTTGGCTTCACAACTACTACTGATTTACTAGATAAATGGGTTTGTCAGATCACCGTTCCTAGCACATTTCTGAACAACCTGTATATATGTCTGTGTGTATGTGTGTGCGCGTGTGTGTGTGTGCGTGTGTATTATCAGACACAAACTCTGGGGCATTCTGCTGTATTGTATAGCCAAGGGGAAAAAGTCAAGGGTGAGGTGCAGAGGGTGGTATATAATTTAACATTTTAGTTGTATCTTATGTTTAATTTTTCCTTTTCACTTGGCAAGGTAATATAAAAGAAAATGAGACTATTTAATATTTAATACTTAGCATTAAAAAACCCGATTAGAAACAAACCTGCTCTGTTACAGTGTATCTTGATTCAGAGACTTTATTACAAGAATAACAATTTTCAGTGTTTTAGGGGGAATGTGGGGCATTTTCAAATGATCTCGGTACTCATGCCCAATAAACATGTTCCCATACCAGCAGTGTCCTAAGGTCTGTTTGTGATGCGTGGGGTTACACAGCTGTTACACCCTCAAATGTATTTTATGTAGTATTTCTACTCTCTTTTTAAATACGGATGCTTTTATAATCCATTCCGGATATGTGAGATTGACATGAGGATGATTCCTTTTGTATATGGAAGAAAAGGGAAAAGTATCCCCAACCCCAGGGCTAGCAGCCCACCCCCAAGACTGAATCAAAGGGGGCATAAGGAAAGACCCTATCACTGTGCAATGGTGACACCTAGTGGCTGGACTTGGGGTCCACCTTGGCTGGGTTCTACCATTTCTGGTCCTGGCTGAAGAAAATATCCAGTGAAGGCCCATAACACTATAACCCAACACAGGCTGGTTCCCAGAGGAGCTGGGAAGCAGCTACGCCCAAAAGAGATGGCAGGAGGAAGAGAGAATGCAAGTGCCACTGGAGAGCTCTAATTAGTTATCCGAAGTTGAGGGAGGTTGCAGAATTTTTGTACTGATAAAAAGTTTGGTTTTTCTGGTTATCTACAGCAGCCAATTGTACTAATAATCCATTCATATTCCTGCAGAGACATGAAATTTCCAAGCTTTCTATTTAAAATGTCAAAGAATGTTTCATAGCCTAAGGAGGATGTATAACAGTGAAGGTAATCTATAACATCTTAAATGTCCATTTTTTAGCCACTCTTTTTCCATATCATCCACTGTAAAAATATTGTCTGACTAATCCACAAATTGACCCTATATGTATTTTTAATCACCTTGTAGTCTCTTCCTCTGCCAGATAAAACATTACTAATTTGCTCAGGGCAGCTTACAGCATTTTTAAGAATTCAGGTACACCAAATCTCTTCCTCAAAGACCTTACAGTCTGTGTGGGTACCTGAGGCAACAGGAAATAACGGGACTTGCCCAAGTTTACAGACTGCCAGTAGGGAAAGTGGAATTCACCCTCTTAGTCCACTGCTGTAACCACTAGGCCATGCCCCTCGCCTTCCAGCCCTGATCTCTTGTGGATGTCCTTCTTGACAAAAAGCACATCTTCTAAAAGAAACAGGCAAAAGGAAATGCAAAAAAAAACCACCAATGTGTGCTGGGATACAAAAGAAAAGGAACTATTACCCTTCAGAAAAAATCAGCTTATGTTGGCTGTCATGTCTAACAAACTCCACTGTACATAACAGAAATTCAAATTGGCTTCTTATGGCAAATCTTAATAAGTCATTTGCAGAATGTAATGTTTAAAGAATGGTCTCAAAAAGGTGTTTTGTTTTTTTGAGGTTTTATTCTCTACTTTTGCTAATGGCCAGTATTCCCAGTGGCAGGGTGTTAACCCCCCCGATTTGCAGGTTCTGAATCTCACCCAAAAGGTCAAGAAATGGACTGCCTTTAGCTCATGGGTTAGCTCCTGCACGTGGAGCTTAGTCAAAATAAAAGAGGCCGTGTGCTTTCTAGTTTATTTGGTCAGAAAGAAACTGTCTCAAGAAGATGCCTTTTATCTATCTGCCTTGCTGAGGCAGTGTTTCAAACAATTTAGCTGATCTAAGTGATTTCTTGCAAAAATATCTACATTCTGTTACCATGTTTCTTGGGGGGGGGGTTGTAGATCATAGAATTTTCCACAAACATTTTCTATTTTTACATTAATGATTGTGTGTAAAAAAGTTTCTTCTGTAGAAACTAACTCAAAAATTATTAGTAAAGGCCAAATTTAGAAGATTAATTATGATCATCTCAACATGAAGCAAGAATTTTCTCTTCTAGCAAACAAAGGCTTAGAGCATTCGTATACCTAAGGGCCTGAAAGGAAACTGATGATTTCTTTAGTATCCAGTCAGACGAATCCAGATCAAGTGGGTTATGCACCTCTACCAGTAGATGGAGACGGAATAAACTGACGTCACAATATATATACTCCTGCAGTGACATCTGCCTGCCAGTATTCTCCTTCTCCAGCAGATGGTGGATGTGCATCTCCCTATGGGGATTGCTTCGATTTGAAAAAAGGAGAAATAAGGAAAATAAATTTGCCCCGCTCTCCTGCGGGTGATACCAGTTAAGATTTCTTGAAGTGATTTTCGTGGTCCCTCAGATGAATGCCTTGGACTGGTAGCTGGTTTTTCAGCCAGCTTGGACTTGGCTGTTAAGCAGGAAGCAGAGTGTGGCAGTGATGGCATATGCCTTCTTCCCCTGCAGCTGTACTCAGCCAGGTAAGGCTGAGCTCAGGTAAGTGTTGAAAAAACAATACAGAGACAAGAGGAGGGTTTTTTTTTGTGTAGGGCTTCCTCCTGTCCCCGGTCTCCGTGAACTGTTCCGACAGCCTGGCGGGTTGAGCAGCCTCTGGCTAGGCCCACTCTGAGGCTTTTTTGCTGCACACCACGTGGTGGGCCTCAACAGTGTTTCGCACACTTTCTTTAGGCTGCCCTCTACAGGATTGTCAGTTTGGTAATTGTGGCTAGCTATGTGACCAAGTTTTGCATCCAGTTTTTTGGACATTTAGGCAGGCCTAGTAGTCTGTGCATCTGAGTTAAGCGGCGCCTTAAGTGGCCGTCCACTTACCTGTGTGCAAAAGTTGAGTGTTGCAGTGCACTTAAGCTTTTTATGGCAAGAGACACCTAGGCGTGGAATGCCTAGAATTTATTTGGTCATCCTTAAAAAAGAAGAGAAAAGCAGCTAGACATGCCTCCGGCCACTGGTCAGCATGCTGCTGGTCCAATGGTCCCTTTATCTAAGAAACCTAAGCGCCTTTCTCTTTGCATTGCCTGTCCTATTCGGGCATCTCAACCAGGAATGCCTGCTGACTTGGCCAGTGCTGTTTGGAGGCTCGGGGAGATCTTCCTTTGATTTCACTAAGCCCGATTCTTCCCAGCTGGATGTAGGTCTGGGTAAATACGTTTCAGGGGCGCCTGATTTGGAGCTCCTCTAACGGGTTCTTCAGCAGTGGAAGGTAGCTTAGTGACAACGCCTCGACTACCTCCTGGTCTGGATACTTCTACATTTTGATGGATAGACTTTTTCCAGAGATTGCAATCCTTTCTTCAGGCGCGGTCCTCAGCCCCATCCCATGCTCCCAGGGTAAAGTTGCAGGTGCAAGCTTTGCCAGGACCTACTGTTAAGCACTGGAGTACTCCTAGGGCGCCAGCGGGACTGCCCGATGGCGATCCGGTTGGCATGGATGAGGACACCGATCCTGACTCTCTTTTGGATGGTGAAATTCCTCCAGGATTAGAGCTATATAGTATTATGCTATGGTTCTTTCATAGAGATGAACTGCTGGCCCTTATTTCCCAGACCTTGAAAATGCTGGGAGTACCTGGAGCAGATTCCATGTCTGAGCCAAAGAAAAATCCCATTTTGGTTTCTCTGTGTAAATCCTTTTGTTTTTTCCCTGTGATGGCGGCCATTCAAGAATTGATTATTTTGCATGGGGTGACTCGGAGGCTAATTTCAAAGGAGGTTGGATTTTGGAAGGCCTGTACCCTCTGGATCCAGTGGTGAGAGAGCATTTACGTTTTCTGAAGGTGGATGCACTTGTATGTGCAGTCCCCAAACGGACGACTATCCCTGTAGAGGGAGGAGCGGCCTTGAAGGATGTACGATACCGTAGAAGGATTGAAACTATCCTTAAGCAGGCATTTGAAGCAGTGGCAATGACTTTGCAAATAGTTTCTTGTTCTCTGGTGGCTTGCTGCTCTTTACTTCTCTCTCAAGAGATTGATGACTCTGGGTTGCATTCTAGGGCAGTTATGGAACCAGTGGCAGCCGCCTTTGCAGATGCAGGCTGCAATTTGGTCCACATCTCAGCCAGAGGGGTGGCTTCAGTAATAGTGCCCAGGTGTCTGTTATGGCTGAGGAATTGGTCAGCCGATGCGACCTCAAAGACTAACCTCACGAAATTGCCCTTTAAAGGCTCGCTCTTGTTTGGGAGCGAGTTTGAGAAACTGGCCCGTAAGTGGTGTGAATCGCCGCCTCACCGCCCGAAACACAATTCGAACAGATGCCATCGCGTGACACCCGCGTGCACGCCGAGCTGCAAGCGCGGCAAGAAGATCCTCTCGGCATCCGCCGCCCCGCCGACGCGCCAAAAGCAGAGTAGAACTAAGAATAATTAAATGCCCCGACCGGCGAAAAGGACGACAACAAAGTACGCAGAGTCGGCGAGGCTAAGATCAAAAACACATAATACTTTGGTTTTTTTGGGGGGGGGGGGGGTTTCTCTACTTGCCGCCGCTGTCCCTGGTCCTGATCCTCCTGCTCCAGCGGGGGCGAGTGAACCGGGCTCCCCGGTGTCACCCCCGATGCTGCTACCAGAAGAAGGCTGGGTCCTCGACCCTTAGCAGCGGCCTCAACCAGGGGGGTATGGTCCCCTCAGAACCTTCCAACCCCCCTGGGAGACTCCCAGGACGAGGGAGTCTCTTACTTTACTTTATTTTCCTTCTTGTCTTCTTTCTTTCTTTATTTATTTTGAAACTTCTCACCACAACAAAAATTCCTGACTGCTACCCAGGGATCCCAGATGCTGTGGCTGAACCTGCCCCATCTGCTGGAGACAGAGTAAGACTTGAGGGGCTGTGAGTGGCGCCTTACTATATGTAGGGGAGCCTGACAGGTCTTGCTCTGTCTCCATCTGCTGGTGCGGAGTCACAACCCAGGTGTCTGGACTGATCCAGGTACGTACAGGGAATGGGTGCTATCAAATGAGGTGTTTCAGCTGATTCTGGATCGCTGGGGGTCTTCCATTTCTAGACCTGCTGGCAACATCTTGCAATGTGAAAGTTCTGTGATTCTTCAGTCACAGGAGAGATCCAAAGTCATTGACGATCGATGCCTTGGTGCAGGAGTGGCCGGAAGAGAAGTTGCTGTATGCCTTTCCTCCATGGCCCATATTGGGCGGATTAGTCTGAAGGATCAAGTGCCGTAGAAGGTTGGTGCTCTTGGTTGCTCCAGATTGGCCCAGGGGGACTGCGGATCTGCGGTGCCTCCTGGCATAATTGCCCCTTCGGCTTCTAGCACACAGGGATCTGTTGCGGCAGGGTCTTATTCTTCATGAAGCTCCAATCAAGAACAATATATTGCTCAGTCACGGTAGAAAAATGTTTTTCAATTTTTTCACATAGATCTTGTGTAAATGAAGGTATATTCTGAATTAAAACTTTAATTTCAAAACCTACACTCAACAATGGATCTGATGATTTTACATTAAGTCTTATTTGTTCATCTAGTTTAGTTTAAAAATATTTTTAGGAAGCGCAGAAGGTTTCATATAGAGTGTAGGTGTCCCCGCACCAGACTGTACCAGTGCCACTTTGAAGAGAATGACTGGAGAAGGCTCCTCCTTGGCCTGAGGATTTGGCATCATAGGCAACTGCTGATGTTGCCTAGGCCTAGACCTGGGCCTGAGTCCAACTACCTTTAGGAAGAAAGTTATAAAGCACAGCTTTTTAGCCAAGCATGCCCAACAACCTAGTTACCACAGAAGTATTCCTGTACCTCTAGAAACAACAAACCAACTTATGCATCTGTCATTAAATATAGAGAGCCTCAACCAGTGTTGTTGATATAATACTGTTGTAATCTACTTTGAGGACATTCATGGTAAAAAGTGGAATATTAAACGTAAATGAATAATAAAATAAATACCCTAACTCTAAAAACGGTGAGTGACATATGATCCATTCTAGGCCTTTTGCAGAGTCTGTACCGTACAGGCGCGGAAGGGAAGAACGCTTTCTGATGAGCGGCGGTATATAAAAACCAATTAAATAAATAAATAAATGACCCCACTGGGACAGGATGCTCTAACGACCATTGCCAACTCAAGAGGATCTAACCTCCGGCTAATAAAATGTCTCAGCCCGTCAAGAGCCAGAGCTGTCGCCCCCCCGGAGCAGGAAAATTTAACACTGCTGTGACTTGTAATGAACTTCCCCATGCCAACAGCCGGAATCACGCAAGGTGGAATGGAGAGCCGCGGGTGCAAAGTCAACCCATCTCCATGGCGATAGCCCGAGACCTTCCGGGATAGAGGCGGAGCTTTGTGCGCTGTTCTGTCCTTGCTGTTGGCGATTGGTTGGGAGCTGGAAGCGTCACGCGGTGGGCATCGCCCCCGCCGTCGTCAGCTTGCTCGCCCTCCGTCTCGAGCTAGGGAATGCGTCATGTACGGCACTCAGGAAGGGGAGCTGGGCTCTATGATTACGTCATTGGGCTGCGCGGGCGCGGTGACTGGTGAGGTTGTGGTGGGGGAGAGATGGCGGTGGAGCGCTTCGTACTGTGCCTGGCCCTGGTGTGAGAACGGTGGCGGCACCACTGTTCGCTATTCAGAGTTTATGGCTTGACTTCTGCGGGAGAGGTTTAGACTTGGTACCTGAAAACCCTTCTGATGCGTCCGAGGCTCGGTCGGGCGGCCCAAGGAATTCCTGCGCTGCCCCGGGACGGTATGTTGTATGGAACCGGTTCCGCAATTTACGTAAAAAGACAGGTTCACGAACCCCAATGTTTTTAAATAATTGCTGAATCGATTCCGGGAGAGGAGGGGGAGAACTATAGCATAATGTTAAGTTATCCAGTCATAAAAGTTTGGGCTACACCCCCTTTAAATAATGCAGGCATGTGACGTCATAGAATGTTTACGTTTTCTGTGATGTATAGTGTGACGTCATAGTACTCCAAGAGCCTCGAAGCTGAAAATGTGGCCAGGTATGTCACAAATGAATGCATTAATCTGAATAAGAGAGGCAACAAAATGCAGAGCTTCAGGGTAGTTGTAAACGGGTGAAGGAAAGAATCCAAGCTTTCATGAAGATACTTCTTGCTGGTTCGAATTATTTTCCTTTAGTTGTTCCGTAGCCTTGCCAGTCTTCATATTCTTGATGGCTTTTTCCATTTCTGCTGTTATGACCAGGTCACTAATTTTTTTTTTCTTGCTATTTGTGGTTGCAGTTTCCTTTGCAGTTTATTTTGTGTTCTGCCATTATGCAGGGTCTGTCTTCAAGCACTAGACAGGCCAAAAAGTGTTCATGATCTGCCTTGTGCCAAGGGCGCAAGTCTTCAGTCCGGTAGATTATCCCCATTTCTCCATGTTGGCACTTGTCTGGGTTGCCATAGGTAGAACTTTATAGGCTAATAAGTAATCTTGGCGATAATACAATGTGTGCTGGTTTGTAACACCCAGATTATTATTATTTTTAGCTCTCTGTGTAGTAAGCCATTGCTATGTTAATACATCGCGAGTTAAAAAAAAATGCACGTAACCTTTAAAATATTTTAACTCAGGAAGAGAGGCTACCGCCACTTAGCCAGATAAATTCTGATTTATCTGTCTATCTGACAGTGAGAAGCAGCTGCCAGATAGCTGCATAAGTCAGTACTTGTACAGCTAACTGTTGCAGGTCACGTTACTTAGCCGGATAAGTACTTTATCTGGCTAAGTAGTGGCAAACTGCCATATAGACAGATAAATACTGACTTATGCAGCTATCTGGCGGCTGCTTCCTGCTGCCAGATAAGACGGCTACATCGGTGGCTGCCGGCACTTACCAGGAGAGTTTCTGACTAATTTTAAACTTTTTATTTTAAACTTTTAAACTATTTTTTTTTCATAGTGCAGGAAACTTAACTCCAGCTTTGACCAGGAGATAAGAAAAGCGTTCTGGCCAGATGCAGTCTTTCTGCATTGGGGAGTACTGCTTAATGCCCTCACTGGCATGGGATTTCTGTGTGAAGGCGCTAAACATGACTTTCGATTGGAAACACACATTTTCTGTGTGCAAAACTTCTTGCTGCGTCAGCAGTAAGATTGTGCACAGAAAATGCACATTGAAGTGCAGGCAGAAAGGTGCATTCAACTGAATGCCCCTTTCTGCATCGGTCTGTCAGATTGTAAACCCCTATGGAGAAAAGGAATTACCCACAGTACCTCAATGTTTCCTGCTTTGAAGTACTGAAAAGCAGAATATAAATAAGGAGGTGATTTACAGCCTTGCAGGTGGCCAATTCTTTCTCCACCCTTCTGGAACTTGCTCAGTTGCCCTGATGCCAGAAGCAAGCCAGCTGAGCCCGATTCATGAGCCCCGGCTCCTTAGCCAGTGGCTGCCAGAAATTAAAGTACAAACCTGGCCAGCTTTTTGTCAGCCGCACTGGCTGCCAGAAATTAAAGTACAAACCTGGCCAGCTTTTTGTCAGCCGCACTGGCTTCCTGAAGGAGACAGTCACGGAAGCTCTCTCACTACTGTCTCATATTAGATACTTTCTTCCAAGGATTAAAGAATAAAATCCTCCGCTGCAAGAGATCTTCTTGACTTGGAAGGGATGTAGCTTCCTTTCGTGGCTTTGCAGGGTAGCATCTCTTTCAGTCTTGTTGTAGTCAGTCGCCTTCTTTAAAGGAAAGAGCCTCTCTGCACCCAGTAAGCTCCCTTTTTCAAGGGGAGTGTTTCACTTCTGTTGGAATCGGATTTTTATTACTTTACAAGGGTGAGGGAATCGGGCATTGTTGGCCGGGACAGGGATGACCACTTCATCCGTTCTAGGCTACTTTTGAGATCCACTTTCTTCCTGGATAGTTCTTTGATCTACTAACGTATCCTGTTAAAGCATAGTGGTTTCAAATGCATCAATTTCAGGAGGAATCAAGGAGAAGAGTAGCTTGGCCCATTTCAGCAAGAATTTACAGGTCTCGGAGGACCAGTGACCCCACTGGACAATGGTGCAAGAGTCAGAATCTCTTTCCAGAAGACAACAGCAAGGCAACACCCTTATCTCCATTGCATCCCTGCTCTAAGCACCTCAATGGAGGTGGGCAAGCTGGGAGAGATTATGCCTTGGATGCAGGAGTCCTGAGAAATATCGTGGCTTCCTCCCACCTGATCTGGGTGAAGCTTTGGTAAGGCCCATTTGTCAGGACTACTCTGGCTTGCATGATAATGAAAGTGAAATTTAAACTTACCTGTTAATTTTCTTTTCTTTAGTCCAGAACCCACCCAAGAAAGTTGCAGCGATCAAGGGTTGGCAGTCTAAGTTCAGAAATCTAACAGCAAGTATGTTATTGTTTACTCTGAAGGCAGTTGGCCTGATTGTGAGCTTGGTGTAGGGATTCTTAGTCCCGGGTTAATTACCATGGATTAAAGGTTTTTAGCTGTATCGTGTTTTTCTTGTGATGGTGATTTGGAAACTACAATAAATAAATGCCTTTGGTTGTCTTAGTTTTGACATAGGATACTGAAAAGCTGAAGGTAGCACCAGATCTTTCTAGGGGGGAGTGAAATCAGCTTTGAGCTTTTTTTTTTTTTAATTCTGTCTCCATCTGCTGGCAGGAGGGCATAATGCACTGGTGTGGCAGGACTAAAGGAAATTCAGGTAAGTTTAAATTTCACCTTCTGCACACTGAAACCTTTTCAGAGTTCACCCCTGTTGAGTACATCATTTGTTTGAGCTCTGCCAGTAGCGGAGAGAGACCTGCTCGTTCAGTATTCATGCTTTTGGGAACTGAAGCTACTTTCCTGGTTGCTGGCATGGAGTTATGCTGTTTCTCAAATGTCCTCCCCACAGATCTAAGTGCCAGGATATCCACCAGGAGTGTTCGAGATACCTTTTGCATATACTTGACAGTGGTTCCCAAATCCAGTCCTTGAATGGCCCCAATAAATCTGATTCTCAGGGTAACCAAAATGTGAAGATGATTCTGTCCTGGGATCAAATGTATGTTCCTGTGTCAGATGAATATTCATTGTTGACCATATCTGAAAACCCTGACTTTGAACAGGATGTTTGAACTTCATTCTGTGGCGCTTTCCTCTTTTGGGATGCAGGCCGACTTTCTGCATGAGCTCCCTTACTCCTGCCTTCCTGTGTCTACAATCAAGACACGATGGCCCCGAAAGACATAATGACCAACTCTCATGCCAAGTCCATCCTGAATGCCATGAATTCACTGCGCAAGAGCCACACGCTCTGTGATGTCACCCTACGCGTGGACCTGAAGGACTTCCCTGCCCATCGCATCGTTCTGGCCGCCTGCAGCGACTACTTCTGTGCAATGTTCACCAGTGAGGTAGGTAGGGATACGGGTGGCATTGCAAAAGCTTACAGAGCAAGCTTGCCTTAATGCAGCTGGCTGTGTCTTTGGTGGGGGCCTTTTGAAATGGGTGGAGAAAACTGTGAGATAAGAGAGGAAGATAAAGGCAGTAATCAGGGGGGAAAGGATAGGGCAGAGCTGTAGGGACGAGAGAGCCCCCATGTAATAAATGAGGATAAGGATAATAGCGATAACCTCCTGAATGATACCTGTCCCTGTCCAGCCCCCCCCCCCCCCCCTCCCCGTAGTCTGTCGCTTTGCTCCCTATGCCAAGTATGTCTGCACATGTGATGCAGTTTTGGCATCCCCAGAAGTAAACCTTCATACGACTGGTGTGCTTTTTCCAGCTTTCCGAGAAGGGGAAGTCTTATGTTGATATCCAAGGCCTGACCTCCTCCACCATGGAGATCCTCCTGGACTTTGTATATACAGAAACTGTTCATGTGACTGTGGAAAATGTGCAGGAACTGCTACCTGCAGCTTGCCTGCTGCAGCTGAAAGGTAAGCGCAGGGATGCTTTACAGCTGGAAGTCGCTTCCTATATTCAGAACTTCTGCTTGAGAGTGTATCTCACAAACTATTGGGCCAGATCTAATGAAGTGAAAAACAAACAAATCCGCTATATATAGGCATAAACATTCACCCCTGAGTTAGGACGGCAGCTGTGGGGGATTTTCATTCATTTTAGATTTATATTTGTATAAGTGTGTGTTAATAAATGTGTTGCCTGATAATCCCCAAAATATGCCCATACCAGCTTACATAAAAAGAAAAACAACATACAAAACTAAATAACACATAACAAAATGGAAGTAAAACAAAATTCCAGTTAAATCCAGCAGGCAAGTAGATAAGATGAAACAAAATCAGATTCAACTCTCCTGGATAATATCACGCAACTCAGGGGACCTGGTTAAACTAGGCCTTCACCTTCTGGAAATACAGTATGTCAGTTTCCTGGGAGTTCCCCTTCCCTCTGGGTTAGAATGGGGACCATGTAGGGTGGCTCCTGGGAAATCCCTCTCACCCCAGGGGCTAGAATGAGGCTGTATGGGGTAGTGTCTGGGAGTTTCTCGCAGGCCTGAATTGGAAGGGGGCCATGCAAGGTGGTTACTGGGAGGTTCTGTGCCTGGCATTGTCCTCGACTAATTCCTTCTCATGATAGTTTTTCCTTTCCGATGGTTTTTCTCTTAGGTGTGAAACAAGCATGTTGCGAGTTCTTGGAGAGTCAGCTGGACCCAACCAACTGTCTGGGCATTCGTGATTTTGCAGAGACACACAACTGTGTGGACCTGATGCAGGCAGCAGAGGTCTTCAGTCAGAAACACTTTCCAGAGGTCGTACAACATGAAGAATTCATTCTCCTGCAGCAGACAGAGGTGGAGAAGCTCATCAAGTGTGACGAGATCCAGGTGATGAGACCTAAGAAAAGGAAGGTGACAGGTCAGGAGAGGAGTGAGGAAGGAGGAGCAGGCAGGCAGCAGACAGCCTCACTGTCTTGCCTTTTGATCCACTTGTTCTGGTATTCTCAGTTTCTCTAAGATGGTGTCCCAAATGGGTTAATTTTAGATGTGAAGGGTAGTGCTCCTTGCCTTGCTTCCTCTCTTTGAGTTTGGATGTACCACAAATAGTCATGGAAGGATGGAGATGTGAAAAGTTAGCAGGAGAAGGCTGGAAGGGAATAGTAAGAATTAAAGGGGAGGACAGCTTTGGTGACCAGGAGGATCAGAAGAAGGTATGCACCCTGTAAAAGGGATGGAAAGAGAGGCTGAGCAGATCGGGCTGCTTCAGCTTGGAAAAGTCAAAGGAACATGATGGTGCTTATAAAATCATGAATGATAGGGAACAGCTATTTGCTCTTTCAAATCGTGCTCTGAACACTGCACGAAGCAACTGGTAGCAGATATAAAGCACATTTAAGAGAGTACGTTTTCAGTCGGCATAAAAGTAAACTGTAAAATTTCTTGCTGGAGAATGCGGTCATGGTTAATAGGTATAGCAGGTTTTAAAAAGGTTTGCATAAGTTCCTGGAGAACATGTGGACATTAGGGATGTGCATTTGTCACATCCGTTTTGGCACTTACCTCGCTGACATTCTAGTACACGAGAGAAACAGAGTGGGGTAGATTTTATAAAGTTGCGCACACGCATGGCGCCCGATTTTATAACACGCGCGTGCAGATTAGATGCTGAGCTTGATGAACCATTGGTCTGATCTAGGATAGCACCTCTTCCGTTCTTCTGTAGGGACACTCAACAGGAATGTGAGAAAATGCTGTTCACTGAGAGGGTGGTAAAAGCCAAAACGGTGTCAAACTTGAAGCATGTGTGGAATTAGATGCAAAGGGACTTTAGTGGTCCAACTGAGTGGAGAGATACTTGCTGCCAACATTGGATTATGTGTGATGATCCATGAACCCCCAGATTTACCACGAGAGCTCTCTTTAATGCTTACATTGTGCTTCCTTCTGGAGCCCAGAGGGTGTCAGGTAGAGGTGGACTTGGAAGATTTTCAGTCAGATCGGCATGCATCCAAGACAGTTGAGTCTCTTTTCTGTCACAGTTTCCTCATCTCTGATTTCATCTCTTGGTGTCTATGTATGCACTGCAGAAAAGACCTTCTGTGCTGATGCTTCGCAGTTTTCTGTCACTGAGCAGTTTGTGTGCCAGTCCTGGAATATCTGATGTTACCACAGGTTCTCCTTTCTCCGCCCTTCTCATGTTTGTTCATGTCTCCTCACCTTCATATTCTCAGATACTTTTCTGTCCCATGAATGCTCATGCATTTGTGTTCTTATGTTGGCTTCTCTGGGTTCACGGTGTGTCGTGTCTCCCAGGTGGACTCGGAAGAGCCTGTGTTTGAAGCCGTGGTCAGCTGGGTGAAGCAGTTGAAGGAGGAGCGCGAGGAGTCACTGCCGCAGCTTCTGCAGTATGTGCGCATGCCGCTGCTCACGCCGCGATATATCACCGATGTGATAGACACCGAGGTATGCTGGCACTTTTCTCAAGTCCAGTCCTCTGCAGCCCTCTGATTCCTTCGTCTTTGTCCTAAATATTGTGCTGATAGGATGTGTGTGTGTGTGTGTGTGTGTGTGTGTGTGTGTAATCATTATCAGCCCAGACCGAATTACAATCAACATATTCAAACAAAAGAGGGATCTGTATCGCATACAATTACAGTTAAAAATGCTAACAATCACCACTTTGCAGCTCTCTCAATTTCTCCCACCTCACCCTATTCCGATTCCAACCTCGTCATCCCTCCTAACGTTTCTTGTCGGTAACACCTGTCCTGACGAGCCCTCTGGGATCCACATTTCATGCCCCAAAGCTAATCCCTCCCCAGTACAAAAGTGCCATGGGGGGTCCCACACCCACTGCCACCAAGCCGAGCCCCCTCCAGTACCCTTGGCCTTAGGGGTCCCCCACTCATTGCCACAGCGCTAAGCCTTGTGCAGTGTCCCACACCCACTGCCAGCTGAATTCTCCTCGGCAGCTTCAGTTTTCCATCAGAGCATGTCTTTAATTAAACTTCAGGCGCAGTTGCATAACAGGAGCTGTAGATACCCCTCCTACTCTGGTTCAGCTGCTCATTCCCTTCCCCTTGCTTCTTCTGCTCAGCCCTTCTTCCGGTACATGGAGGCCGATCTATTTTCACTGTGCTTAAATGATTCGCAGAGAAACTAAACTTACATGTTTTTGGTTCTTTTTTTTTTATCCTCCCCCCTCCCCAAGCCTTTGATTCGATGCAGCTTGCAGTGCAGGGACTTGGTGGATGAGGCAAAGAAGTTCCACCTGCGGCCTGAGCTCCGGAGTCAGATGCAGGGTCCGCGCACCCGGGCTCGTTTGGGTAAGAGTTTGAAGCCTGCTCAGGCTAGTGACTGGTAGTGCACACAGTGCTATTAATCCATTCCTGCCGTGGCTGCTGTTTCTTTGAAAGTAAATAAAAAAAGTGTTATATTTTTCTTATAGCAGCAACGACTCGGGCTGTTTCTGGTTTGATCATTGGGGTAGGTCCAGGCTGGGGAAGGGAGCAGTGTAGCGCCTCTCTTTGTGGCTTTGGGCTGTTCGGGGAGCTGGAGGCTGTGTTGGGCAGTGTTCCCCCCTCCTCTCCCGCGCGCGCGCCAGGATCCACGCGGCTTCTGTTCCTCTGCAGCAGGTCCGGCCGCATGGCGACAAGATTTCGCCGACAGTGGTTTCCCAGCGCAGGAAAGCTTGTCGGGCCGGTGGCCTAGCTTGAGGACAGCTGAATGCAGCGGCGCTATCTCTTGATTTGTTTTCTGGAGGGGAGGGGCCCTCTGGTGGGGGGGGGGGGGACGACAAGGCTGGTAGGAGAGCCACAGGTTCCCAGGTCCCTGTCAGGATCAATACTGGGAGCCTAAACAGTAGGAGAAGGGCTACAGCTCAGAAGGTGACAGACTCCTGGAAGCCCAGGGACTCCCCTCCCCCATTGTCTCTGATGATACTGTCGGGGGGGGGGGGGTTGCAGAGATGTGAGCTCTGGGCCAGGCAGGGGAGAGGATAAAGGGGAGTTTTCCTCAGAATTTTTCCTGCTTATGCATGAGGCCTTTTTAACCAGGAAAAGCACTGGCTATAAAAGGGCATTTCTGCCAGCTGTCTCGTCCTGCTGCAAAGAGACTGGGGGTCAGGAACCCCCTTCGCCGGCTGGGTCGGGACCATCCTGAGGGGCCTCGCGGCTCAGATGATTCAGACCTGGATGACCTGGAAGGATGGTCTTGGAGTTGGTCCAGGGTGGATCAGGATGACCCAGCAGATCTCATGGCGGATGTTGATCAGGACGGGGATAAGGACATGGCTGATCCGGAAGAGGTTCCGATAACGGAGGGAGATGGCCCGTAGATGGTTCATCTGTTCCATAAGGAGGAGTTGAGATCCCTGAATTCCCATGTTTGGAAGGAAATGGATATTAATTAATGTGGTCCAGGAAAAGTTGGACAATGACGGGTTGGATCCAGTTTTGATTGGACCGAGGAGCCTAAAAGAATCAAGAAGCTGGTGAACCAGGAATGGGACTTCCCAGAAGTGTGGCCCAAGGTGGCTAGAGCCGAAGCAAAGTTGTATCCCCTCATGGAGGATATCCTGCAGCTGCTGGTCACAGGGGTCACTAACAGGGTGACCATTCTGCTTACGGGTTTGGCAGCATTAAAGGATGCACAGGACTGTAAGCTAGAGACTCATCGGGAGAGGATGTTTGAAGTCTTGGCGCTGAGCCTGTGAGCAGCAATCTGAGGAAGTCTGATGCAGAGGGCCTGTTTATGTTGGGGTTAATAGCCAGGCAACTCAGGGGGAGGCCAGGACTGCATATGAAGCTGACACGCTTTGACTTGAGCTGGACTTTTTCCAGGAATATGGCCACAGTGGTCTCGATGCGACGTCTGCTGTGGTTACAGAATTGGTCAGCTGATATGTGGAAAACACAAAGATAGATGCCTTGATCTTTTTCAATGTTTGTTAAAGCAGAGACGTAGTCATAAAATGCCCGACTCAGGCCGAGTTTCGCAGCTCAACAGCCGCTGCCTTAAGGGGCATGTCCCTGCTCGCCCAGCTCTCCAGTTGCAGCGGTTTTTGTTCCAATAAGGGTTCTGCATTGTCTTTGAGGCAGAACCAGTGGTCCCGTAGGCAGCAGTCCTTTCGAGGCACCTGTAGAATTCCCTGAGAGGGCTCCGACCAGGGGGCTGGTGGTGGTACGGTTTCCCAATGAAGCCAGGCTGGTTCACTCTCTCTCGCGATGGCTGTGGAAGGATGTCTGTCACAGTGGACCAGGATTACCTCAGACCAATGGGTCCTAGAGGTAATAAAGGGTGGCTGTGCTTTAGAATCTTTTCGCCCCCATCATGGAAGCTTTTGTGGTGTCTCATTGCATTGTCTGAGGCAAGCAAGCAGTGATTCAGGACATGTTATGTCTCCTTCAGCTGCTGGCACGATAGGACCTGAGGCAGCCAGAGAGCTCGGTCGCGGGAGGTACTCGATTGATTGTGTCATGCCAAAAAAGGAAGGAGCTTTTCATTCCATTCTTGATCTGTAAAAAGTGGAATGTGATACTACGAGTTCCCTGTTTTTTCGTATGGAAATGTTGCGGATGGTGATAGCGGCAGTTTGTCATGGAGTTTTTTGGCCTCGCTGGACTTGACGGAAGCCTATCTGCACATATCCTGTCAGGAAGAACATCAAAGTTTTCTTCATGCTATGGTTCTGGGGTAACTTCTCCAGTTTTGGACCCTCCTGTTCGGTTTGGCGACTGCACCTCGTATGTTCTCAAAGGTGATGGTGGTGGTGGCAGCGTTTCTCCTCAGGGAGGGGATCCTAGGTCATACTTATCTGGATGATTGGCTTATCTGAGAGAAATTGGAGGATGTATGCCAGCAATCTGTGCGCACGATGCTGGATGTGCTGCAGTCCTTGAGCTGGGTGGTGAATTTGGCGAAGAGTCACCTGAGCCCTACCCAGATGCTGGAATACTTGTGGGCGAAGTTCAATATTCAGCTGGGCAGAGTGTTTCTCACCTCGGAAAGGATTCTGAAGTCACAATCCCAGGTGGTGCGGATTTTGCGGATGCCAGTGCCCAGGGCTTGGGATTATCTTCAGGTCCTGAGTTCAATGGCATCTACATCGAATTTGGTGCCATGGGCTTTTACCCACATGCGCCCCTCTACAGGAGGCAATGCTGTCACGCTGTAATCCGTTGTCTGAGAAGTTTCATCGGGCTTTACTGCTGCAGGATACTTCCAGGTCCAGTCTCTCGTGGTGGCTGTCTCAGCCCATTTTGGAGAAAGAGATGGGCCCGGAGGTTCTGGACTGGGTTATAGGGATCACGGATACCAGCCTCAAGAGTTGGGGGAGCGATCTGTCAAGAATGGCTGGCCCAAGGGCTGTGGTTGCCAGTGGAAGCATCCTGGTCTATCAATCGCTTGGAAACAAGAGCAGTGTGCAGGGCGTTGGTGGAATTCCTTCCACAAGTCCAAGGTCGAATGGCCAGAGTGTTTTTGGACAATGTGACAATGGTGGCTTATATCAATCGGCAAGTGGGAGCAAAGAGTCGCGCGGTTGCCCAAGGAGCCCAGGACCTTCTTGCCTGGGTGGAGCAACATTTTGCAGGGGATAGCCACTTCACATGTTGCGGGAGTGGACAATGTACAGGCGGACTATTTGAGCAGGCAACAGGTGGACCCAGGAGAATGGGAGCTGTCAGAGGAGGCCTTCGGCCATATCCAGTCTCGTTGGGGCAGTCCTCGTCTGGATCTGATGGCGTCAAGGAGAAATGCCAAGGCAGCAAGTTTCTTTAGTCGCAGACAATAGATCGCAGCCGAGGGCATAGACGCTTGGGTTCTTCCATGGCAGACAAGGATCCAGCTGTACGTGTTCCTTCCATGATTGCTAATGGGTCGTGCGTTTAGGCGCTTCGAGATGCATCCGGGCCAGGTGGTACTGGTGGTGCCAGAGAGGCTGCATCATCTGTGGTTCATGGATCTGGTTCAGCGCACAATCAACGAGTCCCTGAGATTGGCTCATTTGCAGGGGCTGTTAAGGTAAGATCCTATTTTCTCGGATTGGGCAGATCACTTTTGTCTCGTGACTTGACTTTTGAGAGCAGGCGCTTGCAACAAAAAGGATACTCTGAGCTCGTGATTTTCAAGGGCTTAGTTTACAATTCCTTGCGGGTTCAGAAGTATACTCCAGGGAAAAGGTCATTGGCCTCACATCTGGATGATGTGAGGTTTTTGAAGAGGGTTGAGCTTTTGCAGCCACCGGTGCATAGATTGGGTCCGACGTGAAGTGTAAACTTGGTCTTGTGGGTGCTTTGTGAGCCTCCATTTTGAGCCATTGAGGAAAGCGTTGTTAAAGGACCTCATGCTTAAGGTAGTATTTTTGGTGACGATTTCTTTGTGGAGAAGGATCTCTGAGCTGCAGGCTTTATCCTGTGGGGAGCCATTTCTGAAGATTTCGGATTAGTCTTTGCACAATGTACCCATGGTACCCTCGTTCCTATCTAATGTGGTATCTTCTTTTCACCTGAATTGTCTTCCCGAATTGGTCTGCTGAGTCGCCAGAGGCAAAGGTCACAAACAGTTTTCGGCGGCCAGATCATTTGTTTGTATTATTTGGAGGTGCCAGAAATGGATGCAAGGTCTCCAAGGGCACGATAGTGCATTGGGTGAAGGAAGCTATTGTTTCGGCCTACTTTTGTAAGGGGAGAAGAATTCCAGGCAGCGTCGTGGGCGGAGTGTCGGTTAGTGTCGCCGCAGGAGATTTGTAGAGCGGTGACGCGGTCTTCTCCTCGCACTTTATCTTACTGTTTCCATTTAGATGTTCAGGCTCCAGGAGAGCCGACCTTTGAAGTGTGTTGAGAGTTGGTCTTTCGCAGGCCTGCCCAGTGTAGGGGTGCTTTGGTACATCACTCTTGTCTGGACTGATCTGAGGTATGAACTGTAGAGGAAAATTTGGTTCTTACCTGCTAATTTTTGTTCTTGAAGTACCACAGATCAGTCCAGAGACCCAGCCCTTTAATGTTCTCAAGACCGTTATGGCAAGTCCGTGTTCTGGCAAGCCTGCTGGGAAGGACGGTCAGAATGTATATGTACAGAGCCGAAAGAAGTTTGCCAGGTTTTGGTTAGCCCCTTGGGTTGATTTATAGTTTTTCTGTTTGGGAGGCTCCAATTTTTGGGTTTGGTGTTCGCCCTCACTTAGGGCGTTTTTGAGTTGTTGAGTTGTTACTCTGTATAGTTGGCTTGGGTACAGGTCAGTAGTGAGGGACTGAGGCGGCACTCTCAGATGTGTAGAACCCCTGCAACATTTTTATTCTCTGCCTCCATCTGCTGGTAGGGATGCAAAACCCACAGCCAAGCCGCCATTTTACTTTCAGAAATTAGCGCCTGCCCAAAGGTCAGTGTTAATTTCTCCAGACACCGGGAAAGTGCACAGAAAAGCAGTAAAGACTGCTTTTCTGTGCACCCTCCGACTTAATATCATGGCGATATTAAGTCGGAGGTCCCAAAAGTTACAAAAAGTAAAAAAAAAAATAAAAAAAAATTTGAAATCGGCCCACGGCTCTCAGGTTGAAAACTGGACGCTCAATTTTGCCGGTGTCCGGTTTCTGAACCCATGGCTGTCAGCAGGCTCGAGAACCGACGCCGGCAAAATTGAGTGTCAGCTGTCAAACCCGCTGACAGCCGCCGCTCCTATCTAAAAAGAGGCGCTAGGGACGCGCTAGTGTCCCTAGCGCCTCTTTTTACCGCCGGACCTAATTTAAATAAATTAATTTAGTGAATTGCGCGCACAGGAGAGCGGGCGTTCGCCCGCTCTCCCGTGACTTTTACTGTATCAGCCCGTGAGTGATCACATGTTGGGGTGGTCCTGGAGCAGCTGTCCTGCAGGACTGAAGCTCTTGATCACGAATGTGTAGCTGCAATCCCAGTGGGGACTGTTTTAAATTGATGAACGAAAAGAATTATCTTATGGGCTAGACACTCAGCATTTTGGAGAACATTTGTTTGCTAATTGCTGCTGCTTTGTTCTGTGGCTGTTAGGCGCTAACGAAGTGCTGCTTGTGATTGGAGGCTTCGGCAGTCAGCAGTCCCCCATCGATGTTGTGGAGAAATACGACCCGAAAACCCAAGAGTGGAGCTTCTTACCGGTAAGAAGGGATTGCCCCGAGGCCAACTGGAAACGCAGAGTCAGGATTTGGGGTGCTCGTTAGCTTAGATATTGTCCACATACAGATGTAATACGTGCAGTCACAGAGATAGAAATACTTGTGCCTTGTTATAATGGGCAGCAAGCATGGAGACCTTCAGTCCATCGATCTCTGAGTGGTGTCTTTCTCAGCCATAGAAGGCTTAGCATGTCCATGCTTTTTCTTAAAGCATGGCTGTCTGGAAAGTAAGCCCCTGAGGGAATTCAGAACATTCTTGGGACCCCAATTAATTTCCTACTGTTACCGATCTCCAAAGCTCTGCTGGATTAGCCCTACAGCATGATTTTCTGCACGAGTTCAGGGGAAGACTTACTGTAACATGACATTAGGCAGTGTTGAAATGACAAGGACCTGCGGCGACATCAGAGCTGGAAAAAAACCCTGAACTGAAAAGCTGTTCAACCAAGGATTTCATCAGGGAAGGATGTAGGTACCAAAATAGGCTTTTTCTCCTCCTCCTCTGAAATGGTACAAGCAAAGGTTCATGTTTTGCCTTGACATTGGTCTTCCTGTTTTGAAGGCAGGTTCTGCTCAGGTGCACTTTCTGAGAGGGGCCACGCCCTCCGCCTGGCAGTCTCCACTCCCTCTGGGTGGAGAGGTTTCTGCTCATTCCCACCTTGCTGGGAATGATGGGAGTGGAAGCTGCTGGAAAGCTAACCAGTGCCTGCTGCGGGAGCTGCTCTCTGTTCCTCAGACTGCCATGCGGAGGGTGTGGCCATCACTATTCCCACACAGTGCACCACAGAGGTGGGCTCTTGTATCCTGGGTTTTAGCTTTCTATGCACACAGATTTTTATTGCTCTGCAGGCACAGACTGCAGTAATCAAATGTTCATGTTCTATGAATTGATTTACTAATATCTTTTAGTTCTCCAGGTTTCTAGACAAACCTTCTTAGTAGATAACACAAGGGAAAATCCTTCTGATTTATTTCACGTCCCCTTTTGGTATCCTGGATATACCAACTTTTTTTTTTTTAACAAGGCAATTTGCTCCTGTTTTTTGGGCTTCCAGCTCAATTGAAGCCGAGGCTGGGAGCTGGCACCACGAGCCTTCATTCGCATCCACCTGTAGATTTTGACTCTGTTTTACATTTCCTCCAAACTCAATTAGCACTGGCCCGGAGCTGGGCCAGGCACCAGGGCTCCCTTCTTTACCCTGTTATCATGGGCCCTCAATCTGGCCACTAGGTGTCTCCCTTGAGCTATGACCCGCCCCTTCCCCACCAGGGGCTGTGAACACTGCCTCCCCAGACCAATATAATCTTTACTTGCGATTTCTGTCTAGGACTGGTTCATGCCTGATGACCTCTTCAATCATAGATCAGTGCTCTGATCACTACACACACATGCTCACTCTCCTGGGGAGAGATTTAACTGTAGAACCCCCCCCCCCCCCTGTGTGCATGAAGTGGGAAGCGTAGAACTGTTCCTGGATAGGGCAGCTCAGTTTGGGGACCCTGTGCTTTGAGCCTCTTTTCCTCCTTCCTGCCAGCAGGAGGAGAATGACATTTGTTACGTGCATCTGCCGACTTCAGCCTGAAGTCCAAACATGCAGGGCTGAAAGAGTCCCATGAGACTGCACAGCCCAAGTGTCTATAGGGTCCCCTGCCTTCAGACTTAGGTTGAAGCTGGCACAAGATGAGGCAGGCACAGATAAATGCTGCCAGTGGCAAGGAGGAGAGGAGAGCGAATCATGCTGAGGAAAGGGGGGAGGAATATGCACAAGTGTGTATGCATTTGGAGGGGGGAAGGGATGCCCTGGATAGTCTGTTCCCTGTACGTACCCAGATCAGTCCAGACTTCTGGCTTTTGCCTCCGAACCAATTTTCCTATTTACTCCATCCTCAGCAGTCCCCCCCGCCCTCAGAATCTGCTGTGTTGCATCTCTCTCCTAGGTGATATGCTGCTATGTACAGTCTTTTCCAAGTTGCCCTCTCTCCCTTCTCTCAGAGCATTACCCGTAAACGCCGATACGTCGCCACTGTGTCCCTTAATGACCGCGTCTACGTGATTGGTGGCTATGACGGCCGCTCCCGCCTCAGTTCAGTGGAATGCTTGGACTATACTTCGGAGGAGGATGGTGTCTGGTACTCCGTGGCTCCCATGAATGTGCGGCGAGGTCTGGCAGGGGCCACAACCTTTGGAGGTACCCAAGCACTGGTTTCATGTAGAGCCTTGTGCGCTGGTGTGGAGGAGTTTTATACTCATGTGTGTTTATAAATAGTTCATAGTAATAATGCTCTCACAGAGAGCATACAGTTATATAACCAGTTAGGCTGAAAGAAGACTAGATCCTGTCATGTTCACCCTTTCTCTCGCTGCCTAACAGCTCTTTCATACCTAGAGTGCCTGAATGAGGCGTCATGAAAGGCAGAATATGCAGGCAAAATGTTATCAATGTGAAAAGAATTGGGTCTGAATCGCATCCGAATGAAGACTGCCAGCTCTTTTGTATGATGAGGGTGTCTGACTTGCTAATTTTTTGGCCCTATGTCTTAGTACCTGTCTGATCTTTTCTCCTGTTTAAATCTAGAATTGTGCCGGGAGTGGCTGGGGATGCAGCTGAGGCCCGGGGCAGAAGGAACCTTTAGCATCACGCGATAGACACAGACAGGTGTGTGGCAGAGCTGTGCTGGGCTCCAGAGGAAGCTGATGCAAGTCCCTGGGCCAGGAGCACTGTCGCCATGACTGTAAAAGAGGTGGAGATAAAGGGGAAACGAGTCACTTACCTTCCATTCACTCCCCAGTGCAGTGAGCAGGACCAGGGCAGGTTAGAGAAACACCCAAAATGGGAGGCAACATGACTGTTCCTGAACATACTCCGATCAGTCCAGACAAGTGGGCTTTACCTCCCTACCAGCAGATGGAGACAGAGAGCAAAACTTTGAGGCACTGCTACATAACAGAGAGTGCCACCTGCAGTCCCCTCAGTATTCCTCTGTTTCCAGCAGATGGTAGAGGTACAAACCTGCAGTCTAGAAAAGAAAAACAAAAAAAAGAAAAGAAGTTAGTTAGTTTAGGGTTACGGAGAAGAAGTCAGAAGCTCACTGAGGTGTTAGGCTCCTTCGTAGACCATCCCTTAGGTGGAGCCAGGGTGACCCGGCGGTTGGAAACCCCTGTCTTGGCTTCGTCCGCAGTGCATCAGAGGGTCCATAGCCAGGGGACTGTCTCCCTCGAGGTAAGAGATGATGCTGACGGAGGACCCTCTTCAGCTCCAGCCTGGCAGAACTGTGGGTTCCTGCTCCCAGATCAGCATGAGCATGAGGGGCAGGAAGGCCAGTTTGAGGCTTGGTGGTGGAAGGACCTTGGACATCGGAGCTGTCTATCCTTACAGTGAGGTGGGAGGGCTGTTTGGCTGCGTTTGCTCGGTGACCCGGGGGTCTGGGGGTTCACGGAGGCCGGCGCCAAGGCGGACTTTTTTGGGGCTGCGGGTGTGGCTCGAATTTTCCTGCACGACACCTGTCGGTGAGGGCGGCTGTGGCCTGTGCAGCTTTTTGTATGCCGGCGAGAACGGTGCTTCAGTTGCGGCTATGGCTCTGGGTGCTGTCCACATGCCATTGATTTCAGTGCGGGATGGAACAGTGCGGCGCTTTACTGCATGGATGGCCTAGTTAGGTCGGATGCTGCGTGGCGGCCAGCTGCGTTTGGGGTACATGAAAATGGCACCAAAGCCTTGGATAGTGGCTTGCTGTGTCTGTGGGCTCTGATCGGCGCATCTGAATGTCCATTCCTTCTGCGTTGAATGCACAGCAGGGGAAGGAGGGCTCTTCTGCCAAGGGGCGGGGGAGGTCGTCTGCGGCCTGTTCCGTGGTGGATCGCATGCAGGGACTCGCGGCCACCGAATCAGAGATTCCCCCCACCTCTTTCTTGAGGCAGTCTGATTCTATTAAACATTTTAGGAAACATGATAACCTATTTATTTAATTTAACTTACTTTTAATTATTTTTTGGTTAAATTTTAGTTTTCTTTTATCTTGTACATTTTTTATTCTTTGATGTTTTTTGCATTTTGATTTTATTTTAATTTGAGACTGAAGAATTTTATGACTTTGTCTGATTTCTGTTTTAACCTTGTCTCATTTTGTTAATTTTATGATTGTGTATGTTTCCGATGTTCATTGCTCAGGCCTATTTTGTTGAGCGATTCATAAATCCAATAAATGTAAATGATGGAGGAGGGGTTTCTGATTTCACCCTGCGAGGGCAGGGGATGGGTGACCCGGAGGAGGGTAGGGCTATGGCTAAGCTTTACCCCCTGAGGGAAGAGACTTTGTACCTCCTGAGGGTTCCCAAAGTGGATGCAGCAGTATCGTTGGTGACCAAGAAGACGACAATTGCAGTGGCTGGTGCCGCCACCCTAAAGGATGTACAGGACGCAAGTTGGAAATCCAGCTGAAGCAGATGTTTGAGGTGACTGCGTTGAGTCTACGGGCTGCTGTTGTGCCAGCTTGATGCAGAGAGAGCCTGTCTGTGTTGGGTGCAGAAGGCCCAAGAACAAGCGGTGACTGGAGAAGGCAGTGCATTGCAGTCGGCCCACCTGGAGGCGGGAGTGGCTTATGTAGTGGATGCTCTGTATGATTTGGTGCGCAAATCGGCTAGAAGCTTGGTTTCAGTGTTGGCAGCCCAAAGACGTCTGTGGTGTTGCAGTTGGTCGGCAGATATGTGGTCCAAGGCCAAGCTCTGTAATCTCCCCTTTAAAGGGAAGCTTCTCTTTGGGGATGATTTGGATCAGTTAATGAAGCCGTTGGGCTAGTTGAAAGGGAACAGGTTGCCGGAGGGTAAGAGAACCAGTAAGAAGGTCTTTCCAGCCCGAGTCTGGTTGCGGGATTCGTGCAGATTTCTGTCAGGCAAGACCTCCACCAGTTCAGCTTCAAAACAGGGTGAGGGTCGTCAGTCCTTTCGTGGAGCCTGCAGGTCTTCCAGAGATGGAGTTGGTCAGGGGATCATTGGCGGAAAGTCAACTCAATGAAGCCAGGCTAGCCATAGGGGAGGCTTCTAGAGTTGCATATCATAGTCCCGTTCTGCAGGGGGAACAGGGGAAGGGAAGGTACTCCATTTACTTTGTGTTCCCCAAAAAAAGGAGGGCACATTTTGTCCCATTCTTGATCTGCAGAAGGTGAACTGGGTCCTTTGGATTCCGCGATTTCAGATGAAGACATTGAGCACCATCATCGCAGCAGTTCACAAGGGAGAGTTCCTGGTGTCTTTAGACCTGACAGAAGCATACCAGCATATTCCTATTTGGGAGGAACATCAAAGGTTTCTTTGGTTCATGGTGCTGGGGCAGCATTTTCAGTTCAGGGCTCTCCCCTTTGGCCTGGCGACCTTGGCATGAAATTTCACCAAGGTGATGATGGCAGTAGCAGCAACTCTACACAAGTACGGAATGTTGGTGCATCCATACCTGAATGATTGGCTTATTTGGGCAAAATCAAAGAAGGAATGCAAGCGGTCCCTTCAGAGAGTGATGAACACTTTATGGTCGCTGGGTTGGGTCATAAACATGGCGAAGAGCCACCTGGCGCCGACTCAATCCTTGGAATATCTGGGGTCCCACTTTGTACGCAGAGGGGCAGGGTATTCCTGTCAGTGGATCACGTGGTAAAGCTACAGGTGCAGGTGGTGCGTCTTCTTTGGCTCTCAGTTCTGACAGTGTGGGACTATTTGCAAGTTCTGAAGTCCATGGCGACCACATTGGATTTGGTACCATGGGCGTTCGTGCATATGCAACCTCAACGTGCACTCCTATCCAAGTGGAATCCGGTGTCTGAGGAGTACCATCTGCATTTGCCCCTACTACGAGAATCCAGGTCCAGTCTATCATGGTGGCTGTCACATCGTAATTTGGAAAAGGAAGCGGATTTGGAGCCCCCAGTCTCCATGGTGGTCACCACAGATGTCAGTCTCACAGCTTGGATCACTCTGCTCAAGGGCTTTGGTCTCCAAGGGAGAAGTCCTGGTCCATCAGTCGTCTCGAGATGAGGGTGGTCCGGCAAGCCCTGGAAGCCTTCCTTCCACTTGTCAGGAGTCAGATGGTTTGTGTATTCTCAGACAATGCGACAGCGGTGGCATACATCAATCACTAAAGTGGAATGAAGAGTCAGGCGGTGGCGCTGGAAGATTGATGGTTGTTTGCATGGGCAGAGCACCATCTCGAGGGCATAGCGGCCTCACACGTGATGGGTGTTGACAACGTGCAGGCAGATTTCCTCAGCAGGCAACAATTGGACCCAGTGGAATGGGAGTTATCTCAGGAAGCTTCGGATCACATCTGTGCCAGGTGGGGCCCCGTTCGAGCTGGTGCGGAGAGCGATGTTGAAGGATTTTACTCTGACGGTGGTGTTTCTGGTGGCCATCTGTTCTGCTAGACAGATTTCGAAGTTGCAGGCTTTGCCCTGCAGGGATCCGTTTTTGAGGATTTACAATGACAAGGTCACATTGCGAATGGGTCCCTCCTTTTTGCCGAAGGTGGTGTCCTCGTTTCATCTTAATCAGTCGGTGGAGCTTCCGGGGTTTCCGGAATGGCTGAGAGATTCCCCACGGGACAGGGAGCTACACCTTTTAGACATGCGGCGGATCCTGTTGTGGTATTTAGAGGTTGGGAATGAGTTTCTCCGATCTGATCACCTTTTTGTACTTTTTTTGTAGCGAAAAAGGAGACAAGGCCTCGACAGCTACCATCTCGGTGACTTAAGGAGGCAATTTGCTTGGCTTACATTTGTAAAGGTCGCCAGGTGCCAGAGGGCTTAGGGCGCATTCTACAAGAGTGCAAGCAGCGTCCTAGGCTGAGTGTCGGCTGCTGTCACCCCAGGAGATTTGTAGGGCTGCGGTGTGGTCCTTGATTCATACTTTCACCAGACGAGGGCGCAAGACGAGGCGTCCTTTGGTGACAGTGTTCTGTGTGCGGGTCTTTCGGGTGCTTGGGTAATCTCACTTGTCTGGACTGATCTGGCTTATGTTTAGGAAAGGAAAATTGGTTCTTAAAGGCTGCTACTTTTTGTTCCTGTAATACCAAGGATCAGTCCAGAGACCCAATCTGTAGATGCCGAAAGACTGATTTTCCTGCCATGTTTTTACTGCACAAGCTTTTCTAGTTTGGTGCTGTTTGGCAGTGTGTACATAGTTTTCAGATACGTTGGTTTGGACGTGTTAGAGCTCCAGTTGAGGGGGGTTTCCAGCCCCATTGTTACTGTCGCCCAATAGAGGGGTTTAAAGATTAATCTTGGCTTGGACTTCAGGTGGCACACTCGGTTATGTTCTCTGTCTCCATCTGCTGGTAGGGAGGCAAAACCCACTTGTCTGGACTGATCTGTGGTATTACAGGTATGAAAATTAGCAGGTAAGAATCAGTTTTCCTTTTCAGGCCCTGCCGCTCCACTGTGATTTCTGCACTGCACATGGCTTGATCACCAGTGGGACTGGAGTAAGCTATGATGTCCATTTACTTTAACCGGCACTCAAAATGGAAAATAGCCCCAGGAATGGTTTCACGCAGTGTACCTGTATCTCTCTCTCTCTCTCTCTCTCTCTCCATCCCTGCCATTTCTCCCATCATCTCATTGTATTTCTTCCCGCCACCTCCAGAGGTTCCAGGGCAGGAGCAGTGCAAGTCGGCCTTCTCTTCTTTCTATGTAGGCTTGGAGGGACAGCTGCCTGCTTTCCCCCCTCCTCCTGGAGCCAAGGGCCAGGCCAGCTGCTACCTCTTCTTTGGGCCCAGATCTAGGTCGGCTGATACCACTGTCTTCTGCGTGAGCCCAAATCTCTCTCTCATGCTCATTACCTATACTTACCCTCCCATCTCCCCCTCTCTCCTTTCTTAAACTGTGGCCTGTGCATTTTGCTTTCCCTTTCAGTCATGTGCACCCTACTCTCCTCCTTTTTTTAGTGAGGCTAGACAGGGCCAGTAACCCTGCTCCTTCCATGAATGGCCTTCCCCTGTCTCTCTCGCCCTCCTCTCCCCTTGCTGCACACATAGGCCACCATCCCCTTTCACTTCTCCTCTGCATTCTCTATCCCTTCATCGTGTGCCGCCTCCCTCTCCAGTCTGTTTTCCTCCCAGATGTTTTTGTATTGGCTCTCGCCATGCTTTCTCTCCTCTATCCTGTCCTCTTCTCATGCGGTCTCTTCATTTCCTCTCCTCCTTGGGCCCTGTTGTCTGCTGGTGACAGCAGAGGCTGTGGAGGGAGAGGGATCCCTACCTTAGCAGCGGTGGTTGGAGGAAGAGTGAGATTTCTTATCCCAAAATCAGTGTGGGTAGAAGCAGAAAGCATAGTAGATAGGATAGGAAGTCCCCCCAACTCTGGTGGCAGAGGTTCCAAGGGTAAGGGAAAAGGTCTCTTCCACAGCGGCACCAGGCGCCATGGTGTGGAAACGGGACTAAGATCTTTCTCCCCCTGCTGCAGCAGCAGCAGAGACTGGGGGTGAGGAGGGGAGGCAGGGGGCTGTTGGAGTAGGATCTTTTGCTTGCAGCAGCCGAGGCAAGAGATGATGCTGACGAGGACCCTCGTCAGCTCCGGCCTGGCAGAGCTGTGGGTTCCTGCTCCCAGATCAGCCTGAGCATGTGTTGCAGGGGTCAGCAGGTAGTGGGACACTGTTCCTGTCCATTTCAAGCACTGACTAAAGTCACACATCGAAGTTAGTGCAGAAAATGGGGGATAATACGAAATCCTGATGCATAGTATGCAGATGCCAGGTTTTAAAATCTGCAGTCTCCTACAGTCAGTCATTGTGGAGTACGATATTACATCCATAATATTAACATGCAGTACAGTATAACACAGTGAATATAACACACACATTTACAAAGTAAAAGCTTTAATAAAATAGTGCTTTCACCTTCCTAAATATTTTAATTTCATTAATGCACTGCAGTTCTTTTGCTAGCACTTTCCATAGAACAGGAGCTAGTAACTCTTAATATTTTTTATTTTCTTTACTATATAAATCTGTAGTTTTCTAAACTGCTTTGATTTGCTTGGTGAAAGGTGCTATATTAAGATACATGAGCTAAATTGATATTGATTTATGATTTTGGCTTATGTACGTCAGGATTAAGCACGGCTTCTGCTGGCCCACTGTCCTCACAGCAGTACTGGGCATTGCCACACAAGATCTGCCTTTGATCTGGTGACCCGACTTCTGCTTGTCAAGCTAGTGGGGGCTGGAAACTCTGTGAAGGCAGTACTCCCAGCCCCCCGGTTTAAAGGGAACCCATTGATTTCTACGGGTGGCACGCAGGGTGGCACATGTGCCAAGGGCTGTCACTGTGGTGCCTGGGATAGATGAGGGGCTGACTTGCTACAGGGGGACGTTTCCTGCTTCTCTGGTGTCCTGTTAGGAGTTGGTTCCAATTGAGCTGAAAGCCCAAAAGAGAACAGAGAAGCCAGGATGAAAAAGATAAAAGAAATAGCCAGAACTTTTTTCGGTCACCTCGGCAAAGCATCCTGTGATCTGGCATTGGTGGCAAATTGCGACTCAGTTTATGCATTTTACAGACACAAGTTCCTTAATCTGTGTGTGCCTAGCAGGCCTGGTATATTCAGTCACTGAACTGTGATTTAGGAAAAGCCCTGAGTCCATGAGCTCAGCTCTTCTCTGCCATGGCTCTGGGCTGAAACCCAGGAATTTGTCAGTTTGGATTTCTCGGTGAATGTTAAAAAAATGCATAGCAAGTGAATGATTGTGTATTCTGCACTGTCCCTTAGATATGATCTATGTGTCTGGGGGCTTTGATGGAAGCAGGCGTCACACCAGTATGGAGAGATATGATCCCAATATTGACCAGTGGAGCATGCTGGGAGACATGCAGACAGCTCGGGAAGGAGCAGGGCTCGTGGTAGCCAATGGAGTCATTTACTGCATGGGTATGTGGTCAGGAATAGGGTACAAGGTCTCATCTGTACCATAGAAGTGCATAGGGTCACAAGCCATCTAGCTAGGGGAAGCTATATGGTGCGACACTTCTCCATACAATGGAAGTAAAGTTGTATTGTGCTTCCTGTATGCCTCCGTCTAAGTTCATCTTTGCTTCGAGATTTACCACCTTGTATTTAGAGGGGTCCTTGGGGTGAAGCACATGAGCGCAGCTGATCTGGGCTACCCGCATCCCCAGGTGTTGAGCTGCAATCTGAAAGAGGTACCAGCCACACCCATTTAATCTGTGAGCAGCAGAGAACCTTACATTAAAAAGTCCTCAGTTTTGTTTAGAGCAGGGGCAGGCAGTGTACTGATCCTTGAATGATGCAAGCCAGTCTGGTTGTCAGGATATCCACACTGAATATTGATGAGATGTATTTGCATGTACAGCCTCCATCGCATGTAAATCCATCTCGTGTATATTCTGAAACCCTGACTAGCTTGCAGTACTCAAGGAACAGAGTTGCCTGTCCTTGGTTTAGAGAAGTAATCCCCCCACGTTTTGTATTGGAATGTCCCGATTGCCATTCTGCTGCACGACTACCTTAAAATAAGGGTGGGGATGGGCAGGTGAACGTCCTTGGTGCACCGGAGATTGGGATTGGGAGTCTCTGGAATTTCTAAAGCAAGGGTAACCAATTTTGGTCCTCAAGAGCCACAAACAAGCCAGGATTTCAGGATATCCATGATAATTATGCATGAGAGAGATTTAACTACAATGAAGTCAGTGCATGCAGATCTGTCTCATTCATATTCATTGTGGATATCCTGAAAACCAGGACCTATCTGTGGCTCTTGAGGACTGGCATTGGCATTGGCCACCCGTTCTAAAGGCAAGTAATTAATTTTCCTGCAGAGATGTATCATTGGGAGAAGATGTGGGGTTGTCTGCGTTGCTGCAGGATATGTGAATGCAGGAGTCCTTACTAAGATTTTGGAGCAAGTTAGATTAAGGCAACAGTAGGCAACTCCTGTTCTCAAGTACTGCAAGTCAGTCGGATTTTCAGGATATCCACACTGAATATGCATGAAGAATGTTTGCGTGTAGTGGAAGCAGTGCATGCAAATTTAGTTTAATTGCCTTTGTTAATGAGGAGTGTTGATTGTTTTGTAAGAGATGAAAGTGAATGTTGTTCCTGGTTCTCTTGCTGCTCAAATGCAGGGGGATACGATGGCCTTAATATTTTAAACTCCGTGGAGAGATACGACCCTCACACCGGACACTGGACAAATGTGACTCCAATGGCTACAAAACGCTCAGGTGAGATGCTCTTATCGACAGGAGACAGAACCGGGTGAAAGACGCCCCATGGCTTGAAAGTGGGACACAGAGAGAGGTTCAGATACCTGGGACAGGAATAAGACGGGATGAAATGTTGTTGATATTCTAATGACACTATAGAATGGGATACGATGGGAGCGATGCTTCTAGTTTTGTACAGACATTGTGGAATGAGGGTAGATGCTGCTGGTATTGTATGGACACTGTGGGATAGGACTAGGGCTGGACGAGATGCTTCTGTTGTACAGACGCTGAGGTATTGTGCAAACACTCTCTGTACATTGATTTTATAGCACATGTGGGTTTAAACTGTTCAGCTGTCTGTTGGCTAGATGAGGCGAGGCAAATTCTGAAAAATGATTAGAGTGGCTTACTTTGCTGTATGTTACAACTTACCCGACTTTCTGTACGTTGCAGCATTTTGTAAACATCTTAAAGCCTTCCTTTTTCAAGCAGCATTTGGTTCAGTGTAATCGGATGAAGAGTTGTAGAGCTTACAGCAGCCTGACAATAATGTGTGTAGTCTGCCTGTCTGTTATCCATCTGAGCTTGTGCTATTGTTGTATTATGCATTTGATATTTTCTGTTTTTACTTTGTAAACCGCTTAGTATGGTTGACAGTTATAAACTGAAAATAAACAAGTAACTTGAGACCTGTTCAATAGCAGCTCTAAGGTAACTGGAGAAAGCTGAATATCTGCACTTAGCCGGATAGGTAGCCACGCCCTCTGGCTAAACACGGCTGAATATTCAAACAGTGCCACTTAGCTGAGTAAGTCTGAACTTATCTGCCTAAGTGGTGCTGAATATGCACTCTTTCTCTTCATCAGCTGGTTGAAATATTTGTTTTATTAGGATAGTTTTATGAGTGATGTTGGCTTTTTTTTTTTATTTTATTGTTTGATGCTTTATGAGGCAGGGTCTGGATGCTGTGCTCTCTAGTTCAGTTTTTGTCCGCACGGTTTTATTTATACTTGTGGGCTCTTTAGTCTTTATTTGGTGAGGGTTTGTGGACTGCATGTGAGACTGAGCTCAGGTATTCTCTAGTGGATGGTTTCTGTGTAGGGCTGTATAGCAGCTTGATTTGTTTTGTATTCCTAATAGGAGGTGAATTGGTGTTTTAATGTCTGGAGTAATATTTGCAGTGTTGCATTTTCATGGGAAGGGTTCTTACTGGCTGAATGCTGGCAGTTAGTGGTATTTTGGTATGGGAAGCTGACACTATTATAATTGTAGTTCAGTTTACTTATGGCTTTCTGCAGGCCAAGCACAAATGCAGCACACTTTCCAGTAAGCCCAGTACCATATGGCAGGGGTGGCCAACTCCAGGCCTGAAGAGCCAGACAGGCCTGGAAAAAAGGACATTACCTCTGAATCTCCTTTTTTCATGTAAAATCTGTTATGAATGCATAATTATTAATTGTGTGTTGAGAGGGGAGAAACAAGCCTTTAATATTCACCTAGGGCGCCTAATATCCTTGCACCGACCCCGAGAGAATTCACCATTCACCCATCTCCCACTTTCCCCCGGAGGGGGGGTGGGGGCCAAATGCCAGGGCAACATAGGGTGAGCAGACAATTAGGGCTGTTTCTCTGTCATTAGAGCACATTTTTTTGGTCTTTGATTACATCTTTAGCCCCCGATGATGACACTTCTGTTAGTAATGCTGTTTTCCTCAGGGGCACAGGCAGAGAGAAGACCCCAATGATTTTCTAGCATCAGACACTTCATTGGTTGGTCTAGGAATGAATATTTATACTGGGATTTATGCAAAGAGAGTATGTCAGAAAGAATGACTAACTGTAAGGGTAAAATAAGAAATTGGGAGGGGGTGGAGTTGGGGTAAGGGCGGAGTTTGGTTGACCCCACCCCCACAGCCCCTGTACGGAACCAGTTATGCAGAAATAAGGGTCAACAAACATGCAAGTGATATTACCATTTAATTAGACCAATTCATCTATGGCTGGATTTGGAGAAGCAAGCTCCCTTCTTTAGATCAATCAAGAAACCACCTAAGCTACACTGGGTTTAGCTAGGACAGAACTGGCTTGGCATGAGGCTGTTTGCATGTGTTAGGAAGCTACAAGTCGCATTGGAATGGCAGCGCAGTAAAGATATGGGTTGACAGAGGAGAACGAGGCATTTTGGCGAGAGCAGCCGATATCTGATGGTGGGTGAGAAATCCAAAGTGATAATTTCAGATGGGAAGTTCTGAAATCCTGAGGTCGTGATGATGCATGTCTCTAGATTGGCAGGTGCAGGGCTCTTGGCCTCAGGGCTTGGAATGGGGCAGGGGGAGATCCTCAGCCGTGAATTGAAGGCTCATGGTACCAGATTCCAGCCCTGGTTCTGACTGAGCTCAAGAGAAAGGAGGAAGTACCAGATGAAAAATTGGACGGTCTCGCCTACGCCTTGTTTGACCCTTGATTTCTACGTATTCAGGTGGACTGACACAGCAACCACAATATTTTGAACCTGAAATTTAACAAGTTAGCGTCCCGATTTAATTAAATTCACTTCTAGTCTGCCTTTCCAAGCCAACAAGAATGATCAAAGTGGCGTACATTATAAAATCTGAGAGGGGTTTATATTTGTACACCACTTTGATCATTCTTGTTGGTTTGGAAAGGCAGTCTAGAAGTGAATTTAATTAAATCGGGCCGCTAACCCGTTAAATTTCAGGAAAAATTCTGGAGAAATGCGGAGGGAGTGAAACTTAGTCATATATTGATGGGGGGAGGCTGTCAGTGACTGGAGCTCATACCCTCAGGTCCAAAAAAAAAATAATAATAATGTAGGCCACATGTGACCATTCCCTGACTGACAGAACCACACAAGGCTTTGGGCAGCTGCTGTAGCTTTTGCTGAATCTTTTTCTCGCTCACCCCTGCAGGAGCTGGAGTCTCACTACTCAACGATCACATTTATGTCGTCGGAGGCTTTGATGGGACATCGCATTTGTCCTCGGTGGAGGCCTACAATATCCGCACAGATTCTTGGACGACCGTGACTAGCATGACCACGCCTCGCTGCTACGTGGGAGCAACAGTGCTGCGTGGGAGGCTGTATGCCATAGCGGGGTAAGGCCATAGGGCATGTTGGTGTAAGGGGGCCGCGAGCCATGCTGCTGGGCAAGGGACCATGTCTCTTACACAGCTTGCCTCCTCCTTTCTTGCGTTTGTAACCCAACGCAGATGGCTTGAACCTTTGCAGGCCCCGAGGCTTGGATGGCTTCGCCTGTGGGATACCCCCATGCCACTTCTTGCCTGGCAGCACCTGCCACAGCCAGAACGGCAGTCTTTCTCTCGCTCCATCCCCAGGATTAGATGTGGTGGTCCTGGTGCACCCCTGACCCTGTCTGTCCCCATTGCAGAGAGGTCATGACCTGAGATCTCTTGTTCCACAGCATATACAGTCATAGAGCCAGCACTGACGCTCCTTTTATGTTCTTATCTTGCCCATGTACAAGAAGCCGCCTGGGCATGTAATTGCATGCATCATTAATCAGAAGTTGCAGCATGACCAATTTGTCTCATGCTTTTATGAAGTGGCCTCAGTTTTCTTGTCCAATCGCATATCAAGCAGTGGCCAACATGCAGCCCCATTGCCTTGCTCACAGCCAAAGGTTTACAGCTTTTGACCAACAGGGACGCTATCTATGGTCAATAAACACCTTGGTTCGGTTAATTTGTTTTCCCTGTACGTACCCAGATCAGTCCAGACTGCTGGGTTTTGCCTCCTTTCCAGCAGATGGAGACAGAGAAATACAAGGCATCAAGGACGCTACCGTGTTTTCAATATGGAGCAAACATTCGTTTCTTCATAACTCTATGAAGTCAATAAAAAGCTTTTCGGTTAATTTGTTTTAGTTAACTGGATAAACCCCCAAATCTGAATTTCTCGCCCTGCCAAGCAGTTAAATGTTTAACTGAGTAGAAAAGAGGCAGTGAGGGGGCATTTCAGGGATGTAACTGGTCTGAGCTCAGGTCGGTGGAGTGATTCTCTTGGGGGTCACAGAGGGCTGGGATGTAGCTGTCAGGTTCTGCATGGGTGGCCTGGAGAGGGTGATCTATTCATTTTGCTATTTTGTAGGTACGATGGAAACTCCCTGCTCAGTAGCATTGAGTGCTACGACCCCATCATTGACAGCTGGGAAGTGGTGACGTCTATGGGGACTCAGCGCTGCGATGCCGGGGTCTGTGTCCTGAGGGAGAAGTGAGGCTGCCAGGAGAGAAAGGGGAAATCGATGGCAGCGCCAGCCACCTGCTTGGACTGAAGGAGCTGAGCATCCTCGCCAAAAGTGTGTGTGGGGGGGGGGGGGGGGGGAGTGAGAAGTGCAATACAAGGTCTGGACTAGTGCCGAGTTTACCTGTATTAAAGCAGCTACTCGAACCTGAGCCATCAGTCAATCTTTTGGGTGGGGGGGGGGAGGGAAGGAGCAGGGAAATCCAGTCTGTCATTTTTTGAGGGGTGATAAGTGACATTATGCCAGTAGCGGGGGGGGAGAGCCTCCAATCGAAATGCTTTTCAAAGCTGTGATTCTGGTCTGGGGGATCTGCAGTGCCCCCTCTGACAACTGTGAAATAACGTTAGAACAGAATCGGACCTTTGTGAACTTGTGATCATTTCACATTTCTCTTTTAAAGGCAAAACTACTTCCCATGCATTTCAGTGCGGGAGAGGAATGGGGATTTCAAAGCGGGCTGTGTAGTTGTATCACTGTGGATCAGCAGCGCAATGCTTACAGCAGGACTGTCCGTGGCATGCCTGAAGCTTCCTAGCGCCCTTCCTTCCCATGCGTCTCACAGTATAGGGCTCTCATGTGAAGGTACATAAGCATCAAGTGACAGCATCTCATTTACCAAAGTACTGTTATCTGTTTTAGTGTCTAATTTAAATGCACAGCAGGCCATAATCATTGCATCCTAAGACCGTGAGACATAGAAATGCTTTGTATAGGATCATTGTTCTGTGCAGCGTGTCCATGTACAGTTTGCTTTTCTCATGTTCCTGACAGGGGTTAGTGGGGAATCCGCTCTCCTCCTCACGTCCTGAGTTTTATTTTCATAGAAACAGGAGTCCAGCGGGAGAGGGTGCCACTGTGCGTTTGTAATCCGCCAAAAGGTCCACGCTTTTCAGCGGTGCAAAGAAGGGTGTGTGGGGGGCTGTCTCTCCCGCACACCTCCACTGGGGTTTGCTGCTCTTTCCAGGAGGCAGAAGGGGGACTGACGGGTGACAGGCGGATTGTTACTGAAAGCCCTCGATGCCAGAGAAGCAGCCGCCATTGTCGTGTCTGTGTTGTGCGAGTGCTGTCCTTCTGTGTCTGGTGTTCGACCATTGCACATTTCATGGAAAAAATAAAATATGTATTATACTCGGCTGTGGATTTTGTGTTTTTGTTTTTTTCGCTTTAAGAATTTTTTAAAAGAAATAATTGAAGATGAGGTCAGATAAAGACAATGAGGCTCACCTACTCTACCAGTTCTCCTTCCCCATTCCCCCTTCTTAATTGCCAGGTTTTACTTGTGCTCTCTTACCACTAAGGGATCCTCTGTGCTTGCCCCTGCGTCTTTTCCCTCCTCCAGCAAGGGTTATGATGGTAGTCCTTGCTTTCACAATTCTAATCATTTTAAAAAGAAGTCTCTCCAAATTATTTTTTGCCCGTTTTCTTTACTGTGAGTGGCCTCTAAAATGCAGCTCTGGTTTCACCAAGGTTAGGTCCTGTGTGTCGCTAGTTGCTGTGATTGTTTCCTAAATTCTGCTTGCATCCTGCTGTTTCTGCCTGTCCCCCAAAATCCCCCCAGCAACCAAAAAAGGCATTGATGATAAATGTGCACATGGATAGTTGTTTTGCAGCACACTAAAGCAATCATTCCTCTTACTAGCAGTAGCACTCAGGAATATTGTGTCACAGTATTAGACAATTTCCTTTAGCAGCAGGCAGCTAGGTATGGTATCAGAATTCCTGACCTTCACCTAACTGTTATTCCATCCAAAAATCTTTATTCTTTAGTATGGTCTTGCATGTGCCTGTTTGAATATATTGTTTGGGGGCAGAAGAGAGAGACTCCATTGCTTACAGTCCATCGTGGGACTTTGCCTTCTAAACGCCTCTGCACATACAAAGGCTACAGGAAAGAGAAAAGGAATTTCAAGGGTAAGGGGGGGGTCATAATATGAAGTTGGAGGAAAGAACCTACTTTCCTGGGAGTGCAATAGGTGTGGTAGTGGAAAACCTGTATTGCATCAATTCAAGTGAGCTTGTGGCAGATGTAAAAGACAGTGCTAGGAAGAGAGTCAGAGAGTGGCAGTGTTTCACACAACGTGCTCTTCGCTCTGTCAAGAGCAGCAGCGGTAGGACAAGATCATCAGAAAACAGGGGCCACGTAAAGAAAATATGACCTAGCTATACTACAGGTTGGAACCAGCGGGCTACCACTTCCCAGAAACTAACTAGGCTCATGCTGGCCAAGTGCCCATCCAGTCAGATGTTTGGGCAACAACCTCATTAGTTTTCCGGCAACAATCTTGCTACGTTTTGAAGCTGTTTACATTTAGAAAGCTTGGCGCTCAAACATGGGCAATGGGATGGTTTGGATATTGCATTTGGGATAGAAATGTATGTGCTCAGTGGAAGGGAGTGGACAGTGGAGTGCCTCAGGGATCTGTATTGGGACCCTTTTCAATATATTTATAAATGATCTGGAAAGAAATACGACGAGTGAGATAATCAAATTTGCAGATGACACAAAATTGTTCAGAGTAGTTAAATCACAAGCAGATTGTGATAAATTGCAGGAAGACCTTGTGAGACTGGAAAATTGGGCATCCAAATGGCAGATGAAATTTAATGTGGATAAGTGCAAGGTGATGCATATAGGGAAAAATAACCCATGCTATAATTACACAATGTTGGGTTCCATATTAGGTGCTACAACCCAAGAAAGAGATCTAGGTGTCATAGTGGATAACACATTGAAATCGTCGGTACAGTGTGCTGCGGCAGTCAAAAAAGCAAACAGAATGTTGGGAATTATTAGAAAGGGAATGGTGAATAAAACGGAAAATGTCATAATGCCTCTGTATCGCTCCATGGTGAGACCGCACCTTGAATACTGTGTACAATTCTGGTCGCCGCATCTCAAAAAAGATATAATTGCGATGGAGAAGGTACAGAGAAGGGCTACCAAAATGATAAGGGGAATGGAACAACTCCCCTATGAGGAAAGACTAAAGAGGTTAGGACTTTTCAGCTTGGAGAAGAGACGGCTGAGGGGGGATATGATAGAGGTCTTTAAGATCATGAGCGGTCGAGAACGGGTAGATGTGAATCGGTTATTTACTCTTTCGGATAGTAGAAAGACTAGGGGGCACTCCATGAAGTTAGCATGGGCACATTTAAAACTAATCGGAGAAAGTTCTTTTTTACTCAACGCACAATTAAACTCTGGAATTTGTTGCCAGAGGATGTGGTTAGTGCAGTTAGTATATCTGTGTTTAAAAAAGGATTGGATAAGTTCTTGGAGAAGTCCATTACCTGCTATTAAGTTCACTTAGAGAATAGCCACTGCCCTTAGCAATGGTTACATGGAATAGACTTTTTTTTGGGTACTTGCCAGGTTCTTATGGCCTGGATTGGCCACTGTTGGAAACAGGATGCTGGGCTTGATGGACCCTTGGTCTGACCCAGTATGGCATTTTCTTATGTTCTTATGTTCTTACCCAAGCTGCTAGAGAACTAACAAAAAATGAATAGAAACCTAGGCATATGATGCCAGAAAAAGACCAGATGGACTATCTAATCTTCCCATCCGCCCAACTAATTTAGCTTTACCATTCCCATTACTTCCTCAGAGATCCCCTGTGTTTATCCCATGCTTTCTCGAATTCAGATACCATTTTTATCTCCACCATCTACACTGGGAGGCTATTCAATACATTCACTACTCTCTGTAAAGAAATATTTCCTAAGATTACTTGTGAATCTACTCCTTTCACCCTCATCCTGTGACCGCTGGTTCTAGAGCCTCCTTTCCAGCGGCGGATTCCCGATGAACACCGGCCCGGGGATTCGCTGCCCAGGAGATGCCACGTGGTCTGCCGAGCACAGCTCTGTCATGGCCATGCTCGGCAGACCACGTGACTAACGTGACCGGCCCACCGGGGGTGCCCGAGCCCCCGCCCCTGGATATACCTATGAGAAGGTGACCACCACTTATCCACCTAAGTCCATACTTATCCAGCTAAGTGATAAGTCCAGACTTCTCTTATTTTTTTTTCTTTTTGTCTATTACAGATGGTTTTAAGTAGCAGTGGAAATATAACTCCCTCTGACTCTTCAGTTAAGTTCCAGCAGTTCGTTTGACTAGCCCACCCTCTGCATTGCAGAGTAATGCTTAATATCCTCATTTGCATGGGATTTCCATGCAAGAATCCTACATAGTACTCCCATTTTAGAACACACCTTTTGTGAGTAAAACTCCTTCAGGCCCACTCAATAAGAGGTGCAGGAGAGCCAGTGCTCCAAGTTGAGTGCCTGCTCTCCGGACGTGCCCAGGCACTTCTGCGTGTGCAATTTTGTATTTAACTAAAGGCTGGGTGCTAATGAGGCGCTAGGGACAATAGTGTGACCCTAGTGCCTCATTAGTGGAAGAGGCAGCTGTCAGCAGGTCCGACAACTGACACTCAATTTTACTGGCGCTTCTTTTCAAATCCACTGACAGCCATGGGTTCGGAAAACGGACACCGGCAAAATTGTGTCCATTTTCAATCTCCCCCCTGTTGGGCAGATTTTTAATTTTTTTTTTATTTTGGTTCCTCTGACTTAATATCGCTTTTCTGTACCCTTTTCAGAATTTCTAAGAGTAAAATGTGTGGCTTGGCCGCACATTTTACTTTCTGTATTTTGTGTGGCTAATAGGCTCATCAACATGCATTTGCATGTGATGAGCGCTATTAGTTCCAGGGGAAGGTGGCCGTGTGGTTTCCACATGCTATTACCCCTTTCCTCGGCTGAGCGTACTGAATTCAAATGCAGGCAAAGATATGTGTTGGCCTGAATGCACCTTTCTACCCGACTGAGGATATGCAGTAGCACACCCTTACATCATTTCAAGAGGGAAAGTGATCCATTTCTTATATGTAGGCTTTTGCCTAAATCTAGTTTTCATGATACCTTCGTTTAGTGAATTGTGGTATAGGATCCTCAGCCAGTCAGATTTTCGGGAGTTGTGTGAGAGCTTGCTGGGCAGACTGGATGGGCCGATTGGTCTTTTTCTGCCGTCATTTCTAAGTTTCTATATCCAGGGTTGGGAACCACTGATATCGGTTATTCACCGCATTTCTTTGTTTCAGAGAGATAGGTAACTTCCTTGGTTCAGGGCCCATTGCGCTGACCACTAGGCGGCTACTCTGCTCCTAGACAGCATAAAAAAAGAACTACAACTCCCACAGTGCAGTGGGCGAGTAAAGTCGCGTGCGTCTGGTGACGGTTCTGATCTGCCTAGTGTCCGCGTCTGCTTTCTAGTGCGCATGCGCCTTATGAAGCCCTTGTGTAGGTGGCACTGGCGTCGTAAAAGTGCGCATGCGCTTTATTCTGCTAATGGCGGCGGAGCGGTTGTGAGGGAGGTGCGTGTTCCTTGCCGGTCTGGTCGCTATGGAGCCGGACTCCAGCCTAGTGTCTGCAGGAGGCAGCAACTCGAAAGCGGTTTTGTGCCAGCGCTGTAGCTCCACTGTACTGCTACCCGGTTCGGCGCGGTACTGCCAAAAAGAGGTGAAAGTCAGCCCTGTACACCGCGCCCTACCTTCTGTATCGTCCCTGTATACGCTTACCCCATTTTTCTTCCTGCCCACCCCTCCCCCCTCTCATGTATACTGCTTCTTACATACATAGCGCATCTTGAGGTCGCCCAGCCTCCAAGAGACCGGATGAAAAAGGGTGGTGGGACCTGACGTGTCTCCGACCTATTAATAGGAGCCTTATAGGGCACCTGGATCAGATCTTACTAGAGAGGATTTAACGGATGCATTTTTACTTGTGGTTTCAGTCTTAATACTTAATTACTTTTGCTATGTTGAAATGGTAAATTCATTCAGCACTATGGGACCTATGTACTAAAAGGTTTTCCCATTTTGGTGTCTGTTGGGGTAGAGGCTTCATATTCCTGGTCCTAAGTGAGCTGAAGTGAGTGTAGAGAGGTCTGAGTCCAGTGTGCTGCTAACTTTTGAAAGTGTAGAAGGCTGTTGGGATGGTTAGTGTCCTCGCCTGCTTTGTCCGCAGTTGCTGTGGATTAATAGTTTGCATGTTTTAATGTGTCTGCCCCTGGGTTGATGTAGAATATAAAGTGCACAGTTTTGAGCGAGTTTTCAGTGCTGTCTGTCTGAAGATGCTGGTCTCAGACTTCTTCTCTTCCTGGAGTTGATGTCCCTAATACTGACATAGAATCTTTGTCTTTACACGGCAGCTTTTCCTTCCCTCCATGAGGAAGAAGACAGCACTGGCAGGTGACACTTCCCCTGAAGGTGAGACGTTGCAGGATCATTGGCTTGTGGATGATATGTATTCCTTTGAAAACATTGGCTTCACCAAAGATGTTGGCAACATAAAGTATCTAATCTGTGCAGACTGTGAAATTGGACCAATTGGCTGGCACTGTCTGGAAGACAAGAAAAGCTTCTATGTGGCCTTGGAACGCGTGAAACATGAATAAAAATAACTAGGATCCTGAAGGAAGGAGTTGCACAACTCTTTATAGCGGTGTCCAGCATAACTGTCTTTCTGTGCAAATATCATTACTGCTGTAAAAAGCCAGCATGCACAGCAGCGTAAATGATTCCACAGTGATGGCCACACTTTCCAGCTCAGTATCGCCCCTCTGCTCCAGAATGCACACTTGGGTGCTAATGATGCCCAGAGGGATGCATGTCAGCTTTTATTAGGCAAATAGCTGGCTTCATGTCATCTGAGACAGGCTGAACCAGACCTGCTTTTGCTCCTTTAGACATGTAGTCTTGATTTTCTTGAATAAATCTGACTTACAGGTCCAGAGATTTGATGTGATAAAACCAGGACTGTTCTGGTGTACATTATTTAAAATCAGATATGCAGTTAGTATGTTTTGACAGGTTAGGAGGAGGTGTGGTCTAGTGGTTGAAACATTGGACTATGACTGAATCAGGAGATGTCCTGGGACATGAGTTCGACGTCCCTCTGCTGTTGACACTCGGTGTGACTTTAGACAAATCCCTTAATCTCCCTTACCTCTGTTCTAATCCTAGCTCAGCTACTATGTGACCTTGGATAAGTCACTATTTTCTGTGTCCCAGTTCTTCTGGGACACAAGTGTCTTAATCTGGTTTACCTTGTCAACAAATTTAAAAAATATATACATTTGAACAGCAAATGTCTGTCTTGGGTTTTTAATAAATGCACTGTTGAAGTATATGCCTGTAGTTCTGAATTTTCTTGTTTTTTAGTCATTGGACTCACAAGTGGTGCAATCATTTTTTTTTTAACTGTTTGATTTTTAATTTTAACTTTTCTGCTTTTAAGTAGAAACTGACTTTTGAGTATTTTGATGTCAGGTTGTCATTACAGAACTGATGAAGCTGCCATCAGCCAATTGGATTTCTGCCTCAGTGACACTCCTGCTAAATTGTATTCTCTACGTGCAAAGGTTCACAGCTGTTCTCTTATACAGATGTACAGGTAGCTCTTGCATAAAACCCAACTATTTTGTAATTCAGTTAGTAGAATATTGTCAATTATTTTAGTTTTTTGAGAATCATGTACTTCTAACAAGTTGGTCTTGTTTTGCCTTCACCTGAGAATATTTAGAATACTAAATAAATGTTGATATTACCTGAACTAGGAGGAGCTTAGGATCCTGCTTTTGAGGACCCTTTTTTTCTCTTATTGATGTATACATATTGCAAGTATGTGAATCATGGAGGGGAGCTGATCTACCTGTACATCCTTTATGCTGTTAAATTTACTGTCTCGCCTAGTGTCCATATCAGAGAGAGAGGAAATAAAACTTTATTGGAGGAATGGGAGTGTGATGTATGTCTGAATTCTTGGTGGTAGGTCTTGTCCTGTACAGAGCCCTAAATGATTGGCAGGGTGCGCAGGCTCAGAACCTATTTCAGAGCCAGAATGGTCCTGTAGGAGCTTTTGTAGGGAGTGAAATAGGAATTATTTTGAACTTGGAATGATCACGCAGGCACTTCATCTTGGAGAATATTTTTGAGGAAGAACATGCTTGGGTAATGGTAAAAGCACTGAAAGAGAGACAGTGGTTGATGTGTTTGCAACCCTGGTGCAACAGGAAAGACATGCAGAGTGAAGCAATGGCATTGACCCATCCTGCTGAGCTACTGCCACAGTGAAACTGTCAACAAGTGTTGGCCACTGCCATGCCATACACTCACATGGATTTTTTCAGCTTTATTGATATTATAAAGTATGCCTATTAAAAGTAGGAAATTTAAAGCTTTCTTCGACATTACAGCAGTTGACAATTCTACCATTCATTTTTTTCACAGGCATAAACTCTTAAGAAACAAAGTTCTTTAGGCTATCTCTGTATCCAGACTTTGTAATTTAAGCTGTATCATGTTTGGATTTTTTTATTGTGATGGTTTCAGAGAGAAGGAAGATGATCAGTCTCTGGCCAGTTTTGTCTTCCTGCGTGTTCTGTGGCAGTAGCTGAGCCACTTATGGTGAGGATTCTCTTCCAGCAAGGATCGATACAGCAAATAGTGTACTTAGCAGGGTTTTTTGGCAGACTTGCAGAGAACTACCAAACCAGCCACATAAACTCTCCCTTCCTAGGCTGCAGTTCTCAACTTGTTGGTTGGAACCCAAAATGTAGTTAACAAGAAAATTAACTGGAAGATATAGGGTAGTCCAGCATCAAGTTGTGCCATTTTCTGAAAAGTAAGACATAATCTTTAATTGTTACATTAACAAAGTGCTTTAAACATTTTTGCTGTTGGTGTATGATAGGGACAGAGCAGAGGATAGTTTTGGTGGTATGGCCATTCTTGAATAGTGCTTAAACCTATACGAATTTGTAAACCCATCCTCGATTTATATATCATTGTAGTAAGCAGCCTGAGAAGGGGATATACCTTTACTATTTAGAGCCTGATCAGGCTGGGTGTCTGCTGCAGTTGAGAGGAAAAGAGGATCTACTCTGTTAGCTGGAGGCCAAGAGCACAGCCATATGACAGCTGCAGACCTGGTTCCAATCTTACCATTGCCCCTTAGCTTCCTGTAATCTCCAGCAAGCCAATTACGCTCCCTGTTTCTACATTCAAACCTAAAAAATTTGAATTTTTTAGCCAGAATTTTATTTCATATACAACCATGACTGCATCCCCTTAGAGCCCTGTCCACCTAGAAGCCCAAAATCCAGTCCCTAAGGATTATCCTCTTTGCCACCCTGCACTACATCGCTTTTAAATCAGTGCCCAAAAGGGCTCGGCTCCGTTCTCTGAAATTTCTGCTGAGATCACTTGTCCCTCTTCATGAAATTGTAGATCTTTTGAGCTCTGAGTGACAAAAGGCTGACACTATCTGCTTCATTTATTGAAAAACAATTATTCTAGCAGTCTATTATTCTCCCTTCAGCAGTGACATGAGACATCTCTGTTCAGCTGCATTTTAAGTGACCGGGGCCGACTTAATTCTATGCAACATGAGAAGGAGGGGCCGAGGGGGGGGGCACCTAACCCAGTCTTCTGCTGGGCTCTGGTTAGTCGGTGGCTTACAGTTACCATGATTAACAACCAATTATCTCTCTCAGCAGTTGCACATAATGGAGTTGGAGAAGAGCTCACTACAGCAGAAATTTCATCTAGTCTGTGACCTTTGATCTCTTTTTGGGAAATATTAACCAAGAGAGTGCTGGGTCAAACCCATTAGACCACATTCTGCTAGCTAATAGCATTGCTGTCAAACCTGCTCTGGCCACTAGTGAAACGTTACCACTTCTTCAGTTCCTATGCATGTAGACCCTGCGTTATAGTGTTAGAGGCCCCTGCAGTACCTGCGTGTAATCCATTTTGAAGTGCTGAAAAGTGGAATATAAATAAATCTATAAGGGACAGTTTTAAAAATCCAGAATAGATCCTGAAGAGGTCAGGGGCAGAGTTGTTAAAGAGAAGCCAGGGTGGACTGTTCAATAAACAAAGTAGGCAACAGCCTAGGGGTGGCCACTCTGCCTGTGTTGGAGCTGCACCGGTGCCAGTTACTTTCTGACATCACAGCAGGGGGCAGTAAGGGCTCCCTCTCTAAGGACTGGGCTGGCTAGGGATAACGCCCCATGCGTAAGGGTAGTCAGCAGTAGGGGTTAAGTACCCAGCCCCTAGCTGCGTCATGTAGCGCTCCTGGGGAGGTTCGTGAAGAATGGCCTCACATGAGTCCCCCTCTTAAGAGGAGGGAAAAGGGATAATCTGTGTCAGAGGAGGAGGAGGATGCCACCCCAAATTGTACTAGAGGAAGCGGGAGCCAGCACAGCTCATGCCTGCTGAGATTGTTCTGCAGTTTATTCTATTACAGTTCTCTGCTCTAAACAGAAACTCATTGCTTTCTGTACAAGAGCAACCTGTTCAACCAATTTTTCTTGGAAATAAGTCAGACGTCTGGAAACCGCACCAGCTGGGTACATTTGCATTTATTGATATTCAGACAGGATGTAGCTTTAGTGACAGAACATTTCTACCTTCACAGTAAATGAGTTCCACTTGTGGTCCACTACCTCATCTGATAGACCACCAAGTAAAAAGCTTTAAAATGCCTCGTACCCAAATAGCCAGGAATAACTGGCTACATACCCAAATATTCAGGATCCTGAATTGTATTGAGGGGGTGGAAATCAGGGCATGATGCAGGAAAATAACCTGAAACGGAGCAATAGACCCACGACCTGGAATTTAAAGCCCACAGTTAAGTGACCTACAGACCTCGGATTATATAAATGCATTTCTCCAGTTTAGCACAAATAATTATTCCTGAACATACAGACCAGTGGGTTTATGCATCCCTACCAGCAGATGGAGGCAGAGAACAAAACTATTTTTTTTATTTTTTTAACATGCCATACTGGTCAGACCAAGGGTCCGTCAAGCCCAGCATCCTGTTTCCAACAGTGGCCAATCCAGGCCATAAGAACCTGGCAAGTACCCAAACACTAAGAAGATCCCATGCTACTGTTGCTAGTAATCACTATACATTAACCAACCTCTTCCCTTCAGTAATAATACATTAACACACACCAATCCAAGGGAACACTTGTGCTCTGGTGTTGCTTATGTACGGTGGCTTTATTCAAGGACCTCCCAATGATGGGTGCCCTTATCTTTCGCCCCGTCTATTATTCTTTATTATCTCAATTTTTTGAAAACCATTTTTCTTAATTCTCTGCTCCTGCAGTAATTTTCTTAAAAACCCCTATGCTTCCCGTTTTTTGAGGCGACCCGCTGCTGATGTGTATATACTTATCACAGCTTCCGCCTGAAATCCTTCTCACGGGTTCGCGTCTCTTAGCCCGACATGGGCCATGTTTCGGCACCTCCGTGCCTGCTTCAGGGGCTACGGGAGGGGTGTGCCGTGTCCTGGCTAGGTACACGGTAGCTGTTACGGCTTCAAATCTAAAGTTAACATCAATAGCCTTTGTTAGATTGTCTCATCTACAAAAGATCCTTTTCTGTATACCATTAGCACCGTTTAACACTTACTGTTACAGTGATCGTATTTCTGCGTGGACAGCGCCTATCTTCCATGTCTAGGGCGCGTTCGCCTATTCTAAACGTTTTATACTTACCGCGGGTCACCACCCCATCCTCACTCCAGATCAAGACTACACTCAGTGTTTGCAATTAAACTAATTACCAATTACGGGGCCCTCCTCTAGGGAGCTGTGTGTTTGGTTTTTTTAGAAAAAGGGCGTGATCATGCTAATTGTGGTCCCACCCTGTTACTAACAATGTCTTTCAAAAACGCCTACGCGGACGTCATGGGAGACTGACCACTCCCATGTCCGCTCTTTTTTTTCTTTTTGTCTCTCTCTCCAATTATACTGGGGAGATCCCGTTTATTTTAATGCCTGTGTGCTTGTGGTGTAAACTTGGGTGTACACAACTCACTGCCCTGGGGAGACTCTCTTATGATTCTAAACCCGTAGCGGTGGCTCCTCTTTCATCTCCATATGGCTGCTATCCTCACTGGGTCCCCGCATGCTGCATAATAGCCGACATCAAATGTAATTATTAAATAAAACTAGACCTCTCTATAATGGTATTGCTCGTGTGTATGCTTGTGTGATTGTATTTCTTCATTAACATCCAATCCTGTGTGTATGTTTGAGGAAACTCTCCTCTCTATTGACGCTGTGTTCTATGCTTCTGTTCACTGTAGTGAAAAGTTGTACTTTAGGTGAACACTGTCCAATCTATCTCACGATTGAGACCATTGGGGGTGGTGGTATTCCAGGTGTAGATAAATCTCTGCTCCATTTGTACTAGTTTTAAGTTCAAATCACCTCCTCTTGGGTGGGGCTGTACCTGGTAAATAACTGCTACTTGGAACTCTTCCGGGGAGTGACCTACTTCTACCCAATGGTCAGTGAGAGGTGCACCTTCAACTTGATGTCTGAGGCGGCTGACATGCTCTTGAATCCTATTCTTCAATTTCCTCATGGTCTTCCCTATATAAATTTTGGGACAGGGACACCACAGCGCGTAAACAACTCTTGTTGAGTCACAATCATATGCTTGCTGGAAACGATAAGGTTTTCGTCCTGGTATATTGAGAGATGTGCCAACATACACAAAGTTGCACGCACTGCATTTTCCACATTTTTTATGGTTACCTTGTTGATCAGGATATTCCAGTCCGGGAAGTGACAGGTTCGAGTGGACTATGTGATCCTTGAGGTTTCTGGCCTTCGTAAGGGCGAACATGGGTTTCTCCTGAAATTCAGGGTGGATCTGTAAAATAGCCCAATGTCTTAAGATGCTCTTTTTTATCAACTGTGTTTGGGGTGTGTATGGTAACACACACACCATCCTTTCATTCCTTTGTGGAGTTTTAGGTTCCAGGAGTAGATCTCTGTTGGTAAGTATAAAACGTTTAGAATAGGCGAACGCGCCCTAGACATGGAAGATAGGCGCTGTCCACGCAGAAATACGATCACTGTAACAGTAAGTGTTAAACGGTGCTAATGGTATACAGAAAAGGATCTTTTGTAGATGAGACAATCTAACAAAGGCTATTGATGTTAACTTTAGATTTGAAGCCGTAACAGCTACCGTGTACCTAGCCAGGACACGGCACACCCCTCCCGTAGCCCCTGAAGCAGGCACGGAGGTGCCGAAACATGGCCCATGTCGGGCTAAGAGACGCGAACCCGTGAGAAGGATTTCAGGCGGAAGCTGTGATAAGTATATACACATCAGCAGCGGGTCGCCTCAAAAAACGGGAAGCATAGGGGTTTTTAAGAAAATTACTGCAGGAGCAGAGAATTAAGAAAAATGGTTTTCAAAAAATTGAGATAATAAAGAATAATAGACGGGGCGAAAGATAAGGGCACCCATCATTGGGAGGTCCTTGAATAAAGCCACCGTACATAAGCAACACCAGAGCACAAGTGTTCCCTTGGATTGGTGTGTGTTAATGTACTGTTGCTAGTAATAGCAGTAGCTATTTTCTAAGTCAACTTAAGAGCAGGTAATGGACTTCTCCAAGAACTTCTCCAAACCTTTTTTAAACCCAGCTATGCTAACTGCACTAACCACATCCTCTGGCAACAAATTCCAGAGCTTAATTGTGCGTTGAATAAAAAAGAACTTTCTCCGATTAGTTTTAAATCTGCCACATGCTAACTTCATGGAGTGCCCCCTAGTCTTTCTATTATCCAAAAGAGTAAATAACCGATTCACTTTTACCCATTCTAGACCTCTCATGATTTTAAACACCTCTATCATATCCCCCCTCAGTCGTCTCTTCTCCAAGCTGAACAGTCCTAACCTCTTTGAGGCACTGCTACAAAACTGAGAGTGTCACCTGCAGTCCCTCAGTATTTCTCTGTCTCCAGCAGATGGTAGAGATGCATTGCTGCAGTCCTGACTGATCTGGAGTTTGGAGATTTTGGATCTGCTCCCTGAGGTTCCTTTGTGGGGCATCTCTCAGGTTGAGCCGGGGAACGGGGGGGGGGGGGGGGTTGGATATGCCTGGCTGTTGCAGTTCGCTAGCTCTGGGGCCCCTGGCTCCATCTTTGTGCCCCAAGGTCCTTGCCTTTCCACTGCTGGCTTTCTCAGGAAAGTATCCCCTTTGGGGTTCTTGTTCATTTTTTTTTAATTTTTTTTTAAACAAAGCTTAACGAGTCGGAGCGGTTCCAGCCAGGAGAATCGACCTCAGGCGGATGACCTCCGGGGCTGTCGGGGTTGGTAAGGGGGTGGGAGAGAAGTGTGCCAGCGCGGGATCGCCGAATATTCCCTGGTGGGGGACAGGTGTTTCTGTGCACTGTGGCTTTTTTTCTGTGGGCTACTTTTGGCGCGCACAGTGTTCCTACTGCTGCATTTGTTGCTGTGCGCAGTCTGTGTCGACGCGGCCTACCTTGCGGCGAAGTGCGAGTGTGATCAGGCCTGATGGCAGAGAAGCCATGTGTGGAGGCCTGTAGGCCCTGCGGGATTTCATCAGCCTGACTGAACTCCCTTTCTCTGTGCACTGGTTCTGCTTCGGGGGGGGGGGGGGGGGGGAAATCTTCCACTAAGGGTCCTAAGACAAGAAGGGCCTCTCACTCTGCGGGGCCAAGGTGGGGTACCGCTTCCGCTGCTCCTGATGGGGATCGCTGCCAGGGGGCTCCAGTCAGCTGGAAATCCGGTGACTCCCCTCCTCCACAGGCGGCTCCGGTCAGGGGGACCAGAGGGAGTAAGCCATCCCAATGAAGCCAGGATCACCCACTCCTCGTTGGTAGCGGTAGGGGGCAGGTTGTCCAGTTTTTACAAGGAGTGGGTAAAGATTACCTCGGCCCAGTGGGTGTTGGAGGTTGTAAGAGACGGTTAAGCCTTAGAATTTTCTCAGCCGCTCAGGGATGCCTTTGTGGATTCCCACTGCTGTTTTCGAAACAAACGAGAAGATGTAGAGGAGACTGCAAAGGTTGAGAAGCTTGGAGGCAATAGTTCCGGTGCTGCTGGGTGAGCAGGGGCAGAGAAGGTAACTCCCATCTATTTTGTGGTTCCAAAAAAGGAGAGCACCTTCTGTCCCATCTTGGATCTGCAAAAGGTGAGCAGGTGCTTGCGGGTGCCGTGCTTTCGGATGGAGATGCTGGGCATGATAATCGCTGCGGTCTGCAAAGGAGAGTTCCTGGCGTCTTTGGATCTCACCGGGGCTTATCTGCATATTCCCATTCGAAAAGACCACCGGAAGCTCCTGTGGTTCAAAGTGCTGGGTCAGCATTTCCAGTTTCGGGCTGGCCACGGCTCCTTGAACTTTCCAAAAGGTGATGGTGGTGGTAGCGGCAGCCTTGAGGAGAGAAGGGATTTTGGTCCACCCATACCTGGACGATTGGCTCATTCGGTGCAGCGAGTGATGAATACCCTAAGCTCTTTGGGATGAGTGATCAACGTCTCAAAGAGCCACCTGACTCCATCGCAATCTCTGGAGTTACCTAGGAGCCCGCTTTGATTCCCTGAGGGGGCACGATGTCAGCGGACAGGTTGTCGAAGTTGCAGGAGCAAGGAACCCAGCTTCTACGTCTCCCAGTTCCAAGGGTCTGGGATTACTTGCAGGTTCGTGACCCTCCAGAGTGCCACAGCAGTGCCCCTTTGGAGCAGGCTCCTCCTCGGCACAATTGCACTCCTCTTTGGCCTGGGTGGTTGGCGCCTTCAAAGGTTGACGCGCTAGGCAATTGCCTGCGCTGCCTCAGCCTGAATCTGGGCCTGCACAAAGCCACGCAGCAGACTCGCCAAGCATGTTAGGGAGCATGGGAGGAAAGACGTGAACGGTTTATTTTCAGACATTCCGAGTCTCCAACCAGCCATGGAACCTCCCTCCCTCCTCCTATCACCGCCCTTGCTTCCCGCCATGGAGTCTCCCTTACTCCTCACTGTACCAGGGCACAGATCATGTGCTGAGTCACCATTAGGCCCTGTAACTTTTTTTTTTTTTTTTTTTTTTTGCCAGTTTTCAATTGCAGCAGTTAAGTTTACTAGGAAAAGATTATCCTTGGAAGATCTGGGAGACTTGCCATGCTATTTTTGCTGGTCTCCAGAGACTGCTGAAATTAAAATGCGTTATCCTTCCACCTCTTCCCAGCTTTGATAGTGCACTGGAAGCTTAATTCCTTGTCATGCTGTGTGTTCAGTAAGCAGTTACTGAGAGCCCTAAACCCCAAGGCTTTCTAATGTTAGCCAAAGAAAGCAAACGAGCTTGCTTGCCGCTGTAGCAAAACTTCAGAGTTTTCCCTTTGGATATTCTTAGAGACCTTCTTTTTCAGTTCTTATTTGATTTTTCCAGTGCACAAAGCCAGGGCTGGGTTTAGGATCTGGTTCAGCATTTCATTCTTTTCTCACAGCTCGATCCCAGTTTGTCTCCAGAGCGGGCAGGCACCTCTGAACAATATCCCTTGAGTTGTTGTGGAGGCCCTCGAGGGGCACTTCCCTTTGCCCCTCCTCTTTAACAGGCATATGCAGCTCCTGGCGAGGATCATTCGGCGATCCGGGATTCATTTTCAAATGCTCGCCCGAGACAAGGAAAGGCCTGGATGACAGTGAAAACCTAATCCTCAGAAGACAGAAGGGAAAACTGTACCTCAATGTGCCCTTCCTTAACTTGGGATGCAGTTATAATTCAATCAAAAGAGCAAGTGGGGCATTGGGGAATGGAGACTGATTGCAGCGCTATCCTTGGAGACTCCTATTTCTTCTGAGGTATAGATCTTCTGTTATTTATGCCAGTTGAGGATTCATAGGTTCTTTACCCAGTCTCATTTTGCAAAAAAAACAATTTATGCAGGCATTAGGGCCCGATTGGATTACTGTAACGCCCTGGACTTGCAGTACAGGGCAATGGCAGTTAATCCAGACGGGAGGTGCAGGCCACGCCCATTTTAAATGCACTCCCTTGGTTATCAGCTGGTCGGCAGGTCCAATTTCAAACCTTAACCATGGCCTTCAAGATCCCAGGTGTCTTTGCTGGGGCAGTTGGTGTGCTAAATGCGTGGGTGTACGTTGCCTTCCCAAGGAGGTGCTGTTGCTCAAGTTGTAGAGTTCGGCTAGGGTTCAGGGCCTCGCTTTTTCTTGTATAATCCCATTGGGGGGGGGTAGAATAAATTGCCAGAGTTGGCGCGTCTATCACTGGAGCTCTTACCTTTCAGAAGGGCTTGGACGACTTTTGTATTTATGCCAGGTTAGAGGGGAGCATTCTGTATTGCATGTTTTATTGTCTGCTGAAATGTTTCTGTTGTTGTCGCCCGCTCTGAGCGGTTTCGCAAGGATGAGAGAAACACCCAAACAAATACATAATGGAAGAAAATGATTGGGAAAAGTCGCTCATGATGAAAACAGTTTGCTTTGGTGGCCAGAAGCCAGGAGATGTGGGATCAAAGCCACCGATTCGGGGGGGGATGAGGGCACAGGTGGTGGTCACATTCAGCTTGGCCTCGCTGACAGCTGCGTGAGACAGGTCGCGCTATCGGCACCAGTGGTAATGGCCTGTGCGGTCACCGGGTCCCTCCCATTTCTCCTGTGTGGCGCTTTAGAAGCCGCCTACCCATGTGGGCACTGGTCTTTGAAACCTTGCTCTATTTCCCTTGTCTTCTGCGCCCTGCGTCTTCCTACGTGCGCCTGCACGGCTTACAGGGAACATTGCCTGCGGCTGCAATGCTTTTAAGACCAGGGTGCAAAACTGATTTAAACTCAAAAACTTGGGAATTTTTCGGTGAAAACAAACAGATAATGAGGAGCAGCACTGTCTGTCCCTGGAGGGTGGGAAAAAGATAAAATGCCCTGCTTTCACGTTAGCTGTGCTGTGGATACAGAGGCCCAGAGAGGGACAACAGAACGGTCTGCAACAGCCATTGCAACAGCCCAGCCACAAGAAAATGACAAAATAATGCAAACCATCCAACCTCTCGCCGCCGGTTTGACAAGGTGTAAATGAGGAACGCTTTGTGCTGGTTGAGGTTCACAGTTGGAGCTTGTGGTTACCGGTTCCATTGTGGAGTCTTAATTTGGTGCTGGACTTTTTGGCGTAGCCTTTCCTTACGGTTGTTGACCTTGAAGACTATGTTCCTGGTGGCTATATGTTCTGAGCTGCAGGCCTTGTCTTGCCGGGAGCATTCGGATGACTCCGGGGGGGGTGTTACAGGTGCGCACCGTTCCATCCTTCTTGCCCTTGGTAGTCTCGGACTTTCATTTGAATCAGTCCATCTCCTTGCCATCTCCCTGGTTAAGATCGGGGATGCGGAGGGGTTTCGCTTTTTGCGCTCCTTGGATGTTAAGCATCTTGTTGTGCGGTATCTGGAGGTCTCTTTTTCAGAAGACGCATGGCCTGTTTGTTCTCCATGACGGGAGTGAGCAGGGGGCGCTCTGGGTTCACGGGTTACCGTAGCTTGTTGGATTAAAGAGATGGTCACGGTTGCGTATGTGGATGTTGGAAAGCCGTAGCCTATTCAGGTTAGGGCTCATTCCACGAGGGTTAGGGCTCATTTCACGAGGGCTCAGGCAGTGTCATGGGCAGAGGTTAGTCTCCCGTCATAGCTGCAACATGCTCCTCCTCTCACGCTTTTTCCAGGTATTATCGCCTGGATGTGCAGGCCCGGGAGGATGCAGCCTTTGCACGTGCAGTGTTGACTGGACCGCAGGCAGCCTCCCATCCTGTTGGGGAGTAGCTTTTGTACATCCCGAGTCCTTCTGCTACACGCTAGGAAATGGAGAAATTACTTACCTGATGATTTTGTTTTCCTTAGTGTGGTCAGATGGACTCAGCTTCCCGTCCTCGGTGCCACATGAATGTGTCAGTAGTCCTCCTGTGGGGTTCTGGGTCCGAAGGGATTACTGGTTCATCCAGTCCCTAGTTTGGGGTACCTAGAATCCTTTATGAGTTTGGTATTTATGGTTGGTTGAGTACAGTTCTAGTTACCTATTTTTAATCCCGTTTTTTTGCTAGTCTGTCCACAGTTGCTTTTGAAGAGAGTACTGGCAGGCTGGGGTCACTGCAGGAGTATATGTACTGTGACGTCAGCTTGCTCTGTCTCCATCTGCTGGCAGGGGAGCACAATCCAGTGGTCCCGAGTCCATCTGTCTACACTAAGGAAAACAAAATGATCAGGTAAGTAATTTCTCCATTATGTTGCTGAAAGGAGCTTCCTCTGCTTTGTAAAATCATTTTCTAGGACGCGCGGATAGACACGCGTGCACACCGGTGGGTCATTCTGCTAGTGCACAGCAATACTTTTAGTTCATTCTAAGAGTTGGTGCAGTGAAAAATATTGCATTTTTTTTTTTTTTTTGCTCCAGGACAAGTTTGGGCAGCGCTCTGCACTGGAGAAAAGGGGAAAGGAAGGGCTGAGTCACATTTCTGGTTGTGCAGTCAGTCAGGTACAGGGTATTCAGGTCAGACTGCTGCATGGTTTCCTGAGGGAGGAGGCGACCCAGAGCTGTGCTGCTCTAATGTTAGCAGCGTGCCCCATCACATGTAGGAAATATACTGCTGTTGCCCCCTTGCAGAACACAGGGAGAGGCAGAGGTCTGGCCTTTAAAGTTCTACCAGACTTCAAATTGGGTGGTGGTGCTGAAGTCTCAGTTCAAAATCCCCCACCCCCATGGCATTGTGACTGCGTGACCTTGGACAAATCCCTGTTTCTATCTTCCTGGGCCTGTCAGTTCTAATCCTCTTCTCTGCGAGCCTGGAATAGTTACTTTTTGTTTCTCTTCTGCCTCTGGGACAGAATTGAAAACAAGGGTGTTTGTATCTTTTTGTTGAGATAAGCCCTCGTTTCCTGGCCCTAATTATTACGATGCTTTCCTACTCGTTCCTTAACCTTGGTGCACATCAGAGTACAGCAGCGCCTTCTATATTTTTCCAAAACTCCCTACTGAGATTGCCTAAAATCCTACCAAAAATGTAGCACTAAGCTCAGTGTACTGCCAGTATTCTGATCTAATAGGATCTTTCCAGCATCAGAAGTTTGACATTCCTGGGTTTTTGGGGGGTTTTTTGCATCGGTGAGGAGAGAGGGGCAGCTGAATCCTTGTGCGCTTCCATTTCCAGCTCAGCTGGGACTGCAGGGCAAACAGCCCTGTTATTCACAACTATCCAGGGCAGGGTTGGCAGAGAGGGGGGGTGGGGGGGGGAGTAGGTTTCCTCACTTTTCAGGCACTCCCACCTCTGCCTAGCCCAGCCATGGGGATTCTTGGCTAGGAGGCCACAGCCTGTAGCTCCCTCTGGAACCCAGTACATGTGCACCCTGAATCTGGCCACTAGGGGTCACCATTGTGCAGTGATGGGGGCATCCTCCCATGCCATGGGGGGGGGGGGGGGGACTGTGAGCACTGCCCCTGTAGCATCACACCAGGGATTGTAGCATTTATAATTCATAGTCTGTAGTGGTGGGTTCACAAGGTGTCCTTAGGCTCAGACATAAACAGCAGCTCATTAAATTCATTTCCAGAGAGGTGTAAATGGGATAGGACCATGCCCTGTGCCTGGAGACTCCCTCTTCTTTCCCTGTTGTTTTTTTTCCTGTGGTCTCTTCTCTCTTGTGAAACAGAAAGAGAGAGCAGCAGGGAGGTCTCTCCCTAACCCAGAGGAATTGCCACGGCAGTCTTTAAAGTGGGACCCTGGTCCTTGATTTCATAGGACAGGAACACGAGACCACCCAAAGAACCCTTTCTAAACCCCTGGATAATTTTCAGGCTTTGTGCTCCCAGTGAGAGAATTTCCTTTCCTCTGGCAGGGATCCGGGACAGGAAACAGTCAGCCCTGTGGCATTGGGTCCGGTATCCTGTCTGACTGCAGGGGGGAGGGGGGCTTAGAGGAAATGGATGGGGCATGTGGACCGTGGCCCATCCCTCCTCCAGATCCTTTCTGTTTCCAGCAGTCACGGTTTCAAAGAGAACTGCCAGCTTTTTCTGCAATGGTGCAGCAGGACTGCTTCTGGCAGGCGAAGGCACAGCGTTCTTTAATCCCTCAGCATGTACAGTTCAGCGATGGCCAGAAAGGAAGGCCAATGGTTTATGTTAAGGTGCCTGTAAAAGAAGAGAGTTCTGGTTTGACCTTTTTCAGTAACTAAAACACAACAGTACAGAAGACAGGAGAGCATAACACTACCCGTGCCCCTGGGGCAGCATCTGCATTGCGTGTGTGTGCGTGCGTGCGTGCTGTACGAGTCCTGGGGTGGTGTCTGTGTATGAGCGGAGCTGGCACTGCTGCTGCCTGTGCTGTTCCTGTATCTTTGCTGGGAGGGAAGCAGTGTGTATGTGAAGCTTGCACTGCTCCTGTATCTCTTGGGACTGCTTTCAAATGGCTGGGGCCACTCTGAGAAGGGGGAGCCTCAGGGATGTTGGTGCAGCTATGATGTGTGGGTTACCGGTTGGTTCATGTCACCAAGGCAGGCTCAGCCCGGTCTGCTTTTACCCAATTGCATGTCCCAAATTTTGTAAGAAAAGCAAGTGCATGAGTCAGTTGGCATCCCAGCCGTCTGAAGCAAAAGAACAGGGACTGGGAAGGGGAAAAGCCCCAACCTTTTCATCCCTCTGTGAGCACTGAGCAGTCAGTGGTGGCTTTGTACTCCAATGCTGGGTCAGTAATCTAAATTATTACCTCTTCAGCACGTAAACCAATGCCTGTTCATGCTGCTTCTCTGCTGCCATAGGATAAAATTATTTCCCAGAATATGTAATGCAGTAAAAATGTCAGATGTTCAGCATATAAACATTGGGTTGTATTAAGCAGGTCCCCTTTTAGCTTTGCCGGTGATGTTTATGGCACTCTGTGGCATGGAAGACCATGAACAAGGTTTTGTTTGTCTCCCCTCCAACCCCCACAATTCAGGCTAAGCACAGAGTCCATACAGATAAAGAAGGTCACCTGCGTGCACAAGCAATGCCGTCAGCATGCACCCGTTGACTCATCTGTGGGACCTGAGGCAGACAGCAGGAAACCAGTATTAGTGTGTGAAGAAAGAACTTGTCCATTCCCTAAAACAGAAGAATTGACAAACTGGGATTAAAGGATCTGTCTAGCCTTAATTCTTATCTCTGACGCTGCTAACCAGTGAGCGCTGAGATCAGGGGTTCTCAACCCAGTCCTCGGGACACGTCTAGCCTGTCAGGTTTTCAGGACATCCACAAGGAATATGCATGAGACAGCTTTGCATGCAAATCTTTCTCTTGCATATTCATTGTGGGGGTCCTGGGTCGAGAATCCCAGCTCTGGAGGATAAATAGCAGAAATAGACACAAACAGCAACTGTCATGAAAGCAGCCATTCAGGGGATATTTGAGAAAAAAAAATAAAATTCATCCCAGCCTGGAGCACAGTGGAGAAGCAACCATTGATGCTCCATGAAGTATCCCATGCTGTGATCTGTGATCAAAATTTCCTTTTTTTTTAAGATCCGCATGTCGAGATGGCTCAAACCTTTAGTGCAATTTGATGATTTTTGTTCTATTTTACAGGCTTTAATTTTAACTAATCTTGAGTACTGCAACTCGTCGTTAGTTCTGTCACTCTCCACTTTAAAAGCACTGCAAATTTTACAAATTTCTGTGATTAGGCGCCTTACTGGAACTAGCCAATACCAACATCTCACCTCTCTGCTAAAAGCACTTCCCTGGCTCCCTGTCATCTGGCGAGTTCACTATAAAATTGCTATGTTGATTCATAAGTTGGTAGTTAATAACATGGCCCCCTTTGATTGGTGGCCTGCTTTGTATTCATGTCCCAACTCAGATACCTTGTTCTGCTGGTAAAAGCTTTTTGGAAATGCCTTAATATCGAACAGTTCAGCTGGTGTACTCGAGAGAGCATGCGTTCTCAGTTGCAAGCCCTTCATTTTGAAATCCTTTGCACCTGCATTTACTCTCTTTAAGAAAGCTCACTGTATTCTGGGGCCGAGTACTAAGCGCCATTGCAGGGAAAATGAAATTGTGTAATGTTGAGACCGGATTGCCACCAGAGCGGTGAGGCTATGAGAGCTGGTGAGCAGGATGTGAGACAATCTGTCTTTGTTAAATGCAGTCCGTCAGGAGAAGAGTAGCTGGGGTAGTCGTCTGGGTGACTGGTAACGGCGGGGGTGGAAGTTGATCAAGGTGGTAGCAGTCCGCCCAGTTGCCCCCATGTCTGTATAAGAGTGTGTTCAGGGACGCCCTCACTCCAACTTGCTGTAAAGAGAGTGAGATGTAGCAGTTCTCAGCTATACCCCTTAGGGAGGGTAACCATATATCTTCTTATTCAAGGAGGACAGGCATTGAACTGTTTCTGGTTTTTTGCCTTATTGCATGCATGGACATTGCCTGTTTTGGTTTTATTTTTTTTTAATGTAAATCGGATCTATATCTCCCTGCACACAAGGGGTAAAACAGGAATGATTTGGCTGATATGGGATGATTGTAATCATGCTAACGGTCAGTCTATATAGATCCACTGATACTGTGTGGGGGGGGGGGTGTATAATTTAGCCATTAGACTCCCTTGCTCTTGCTTCTCTTTAATAAATGTTTCTGTATTTACATACACTCTCCCACCCCCATTGGAAGAGTGCCATTGGCTTGCATGGTTGCTTTAATGTGCTTCAGTGACCTTGCCCTCCCCAGTGCCAGAATTTCTCCTGTCCTAGCCGGAGACCGTGGAAGTCAGTCTTACCTAAAGAGGCGGCAGCTCCAGAGCTGGGAACCTGCATCCACTCCACAGCCCAGGCTGTCAGCCATCGTCAATGATGTCACCCTTACTGCTCAGGGGAGGTGTCTGAACATTATTAAAGAAACTGGAAAATCAATAAAATGATTCTTGGAGCGGCAGTGGCCTGTGCATCACCTACTTTTGACAAGACTTCTCAGGACAATGACTCATTAGACCTTTGGCCTTGTGATTCATGCCCAGTGCGTCCAGGGCATGTTATAATGGATAGATGAAGCTAGTAAGCATGATCTACTAAGCACATTTCCCATTAAATACACAGACAAGTAGCTGAATTGCTTCTGAGAGCCATTATGGCCTCAACCTCTAACAATGTGGCCTGCCAAATATTGAGCTCTTAAAAATTCAACCATTTTATTTGCTGTTGTATCCAAGAATTGCTATGTGCTTTTGGGTTAATATATGTCTAGAATAAGTATTGTTTTATTTATAAAACTTATCTACCAAAGATGGGCCAGAAACCTGCTGCTGGTCATTGGCAAAGCCCTGGATTAAGGACTCTTTGAAAATAATGCGGGCTCATTGGCCTTTCCAGCAGAAACCTTAGCAGGGCAGGTCATAGGCGTGCATTGCCTTGCTTTGGTAGAAACTGGTTTCTGTGCAGGTTGTAGTAACCTTTTATAGTGGATCAACCTACGACTAATCCAAAAATGTAATACATCAGAAAGGACCTGTACAATCCTGAAAGCTTCTACTCTAACATCTTTGGAATAATAGCCTTGTGGTGGTTGACAGTCGAATAACAAGGATCATTTCCTGGTAAAATGCCATCTTTTATTCATTTGAATTCTGAGCTGAAGAAGAAAGCTAGTCAGGAAATGTATTAAATGAATCCAATAAAAAGGTAGCCCCCATTCTATAATATTTCAATTGAATAACAGGTGTGGCAGGAGCCCGTATTCCCTGAACTATAGAGGGGTACAGATGCCAAATCTCAAAAGAAAAAAACAAAACCCAAAAACCAGGAGAGAATCGCTGATGAGAAGAAATAGGACAAACTCAGGGAGAAGCAGTTTAATAGATTAAAAGATTGTAAAAGTCTGACAAGAGACCCTGAGGCTGGAGGCCTAGACCATGGGAGAGGCAGGCTGCCACACCAGGAGTATCCAAATGGCGCCAATAGTTGGGCAGATATATAAAGACGGACAGCTGATAATGGAGTAAAGTTCTCGGAGCCAGGGGAGGGGAATAGTTATTATTAATATTATTTAACGCTTTTATATACCGACATTCGTTAGAAACATCACATCGGTTTCCATAAAACAAGAATGCAGCCAACGTGGCTTTACAGTGAAACTGATGTTAAACTGGGGAAAGCTGTCCAGAAAAACCCCCTACAAGCCTAAAGGTTTGAGGAAGCCTGATTGGGTAAGACGTGGAAGTGCCGTCTAGTTCAGGGGTGTGCTGGGGCCACATTAAGAGTTAGTGACTACAAGGAGGATGGGGACGGGGGTCCCCCTTGGAGCTCCTTGACACAGCAATCAAACCCCCACCACTTGGCTGCAGGCATTTCAGTATCCAGCAGGGTTAAGCACCCTTCAGTCCTGGGCCCCAGCCTCTGCCAAAATCAGGAAGACTTTCAACTCAAGAGGTACAAGGCAAGGTACAAATGCAGAACACGGACAGACCCTCACCAGATCAGAATACAAAGGCCTTCAATTATCAATAGAAAAGTGTAAACAAAAAAAACCAAAAACCTGAACTGGAAAGCACTAAAAGCCAGACTCATATGCAGTGCAATAATGTAAAAACAGAAATATCACCATTCCTCATAAAACAAAATCAAGAAATAGAAATATTCAGCCTTAACAGTTTGGAAGCCATACTAATAAAAAAATCGACCATATAATTAAGAATAAGGAAAAAAAAGGTTTCCCAAAAATCATTCAAATACTTCAAAACAGCATTCATATCAAACTCTCAATTATTAAAACTAAGGATAAAAAAAATGTCCCCTCTCCATACCTGGAAACCTTTTATTTCTAGTCACCCTTTCTCTCTCTACCCTCCCTCTCATTCCCCTTTCAGTCATTCATCTCCTACCGGTACCTTCCCTCTTTCACTCACCCCCACACTTCCACTCACCCCTTCCCTTCCTACCCCTCAAGCACTCCCTCCCATTTACTCCCTTCATTTCCCTCCCTTCCCTTCTCTCTGTCACTCTCTTTTAATCCCATTTACTCCCTCTTCTCCTATCATTCACTCTCCCACTCAATCCTCTTCCCTGTCAGTCACCCCTTCCCCTCCCACTCACTCATCCCTCACAGCCTCCCCCCCCCCCCCCCCCCCCCAACTCATTCACACCCCTTCCCTTTCAGTCACTCACCACCCTCACCCCTTTCCCTTCCTTCCCCCTCTGGGCCTTTCCATGCCTCTCTCATCCCCTCTTTCATTCCCTTACTCATCATACCCCTTCCGTTTTTGGTAGAACCCCTTATTACTCAACACTCCTCTCCAGGTCTTGTAGTAACCTGCCAGCAGGTTACTACAAGATCACATGGGGTCTCTCCTTGCTGGCGGGGGTGGGACCCTTGCCATCATACCATCGCATGGGGTCTCTCCTTGCTGGCGGGGGTGGGAACCTTGCCATCAAAGATCACATGGGGTCTCTCCTTGCTGGTGCTGATGCTCTGATCTGGCTGCTTGAGTGCATGATGTTGCACATCAGCAAGGGCGACAACTTGGTTTTTGATGATGTCAGCCACTCGGGCAAGTGGATCAGAGCATCAGTGGTACCGCACATAATGCAGCATTTGCCACAAGACAGGCGGGCCACAAAAAATGTCTTAATGGGCCAGATTTGGCCTCAGGCCGTAGTTTTCCCACCACTGGTGTAGTTAGTGCAGAGAGGTGTGTTTATTTTAGTTTGCCTTAAAAATGCAAAGACATAAAAAGGGTAAGTCTATTGACCTGATACTGTAAAAAAATAAACACAAAGTATTTTAAACTAAACTGGAAAGGTCTATGATACTGCGTTCATTGGAGCCAAAAGGTGCCACCTGGCCATGGAGTGCCAAAACTGGATCCAAAACTAAAGAAATTAGAGCACCAATATGACTACTAAAAGGCTACTTGTGTAAGAAAAATATAAAAATGGGCTAGTCTCTCTTTAAAATCCACTTCATGTCTGTGGGGGCTGGTGCGTTCTCTGGAATGCATGACCTCATCTCACGCGCTTCAGGTGAGCGTGAACACAGGGCTCCTGATTTCTGCAGCATCAGCCAGTGACTCACCAGGAAGGGGAGGGGGGGTGGGGCTGGCTGGCTTTCTGAGCTTCAGGAGACTTGTGGCAGGGCGGGCAGGCAGGCAAAACGCCTACTGAGGACCAGCCCAGCTTGAGGCATCCTGGCCCCTCCCAGATGAAAGCTGGCTTTTCTTGTCCTAGCAGGAAAAGGAGCCAGTAATCAATAGCTTGATGGTCTAGCAGCATTGCCAGCTCTCCCTCATTCCAGATAAGTTTCTTTTTGTGCTCTGAGCTTGAACCATCTGACTCACAACTGAAATGCTTTATTTTGGATGGGCTATATTACCCTTTATTGGACAACTGTAAGAATCTGAGACTGCAGGTGCACAGGTGCTTTCAGCTATCACTGCGGGGTAGGAAGTCCAGTTCATCATATTAGTGCCATCTGGGCTTTTAAATGAAAAGGTTATTTATTTATTTATTTAAAATGTTTTCTATACTGTCGTTCAACAACAACGGTTTACAGAGTGGCACATATCTTTAATGTTCAGCTTGGGAAATGTTATCTTACAAAGTGCCATTGTAGTTTCGGTTACATGTTTCAATAATACAATCTTCCAGGAGGCTCCCTAAAAGGGGCCACTCCAGACAAGATTGTTTGTTTTTCTAGTGCCCCTTCTCTCTCCCCAGGCCAGAGTGCATTATCTCTGGCCTGGGAAGAGAGGCCTGGGCTGGGATCCGAACTTGGATCCCTTGCATTACATCCTGAGCTGTGGTGCCATATTCAACCCCAGTCACCCTCCCTGCTAGTCCTCACAGCATGGTAGCAGCAATCTTGGCCAGACAAAGCAGTTTCCCTTCTGCTCTCCCTGTACTCCAAGTCTGTGCTGCAGTAAATATTGACATCTCTTCTATTTTACTCTTTCCATATGCATAGCTTTCTGCTTTAACCCGGTCATTAATCGGTCTTCGTACAATTTTGATAATTGTAACAGTTTAAGGGCCATTCTGTGTCTGAGAACAAATGCTTAGTAAATGAGACCTTAAGTCTGATATTTAGGCATGTGATTGCCTATTGCAAGAGAGACACTCAAAGCTATAGTTGTCACATTGGATGGGGGTGTCCAGGAGGCTCCCTAAAAGGGGCCACTCCAGACAAGATTGTTTGGTTTTTTTTCTAGTGCCCCTTCTCTCTCCCCAGGCCAGAGTGCATTATCTCTGGTGTGTCTAGGCCCAAGAAGTCCTGATGGGCTGGGATCCCTTGCATTACATCCTGAACATATATATATATATATATCTCACAGCCTACAACTGTAGCTGTGAGTGTCTCTCTTGCAATAGGCAATCACAGGCCTAAATATCAGACTTAAGGTCTCATTTACTAAGCATTTGTTCTCAGACACAGAATGGCCCTTAAATTGTTACATTATCTATATACACATTTTTTTAAATTGCACGAGTAGGAGAGATCACAGGCTCTGTCTTCAGATGTCACAACAGCCAGTTAGGCCAGCCTGTCCCTCACAACAAAGTCAGGAGTTAAGAGGAAGGGGAATACTGCTGTCTCCTGAAATCTGATAACGGGAGCTTAAATTCTCCTGTCTTATGGGCCGATACAGTAAAAATCACGCGCACAGGCCACTCTCCTGTGCGTGCGATTCAGTAAATTAATTTATTTAAATTAGGGCCCGTAGTAAAAAGAGGCGCTAGGGACACTAGCGCGTCCCTAGCGCCTCTTTTTGGACAGGAGCGGTGGCTGTCAGCGAGTTTGACAGCTGATGCTCATTTTTGCTGGCGTCAGTTCTCAAACCCGCTGACAGCCACGGGTTCGGAAACCGGACGCCGGCAAAATCGAGCATCCGGTTTTTGAGCCGCAGGCCCATTTAAAATTTTTTTATTTTTTTTTAACTTTTACTGCTTTTCTGTGCACTTTCCCAGCGCCGACAGAAATTAACGCCTACCTTTGGGTATCGGCCTGTTAGTAATGATGCTGGGGTTGCTAGACCACACCAGGACTGCAGGCACAGACCATGTTTTGCCCCATTACCTGCATGGATCTGAGTTTCTTATCCCCCTCCCCCCAAGAAAATTAGGAAAAGTTCTGCCTCCAATAGGGCAAAACCTGGACTGGTTCAGTTTGCCTCTGATGACCTTCTAGCACCATGGGGTTATTCTACCGTCTGGTTATAATTGGATTTAGAGTTGTGCATCTTGGGGCAGGGGCTGTTTGCCAAATTTAGAAGGTGTGGTATCACCCCTCCCCCTAAAATCCAAATGTGGGGGAGGGGTTTTATTGAAAATGCAGCCTCTCCTTTCTCCTGCCCAAATGGTGTTCCTTAGTCTAGATAGGCCTATAGTACCTGATAGGAAATCTTGCCATTGTACCTTTTTTTTTTTCACAGCTGAAGCAGAGGCCTATGCGGCTTTTAAGAACTAGTGCACTGTATCTATACTGAAGGCCCTTGTCAAGGATATTGCAAGCATTCTACTAAACTAAACCACCTTAAAAACATCTTTTGGAGAGTCTGCAGAAAGGAGTGTTCAGTCCTAATCCCTCAGCGTGTTAGTGTAGAACGCATGCGCAGGCTTATTCTGCTGCTGCCGCCGCCTTAGCTTTTTTTCTGTAGTACGTAAACTTTAGAATTTACAGTTTGCTCTGGAGGGGAGAGGTGGGGTAGACTTTTTTTTTTTGTCTGTTTCCTTAGTGGGAAAACCAGCTCTGGCAGGAATAGGTCAGGAAGGGCGGGGCTACGGCTCTGTGTAATCACTGACTGTAGCTGTGACAAAGGGAAATTACAACAGGCAGCGGCCTCCTAGAGGGAGGAATCTGAACTCCAATCCCCTCGGGCCACGGCTCGGTGTTTTCACACTCTACTTTGTTTCCCTCCCTTTGCCCCCACTACTCGGGACATTACAAACCGCCCAATAGCAGACGCCGGCAGATGCTGCCGAAATCTGTTGGCCAATAGCAGGAGCCCATGGGCGGCGACGAAGAGTTTTCTGCCCAATGGGTAGCGCGCGCTGCCTATAAAGTGGGCCCGCGAGGCGGCCGCCCCGATTTTGCTGTGTTGGCAGAGACCCGTAGCGCGTCTGCAGTCAACGGAGCCGGGAAGAACGCGCGCGCCAAAGCTCCTCCCGCCTGCCCCTCGTTAAAAAAAACCCCCCAAACTCTCGGTAGTCACCCCGATACCGCGCCCGCTCATCCTCCTCCGTAGCCGCGATAATGGTGAGTAGCAGCAGCGGCTCGCGCGAGTGGCGCCAAAAGAACGGAGACCCAGTTACAAAGTTTCATTGTCGGCGCGTGCGACATTGTTACCGAGTCAAGAAGCTACTCTGTAACAAGTGGGCTGCCGAAAGGCGACTCGGAGTGGTTACAAGCGAGTCAAAAGGAATTTTAGACTTTGGGGAGGCGGCTTCGGTGCGCAGGAATTCTTGGTTTCATTTTTTTTTTCAGGTGCGACGTTGTTTTCCCCTCATTTCTCTGCTTCGTTTGCCGCCATTTCTGGGAGTGGGGGACACGTGGGGGCTCCGGAAAGGCGGGTGTCAGAACTTTCAGTAACCACGGGCGCTTTTAAAAGTTAGGCACGGGAGAGAGACTTTTCCAGTACACCCCGATTGAGTGGGTTTTTGTTTTAGGGTGGGGAAGCATGTCGTCTCCTGTGGTTTGTGTTCAGGTAGCTGATAGTGCCAGCTACAGAATGACATTTAGATTTAGGTAAACTCAGAGGGATACGTAAGAGAACGGAGCGGTAAAAGTATTGCGCTTTCTCTTACGTACGTAAAACCTTATGTGGGAGGCTTTCGAGTGATCGCAGTTTCTGGGAGGGGTCGGAGATTGCAGCATTTCTGGAGCCCATAGAGGTGCATGGGAGGTATCGATCTTTGAGTGACTCGTTTCTGGGAGTACCACAGCTCCTCCTCTGGGTCCTGGCAGTGTGGCGGGGACTGACGGCAGCCTCCGTGTGACACCTCCCGGGGCAGGAAGCCTGCTGCTGACATCACGTGCAGGAAGTCAAGCACTGGAGCAGAATGTCAGAGCCTCGCTCTCGGCCAGATGTTTTCAGCAGACAGACTTTTTTTTTTTCCTTTGTTCAGGCTTTTCTGTGCGTAGGAAAGAGTTTTATCTTTAAAAAAAAAAACATATTGTAGGAGCTGCAGAAGTCAGTTTGCTAATTATTTGAGTGTCTCTAGAATGCCAAAGAAGGAAAGCTGTCCCCGGTATGGGATTTTGGCAGTTTCTCGGTCTTCCACGTAAGAACATCAAAACTATGCATACGGCAAAAGTTGTATTAACATTTAGACGTTTGAGCATATGCTGATAAACATCTGTGAGGCAGCTAGATTAGAGTTTATAAACATTTTAAAGATAACGTTTTTCCCAATAATTATACTGGGGATTAAATAAACTATATTTCTTAGTTCAGAGCTAGATGCACATTTCTTCTGGGGCCTTAATGTGATACTTAAGTCACAGAAATAGAAGCTGTATGTATGATTTGAAAAGTAAAAAAAAGATTCTTAAGTTGCTGGTCTTCCTTCAGTAAGGCATGTTATCTGGCCTAGAGGCTTTATAATTTCAGGGATTAGGGCCTTGTCCTTCACGAAGAAACTGGATTTTCCAGATAATATCCTGAGAGGAACAGTCTTTCTCTCAATTTAGATTCAAAGGAAACATTTCCAACAAATTTAATTGCAAGGGAAGTACGTGTACAGGATCACATTCAAGCGTTGGATTCTCCTAAAGAAAAACCACAGGACCACATGCTAGGGATCCAACATGAGAAACTGTGCTATTAGGCAGATTAAGTTTGCTGGCAAACCTTAACTCTGGAAGAAAAAAGCAACTTCATGTGGATCTCAAAGTATAGGATGTAGTACAAGCATAGATGCTCCCAAAAAGAGGTGCTGGATTCATTTTGGTCTTTATCTGCTATTAACTGTTACTACGATTCAGGCTAGTATTTGCCATTTAAAAAAAACCATTGGTTCTAGATCAGAATTTTTTTTTTTGTAATGTTACACCTACAGGGATAATTTAAACAGCACCCACATCTGAAACATCCAGTCTTTGAGGGTCTTTGAAGGTGCAGCTGAGGTTCCTGGGAAAAATTGTAAGCATCTGACCCATAAACATATTCCTTTGTGGTGGGGGTGAAGCTTCAAGATCTAGTTGTAATCTGACTTTAAAAGGAAAGTTACCAGTAAAGTGGTACTTGTCAGGATTACGCTATTTGGAAGGCTGCATGGCCTCCCTCCAATGTAATTCAGCAAGCCTGCTTGAAGTGACTAAGCTCGGCTCTGAGCTGTGAATGTTCAGTGCAGAAGTTTGCAATAGCTAACCAGCAGAGTCTCCTGCCTTGATAAGAAGTAATAACCCATGCGCTGCGCCAGCCCAAAACTTAAATGCATCGTTTTAGGCATCTTTCTCCAGGAATGCCATATATACAGGCGAAAAGGTTGTCCTGGAAGAAACAGATGCTAAACACATTGAGGCCATTGTGCAGGAAAAGTCCCTACAAGCTTTTCAATATTACTGGCATGTTTGCAAAACAAGAATCTAGTCATTTCATGCAGCAGAGAATACTAGAGCCCAATGATTCTCTGCACCCACACCCCTCTGTTTCTACTGAATTCCACCCCACAGTCATTTATGGATACACATTCTCTGTAATGGACAGAAATTTGACAGCATCTATATAGACTTGCACAAAGGTTATTTCTTAGTGGCCAGTCAGATGAATCCAGAACAAATGGGTTATGCATTCCTACCAGCAGATGGAGACAGAGCAAACTGACATCACAGTACATATACCCCTGCATCAGCCCACTAGTATTCTGTCTCCAGTGGAGGTGCATCTCACTATTGAGGATTGCTTCATTTTAAAGAAAAGGAGAATTCAGGAAATAAAGTTGCCCCGCTCTCCTGTAGTGATAAGTTGGTCCCTCCTCCCACAGTTGAGAATTCCTGAGGTGATTTCCGTGGTCCCTCAGATGAGTGCTTTGGTCCATTGAGTGATATCAGTCTGCATGGACTTAGTTGCTTGTGCAGCTGAAAGGCAGCAGGAGTAGGAAGCCGAGCATGGCTGTGATGGCACATGCCCTCTCCCCCGCAGCTGGAGACCATCTCTATACTCAGCCAGGTAGGGCTGAGTTCCTGTAAGTTTAAAAATAAATAAATAAACTTGCAGAGACTAGGCAGGAATTGTTTTGTGTTGTAGGGCTTCCTCCTCCCTTGGTCTCTGTGCTTGACACACCGGTCCAACATTCATCCCACTCAGTGGGAGGTCAAGAGACCTGGGCAGCCTGGCGGGGTTGAGCAGCACAAGAATCCTGGATTCATCCGACTGCCCTAAGGAAAAGGAAACCATTAAGCAAGTAGTAATTCCTCATTGCTGAGATCAAATCTATTATAGGAATACCTGCTTGGGCGTGGATATTTTGTACTGCTTCTGCTGCCTCATTATGGAAAGTGGACTATGGGACCAACAGAGTTGGAGATCTCTGCTTCACAAACCCAGAGGGCGAATGAGTAGGAGAGAGAATTGTGAAGATCTCCAGCTATCTAAAACTTGTTGGGGTGCGCATCCTTGTATTAATCTCTAAAGACTTGGTTAGAAGCCTGCAAGCACTTCTTTCATGGCGAAAGCCATGGTCCATAGACTTATCATGCCAAAGGACTTCTGTTTTTTTAGGAAATTTATCTCTAATGGTCTTGGAAGGTAAATAGGCTTTCACTAAGGGTGGCAAAGGCAACTGGGGTACCCAGTATTTTCTTCAGGTAACTTTGACATATCACTGTCAGATGTTATCCACCTTAGGAAAACCCATTCAATCTTAGATTCCTAGCCTTCAAAGTATTGTCAATTTTGTGCCTCAAGGCAAAATTGTCTTTTTTTAAACCAGATAATCATAAAGAGTTTGCATGGAAGAAACTTTTGCATCTGTATCAAATTTCTGTGAAAAAGCTTATAGCATCTTATAGCATCTTCAGATTTAACAGTTACATCATGCTGTGAATATCTATATTTATTATAAACTGCCTCTGGGGAGAGCGAGCCAACTACACAGACCTTCTAGCAATTTCTTGGAGGAATTTCTCCACCGCCCAATTTGGTCTCCAGCCCCCGGTGTTATGGTCTTTCTGATTGTCTTGAGAGAGGTCTTCAGTAGCCCTCATGTCATCACAACAGTAGATCCCACTGACCTGAGATCCCAACATTCCTCTCTTTTTTCAAGAAAAGAAGAATGGATGTCTGTCTTCAGTAGTACGTGCTTTGCCCTCTTGGTTATGCTGCAAGCACATGGGGAAGGGAAAAACCAGAAAGAAGGAAAATTTTAGCATAATCAAGGCTGCTTGGGCTGTGGCAATCTTCTCTCCCCCTCCCCCAAAAGAAAAAAGGTCTTTCAAATTGCAGAGTTTAAACATCATTCTTGCTTTGTTTGAAGTATCTCTGGTGTTTTGCTAATTCTCTGGTGTCTGACAAAAATACACCATAAGAATAAAATGGAGTCAGGGTAGCCATCTTTGTTTTGTTCAAAGGCCTCGTGTTCCCATGATGCACTCTGCATGCGACATGGCAAACGGCTGGAAGCAGAAGGCCTTAAGAAACATTTGATCAGTTTCAGGCTTTTTTTTTTTTTCTCTGCTGAGAAATGAGATGCTCTAAAACATTCCTGGTATGCTGCTTCCCATTCTGGGGAATGAATGACTGCCAATAAATTATATTCCTTTAGTTCTGCATTACCAAAGGATCAAATTACCACTGTTGTTGCAATCTGCCAAAATCGGTGAAGTTCAGATATTTAAGCATTACAGTTGGTAATTAAAAACAGTCAACTTTCTGTTAGCAATGAAGAGATAAACTGTTGCCTTTACCTTTTCTTCCAGGTCTTTTTTTTTTCCTTTCCCCTAATCCTGGCTGGCTGTGACTGAAAAGTGCCTCAGACAGGAAATGGTGGTTTAGCATATGATGCAATGTACCTTGGAGCCTTTGCATAATCTTGTAATGTAGCTGGCACACGGCCATGCCCAGTTTCCAGTGTTGATGGTCTTTTTATTTCCATGTACCTGTGAAATGACTTTCATGATGCCTCGCATCCACTGTAGTTTCTCTGGAGCGCCCTGCTTCCTGGATCATGGGCTAGGATGTGGCATTAATGGCGTCATGTTTTTTTTAATTCATAAACTAGCTTGTGACAGATTTAACCCTGACCCCTGTAACTCCCCCTCCCCCTCCAGCTGCATCAAAGTTAACCTGGCTTTGTTCTTTCCTTACTGATTTACTTTGCTTAAACACTTCATGTGTCTGAGGACATACCAAAGCTAGCGGAAATCTTTGACAGGGGGCTAGCATGGAAATCTTTGACAGGGGCTAGCATGGAAGTGCTGGCCCCTGTCAAAGCAGGTTCGAGATGCTGACGCTTGTCTTTTCTTCCCGCACAGCGTGAGTGCATCTCTGTCCACGTGGGCCAGGCTGGTGTTCAGATTGGCAATGCATGCTGGGAACTGTACTGCCTGGAGCACGGCATACAGCCGGATGGCAACATGCCGAGTGACAAGACCATTGGCGGTGGGGATGACTCCTTCAACACTTTCTTCAGTGAGACGGGCGCTGGGAAGCACGTGCCCCGCGCAGTGTTCGTGGATCTGGAGCCTGCTGTGATAGGTAATAAATTATTCTGCCAGGCCGTCATCTGTGACTGTTTAACTGAGTGTTCTTTTAGCAAATAAGGTCTTTTTTTTTTGTTGCACAAAAAAAAATAAATCTGAAGATGTGAATGAACTTTGCAGGCCATATTTTCTTTTAGATAACCTCTGAAGATACTTAAACATGGTCTCCAAAGTTGCTTTATATGTGGGTCATTTTTATGTCAATTTAGTGAACTGTAAACCACAAGGAATCTTTCTCCAGGGCTTAACTTATTGGTTGCTTAAAGCTCTGCCTGTGGTTTGGCATACCAACAGAAATATGATCAGGAAGATTCCTTGATGTTGAGATGTGCAGAAATAAAAAGAAACTGGTCCTTTTTTACATTTTAAAGCTTTAGAAAATCTTTTGCTCTGAAGTCTTTTTGTGCTAATTCAGTTTTGGTTTCTCCACCCATGATGTGGCTGCCCATCTTTGGGCAGTGTTATCACAAACACATCGCTTCTCTTTGAATCAAAAAGTCTCTTATTTATAGCCGACTGATTTGTAAATCATGAATATTTTTGGTACAGCAAGAGTCCGTGCTGTACTATTCAGAGTCGGTCTGAACTGAATTTACAGTGCAGACGTGGCCGCTTTGTGCTTTTCCAGTGAATAAAGCTGCGTCTTCTAATTCAGGCTGGCTTGCACGTTGGAAGGGGTGGGGGAGGGGGAACCCTGGTGTGCCCTTCTGTAAACAGCAGAAATAAGACAGAGCTAACAAGTACCTCATCAGTGTGTGGTACCCATGATGCCTGGCAGCGGTGCTGGGCTGCATAACTACCCTTTTCATACTTGCACAGTAATGTAAATAAACTCTCAGATGTAGGGAAAAAAAAAATTAAAATGTGACCTGGAAACTGCATGAGGGAGGGGCATCCTCCTTTTTCCTTCCTGTTTTTCTAAGGATAGGAGGTTCCTATATGCCATGAGAGCACAAAAAAAAAAAATCCTGTGAAATTGCCCCATGGCGCAGAGAGATTCTGTGCGAAAATCAACTTTTATTTTTATACAAGAAATATAAATATATTTTAATGTTTTGTTTGTGGCTATCCCAAAAATTAGATGTTTGGCTCACAGCAACCAGAGCCGAGAAGTACTGGTCTCCCACGATCTCTTGGTCCCCTCCCCAAACGTGGGCCAATGCTAGTTGAGTAGGACTTAATTTGTTGGAAACCTAGATTCTTTGTAGGTTGATTCTACTCTTAAATATTTCACTAAACATGAATAATCCAAAGATGTATGAGCTTCCCAGGCTATACTGGGTTGTATGTACACATAAACAAAAATCAGGGCACCTGCTCCAGGACAAATATGGCTACTATAATGTTGCAATTCAAAATACACTCTCTCCCAAATACTGACATTCTCTGAACCCTACAGAGACACTTAGCATGTGATCGGTGAAGCATTTTAATGTATAGATTGTCTGGATTTGGTGTGTGTATAGTTGTAATCTGCCCTGGACAAATGTCTTACTTGGAAGTCATGGACTATGAGCATTTTAAATAAATAAGTCATCCAGTTTGTCTTGCGCAGATGCAGGTTTAATCAAAATGTAGGCCTCACCTAGTCCAGCAGGTCCATTGGCTTGTTCTTGCGCACAGCGTGCTTGAAATGCCTTTTTCTTGGGATGACACTTGGTGTGAGGTGAATTGCTAGGAAATATTTTTCTCTCTTCCCAGATGAAGTACGGAGTGGGGTGTATAAACAGCTCTTCCACCCTGAACAGCTGATCACAGGCAAGGAAGATGCTGCGAACAACTATGCCCGTGGCCACTACACTGTCGGCAAAGAAATCATTGACCTGGTGCTGGAAAGAGTCAGGAAGCTGGTGAGTTCGTTAGGCGACGAGATTTTAGATTGCAACTGAAGATTGAAGGGCTACAGGAAGCCCACACAGCATTTCATGGTTATCTCCAGTGATCTGGGTTTGGAAGGAGGCATTTTTGGCTGCTTGGGGGAGGGGAGGGAGGCTTTTGCTTTATCTTCAAACTCCTCCCCTTTTATCTTAACTCAACCACCATGGAATAGCCTGGTGGATGGGGGGGGGGGGAAGGAGAATCCTCCCACAGATTGCAGCTCCTTTCAGAGCCTGGTGCACCAGGCCAAGTTGGCAGAAAGTATAAACAAGAAATTGTAGCAGCCCAGCATGCAGGCACCCCAAAGCTCTCATTACCAAGCTCCTCTTAAACAGGTGCTATCCAGTTACACTAATCAGGGAATTTCCTAGGAAGTGATGGGGTGACTGCACAGTTGTAGGAGTTGAAGCCCAGGAGGTCCCTTCTGACCCAGTTGCTCATGCAATTCTTATTTCTTATTTGTGATGCTTGTATACAACGTGCATATACAGTAACATGTCCTGTTTTGGTTTTTTTTTGTTTCACAGTCTGATCAGTGCACAGGCCTGCAGGGTTTTCTCATCTTCCACAGCTTTGGAGGTGGCACTGGCTCTGGGTTCACCTCTCTGCTGATGGAGCGCCTCTCGGTGGACTATGGAAAGAAATCAAAGCTGGAGTTTGCCATTTATCCTGCACCCCAGGTCTCCACAGCTGTGGTGGAGCCCTACAACTCCATCCTGACCACCCACACCACCCTGGAGCACTCGGACTGCGCTTTCATGGTGGACAATGAGGCCATCTATGACATCTGCCGAAGGAACCTGGACATTGAGCGCCCCACCTACACCAACCTGAACCGCCTGATTGGACAAATTGTGTCCTCTATCACTGCCTCCCTCCGCTTTGATGGGGCCCTCAACGTGGATCTGACAGAGTTCCAGACCAACCTGGTGCCCTACCCCCGCATCCACTTCCCGCTGGTCACCTACTCCCCCATCATCTCGGCAGAGAAGGCCTACCATGAGCAGCTCTCTGTCTCGGAGATCACCAACGCCTGCTTCGAGCCATCCAATCAGATGGTGAAGTGTGACCCGCGGCATGGCAAGTACATGGCCTGCTGCATGCTGTATCGTGGAGACGTCGTGCCGAAGGACGTCAATGCTGCCATCGCTGCCATCAAAACCAAGCGCACCATACAATTTGTGGACTGGTGCCCAACGGGTTTCAAGGCAAGTCATTGTGCTCTGGGTGCATGAGGCCCTGAAACTCTTCTGGTCATTGGAGGCTTGCTGTGGCAGCCGGGGGGGTCCCCTGAAGGTCCATTGAATACCACATGTTCCCTTCCTTCCCCTGATCCTCTATTGCTATTCTTGGTGTTTCCTCACTTAGAAGCTCACATTGAGTGAGTCCTAGAATGGGGGGTAACCTGCACAGAGCAGCATGAACCTTGCTGAGCAGAATGATCAGGCCATTTTGAATTTTTTTTTTTCCTGGCATCTTATATTGCATTACTTTGTCACTGCTTAAGGGTGACACCTGGTGGCTGGGTTCAGAGCCTATGATTTCAGGGTTCTGGAAGGTGCTCACCTATATGGCACCTGGCCCAAGACCAGCACTGCAAAGGAAAGCACATGGCACCAGATCCCAGCCTTGATTTCAATTAAGCTGGAAGTGCAGAGGAGCAGGAGAAAAACTACCAGTTCAAAAAACAAATTAAACTTTTATATTAAAAGTAAAAAACAAATAATTGGCAAGGTACCCTGACAGATGTAAATTTAGCTTTCTGTGGTCCTGGTTTAAATTTTTTTTTTTTTTTTTTTTGAGGATCCTCTTGATACAGATCTTTTTAGAAAATGGATTCTACATGGAATGTGCAATGAAGCTACATTTAAGATAAACAGAAAATATTTTCTGCTTCAAAGTATAATTAAACTCCTGGAATTAATTGCTGGAGGATGTGGTGAAAGCTGTTAGTGTAGCAGGGTTTAAAAAAGGTTTGTCAGTGTTCCTGGAGGAAAAAGTCCATGAACAATTAAGGTGGACTTGAGGGGAAATGCACTGCTTATTCCTGGGATAAGCAGCATGGAATCTATTGACCTTTTGGGATCCTGCCAAGTACTTGTCCTGGATTGGCCATCAGGCTTGATGGACCCCTGGTCTGACCTAGTATGGCAGATTTTAATATTCTTACTGCTTTTCAGACTGAGGGGGAATGGCAGCCTTTTCTTCCCTCCTGATATCATCTTGGAAATCAGTTGTAAGAGATTTGTTTCCTCCTAATCGTCAATAGCTTTGTGTTGTATGGGCCAACTGGTGGGAGCAGCCACTGTTCAGGGTTTTTGTCGTATGTACCTGCTGTTTCTGGGTTGAAGGGCATGGAGAATATGGCCTGCCCATAGTCACATCTGCTTCACAATCCTGCTGCCTCTTCTGTACTCTGTCCCCATGCAAACATTTCCTGCCTCCCCTGTTCAGATATAACCATTACATCCTGGTCCTGCTCTTATTCCCCGTTTCAGTGCGACATCCTCCTCTCCTGCACTTCTCACACTTCCAGGAATACCAGTAAAAACCTTTAACTTTGTTACGTGAGGTTTGGAGGGTGGTGTTAGCAGCTAAGGATTTTAATGCTTAATTCTGGGTGACCTGTGCATCTGGGTCTTTGGGTTTTGCATGGCTGCCCCCCCACCCCTCCCCAGCATAGATTTTTGTATGAAGGCCCCCAAGCAATGGACTGATAACCTGCCAGAAGGGTTTTGCTTTTCTAGCTTCTCTGCTGGAAGCTTTAATTGCTGCTCCATTTCAGGTTAGTCATTAAGTGAAACCTGGTTATCTTCACAGCCCCCTCCCCCCCCTGCAGCCATGGGGATTAGGAAGGAGTCCTAATCATTGCATACTGATGGACACCTAGTGGCTGGATTTAAGGCTCATGATTGTAGGGTCCCAGAAGGACGTCTGGCTGAGGATTGGTCACTGCATTAAAGCAAGTTAGGGGAGGGATATAAAATAAAAGAACATCCAAGAGTGGCTGTGAATGAAGGCTCGTGGTGCCAGGCACCAGCGGAGCAGGAGGAAACTCCTGGGTCAGCAATCAGAAATTGTTGCCCGTGCCTTCAGATGTTTCAGGGCTGGTTACAATAAAACATTAATAAAAAAACAAAAAAAACCCCAAAAAACCAGGCATCTTTGCAGCTATGAGCTGTAGCTGGGGAGGGGAGAGAAACTCCTTGTTTAGTTGGAACTGAGTGTTCTGGAACAGGGGATGGGGAGGTTTCGGGTACTGTGAGTGCATTTCAAGAGTGGCATAATTACAAGGGCTGTTCTGAGCATTGAGAACTTGGTCAGCTCAGCAGCCCTGGTGCACGGACCCTCCTGGTTTTGCAAGTTCAAACTGGATGGTAACAAAAGGGGAGTTACTCTTGGAAAGTCATTGTGGCTGTATTTTAGTCTCTCTGCCCCTGGACTGGTGTCCATGTGAAGGCCCACTCTGATAGCTTGCCAGTCTCTGAATGGACTCCTTGCAGAGAACATGCAGGATTTGAATCATTGTACAGTGAGGGGAGTTTGTATTAATGAGTTATTTTTAATCGCATGCATGTAATCAACAAGTTCCTTATAAGACATGTCTTTTGTTGCATGTTACTAATTTTAGAGCAGACTTCTGTTTTATAGATTTCTCTCGACATCTGTATAAACACATCTAGTTACTAAAATTAACGTGCATTCTCTTACGCACATGATTCCCCCTTGGAGGGAAAGCGGCTTCGTTATGACTGAGTGAGGAGACAGCATTCATTGTCAGTTGGGGGAGGGGAGGAAATAAGGTCCTGGAGTAGTTGGTCGGCATATCTGGCTTGTAATGTCTTGAATGAAGGGTTTTTGGCAAGGTCAGTTTTCCTAGCTTGTAGCCAGATGGACTCAGGGCCAATAGGTTTATGCTCCCCTGCCAGCACATGGAGACAGTCAGTTTTCAAAGCTGACATCACCCTAGGTACACCCCTGCAGTGACCTCAGCCCTCCAGAATTTCTCCGTCTCCAGCAGATGTGGACATGCTTTCCCTATGGGGATCGCTGTACCCTTTGGAAGAAGAAATTCTACTTTTAAATTGGAGAAAAGATTGAGCCCTGCTCTTCTGCGGTGATAACTAAAGGTCCCTCCTCCAGTTGAGAATTCCTGAGGGGATTTCCGAGATCCCTCAGCGGTGTGCCTTGGTCTGGTAGCCGGTTCCCACCATGGACTTTGCTGTTGAAGCATCTGAAAGATGGCGGTGAGGGCCAAAGCCCTCTCCCCCGCAGCCGAAGACAATCTCTGCACTCAGCAGGTAAGCGCTGAGCCCAGGTAGTATTAAAAAAAAAAAAAAAAAAAAGAGAGAGAGAAGAGGATTTCCTCCCGATTCAGAGATGTTGGAGGGGATTCAGTAAGACTTCCTCCAGTCTCCTTGCTCAGTGTGCTGTTCTAATGTTCCCAATCCCATTGGGATAAGGGGAAGTGGGCTTCCGAGCAGGTTGAGCGGCCCCCTGGTGGGCTAGGTCCCCCTTTAAGTTTGCTTGGCACACCATTTGGTAGGCTACAGTGGCGCCATCTTGTCATGTTTTTGTGCCTGTATTGCCCACCACAGAGCTTCAATACGCACAATGCCATAGGCTCTGTGCACAGGCCGTGCGCATAACGTCATGTGTGTACATAAGTGCACAACTTACTTAGGCGCAGAACAAAAGTAAAGCCGGGCACATGGGCTGTGTGTGCGCCTTGCTGCAGCTTGCGTAGGCGCCAGAAATCTATGCGCACAAAATTTTTAAGTGTGAACCGTCTGAACATGCAGTTAGTCACCAATGGCTCCAGCAGCAAAGAAACTTAAGCGCCTTTCTCTCTGAGCTGCTTGTCATATTAGGGCTACACAGTCTGACCTGGATTTTTGCTTTTGTCAGCACTGTGAGGAAGCCCAGGGAGAGTTGGCCTCCCCAGACTTTGCTAAGCCCGCTCCTCCCATTCAGAGGATGGGTCAACCACAGCGTCTCTGTTTTAATAAATATTGGAAAAAGATAGAGGCATCTATTCTTTTTTTGTTTTCCTTATGGCTATCATAGATCGCCTACCTCTTTGTTTTCTTGGATCATCCGGAGATGGCCCATTTTCTGTAAGGGGTGAAGCACCGCCGGCTGGTTCCCTTGTTGAATCTTAATCTACTATTGGAGTTTTTGGCAGGGCCTTCCTTTCAGTCACTGCATGGTCTTTCCTTGCATTTATTAACCCTGAAAATGGTGTACCTGGTGGTGATTTGCTTGACTCGTCACACCTTTTTGAACTACAGGCATTGTGTCTGGATGACAGGCCTGGGAGGACGCCTTTGCACGGGCGGTGTTAACCAAACCGCGGGCAGCCTCCCACCCTGTTTGGGAGTATCTTTTTTTTGTATATCCCATTGGTCCTGAGTCCATCTGGCTACCCACTAAGAAATGGAGAAATTACTTACCTGATCATTTTGATTCCCTTCGGGTAGACAAATGGACTCAGCATCCCACCCATGGCTGCCCAAGAATGGGGCCAAGGATTTGTCCTTGGAATGGATATAGATTCCAAGAGATTACAGGTAAGCTGTCATCTAGTCCCTCTATAATCTTATTGGGGTGTTTGGCTTGAGTACAGTTACAGTTATCTGTTTTTAATCAAGTTTTTTTTAATTGGTTTTTGTTGGATAGTATGTCCACAATAGCTTTTGAAGAGAATACTGAATGGCTGAGGTCACTGCAGGGGTGTATCTAGGGTGACATCAGCTTTGAAACCTGGCTCTGTCTCCATCTGCTGACAGGGGAGCATAAACCCATTGGTCCTGAATCCATCTGTCTACACTAAGGAAAACAAAATTATCAGGTATGTAATTTCTCCATTCCAGCTGCTAGGAACATGAATAGGTAGGTATATGATGTATGGTCCTCTAAAACCCAGCCAGGAGTGACTGCAGCTCTCTGGCAAAGTGAAAAACAATCTGACAGATGTCTTGAGTACAGCCAGTACTGACCGCGTTCCTTTCTCTTTCAGGTGGGTATCAATTACCAGCCACCAACAGCTGTCCCTGGTGGGGATCTGGCGAAAGTGCAGCGGGCTGTGTGCATGCTGAGCAACACCACAGCCATTGCAGAAGCTTGGGCACGCCTGGACCATAAGTTCGACTTGATGTACGCCAAGCGTGCCTTTGTGCACTGGTATGTGGGAGAGGGGATGGAGGAAGGTGAGTTTTCGGAGGCCCGGGAGGACTTGGCAGCACTGGAGAAGGATTATGAGGAAGTGGGCACGGACTCTGTGGATGGGGAAGAGGAGGGAGAGGAGTACTAAAAGCAATCAACAGGCCAAGCCTGTTATTTTTATACTTTGCAATAATGTCAATGGACAGCTCTTGCCATGCTGCTGTGAAGGTACAGGCAAGACTGCATTCATGTTCTGTTTCAGGCTGCTTGGAATAAAATTTCTAATCCTAGATGGCTTGTTTTTCTGTTCATTCTGCAAACCCTATCTGGTGCTCCCTTAATGCTCACAGTGTCTGTGTGCCTTCCCATAACATTCTGCCTGTGTAGCGCTTGCTGTACTATGAACACTGTAAAGAGATGGAGAGGGTGCTATCAGTTGACGACAGGGTTTGTCAAGCATGTCCCGTCTGCAGGGCTATTCCCCACACTCCTCTTTGTATAGCAGGAAATGAGAATCTTGTCTTCAGAGTTATTTTTTGTAGTACTGTTCATCAGAGCAATTGTAACCACACCATGAGCAAAACAGATTAAAGGGGGACATTGTAAGTCACATGTTGTGTCTCACTCAATAAACTTGTATAATTCTTTGGGTTCATGTATGGGGGGGGGGGTTCATGCAATCTTATTTTTCCTCTGCCCATTTTTATGATGTAACTTTCACTATTCATGTAGTACCAAGTTCTAGTACTATCTTTGCTGGTTTTGTATTGGACCAATAATTATCCAAAAATGATTGACCAGGGGCTTTTAAGACCATGTGTTCTTTCACTGTCACATCTCAAGCAACCTTGGTCTTGTGTGTGTAAATTTAAATTATGCACAAAATGGTTTTGTAAAGTCAACATAACTTGGATGTCCTTCAGTTTAAATACCTACAGTACCTGTATGTAACCACCGTGGATGAAGAAAAGGATAGTGGACAGATGTATGAGATGGTAGCCATGGTGCTCAAGTCTGATTTAAGAGTTTGAACAATTCCTCAGTAATGAAACCCCCACACCCTATTCTTAAAAAATGCTTTAGAAATAGTGCTGTACTGATCATAAAATGGTTTGCATAAGGCACATGAGAGATTATGCAAGCTATATCTCAAAGCCCTTTAAATAAACAGTGCATTTTATTCAAAGGAAACTTACCCAGTGACTCAGTACTTAGCCCCTAGGACTTCTGTAACCTGAGTTTTTGGGGGGTTTTTTTGCACAGATTCTTCCAAAGCACAAGAGTGATATATTGTATTGAAAATAGCACCATCTCTCACAGCCACTTCTAAAGTGGAATAATCCAGGATAAAATTACAGGGTGCTCAATCAGTTTAGAATGAGTCTTTGGTGTATCTGCTGTTCTGATCACTGGGGCAACACTTTTGTGCTTCTCTTCCAAAATTGTTCTGTATTAAAAATCTGAAGTTCTCTTGGCTGAGTAGAGTGGTGGGGGAATTTACCTACCCCAATCTTGCAGAGACTATATAGGGTGGGGATAAGTGGAGAGTACCGATGCCTGAAATAAAATGACCACTGTATGGTGGCCAACATGAAAAGGAACTTATCCTCCACCTGTGGAACCTGCTGGCGAGAGGTCAAGGTTTACTGGAGCAGCAACTAGCAGACCACAAGAGGGCTACACTACCCTTAAAAAAGATAGTGTTTAGCTGGTTCTAGGCCAGAACTGACCCTAGAGAAGGCATCTGTGCACTCTTACAAACTCTTGCATCATTTTTGGGTCCACCTGAAGGTAGATAGGTTGCAGCATAAGTTATCATTGGTCATTTGAACTTTTTTTTTTTTTTTTGCCAGCTCTGCTTTAATCTCTAGACCAAAGATCAGAAAGTGCAAACATCTATGAAAAGGTGTTTCACTGGGAGCTTCCAAAGCTTAACTTAAAGGGGTTTTAGTATTCTTTAGAAGCATAGGTGCTGACACTCTGTTCACAGCGCCATACCAGGTGCATCCACTCCAGGAGAGAGGGGGTGCCAGCATAGCCATTTGGCTAGGGCCGATAATGTTCAAGGGGCCAACTTTTGTTGGGCAAAATTTTAAAAAAAGCTAAATATATCTATTTCTAACATATAGAGCTCGTAAAGCCTTCTTAAATAAATCAACATTTGGGAAATTTAGAAAACTATTTCTCTTAAGTATCACATCAGAACCTTACATAGGGGCCTACTTTTCTTAGCTGGCACGGGCCTAATTCCTGCTCTCTCCAGCCCTGGATGCATCCTATACCCTTTGGCATCTTGCAGCATTCAAAAGGGCTTCCTCATTAGACTTGTCTCATCAGTTGGTTGGCAATACAAAGATGCTTAAGCCAGGTTGGTCCCTAACCCAATACATAGTAATCTAGGCTTGTTAGCTAAAATTAAAAGAATCCAACTAGTAGAGGAGTACAATTTTTTTTTTTATATAACTTCATTTTTGTTTACATAAATATAAGCTATGTAAGAGGGTAACCATTAAACCCAGCATTACAAATCCCATCATGCATCTTAACTCCCACCAGTTTGGAAGTGTGGGGGTGGGAGCTTTCTTTAAACATCTCTGCTTTTGGGCCTCCACTGCCTTTTGTACTCAGGAAGGAGAGATTTTCAGTTCCCTGAGAATTCATGGAATAATGACCTACTCTAACTCTCTTAACAACAGCAACTTTCTTGGGCTATTTACCCTTATGGAAGTAAATGAAACATTTAATTATGCTTCATATTTATCCCTCTTGTGTTAAATTACTGTCAAAAGTTCCTTAAAAGCTGTATTTTTTAAATGAAATATACTGAACCTTAGCATGAGATTGCAATCTAATGCTCCACTAAAGCATCTCGCTATCAGCCTCAGTTGTAATGTTAGGCCAGCACCACGTTCCCCCTAAAAGTTATAACCATCACAAATATGGCAAAAGTACCTCCTTACCAATAATGCACATTTGACTTCTGCTTGCAGCAGTAGCCAAAGTAATGGAAACCTAAGGCCAGGCTTGCTAGTGGTGAAAGTAAGTATCCCCCTCCCCCCCCCCCCCAATACCTTTACTGATGTGCTGCCTTATTATAAATGCCAGTTAACTTGCTGAGAAACGAGTACCAGCCCTAAAGAGGTTGTTAGCTGAAACCAGTTACCCAACCACACCTAAGGTGCAACCCCACTGTTTGCCTGTAATGTCCTGCCATCAAGACCCAATTTTAAACGGCACCATCCTCCATTAAGCAAATAACATTTAAGGCAACAGCAGGAGTTACTGACTAGAGGGAAAAACATGGATATAAATATGCAGTATTTACCAGTTCCCTCAAGGAAAAGCACAGCTTGATTTTCACTGAAATGGAAATTGGTGTGTGCATACCCACAGTCTCTGAAGCTCCGGTGGTAGAGAGACGTGTTACTGGAAGAAATCTACTGGAGTTTATGATGGCTGAGGTTCCACTTTCCTGGGAGCCACTCCGTCTTCACAGTGAGGTTAGAGGCTCCCATGCTGCACGTGTATTGTGCAAAAGCCAAGAAGACTTTAGCAATCCTGACGTCGGGTGTGCTGACCAATAGAAACTGCGACTCATTTCGTACTGGAATTGTCTCCAGCAGTCAGGGGTTGGGGAAACGCAGGCTGATACAGAAATGTGCGCACAGGCCACTCTCCTGGGCGCGCGATACAGAAATGTGCGCACACGCCACTCTCCTGGGCGCGCGATTCAGGAGGGTGGCTATGCAAATTAGGGCCCACCCTAAAAGGAGGCGCTAGGGACACTAGCACCTCCTTTTTGACAGGAGCAGGATTGGAGCCGACGCTCAATTTTTCTGGTGTCGGTTCTCAAACCCGCTGATAGCCACGGGTTCGGAAAACGGACATTGGCAAAATTGAGCGTCCGTCTTCCGACCCGCGGGCAGATTTTAAATTTTTTATTTTTTTTACTGTTGGGGCCGACTTAATATCCCTATGATATTAAGTCGGAGGGTGTACAGAAAAGCAGTTTTTTCTGCTTTTTTGTACACTTTCCCGGTGCCAGCCGAAATTAACGCCAGCCTTTGTGCAGGCGTTAATTTCTGAAAGTAAAGGGTGTGGCTTGGCTGCACATTTTACTTTCTGTATCGCACGGGAATAACTAATAGGGCCATCAACATGCATTTGCATGTTGCAGGCGCTATTAGTTTCAGGGGGGGTTGGACGTGTGTTTTCAACGTGCTATTACCCCTTACTGTATAGGGGGTAAAGCTAGCGCGTCAAAAACGCATGTCCAAACTTGGGCTAACAGTGTGCTCTACCGGAGCGTACTGTACTGTATCAGCCTGTTAAGCAGGAGTAAGTTCTTGGCTGGGTCACTAGTTTGGCAGTGCTCTGCACTGGGGCGAATATGAACCTCTTCCCTGCAGGGGCTGAAGGTAATAAATTACTTGTTATCCAGGCTTTAGGAACATTGCACAGAATGCACTTGGCAGAGTTTCCAGCTAAATGCCCTTGGTCTGATTAAAACTGCTCTAGGGCAAATGATATTCTTTCTCCCACTAATCCCCACCCTTTCCTGGTCCTTTGTTGGGCTAGTGCATGGGGGGGGGAGAGCTGTAGGGTGCCCCCCATCAACATCCTTTCTTCTTAACCCCCCTCCCCTCGTCTCACCATCTAGTTCCTTCACCCAACATCCTCTGTGCTTTCACCCCTCCACCCTGCTTCTTAACCACTCCCAGTTCCCACCATTCTCGCTCCTGCCTCATACTTCCCCCATCTACCTCCCCCATCCATCCCCTGCTTCTTAACCACCCTTATTTCCTGTATCTTCTCTGCCTCTTAACCCTCCCCTCCCCCAGAATGTGCCTCCTGCCTTTCCATTCCCTCCCAGCATGTACCTTTCTCTTGCCTTCCCTCCACTATTGCTACCACAAAAGGCATCTGCTTATTACCTGCGAAATAATCTGTTTAGCTGCTACAGTTGTTCCTGTCAGGGGAGCCTGTTCAAAACTTGCAGACGGTAGTTCCTGTATGCTGCTTTCACCATGCATGAGACCATCAAACGGCAAGCATTAGCCCCCACATTTTGAGCATGCTTGCAGCCAGCCCTGCCAGGAGGAGCAGCGGTAATAGGGGTCTGCAGCAACGTGAGCTGCGGCGGGCGTGGCCACTCCACGCTCCCTGCTCTGGTGTGCGCGCTCGCACTGCAGTGAACAGCATCGGTGGCTGCATCTATCGCCGCACGGTGGCCCAGGCGTCTGCCCTGTTTGGTTAAAGGTTTCTTTCCCAGTCTGTGACTTTTTTTTTTTTAGCAAATTGAATGATGAGAATTCATTGGGGCTGTGGTAAGAGAACTGAGCTCCATGTCGTTCAAAAGGTGCCTGATACAACCCAATCTCCTTCCTTTCGTTTAATAGAATGTAGTAAAACGACCTCCACACGAGCCAGGAAAAAGGCACCGAGGCAGCTGATTGCTTGGGATGGCTGCATCATTTCATGGCACGCCCCCTGAGTGCTGGTAGGGTGTGGGGACACCCAATTCCCATAGCACTTGTATGCGTGGCTACAAGACGAGGACCCTCAAGGATGGACTACCTGCTCGGGTATCAGGCCTAGAGCTTACTTTCCCGATGCCAAGAAAACCAGTTGTAATGAAAGGGTTTAGTTTCTTATGTGATTTTATCTGTGAATTTTTTTATAAGCTCCTTAGAATAATGATTAATGTAGCAATAAATAAATAGGGCTGTTGGTAGCAGGAGGAATCACTTCTGCCGTCTTAAACTTGCTTGGTCCTCTTACCTCTCTTCCCTGCTAAAATCCTAACAAACTGTTGTGAGCATAGGCTGCCCTGGTAGCTTGGATTGGGGGGGGGGGGGGGGTTTCGGTTCTGTTTTATTGATGACATGAAGGGGGAAATTACTAGTAACTCAAATGAGCAGGGGCAATGAGTAACAACTGTACAGATGCACAAGAGAACCAGTCCCAGCCCTGGGGCAATCTAGTCAACTGGCACAGACGCTGCTGCTGCTGCAGGCTTCACTGGTGGCAGGATTGCACCCTATGGCTTTTTGCAGAAGTTCATGCATTTAGCCCTCCAGGGTGGATTATGCGGCTGTGTGTGAGAGCCATGCTCCTGCTAGAGACAGTCTTGAAGCAAGAGCTTCAGCTAGAACCCCACTGATGAATCTGGGGCCAGACGTGGAGAGAGGGAGGAAAGGCTGGAGCCATGCCAGAAAAACACAGGAACAAACTTGTGAGAAAAAGACAAGGAATAGCAAAGAGAAAGAAGCAAGGGGGAAAATATGCAAGCAGAAGGGAATGAAAAGGAAGAGGAAAAAAAGTACACAATGAATGAAACAGAAAAAAAAACCCATAACCAAATAATTAAAAGTGAAGACAACATGTTCATTTCTCCAAGTAAACGGTTATTGAGAGGGACTGCATGTCCCTGGGATAAGCAGCATGGGCTTGATTGAATTGAAGAATCCTGGCTTGGCCACTGTTAGGGGCAGGATGATGGACCCTCAGTCTGACCCAGCATGGCAAATCTTATGTTCTTAAATCGGCCAGAGGTGTACAGCGAAGGCTGGGAAATGGTTTACTGTATTTCTGGCAGGAAAGGCTACAAAGTTAGGTGATTCACTAGACATTAAATGTAGTTTAAAAAAAACACTCCTGCATCAAACCCAGATTATTTCTGAAATTACAAATGAGGAGCACATTACACCATGGGCCAGACGCCACAGCGCTGCTGAGAGCCAATCCCACCCCAGGGAGAAGGGCTGATGCGGCCAGCTCCTTCCATCACATTAACCATCTCCACAAGGAGGCCCAGAACCTCTCTGGGATTACAGCCTATGTCCCTGAGTTTGCTTCAGCTAAAAAGAATTTTTACCATCTGTCTCTTTTCTTTGCACTGTGTAAACCTGTCTGCTGCATCCCCCTCCCCGGGGGCCTTCCTTGTTTTTCTTGGCTAGGTCTGACCTGAGAACAGAGGAGGTGCTTGTGTGCCTTGGCTGAGGCTGCACATCCTACGTCTCGCCTGCCCCACATTCCCTGGGAGCAGGGCTGGTGGAAGGGTAGCTGATGTCCCAGGCAAACCTTCAGTTTTTGCCCCCCACCAAGTTCTGCAAGGCCCAGCATCCCCCCTTTCTCCTATTTGCTCCCTGCTCAGTAGACCAGATTTGTCCCTCTTTTTGCAGTACCTAGAATCCACTCTCACCATCCTCGACTTGTTCAGAACCCTCTCTCCCCAATTCTCCCACCCACCAAGGTTCATCCCTGCACTCACCACATCTACCCAGCATCCACTTCCTTCTCTCTTATGTTACAGTGCCACAATTTTGAAATCCTAGGTGACCACCTCATTCACCTAATTATTCCTGGGTGAATTCTGCACAAAAAAAAATTGGAACATTTTTCACCATAAAATTAAAAATTCTATGCACACATTTTCTAAATTCTGCACGTCAAAATAACTATTTTTTGCAAATGATCATTCTGCATTTCACTGCAATCCAGTATTTACATTTTTCTCACTAGCAAAAGTCTGTAGCATCCTAGGCAGACCAATGAATCGCCACCCCTTGCCCAACCCACCCTGAGTTGAAAATGCCCCTCTTCCAGTGGTAGATAGATGTAGAGTTATGATCTCCCTTGCACCGTGCTCTCTCTCTCTCCCCCCCCCCCACCCCCACCCCCTCTTCCCCTGCTCGGAGGTGTCCCAGGTACAGTCTTCAGGCAGGATTGCACCTTCTTTTGTAAGCCTGGGGTTGCCAACTGTCCAGAATGTTTCTGGATTATTCAGATTTTTGGGGTACTGTCCTGAAAAAAGGAGGCCTAAAATGTTTGGAAATGTCCTGATTTTTAGCCCACATGCTGCAGATCAGCGTCTGATCTTCCCCTTCAATTATACAATATAGGTAGGGACCTTCATTTTCAATTTTCATTTTATTTTTCCTGGGAATTTATCAGTGTTTTATTACAACAAACAAAAATTGAGAAAAATCAGTGTGAAAAACTAATTTTTCCACTGATTTTCTCCCTTTTTTTTTTCTTTGTTGTAATAAAACACTAATAAATGTCCACAAAAAAATACAATAAAAACTGAAAATGAAAATCAATAAATATAGTGTGTGCTTTTGTAGCTACTGTATATTCAATGTGTTGGATATATTTATTTTGTGTCACTTACACAGACAGATTTCAGTCCATGATTTATTTAAACAGAGGCCTAAAGAATGTTACAAAACAGTAATTTGGCCCCTGGGCTGGTAAAAGCTAACCTTTTTCAGAATAAAGAAGGTTGAGAATAAGTGGTCATGATACGAAGCTCTGAAGGGGTAGAGTTAGGAATAACACAGGAAAATATGTTTTCACAGAAAGGATGGTGGATGCCTGGACTAACCTCCCAGTGGAGCTGATAGAGGCAAAAACAATAACAATTAAAAAAAAAGCATGGGATCATTAATTGCAAAGAAATGAGGGAAAAGCCAGAGATCAACTGGGGTCTAAGACACTGTAGCAGAA